>NC_089503.1:6217937-6839604 GCF_036850995.1 Saccopteryx leptura | reverse complement strand
GGAGTACCCAGATTCAAGACCCTGAGGTCGCCAGCTTAAGCGCGGGCTCATCTGGTTTGAGCAAAGCTCACCAGCTTGGACCCAAGGTCGCTGGCTCGAGCAAGGGGTTACTCAGTCTGCTGTAGCCCCAGGCCAAGGCACATATGAGAAAGCAATCAATGAACAACTAAGGTGTCGCAACAAAAAACTAATGATTGATGCTTCTCATCTCTCTCCATTCCTGTCTGTCCCTATCTATCCCTCTCTCTGACTCTCTCTCTCTCTGTGAAAAAAACAAACAAACAAAAAACTGAACTTCTGCCCTGGCTGGATAGCTCAATTGGTTAGTGCTTTGTCCTGAAGCACAGAGGTTACTGGTTCGATCCCTGGTCAGGACACATACAGGAACAAATCGATATTCCTGTCTCTCCCCCCTTTCCTCTCTCACTGAAATAAATTTTTAAAAAGTACCAAAATACTGAACTTCTGCCCCCCTCCCTGTGCATACCCTTCTCCCATCTCAGGTGATGGCAACTCCGTCTTCAGTTATTCTGGCCAAAAGCTTGGGAGTTATACCCACATGCAGTTCATTAGGAAATCTTGTTGTCTGCATTTCTCCGTCTCCCTGACTATTAGTATCCTAGTCAGAACCACCATCATCTCTCATCAGATTTCCTAAGTTCTTTCCTAATTGACCTTGCTGTTCTGCCTTGTCTACCATCTACTCTCAATATAGGAGCCAGACCAATCCTTTAAAAAAAAGGAATCTTGGCCCTGGCCGGTTGGCTCAGCGGTGGAGCGTCGGCCTGGCGTGCGGGGGACCCGGGTTCGATTCCCGGCCAGGGCACATAGGAGGGGTGCCCATTTGCTTCTCCACCCCCCCCCCCTCCTTCCTCTCTGTCTCTCTCTTCCCCACCCGCAGCCAAGGCTCCATTGGAGCAAAGATGGCCCGGGTGCTGGGGATGGCTCCTTGGCCTCTGCCCCGGGCGCTGGAGTGGCTCTGGTCGCGGTGGAGCGACGCCCCGGAGGGGCAGAGAGTCGCCCCTGGTGGGCGTGCCGGGTGGATCCCGTTCGGGCGCATGCGGGAGTCTGTCTGGCTGTCTCTCCCTGTTTCCAGCTTCAGAAAGAAAAAAACAAACAAACAAACAAAAAAAGGAATCTTCAGCCCTGGCCGGTTGGCTCAGTGGTAGAGCGTCGGCCTGGCGTGCAGGAGTCCCGGGTTTGATTCCCGGCTAGGGCACACAGGAGAAGCACCCATCTGCTTCTCTACCCCTCCCCCCCTCTCCTTCCTCTCTGTCTCTCTCTTCCCTCCTGCAGCCAAGGCTCCATTGGAGCAAAGTTGGCCCGGGCGCTGAGGATGGCTCTGTGGCCTCTGCCTCAGGCGCTAGAATGGCTCTGATTGCGGCAGAGCATTGCCCCCTGGTGGGCATGCCGGGTGGATCCCGGTCGGGCGCATGCAGGAGTCTGTCTGACTGCCTCCCCGTTTCCAACTTCAGAAAAATACCAAAAAAAAAAAAAAAAAAATCTTCTTAGCCTGTGGTGGTGCATTGATAAAGCTTTGATCTGGAATGCTGAGGTCACTGGTTCGAAACTCTGGGTGTGCCTTGACTGGGCACATATAGGAAGCAACGACGAGTTGATGCTTCCAACTCCTCTCCCCTGCCTTTCTCTCCTCTCTCTAAAATCAGTAATAAAATCTTTAAAAAAATAACTTTTTAAAAACTCAGATAATGTTATAGCTACTCCCCACACATGGGCTTTTCTTTTTTTTTTAAATCTATTGGGGTGACATTGGTTAATAAAATTGTATAGGTTTCAAAAAAAATTCTATAGGTCTCAGTCAATTCTATAGTAAATCATTTATATTGCATTGTGTGTTCACCACCCCAGGTCAGGTCTCCTTCCATCACCATTTATTCTCCCTTTACCTTCTCTTACTCCTGGGCTTTCATTCACAGTAAAAGTCAGAGTCCATGGACTGTGTAAAACCCTTAGTGACCTGCCCTCCTCCTCGTAGCTCTCTGTCTTCCTCTCTCTTGTTCACTCAGCTGCAGGCACATTATACTGGATGGACTTTTTGTAGAGCTCTTGAATACATGCCAGATCCCTCCTCCCTTAGTATTTGCAGCAGCTAATTCTCTAGATAGTCCAACAGCAGATTTGGGTTTTCAAGGTGAAAAAAAAAAGCTTTCGGGAAAAGAAAAATGAGGATATGGTCTGTCCTCTCTTCTCCATGCTCTTTTAGGTGGTATTACCAATTCCTCTTGGCTTTACCTATCAGGGGTCTCCAAACTTTTTACACAGGGGGCCAGTTCACTGTCCCTCAGACCATTGGAGGGCTGCCAAATACAGTGGTCCTCTCACTGACCACCAATGAAAGAGGTGCCCCTTCCAGAAGTGCAGTGGGGGCTGGATAAATGGCCTCAGGGGGCCGCATTGCGGCCAGCGGGCCGTAGTTTGGGGACGCCTGGTTCTGAAGATTTCAAAATGTATATCTCTAGTCCTGAACTTTCTCCTCCATGTTTAAACAGGCTGTGTCTGGCCAAGGGGCTATTAAAGCTTGATACTTGAATTTGCACCCATAGTTGTTTCTAATTTGGATAACCCTCAATTTCTGAAAATTGGTATAGAGTTTCTCTTTGAGGATAGAGGTCATTAGGAAATGGTACTGGTCATCAAGAGGATGGGGTCAGAAGAGAAAAACTTGATCATCCAGAAGTAACTGGGGGAAGAACTTGATGTTGCTGTTAGACATTGGTTGGTTGTTTTCATGTGCTAGAAACTGGACTGCTGCAGTTTCACATGAAGTCACCTGCCCCACTCCTCCATTTCGCTAGGACCTACAATTCCTAGGCCAGTGGTGCTGCCGAACACCCTACCGGATAAACACCCCCGCCCCCACAAAGAACTAGCCAGTCTGAAATACCAGTAGTGCCAAGGCTGAAACTGTTCTAGGCAAGATCAGTTCCCTTGGCTATGTATACCATCTGAAGTAGTGCTAACCAACGTGATAGCCGCAGCAATAGGGTGTTATGTGTATAAAATACCCATGGGATTTCAAAAACGTGTGAAAAAGAATGTAAAATACTCATTTTAAAATGATTATATGTTGAAATGATGTTTTGGATATATTGAATTAAAATATATTATTAAAAATAATAGGCCCTGGCCGGTTGGCTCAGCGGTAGAGCGTCGGCCTGGCGTGCGGGGGACCTGGGTTCGATTCCCGGCCAGGGCACATAGGAGAAGCGCCCATTTGCTTCTCCGCCCCCCGCCCCCCTCCTTCCTCTCTCTCTCTTCCCCTCCCGCAGCCAAGGCTCCATTGGAGCAAAGATAGCCCGGGTGCTGGGGATGGCTCCTTGGCCTCTGCCCCAGGCGCTAGAGTGGCTCTAGTCATGGCAGAGCGGCGCCCCGGAGGGGCAGAGCATCACCCCCTGGTGGGCAGAGCGTTGCCCCTGGTGGGCGTGCCAGGTGGATCCCGGTCGGGCGCATGTGGGAGTCTGTCTGACTATCTCTCCCCGTTTCCAGCTTCAGAAAAATACAAAAAAATAAATAAATATATATATATATATATAGTTAATATTACCTGTTTCTGTTTACTTTGCTAAATTGGACATTAGAAGTTTTCAGATTACATATGTGGCTTGCATTTGAGGCTCTCATATTTTGATCTCTAGATGCTGAAGACTCAAATTTACATCTCTTGTCCCAAACCTCTCCTTTGCTCAAAGATCAGAGATCCGAAGACCTAAAGGAAGTCCTCACTTAATGTAATTGAGTTTCTTAGATATGTGGCAATACAATGTATAGTGAAACCAGTTTTACCATAGGCAAATTGATATTAAAAAGGTATTAGAGTTAAGTTCTTATGGCTATCTCTTGAGTGTCATAACAAAACGACATTGAATAAGGGTCTGCTGTCCTTGAGAGTTCTCTTAATACATCTCAAACCTGTTATGTGTGCAATACAGTACATAATTTCTCCATTATCCCCTTCTCTTTAAATGGTATTACCTTTTATGTAGCAGCTCCAGCCAGATCCCAGTAATCATCCTTGATTTTTCCCTTGTTTCTCATTCCTCATCTGGTCTTTACCATATACTGTATGATATCAAAGGTTGCCACTTATTTATTTTTTTTCCAAATGAGAGGAGGGGAGAGAGTAAGACAGACTCCTGCTTGCGCCCCTACAAGGATCCACCTGGCAGTGGTGCTCTACTGGTAGAGTCTACCCATCTGAGGCCATGCTCACAACCGAACTATTTTTAGCACTTAAGGCAGAGGCTCCACTGAGCCATCCTCAGCACCTGCCCAGGGCACACAGGAGAAGCAGACCAGGAATTGAACCTGGGACATCCACATAGAAGGCCAGTGCTTTAACATTAAGCCAGCAGGCCAGGGCCATTAACTTCTTTTATCATCTTGGCCACAATCATAGTCACAACCACACAATTATCCTGTAGGACTTACACTTACTACAGTGGCTGCCTACTGGCATCTCATTTCTTTTTCCTTGTCGTATCTTCCTTCACTTTAATTTTCACTCAGCTGGGATGGTACTGATAACTAAATCAGATTGTCATTCCATAACTTAAAATCTTTCAGCAGCTTCCCTTTGTGTTTAAAATAAAAAGCCAACCCTGGCTGGTTGGCTCAGTGGTTGAGTGTTGGCCCAGCATGTGGAAGTCCTGGGTTCGATTCCCAGCCAGGGCACACAGGAGAAGCGCCCATCTGCTTCTCTACCCTTCCCTGTCTCCTTTCTACCTCTCTCTTCCTCTCTTGCAGCCAAGGCTCCATTGGAACAAAGTTGGCCCAGGCGCTGAGGACGGCTCCATGGCCTCCGCCTCAGGCTCTAGAATGGCTCAGACTGCAGCAGAGCATCTCCCCCTGGTGGGCATGCTGGGTGGATCCTGGTCGGGCACATGCGGGAGTCTGTCTGGCACCCCCACCCTTGCTTCTCACTTTGGAAAAATACAAAAAAAAGAAAAAAAAAAGAAAAAAGAAAAAGCAATTCCCTATCTTGGTCTGAAGTACTTAGAAATATCTGGCCTCTACCCCGCACTTGTGTTTCTCAGGACTTTCCTCAGCCACCTCTTTCTAATCATACTCCCAATACTGTCCTGCTTCAAGACCTTTTTTTTGTACCTGGAAGAACCTTCCCCTGGACAATTTTAGGGGTCATTTCTTACCCTTCAGTTCTTAGCTTCAGAATCAAGCATCAGAGGGCTTTTCCTGTTCATCTCTAAGTCAGTGCCCCTTTCCATTTACCCGTTACACCCACTTTGTGTATTCTGTGCTAGGCCCCCCTTTTTGTTTGCTTTCTCATTGACTCCCTCAACAAAATTTTAAGCTAGGAGTCAGGAGCTTGGTTCCAATGCCTCACACAGAACAAGCATTTGATAATAAATGTATATATGGAAGCTGTCATTTGAGTGACATGTTCCTCTTGGTATATACTATGCTCTGCCCTTACCCCATCTACTCATTGTCTTAATAGTCACCAACTATTCTACAGACAGTGCCACCACAGGACCAGAGGATTTGTAGGTGGCTGCTGCTAGGTCTGGAGTCTTGCCCCACCCCATAGTATCCAGCAGTAAGGAAAAGCAGAGATGGTGGGACTGTTTGATAAGAGGGCCTGTTAGCTTGGAGACCCTAAATGCAGAGCTTGAGCAGGTTTGTCTCTAGGCCCTGGCTGGAAATCGAACTCGGGACTTCCACACGCTGGGTCAACACTCTGGGGGAATGAAAGGATTTTCTAAGGGAAAAAATATAATTCTGCAAGGCTTTTTTTCCTCCTCATATAAGGAACTTATTTTACCATCTAAAACCATGCTGTCCAATACAGTGGCCACTAGTCACATGTGGCTAATTGTAAGATTAAAAATCCAGTTTCTCAGCTTCACTAGCCATGTTTTATTTATTGATTTGAGAGAGAGACACACACACATCAATCTGTTCTTTTATGTGCCCTGACTGGAAACTGAACAGGCATTGGGATGGTGCTCTGACCAACCAAGCTGTCTGGCCAGGGTTAGACACATTTTAAATACTTAGTCACTATAAAGTGGACAGCACAGATATAGAATACTTCCAACATTACCCATACTTTTATTGGACATGCTGATGTGTTTTGCAGAATCCAGTATTTTTTTTTCTTGCTTGTCCTGAGATAGAAATCAAGACGTTAAACTGCTACGTTAAATTAGCACAAATGGGAGACTTTGGTGAGGTCAACAAAACCTAACATTTTTTTTTGCTCTGCCTGGTATTGCAGATCAATCACAAGGAAATCCCACAACGGACAATCCTGCTTCCTTGGGGAATGTATAAGTTAAAAAAGGCTTTGTGTACATATGCACTGATAGGTTAGCCTCTAGGTCAGGGGTCCCCAAACTACGACCCGCGGGCCGCATGCGGCCCCCTGAAGCCATTTATCCGGCCCCCGCCGCACTTCCAAAGGGGCGCACCTCCTCTTTCATTGGTGGTCAGTGAGAGTACTGTATGTGGCGGTCTTCAAAGCACGGCGTCGCTCATGTACAGTGATGCGGGACGCACGCATCACGGCTCCGGAAGTGCATCATATCACTTGTTACGGCTAGCAGTGACAAATATGGAACCGGAAAGTGACCATCTCATTAGCCAAAAACAGGCCCATAGTTCCCATTGAAATATTGATCAGTTTGTTGATTTAAATTTACTTGTTCTTTATTTTAAATATTGTATTTGTTCCCGTTTTGTTTTTTTACTTTAAAATAAGATATGTGCAGTGTGCATAGGGATTTGTTCAGTTTCTTTTATAGTCCGGCCCTCCAACCGTCTGAGGGACAGTGAACTGGCCCCCTGTGTAAAAAGTTTGGGGATCCCTGCTCTAGGTTGTTGTATCCTACCTCCCAAAAAAGAGAAAAGTTTTGCTTCACCTATGTCAGGATTATTTTACATATAAAATATACGGAAAAATGCTTCTAATTGTATTCACAGGCAGTCGGAATCCACATCAGTATTTCCATACAGGAATCAATAAAGCTTAAGGTTGACAGGAATCAATAAAGCTTAAGGTTGAGTCGATCATTAAACTTATTTATGGGAATCTAAGTAATGGTAGTAAAATATAACACCTATAAATCCTTAGAAAAAATTCTAGAGGACATATCTCATTGTAGAATGACACTGCCAATCATTAATACCTTCTTCTTTGCTTTTCTGCTCAAAATACAGTGGTACCTTGAGATACGAGTTTGATTAGTTCTGTAACCGAGCTCATCAGTCAATTTGTATATCAAACAAACTTCTCCCATTTAAAATAACAAATAGATTTAATCCATTCCAGCCCTGTGAAACATCCCCAAACCATCCTAAATTACGAAAAAAGACATGTTTTTAATTAAGAAACACACATGTATACTTTACCAATGCCTAACAAAATATATGAAATGAAAAAAAAGTTACTTAGTACTGTATTCTTACCTTGGAGACAGATGAGTGTGGCTAACGGAGGTAAATGGCGGAGAAGGAGGGAGGGAGGAAGGGATGCAGGCACTGTAGACACTTAAACTAAAATTGCACTTTAACACTAAATGTAAACTAAAACTGCATTTACTTTAAACAAAACTAAAACTGCACTTTCCTAAAATGGAACCACAAAAACTTAATTGTAAAAAAAATGTACTTTCTTTTTTTTTTTTTGCATTTTTCTGAAGCTGGAAACAGGGAGAGACAGTCAGACAGACTCCCGCATGCGCCCGACCGGGATCCACCCGGCACGCCCACCATGGGGTGACGCTCTGCCCACCAGGGGGCGATGCTCTGCCCACCAGGGGGCGATGCTCTGCCCCTCTGGGGAGTCGCTCTGCCATGCGACCAGAGGCACTCTAGTGCCTGGGGCAGAGGCCAGGGAGCCATCCCCAGCGCCCGGGCCATCTTTGCTCCAATGGAGCCTTGGCTGCGGGAGGGGAAGAGAGAGACAGAGAGGAAGGCGCGGCGGAGGGGTGGAGAAGCAAATGGGCGCTTCTCCTGTGTGCCCTGGCCGGGAATCGAACCCAGGTCCTCCGCACGCTAGGCCGACGCTCTACCGCTGAGCCAACCGGCCAGGGCCAAAAATGTACTTTCTTAACTTGAAACTTAAGCAAAGCTTAACATTACGTATTTTTCATTTAATCATCACCTGTTTTTGCCCTTTTGGCTGCACTTTCACTTACAGGACTTTTGAATAAAAATCTATCCAAAGAGGTTTGCTTTTGCCTGTCTTTTAAAATGTTACAGAAATGTGACAAACAAGTGTCATTAAAAAGTGCTGAAGCATGACCAGTTGAAACTTTTTCTGGGGGTTTTTTTTCAATGAAACTTGAAAGCTTCTCCCACATTGCTAGCATGTCTTTAATTTCACTTGTAGAAATCACTTCCTCCAACTCTACCTCCTCCTCACTACTAATCTCTTGCAGAAGCTCTGTATGTTGCATCATCTGTAGCTCCTTCAACTCCTCAGTTGAGAGTTCCTCCTCATGTTCCTTGATGAGCTCGTTTACATCACCCTCATCTACCTCCAGACCCATCGACTTTCTGAGAGACACGATCTCCAACGCTTCTACCTCGGTCTTGGGTCTCGGTCTCTGATTCGAATCCTTCAAAGTCCCTGTCTGCAAAATCAGGCCATAACTTTTTCCATGCTGAGTTCAAGATTCTTCTTGTAACCTCTTGCCATGCCAAGTCAATAATGCATAAACATATCATGATGTTGTAGCCATCTCTCCAAAACTCTCCAAGGGTTAGAACTGTATTCTCAGTCACCTCAAAGCAGCAGCAGAACAAGTGCTTTGTGTAAAGCTTTTTAAAGTTGGAAATGACCAGCTGATCCATAGGTTGCAAGATTGAAGTAGTGTTGGGTGGGAGGTAGAGGACTTTCATGAATTTGAACTCATCGAGAACGTCGTCTTCAAGACCAGGTGGGTGGACTGGAGCATTATCAAGGATTAGTAATGCTTTCATTGGGAGTTTATTTTCTTGAAGATATTTCTTCACATTGCCTGACCAGGTGGTGGCGCAGTGAACAGAACGTCGGACTGGGATGCGGAAGGACCCAGGTTCAAGAACCCAAGGTTGCCAGTTTGAGCGCGGGCTCATCTGGCTTGAGCCAAAAAAAGCTCACCAGCTTGGACCCAAGGTCACTGGCTCAAGCAAGAAGGGGTTACTTCGTCTGCTGAAGGCCCGCGGTCAGGGCACATATGAGAAAGTAATCGATGAACAACTAAGGAGTCCCAATGAAAAACTGATGATTGATGCTTCTCATCTCTCTCCGTTCCTGTCTGTCCCTATCTATCCCTCTCTCTCTCTCTCTGTCCCTGTAAAAAAAAAAAAAATAAAAATAAAAAAGACATTTCTTCACTGTAGGACCAAAGACAAGAGTTATCCATTCAATAAAAAAATTGCTGCGTAACCCATGCCCTAGCATTGGCGCGCCACATAACCTGCAGTTTTTCTTTTAAGAATCTTGTGAGTCTTAAAGGCTCGAGGATTTTCAGAATGATAGACTAGCAGTGGCTTTACTTTACAGTCATCACTAGCATTTGCATACAATGCAAGGGTCAGATGGTCCTTCACGGGTTTATGGCCTGGCAGCTTCTCCTCTGCAGTGATGAAAGTCCTCGGAGCATTTTTTTCCAAAACAATCCTGTTTTGTCATAGTTGAACACTTGTTTGGGGATGTAGCCTTCCTTTGCGATAAGCACAGCAAAATGTGCAATGTACTCCATCAGCACTCACAGCTTCACCATGCCTCACCACCGAGTGGATGCCAGATTTCTTGAAATTTTCAAACCAGCCGTGACCTGCCTTAAACGTTATCTTCTGCTGCCTCTTTTGAGGTTGATGGTTCTTTCTTCTTCAAGTCGCCGTAAATAATACGTGCTTTTTCGCATATTACAGTCACTGTATCTCCTGCCAGCTCTTTCTTTCACCCACACCAGCAGAAGCTTCTCCATTTCTTCATGGATATTTGTCCTTAATTGGGACAGAACTGTAGTTCCTTTTGCTGGATTTGCGCTTTTGATGGCACCCTTTTGTTTAAGGATGGAACAAATTTTAGATGTATTGTGGTTGTACAGCCTTGCCAGTTCAATCACTCGTACACCACACTCATGTTTTTCTATTATTTTTTACCTTACTTAAATCGATGTCATTCTCTTCTTCTCACCACTGTCCTTTACACTCGCTTTCTTTGGCCCCATGACAGCACACAAAAAAAGTTAGTAAAAAATGCAAAAATGATGCAAGAACAAGTACAGCGTGTGAGATTCAACTTGATTCTGCGGGTAACACGTGAGAAAGAACGAGATGCTGGTGGTGTGCTGCTGATACTAGACCCATATAATCCTTACCTAGCGACAGCTTCCTGAATCACGACTCGTATCTCGGAATTTCGCTTGGATCTCAAACAAAAATACCAAGTTGCAGCTCCTAACTTAAAAATTTCGTAGGTTGGTCTGCTCGTATTTCAAGGTACCACTGTATTGTTTCTTTTCTTTTTTTTTTTTTAATTTTTTCTTTATTAATTTTTAGAGAGGAGAGAGAGTGAGGGATAGAGAGAAAGAGAGAGAGAGAAGGGGAGGGAGGAGCAGGAAGCATCAACTCTCATATGTGCCTTGACTAGGCAAGCCCAGGGTTTTGAACCGGCAACCTCAGCATTCTAGGTTGACGCTTTATCCACTGTGCCACCACAGGTCAGGCCGTTTCTCTCTTTTTTTTCTTTTCTTTTTTTTTACAGAGACAGAGAGTCAGAGAGAGGGATAGACAGGGACAGACAGACAGGAATGGAGAGATGAGAAGCATCAATCATTAGTTTTTCGTTGTGCATTGTGACACTTTAGTTTTTCATTACTAGCTTTCTCATATGTGCCTTGACCGCGGGCCTTCAGCAGACCGAGTAACCCCTTGCTCGAGCCAGCGACCTTGGGCTCAAGCTGGTGAGCTTTTGCTCAAACCAGATGAGCCCTCGCTCAAGCTGGTGACCTCGGGGGTCTCGAACCTGGGTCTTCCACATCCCAGTTATACGCTCTATCCACTGTGCCACCGCCCGGTCAGGCTGTTTCTCTTCTTTTGATCTAGCATAACTATCTGACTCATTTTAGCCAAAGTCTAATCCTAGTAGAATATTAACACCTAGTGGAATATTAAAATAATTCATAAGTGACTAAACAAACATACACTATGAAGTCAAATGGAGTCAACCTGATAGGTCCTGTGGCTAAACCTTTTGCTGATGCAGGCTTCTCTCTCTCTGTGGGGCTTGCTTCTATCACTACTAATCTGGGTTTGCTAGCCTTTAAACTGGAAAACATAGCTCTGGTTATTTAGAAAGGAGCACCCTGGCTGGGTACCTCAGTTGGTTATAGAGCTTTGGTAGTCCTGATATGGTAAGGTTGCAGGTTCAATCCCTGCTTAGGGCACATGCAAGAATCAACCAATGAATGCATATATAAGTAGAACAAATTGATGTTTCTCTCCCCTCTTCTTTCTTTTCTCTCTAAACCAATAAAGAGAGAGAAAGAAAAGCATGTTTATAAATGTCTCAAGATGCTAACTCTCCACCTTTTGCTGAGGCCATGTTACTTATCTCACTAAATCCTTCCTTCTATATCTAAATTTCAGACACTGATTCATTTGAATTTTGTACTTTAAGCACAACTGAGAAAGAACCAGAAGATAACTGGTTGTAAAGTCACAAAAGCACAGGAAGATACTTTAGTGTTAAAAATGTTTATTTGTCAAAATATTAAAAAAAAAAAAAAAGGAGTGGAATAAAACAAGGCTAAATTTCAGCTAATGCTATATCACGATCACAGGTCAGACATTAAAAAAACAAACAAAACACCTCCCACTCCCACCCCAGTGGTCCTAGCAATTTCAAAAGATTAGCTTCAATGTTCAAGTCCAGAGCTAACAGAAAAGGCTGCTTGCCACTACATGGTCATTTTAAAGGGTAAGGAGATGTTGCGTAAACAGAGAGAAGGGTTCAACTCCCAAGGAAAGCAAGATAAGAGGGGTTCCACTGTACAGGAAAGGGGATGCCAGCATAATCCTTACCTAGGGCTGCTCAGAGGCTGAGAATGTAACGAACAGTGAAAGGCTACAGAGACTCGTATCAGGAAGAAAGAAAAGTCAACTTAGAAGAATTAAATTAAGAAAGAAAACATAGTTGGTCACAAACTCCTTTGTTTACTGAAACATGAAGCAATGGAAACATCCCGGCAAAGGGGACCGCGCAGAGCAAGTTCTCCTATATGACCGCAGCCTGAGGGTTCAGTCCGCAATTATCCTACCTGAAAGAGAGCACAACACAAGAGGCTTACACAGTGCCTGGACAGCGGCTCGGCTCCGAGTACAAGGGCCCCGGTTCTGTCCTGTATTCCGGGGGGAGAAGAACAAAGAACAAAACAAAACCAAGTCAGACTGGATCAGACATAGCCCAGTATTACCCAGGAGTCTATTATGACTACATAGAGCAATCTCCTTCTAGCTACAATAGAACAAGAAGCAATGTATCTGGAAGACTGCTGTGTTGGTGATAAATATATATTTCTCATTTTTTATCCATCTTTTAGGCAAGACAATCTTCTGTGATACAAGGCTACTGTCACTGTGCCAAAGGGCATACAGATATTATTAAGAACTGTAGTTTAATTTCTGGGTCCAGAAAAAGCAGAAGATGCCAAGATCTCAAATATGGCCAACTGCACTATTTATTCTAAATCTGTTTCATTTTAATCTTTCATAGTAAACAAATTTTCAAAAATATCAAGGAGTATTCATTTACCCTCCAACATACCTGTATATGTCATCTTAGATTGAGAGCCAAAACTCTAATAGTTCCCATATTTGACACATCTCCCTTACCAAATCAAAAGATGAAATCATAAAATTATCTTAATTCTTCCATTGATGATGGAAGCTCCAGACACCAATGGCTGGGGGGAAAGAAAAGTTAACTCACACCAAGCTCCTCTACTTATTACAGACAAAGGGCCAAATCTTGGTCTTGATCTGTGCCAAACGACTTCAAAAGTTGTGACGTTCTTGAATCAGTTCTGCCAGGGTGAGACCCGAATTTGGATCCCAACAGCTCTGGAGTGTTTCATCCTGGCAGCCTCATTAACATCAGGCTCCTGGGACTGCAACCAACTCAGGGTTATTCAGTCCATTTGAGGTTCACACCTGGAAGGTAAGTTTCTTTAAAAGTCATCACTAAAAAGGTTAGTTGAACAACCACTGCTTGCAGTCAAAATTCATTTTAAAATACTTAGGCAATACCCTTTAAATACCACATATGCTAATTTAATACTTAGCTTTGAAACATTCAAGAGGAATAAGTTATCTGATAGGTAATTCCAACTTTAGAGCCATATCCCACTTCATGGCAGACTCAGCTGCATTAAAAGTAAAAATAGCAAACTATAAGTTGTAAGGTTATCCACTTCATGCGCACGAGTGCACACTGCTATACAGTGGTCTCAGGAGATCCCAGCCTTGTCATGGTCATACAGGATATCACTTGTCACAAGTTCATGCTGTATTTGCTTCTCACTATGAAAAATGGCAAATTCCTGTTTTCTTCTAAACATGCCAAAGGAGTAAGTTAGGAACCCTGGAAACTCAGTGGTAACTAAATTTAACATTGCTACTAGGTCTCCCGTTCAACTGACTCTCAATTTCAGGGTACAAGGAAAACCATGAGAATAAAAGTTGTCATGACACCATTTTCACCTGAATAAAGAAATTTATCAGTCTAGATTCTAACATCTTTGGCGTACATTTTCTGAAGTAGGAAAAATTAAATTCTCAGGGTCTCCACTAATGGGATTTTATATATATATCAAAAAATTACCTGATTATCTAGTTCCTTGAATGTTTCTCAAACAAAAACAATAAAAACTTCTGGAAAAAAACAGGAAGCATCAGGCTTACATGACAGCATCTCTGGCTACACAAAGATACAGCTTAAATGCCCATGTAGGAGACACTCCGATTACTAGCAAGGAAAGGACTGATGGGACTGGGGCATCAAACATTCTGCTTTCAAGCAAGTGTCTTATTACTAAACACCTAAACTTTACAGAACTTTATCTGGCTCACAGCTATATATTAGAAGAGTTTCTCTGATAAAGGCTAATAATGACCTAAGTAGCTTACTTAGCCAACTGGAAGTCTGAAGTTCTAGTTAAAATTCTCACCGTGACTTCACTAACTCCTGAACAGGTACTCTTCAGCTTACACCACAGTGACTTGAGTGGAAAGAGACTAGGTTTAGAAATCAGCCAGGCCTGAGTCTGAATTCTGCCTCTACCTCTCAATTACCAGTTGACTTTAGTACTTAACCTCTCTGAGACTTAGTTCCCTCTCTGTAAAACAGCATATCTTAAAGGATTATTATTGTGTAGATTAAATGATAAAACAAACACAGGGCACTCATCAAATATTAGTTCTCTTAAATCATGCTTCTGAAACCCAGATCTGCTTACACTTGACTCAAGAACAATAGTCTCACCAACAAACTGAGTTTGTTTTCTCAGAAGGAACAAAATGGTTGGAGTCATACACTAAAACTTCAACAGACCAAATGAACCTCGGGCTTACGCTAAAGGCATATTTGAGGCTAGCGTGTAATTTATGCCTTTCGGACACTACTGCCCTGACAGCAGAAAGGTGGTGTTTTTGCTGTACAGCTCTCTCCCAAGGGACCTCTTCACCACCCCCACCCCACTCTCACCTCCAGTTTTTAAAAGGCTGAGTACCGTGCTCGGTCCACATACTGCTCCCGCTCATACCGGGCCATGTCATATAGAGAATTCCGTGAGGCCGCTGAAGCCTGTGACAGCTCACTCTCTGGCCCATAACCGTAGCCCTCTCCAACTGGGGGGAGCACAGCTGTAGCACGACGAAGGGGGCTCCTGTCCCTTCCGTAATAGGAGGAAGGGGTGGCAGCGGCAGCAGCCAGAGCAGCAGAGGTGGCGGCAGGACCCGAGTTTGGTAACAAGTGTCGGTCGTATGGATCAACAGAAGCGGAGTTGAGGTGACTGGGCATAGCTGTGTTCTGGACTTGAGGCAGATGGGACATGGTCTGCTCTGCATAGTTGTATGCAGATGCTGCCGCCGCCGCTGCCACCGCCTCATAAGAGCGGACCCGGTACCGCTTATAGTAGTCAAGCGCTCCATACGCATCGTTGTAATACACGGATTCCCCGTAGCCCACGGTGTAAGGCGTGCGCACTGCTCCGTACTGCTCATTATACTGCTCAGTAAAGTCTGCCACACGACCCGTACGATCTACTGGGCACTCTTTGGACCAGTGCCCCTCTTTCCCACACCGATAGCAGCCACTTTGGTCTCCCATCCCAGGGGCAGTCCGAAGGCGGCTGGTAGACAACTGCACGTGCATTCTTTTGCCTTGAGGAAACAGACAACAGATTTATTATAACTCACTGACATTCTTTATCCTCCCCAAAGTGAAAGTAAACCAATCGGCATAAGACACACATACAAACAAACACTGCAGAGACGGTTTCAGCAATCCCCTCCAAAAGAAGTTGAAGTTTTAATTCAGATAAGAGCTAGAAAATTTAAGTCCTCAGAGACCAGTAAATACTTTCTACTTATACCAAGTAGACCAGATTCCCTCCAACTTCTGTCTCTACAACTTTCCTTTTTGAAAGTTTTGAAAATGAAAGTTTCCACTTTTCACTGCTAAGATTGAGCAATTTATCTTTAATGGGGCTGTGTGATTTGAACAATTCAAAACCTGGTCAATTCTTCCAAATCAAACATCCAATGAAACTTCAGTTATGCCATATTTGGAAAGCACCTTACCAACCTCTCCCCGATTAATTCAGGGTCACATTAGGCCTGACCGTTCACTGCAGCTGGAAGAACACCGCCAACTTCTGTCCGCTGTTCCCTCCAGCCATACTGCAGCAGTCACAGAAGGCTAAGCTGGGCTCACGAATCAGACCTGGCTCACAGGCTTTACCTCTGGTACATCTAGAAGTTTTAAGACCCTCCAGATTCCAATCCCACCCCCACTTTTTTCAGCAAGGGTGAATCCATGCCTACTGTGGAAAAGAAAACTACTTGACCAAGGTCTCTCTCTCAACAGCAAGAATTAGATCTTGAAACAGTACTGGTTTCTTAGAAACTGTGTGCTCCCATGCAATGAAATGATTATCCTGCCAGGTAGTTTATGATTCTTTGTAGGGGATTATCTACTTGTTAGAAAAATGCAGCATTTGTCTAAAGTCCTTTGGGCACCCATACGAAGAAGCCACATCCAGGGAATGACCAGCAGTTGGAACAGCTAAGAGAAGAAATACTCTTCACCCTGCGTTTGTATACCATCAAGCCCTTACAGATGAAAGCATCCAAGGTCTTTATTTTTTATTATTTTATTTATTTATTTATTTATTTATTTATTTTGTATTTTTCTGAAGCTGGAAACGGGGAGAGACAGTCAGACAGACTCCCGCATGCGCCCGACCGGGATCCACCCGGCACGCCCACCAGGGGCGATGCTCTGCCCCTCCGGGGCGTCGCTCTGTTGCGACCAGAGCCACTCTAGCGCCTGGGGCAGAGGCCAAGGAGCCATCCCCAACGCCCGGGCCATCCTTGCTCCAATGGAGCCCCGGCTGCGGGAGGGGAAGAGAGAGACAGAGAGGAAGGGGGGGGGGTGGGGGTGGAGGTGGAGAAGCAAATGGGCGCTTCTCCTGTGTGCCCTGGCTGGGAATCGAACCCAGGTCCCCCGCACGCCAGGCCAATGCTCCACCACTGAGCCAACCGGCCAGGGCCCATCCAAGGTCTTTAAAAGCAGTGCGAGAAAAGGATATTTTTGGCAGTCTTTAGTCCCAAACTGCATAAGACTTTGGAGATCAAGTCAGTGCTTTTCAAACTGTAGCCAAAACACAGCCAGTACGTCTGTAGGGAACAGGGGCTTCGCATCACTCTTAAGGACTGCTCAGAACAAATCCCCCCTCCGCGATGAGCAGGTTGCTCTGTGACAGACCTTGTTCTGGATGCAGTTATGCGATAGGAGGCCTCGTGCTCCACCATCCTGTTGGAAACAGCCCGATTCAGAACAGCGCCATGCACTGACCCTGAGAGGGGAGCCGGTTAGTGCAGTAGTATCACTTTAGTCAAACTCATTTCTGCCCAATGTCTAAGATTCCTACCACCCCAGTTTTCAGTAGTTGCTGCCTCCAACTTAAAACCCTTTCTTTAGCGGAAACAAAAGTGCTCAGGTTTTGACTTCCAGCTGCTAGCAGAAAGGCAGCATCCACCATCACCACTGATACCATCAACAGATACCAAATGGCAAAAAGTCCCTGAGAGCAGCACTCAGCCATCCCACTGTTTTCAGAGATTTAAATACTCTAATTCTTAGATATTGAGGGTCACATCCTAACTACGCATAGAACAGAAACACACAGATTTTTGTCCAAGTTTACATCACAAATGTAGAATGTGCTATAATTTAGACTGAAGGATTACAAATTACTTGTCTTTTAACCATGCATGACGACATTCACCTGTGTGACATACACAAACTGTGCTCCAATTCAGAAATCAGAGTAACCATGCCAATCTAAAAAGCAGTCAATCCAGAGACTTAGAAGTACACTTTTTTTTTTTTTTTTTGCATTTTTCTGAAGCTGGAAACAGGGAGAGACAGTCAGACAGACTCCCGCATGCGCCCGACGGGGATTCACCCGGCACGCCCACCAGGGGCGATGCTCTGCCCATCCTGGGGGTCACTATGTTGCGACCAGAGCCACTCTAGCGCCTGGGGCAGAGGCCACAGAGCCATCCCCAGCGCCTGGGCCATCTTTGCTCCAATGGAGCCTTGGCTGCGGGAGGGGAAGAGAGAGACAGAGAGGAAGGCGCGGTGGAGGGGTGGAGAAGCAAATGTGCGCTTCTCCTGTGTGCCCTGGCCGGGAATCGAACCCGGGTCCTCCGCACGCTAGGCCGACGCTCTACCGCTGAGCCAACCGGCCAGGGCCTAGAAGTACACTTTTAAGGGGAAATAAAAATTCAATTTAACTTGCTCTTTATAGATTCTGGGTGCATTTCTTTTTCCTTTTTTTCAGAAACAAAGTTCAGTGATTTTTTTCATGTTTCTGTTATTACTATGTTTAGTCTTTACCCATTTTAATTAGAGAGTATAACTTCTAAGTTTATAAACATCTGTAGCAAAATCTACCTCTTGTGACTATGAAAAGGACTTAGGTACAAATATTTACCTAGAACTAAAAGATCAGTAATAGAAGTGATAGGTATTTTCCACACAGTATTCTCAAAGATTATAACTAGGCTTTTAATTTTAAGTTCTTATCATAATAGAAAAATACTGTGTTTCTCTATTACCCTAAGGAACCAGGGCAAAGAAAACTGAAAGAAAATTAAATTCTACCACTCCTACATTTGGAGAGGCCAAAAACTTCAAGATTTTCTGAGAGCTTCAAAAGTTACTGAAATGCACTGCCAACATTTTCAAGAAAACCAGTTCAATAAAAGTGTTTCCCTCTGAAATCTAGAATATAAGAGAGTATTAAAATACTAAGGTGAGCAACTTGGGTCCTAACTGCTGAGTTCCTACCATGTGTCTGGATCCAGAAGACTGAGGATTTAGCTGAACCACACCAACAACACTTCAACTGAATGCTTGTTACACATTGGGGGAAAAACAGGAGACACCTGAACACCAAATTCAGCTGCCTGAATTGTTACTTGGGAAGGCTTCTTTAAGGTTTTCCAACACAAACTCTTTAATAACTCAATAGGGGTGCAGTTCACTGGGGCGAGGAAACAGATCTTGAAGGACCCAAGTAAACTCAGATTCTGCTGCTTTCTCTTAGAAGTCACCCAATGCAGAAGCCTAAACTGCAGTCATTAACATAAAAAGGTTCAAAAGATGCCTCAAGTAACATTCTTAAGAGGTCACCTCATTAGCTGAAAAAACTATTGAAGAATGTGATAAATTGGTATCTAGAT
Source organism: Saccopteryx leptura (assembly GCF_036850995.1). Classification (NCBI taxonomy): domain Eukaryota; kingdom Metazoa; phylum Chordata; class Mammalia; order Chiroptera; family Emballonuridae; genus Saccopteryx; species Saccopteryx leptura. The sequence continues at coordinate 6,820,599 of NC_089503.1, read as the reverse complement.
TGTATTTTCTGTAAAATTGCAATTTATCCAATGCTAAAGTTTCTCTCGTCATCTGGAGAAAAAAAAGCTGGTTATAAAAATGCCTATACGTGTAGCTCAGAGTAGAGTGCTTTTCCTGAGGCGTCCGACTAAGAACATGAAAACCAAAAAAAGCATTTTCCTTTTCCATTGATGACATTTTAAAAAATCTTACGGATCATGCGTTACTCATATAGCAATTTCCTAAAGTAATTAAACCTGCTTTATTAAAACACACATTCCTCTCAAACCCACTTCCCCCAATGAACCGACTCCTATATACATATTTTGCCCTATCCCTTTATTCAGCTGTATATTAAAAAGGTAAGAACATGCAGTATTACACTAGACTATCTCCACAGTTTATACCTGACTTTAACTGCATTCTTTTTCCATTGTGTTCTTGCTACTTGTCAAGCAAGAACCCCCATTTATCTCTGCCACTCTCCATTCATGATTCCCTCCCCTACCAAATGAAAATAATCATGAATATTTTAAAGCCGCCTGAGGTGCAAAGCTTTCCAAAACAATACAAAAAAAAAATATAAATAGCTACCACATTTTAAATAAGTTTCTAACCATAACAGAAACACTCATTGTTTCACCAGTGTTTTTACTGTTAAAATACTTTCACCTCTATACCCTATATTCTAGCCTCACTACCGTCCTGTGAGGGAGGTACTGCAGGGAAGCACTAACTCAACTTTAAAGTGGGGAACTTGAAGCACAGAGAGGTTAAAACACTTGTCCAAAGTCATACAACTAGTTAATGGCAGCAAGTAGCTATGACTTTTGCCCTAACCTTTAAAGAGCAGCCAGAGGCCAGGGCACCACTGCTGACCAGAGTACTTGATACACACTGTCTGTAGTCTCCACTATTTGCAAACTTTCTTACCCTTTTCTGGCCAACTTTTCCTCTTCTTCCATTTTTTTTTCACTGTTTTTCTAGGTTTAGCAGAGGACTCTTAAGTACAACTTAACAACCCTTTTAATAGCACTCGATACAAAAAATAGTGTTAATTTATGACCCTGAAAAGTGGCTGTAAACATGTGGTCTAAGACAGTGGTCCCCAACCCCCGGGCCACGGACTGGTACCGGTCTGCAAAGAAAGAATAAATAACTTACATTATTTGTTTTATTTATATTTAAGTCTGAACGATGTTTTATTTTTTTAAAATGACCAGATTCCCTCTGTTACATCGGTCTAAGACTCACTCTTGATGCTTGTCTTGGTCACGTGATACATTTATCTGTCCCACCCTCAAGGCCTGTCTGTGAAAATATTTTCTGACATTAAACCGGTCCGTGGCTCAGGCCCTGGCCAGTTGGCTCAGTGGTAGAGTGTCAGCCTGGCGTGCAGAAGTCCTGGGTTCGATTCCCGGCCAGGGCACACAGGAGAAGTGCCCATCTGCTTCTTCACCCCTCCCCCTCTCCTTCCTCTCTGTCTCTCTCTTCCCCTCCTGCAGCCAAGGCTCCATTGGAGCAAAGTTGGCCCGGGAGCTGAGGATGGCTCCGTGGCCTCTGCCTCAGGCGCTAGAATGGCTCTGGTTACAACAGAGCAACGCCCCAGATGGGCAGAGCATCGCCCACTGGTGGGCGTGCCAAGTGGATCCCAGTAGGGTGCATGCAGGAGTCTGTCTGACTGCCCCCGTTTCCAACTTCAGAAAAATACAAACCTCCCCCTCCCCCCCAAAAAAACGGTCCGTGGCTCAAAAAAGGTTGAGGACTACTGGTCTAAGATGATACTGTCAACAAAATCCTTGTAGAACAGTGCTGTCCAATGGAACGTTCTATGATGACTGAAATGTTACATATCTGTGCTAATGCCACAGCTACTCACCTCATGCCTGCAATGTGTACAACTGAGAAACTGACTCTGAAATTTTACTTAATTTCAATTTAATACCTACATATGGCTAAATACTACCATATTTGTACAATCTAGAGCAGGGGTCCCCAAACTAGGGCCCGCAGGTCGCATGCGGCCCCCTAAGGCCATTTTTCTGGCCCCGCCGCACTTCCGGAAGGGGCACCTCTTTCATTGGTGGTGAGAGAAGCATAGTTCCCATTGAAATACTGGTCAGTTTGTTGATTTAAATTTACTTCTTCTTTATTTTAAATATTGTATTTGTTCCCGTTTTATTTTTTTACTTTAAAGTAAGATATGTGCAGTGTGCATAGGGATTTGTTCATAGTTTTTTTAATAGTCCGGCCCTCCCAACGGTCTGAGGGACAGTGAACTGACCCCCTGTGTAAAAAGTTTGGGGACCCCTTATCTAGAGTCATTAGATACCCTCCTGTGGTATTAATGACAACACAGGTGTCTTTATTATTGCTGTAAATAATATGTTATTTACTCTATCATCTTACTGGGACCTCCGCAGAAGAACCATTGTTCCCATTCAACCTAATTATTTTTAGGATTTCCTTTTTTCCCTTAGGATTAAATAGGTGGAGCAGAATACAGACCCCCTACCCCCATGACGGTCCATTTTGATGGTGGTGTGAAAGCTATATGCACTCAGTAGAAACCGTATTATGAACTTTGATTTTTTTCCTGGGCCAGGAATACGCCGTGCATTCCTCTCATGATGCTGGGCAGTGCTGCCCAAGCCCCAGCTCCTAGTCAGCCACACAACTACAAGGGCAAGCAAACAATACTCTACAGCGTAGTATTAAGTGCATGGTAGAGTTACAATGAATTTATTGGGACATAACTCTATTGTAAGTTGAGGAACATCTGTAGCCCATGGCATGGTCCTTGGCTCTGCCTGAGCTGCACAAATATATGAGCACTCAAGATACTCCCCCAAGTCCAGATTCACCAGCCAGATTTATAGCACAGGGATTCCTCCAGATGCCTTTGTTCCTCCTTCCCATCACCACTCATCACCCACGGCAGTAAAGAGTGTAAATCCTACACACTCCACTCTCAAATAAGGCTTGCTGGTCATAAAAAAAAAGCAACAGGTAAGCCAGAGGCCATCCTCCCTTCTCTCATGAAGTACTACCTTGCCCAGGTAGGTTCAACTTCCAACAGCACCGAAATGAGTGAAGCCTGAAAGATAGAGTTACCCACAGTTCGTGATTCTGTGCAGTTTTTGATAATCTGAAAAGGGGATAATCGTGCTTAAGAGTGATAAACATACAACCTATTCTTTCTGGCTAAAACAGAATGGAAGGCACCACCCTGCCAGCCCCATGATCCTGTGTTCTTGCCTCTGTGTTGAGCTAGACCCCACTCAGTCCTGCCACCCAGACCCCAGAGCAGTTCACCTTGAAACTCTGTGTTGTCAAGGCCCCTGATGGCTTCCACCGCATCCTCTGCCCGCTCCATGTGTACGAAGGCGTAATCTTTCACGATGTCACATTCAATGACTGGACCGTATTCCTCAAACTTGGCCCGAAGCTCTTGGTTGGTACAGGTGGGACTGATGTTGCCCACATGCAATTTGGTGGAAGCTTTGCTCTTATTCTTGCTGGCTTCCACGTTGATGTTTACCCCGTGCAGCTTGTAGTGGTGCAGGTTCCGGATGGCATCCTCCGCCGCCGTCTTGTCCTCTATGTGCACAAAGCCGTAGTTCTTAATGATGTCACATTCCAGCACCTTCCCATACTGCTCGAAGAGTGAGCGGATCTCCTGCTCCGTGGCCTCCCGCGGCAGGTTTCCTATAAAGAGCTTCACCATCCTGACAAGAGCCTGAGGGAGAAGAAACAAGATTTCCAAAAGTTAGGGATGGAGCGGACAAGCTCACTCCGCCTGTGGCTGAATCCTCCACAGTTCCTGGTACCTTCAAGAACCTCACAAAAACGTCCGTGATTTTTTTTTTTCCTCAACAGAGGGAGAAAGGTTTGTTCTTAATGAGTAGTGTGAGGTGCGTGTGACATGCAAACAGGCCAGGGTCGGCATGCATTGCATTCTCCATCATCATCGTGAAACGAGGCGCATTTAAATAACAAGGCTGTTTCACGTCTTCAAATTCTCTTTGGGGGGGGGGGGCAATAAAGAGAAGAGCCCAAACCAGTTTCAAGAAGCACCTATCTCTGAGTGTCACAAGGTTTTGGAGGGAAATTTGTGCATCTCTCCCCCGTGAGGTTTTACCTTTCAAAATACCAATAAAAAGATTCCCTTGGCCCCAATCCGGGACCCCCAACTCCCATCTCCTTCGCCCCCAACAAAGACTCGCTCCGACCCCTGCCCCGCCCCCTCCGGAGACCCGGCCCCGCCTCCTCTCGTTGTCTTCCCGGGACCTCCTCTAGAGAAGAATCCAAACCTGGGGTTATCTCCGTCCGCTGAGGCCCGGCCCGGCCCGCCCCGGGCCGCTCTCGGGCTCCCCACACACCCGCAGAACCCCCTCGGTACCTCCGGGTGGCGGCGGCGGTGGCGACGGCTCCCGCGTCAGAGAGAGCCCTACAAAATGGCGAAGGCCGCTCGAGCCTCGGCGCGACCCGGCCCTTTCTCGCGCGCCAGCTCACGCACGCGCGAGTACGCGCTGCCTCTCCCCTCCCCCTCGCGGGAGCCAGGCAACCAATCCCAAGGCCGCATGTAAATAACTGCCCCAGGCTTGGCTCCCAGCCTCCCCGACACGGGGCGGGGCCCCCTGGTGACGGCGCTGCGGATCGGAGGTCAGTTCGGCCCCCCTCCCGGACTAGCCAATCACCAGGCTGGAAGGGGCGGGGATGCTCAGGCGTCCAAAGTGCTGCGAGAGCAACCGCTGCCTTGGTGATATCAGAAGACTGGGGTGTCACTAACCATCACAATGGACGATGCTTGTAGGGCCTGCTGAAGTGGGGGTTGGGGGCCGGCAGTTCATGACAATGGGTTATCTCACTGGGTTCCCTAAAAAGGGGCTTTCTTAGTGGGCTGGCCAACCTCTATGGCAGCTTGGGACATTTTAGATATACAGACAAGCCACATGTTAAGCAAAGCTAGTCATTTCTGTGGAGCTTTAAAGATAATTAAAAAAAAATTTTTTTTCTTGCAAACATGTTATTCGTTGGTGAGGAAACAAAACCAAACACGGCAGAGCTGGGATAGCTCTAGGAGGCATGCTCTCCAGGCGACCCTTAGTCATGTTACGTGTGCTCCAGTGTATACGGTACGTCGGCTGGTTTTCTCTCTCTTGCTAGAGTGTCTTGCTCTGAGTGTCTGTCCTTCATAGTTCTTCGTCCGTGGTGAACACACCAAAGGAATACTTGGTACAAAGGCCCGAAGAGATTCCTTGATTTGGGTGTGGGAATTAATCTCCGCTTTCACACCAACCTGCTGGGCTAGGCAACTGTGAGTCCTCCGGCAATTTCTAGCATTCAAAATTCAGCTGTGGTCCAAGGGCACCGCCTGCTGGCGAAAGGGAAGATATTAGGTGGATTACTCATTGAACAAAAGACATTTAGATGGATGGACTGAATTTATCTTCCAGTAGAGCATGCCAGGGTGATTGTCGATCACCATTCCTCACTGTGGTGGCTCCTGGGAGCTTTTCTGATACCATCAGAAACAAATTCCTGAGGCTACCCTCTTCCTCCCCAGATGCTTTGATATGTTTCTTTCACTGAGTTCTTTTTGCTTCCCAGCCATTTCAGAAGAGGCACCGCCCTTGTGATTTTAATAACATTCATGCTTGTTTCCCACTTAATTCTGTCTACTTCTCTCCTTTCTTTCTCTTCTTGGTCATTTCTAGTTTCTCTCTACACTCAGACTTTTAAAACATGTACAGGAATGGACCTCCTCACTCATTTCTGAAATAGCTTTCACTCATCTTTAACTATACTGACTTCACAAATGAACCTGCTGTCACCCACCTTTACACACTGTTTTGGGTTCTGCTCTCTTTAATTCCCAGAATTTCTGAGGTCACCAAAACTAATATCCTTTGAACAGTTTTTAACCTTCTAAAATCTTCATTTCATTTCATTCATTTTTTTTTTTTTGAGAGAGAGAGAGAGAGAAACATCAATTTGTTGTTCCACTCATCGGTTGATTCCTGTATGTGCCCTGACCCAGGATTGAACCCACAACTTTGGTGTATCGAGACAATGCTCTCACCAACTGAATAAACTGAATACTTACTTGTCCAGGGCTCTTTCCTCTGTTTTCATTCGATTTCTTTTTTCTTTTTTTTTTTCTGAAGTTGGAAACAGGGAGGCAGTCAGACAGACTCCCACATGCATCCGACCGGGATCCACCCGGCATGCCCACCAGGGGGCGATGCTCTGCCCATCTGGGGCATTGCTCTGTTGCGACCAGAGCCATTCTAGCGCCTGAGGCAGAGGCCATGGAGCCATCCTCAGCGATGGGGCCATCTTTGCTCCAATGGAGCCTTGGCTGCGGGAGGGTAAGAGAGAGACAGAGAGGAAGGAGGGGGGAAGGGTGGAGAAGCAGATGGGCACTTCTCCTGTGTGCCCTGGCTGGGAATCGAACCCGGGACTCCTGCACGCCAGGCCGACGCTCTACCACTGAGCCAACCAGCCAGAACCAATTGATTCCTTCTCATAGCTTTGACTGCACCATTCTATTTCCTTCCCCCCATCTATTTCCCTACTCTTATTTTTCTTTTATCTCCTTTCCCCTTCCCCCATAGGCAACCATTCTAATGAGTTTAATGTGTATTATTTTGTGTTCTTGCAAGACATGTCTTTTTAGTGCACATTTGCCTTTTCCATTGAAAAAATGGAAATTTTCAAAAGGCACAAATAGAGAATATTATGATGAACTCCTATGGACCTTTTACCCAGATTTGACAATTACCAACATTTTGCCAATACTTCATCTAGCCCCTCTATTTTGGGGGGGGGGGCTGGAGTTTTTTATTTTTTATTTATTTTTAAATTTTTTTATAATATATTTTTTAATTTTATTTATTTATTTATTTATTTATTACAGAGACAGAGAGTGAGTCAGAGAGAGGGATAGACAGGGACAGACAGACAGGAACGGAGAGAGATGAGAAGCATCAATCATTAGTTTTTCATTGTGCATTGCAACACCTTAGTTGTTCACCGATTGCTTTCTCATATGTGCCTTGACCATGGGGCTACAGCAGACCGAGTAACTCCTTGCTGGCGCCAGCGACCTTGGGTTCAAGCTGGTGAGCTTTTGCTCAAACCAGGTGAGCCCACACTCAAGCTGGTGACCTCGGGTTCTCGAACCTGGTTCCTCTGCATCCCAGTCCGATGCTCTATCCACTTCGCCACCTGCCGCTTGATGAGGCTCTCAACTTCATCAACGGTGCAACCCAGCTCCGCACTTCACACCAGAGGCTCTTGGCTGCACAGCCAGGCCTCCGCCATACCTGCATCTCTCCCAAACACGAGCACCTCCAAAACTGCAGGGCAGGAGGGGTGGCAAGAAGATGGCAGGTCAGAGTGGGTACCGGCAGAACACTGTACCCACGTCACTTCAAGAACAAGGATGATGAAAGCATCCAAGGTCTTTAAAAGCAGTACGAGAAAAGGATATTTTTGGCAGTCTTTAGTCCCAAACTGCATAAGACTTTGGAGATCAAGTCAGTGCTTTTCAAACTGTAGCCAAAACACAGCCAGTACGTCTGTAGGGAACAGGGGCTTCGCATCACTCTTAAGGACTGCTCAGAACAAATCCCCCCTCCGCGATGAGCAGGTTGCTCTGTGACAGACCTTGTTCTGGATGCAGTTATGCGATAGGAGGCCTCGTGCTCCACCATCCTGTTGGAAACAGCCCGATTCAGAACAGCGCCATGCACTGACCCTGAGAGGGGAGCCGGTTAGTGCAGTAGTATCACTTTAGTCAAACCCATTTCTGCCCAATGTCTAAGATTCCTACCACCCCAGTTTTCAGCAGTTGCTGCCCCCAACTTAAAACCCTTTCTTTAGCAGAAACAAAAGTGCTCAGGTTTTGACTTCCAGCTGCTAGCAGAAAGGCAGCATCCACCATCACCACTGATACCATCAACAGATACCAAATGGCAAAAAGTCCCTGAGAGCAGCACTCAGCCATCCCACTGTTTTCAGAGATTTAAATACTCTAATTCTTAGATATTGAGGGTCACATCCTAACTACGCATAGAACAGAAACACACAGATTTTTGTCCAAGTTTACATCACAAATGTAGAATGTGCTATAATTTAGACTGAAGGATTACAAATTACTTGTCTTTTAACCATGCATGACGACATTCACCTGTGTGACATACACAAACTGTGCTCCAATTCAGAAATCAGAGTAACCATGCCAATCTAAAAAGCAGTCAATCCAGTTGGAAATGGGGAGGCAGTCAGACTCCCGCATGTGCCCCACCGGGATCCACCCGGCATGCCCACCAGGGAGCGATGCTCTGCCCATCTGGGACGTTGCTGTGTTGCAACCAGAGCCATTCTAACGCCTGAGGCAGAGGCCACAGAGCCATCCTCAGCGCGGGGGCCAACTTTGCTCCAATGGAGCCTTGGCTGTGGGAGGGTAAGAGAGAGACAGAGAGGAAGGAGATGGGGAGGGGTGGAGAAGCAGATGGGTGCCTCTCCTGTGTGCCCTGGCCGGGAATCGAACCTGGGACTCCTGCACGCCAGGCTGACACTCTACCACTGAGCCAACCGACCAGGGCCGGGGGCTGGAGTTTTTAAAAGCAAATCCCAGACACAATATCATTTCTCCTATCAGCAAGCACTTCACTATGTGCCTCTAATGAAAACATCCAGGGCTATGCTATAATAATATTGAATATTTATATTCAAGTTTCCCCTAGATTGCTGCAAATGTCTTTTTTTCTCTTTCTTTTATATATATATCCCCCTCCCCCCAGAGACAGAGAGTCAGAGAGAGGGACAGACAGGGACAGACAGACAGACAGGAACGGAAAGATGAGAAGCATCAATTATTAGTTTTTTGTTGCACATTGCGACACCTTAGTTGTCCACTGACTGCTCTCTCATATGTGCCTTGACTGCAGGCCTTCAGCAGACCAAGTAACCCTCTGCTCGAGCCAGTGACCCTGGGTCCAAGCTGGTGAACTTTTGCTCAAACCAGATGAGCCTGCGCTCAAGCTGGCGACCTCGGGGTCTCGAACCTGGGTCCTCGGCATCCCAGTCCGACGCTCTACCCATTGCGTCACCGCCTAGGCAGGCTGCGAATGTCTTTTTACAGTTGGTTTCTTTTAATATGTATCTATACAAGGTCCACTGTGCACTTAGGTAATTTATGTATATGTTTATGTAAATTGTGTTGTAAACTCAACATCTGAGTTTTTTCACTAAGTGCTATGTTGCTGTGTCATATCTAACCACTGAGTAATACTCCAGAGTGTGAAACCACCATATGTTACTTATCCATTTCTGGGTATTGGACATCAGGTTGGCTTCAACTCCCCACCATTACAAACAAGGTTGGAAGTAACATCCTCAGGTTAATTATGAATGCCCTGGCCCAATGGATCCATGTGAGAATTTGAGAGGGTATAAACCTGGGATGAAATTGCTAGGTTTTTCTCTGGAAAAACTGTCAGACTAGTCTCCCATCTGAGGGGCTCAGTATATGAACATTTATGCCAATGTTTGACATTATCCAATTTTTTCTTTTTCCCCAGTTTGATATAAGGTAATATATAAACTGTTGCTTTAACTTATATTTTTCTGATTACTTGATAAATTTTGGGGTGTTTCCTTTTCTGTGAATTTCCTATTCATAGCTTTTGCCCATTTTTCTTGTTGGGTGGCAGTCTCCCTTTTGTTGCTACTTTGCAGGATTTTCTCGTATATTCTACATATTAATCTTATTGGTTTCAAGTATCTTCTTTCATTTCACCAAATTATTACCTTGGTGTCCTTTATTGAACAGAAACTCTTAATATTTTAATGTAGTCAAATTAATATTTTAAAGATTTTATTTATTCATTTAAGAGAGGAGAGAGGGAGAGACAGAAGGGGGGAGGAGCAGGAAGCATCAACTCCCATATGTGCCTTGACCAGGCAGGTCCAGGGTTTCCAACCGGCAATCTCAGCATTCCAGGTCGACGCTTTATCCACTGCTCCACCACAGAACAGGTAAAATTAATCAATTTTTAAAGTTTGTGCTTTCACAGTTTTATATAGTATTTCCTTTTCTACCCCCCGATTCCATTTTCTTCTATTACTGTTTTTACCTGTTCACATTTAGGTCTGTAGTCCATTCTGAGCAGTGCTGTCCAAACAGAAATATGTGGGTGACATATGTAATTTAAATGACCTTTTTCAGTATTTTTAATTATTTAAAATTTCTAGTAAACACATTTGAAAAGAAAAATAGACTTTAATACTTTTGATGCCCAATGTAGCTAAAAGATCATTTCAACATATAATCAGTATAAAAAAATCTTAAAGTATCTCGATTTTTTTTTACTCTTCAGCCTTTGAAATCTGATGAGCATTTTACACTGAATTTAGCACATCTCAATTCAGACTAGTAATGTTTCAAGTGCTCAGTAACCACTGTATTAGACAGCACAGCTCCGGCGTCCACCCTCGCAGGCGGTGTTAGGTAAGAACACAAATGTATTTTCCTCTCAATAGTTCATCCATTTTTATCTGTCCATATGTCCCTATCGATGTGTGGGGCCTGCATTTTTGTACTTTTGTCTTTTAACCTGTCTCCTAGCCCTCACGGCTCTGTACTGTTCTGTTCTCCCTCCTGGAAATATTCTTCCACTTCTATGTCACAGGTGTCTCCCAAGACTTACTTCCTTATGCTTATCACCTTCTGTGTCCCATCCTAGCACTCTGGTAGCTTCAGCTGCCATGTGTATGTACGTGATGCTCAAACTCGATTCTCATTCCTTCTCTGTTCACAGTGACTGCATTCTGCGGGACCTTCACTGGGCTGCCCTATTTACGTGTACATTTTAAATCCCTTAACCTCACATACATTTCCTCCTAAAATTTCTAGTTATTGCTTTCCTCCCAACTGCCCCCCCCCCAGCTTGCCATCTTGACATGTAAGCCTAGATTCCCTGAACACTCCACAATGTGTGACTCCTCCTTCACACAGTGCAGATTTTACAGTTGCACCTGAAAAACAAGAGGCTGTGGTCCTAAGGTGCTCTTCTATTCAGTCCCACGACAGACTGTTCTAGTTACATTTCTTGACATGTTTACTGAGGATATTTCTGAGCCTGCTTTTCTTAAGAGAAAGGGATACTTATTTTGTGCACTCTCTGGTCTACCAGATCTCACAGTTGGAGACCATTCTGGGGCTGTGTCGTGCTAGTCCCAGTCCTGCACACACCCGACCGTCTTTGTCATGGCTGAAGATAAGGATTCGCTCAGCCAAGGCCCTTGGCCAATGAAGCTTAAGATGGGACTTCTTTCCTGGAAAGAGCTCTGAGCCCTGAAAAGAAATGGTTGTGTGGGAATGGGAAACAATGAAAGAACAAAGCTTCTCTTGTAGGAGGCCACCAAGGTCAATGCTATTGCCCTGAAACCTCCAAAGCAGGGTCCCCAAACTTTTTACACAGGGGGCCAGTTCACTGTCCCTCAGACCGTTGGAGGGCCGGACTATAAAAAAAAACTATGGCCCTGGCCGGTTGGCTCAGCGGTAGAGCGTCGGCCTAGCGTGCGGAGGACCCGGGTTCGATTCCTGGCCAGGGCACACAGGAGAGGCGCCCATTTGCTTCTCCACCCCTCCGCCGCACTTTCCTCTCTGTCTCTCTCTTCCCCTCCCGCAGCCAAGGCTCCATTGGAGCAAAGATGGCCCGGGCGCTGGGGATGGCTCTGTGGCCTCTGCCCCAGGCGCTAGAGTGGCTCTGGTCGCAATATGGCGACGCCCAGGATAGGCAGAGCATCGCCCCCTGATGGGCAGAGCGTCGCCCCATGGTGGGCGTGCCGGGTGGATCCCGGTCGGGCGCATGCGGGAGTCTGTCTGACTGTCTCTCCCCGTTTCCAGCTTCAGAAAAGTGAAAAAATAAAAAATAAAAAAAAAAAAACAAACAAAAAAAACTATGAACAAATCCCTATGCACACTGCACATACCTTATTTTAAAGTAAAAAAACAAAACGGGAACAAATACAATATTTAAAATAAAGAACAAGTAAATTTAAATCAACAAACTGACCAGTATTTCAATGGGAACTATGCTCCTCTCACTGACCACCAATGAAAGAGGTGCCCCTTCTGGAAGTGCGGTGGGGCCGGATAAATGGCCTCAGGGGGCCGCATGCGGCCCGCGGGCCATAGTTTGGGGACCCCTGCTCCAAAGCCAAACAAGAAAAGAGGGATAGTCCTTTTTTTATGCTCTACTAGATCTAGAACATTCTTCTGTGTGTTTGTGCATTTACACACTTAGGATGTACCTCGTGGCTTCCAAGGTGTTGTAATTCTAGTGGTGTGGACTTACAACCTGCCACTTCTCCGACCCTGTCTGAACTCCCCTGATCCTCTCCATTGGGGAGGAGAAAGAAGGCGGGTCAGTAATCACCCCTGTGTGTCCTGTTCTCCACTGTCAGGCTGAGCAGTGGCTGAGACTAGGTTGTAGCAATGCTCTTCAATCTTTCCTTAAAAATAAAAAAGTCTTTCGTTTTTTAAAAGTTGAAAGAATCATGAGGGAAGCACCGCTTGTTAACTTCTTCCTGACCCATGGTGTACTTTGATCTAAAAAAGAGGCTTGACATTGGCCAACCTAGCAAACCAGAGGTCCTTATCAGGGGGAAATTAGACTAAGATAGGGAAGCTCTCAAAATAATGTGGTTCTTCAAGGGCTTGGAGGTTGGGGACAGAGTGGAAACCTGACACATGAGACCAGAGCCAAAGGCACAGGCACAGGCAGAGAGGCTGTGGTCAGGAAAGCAAAGACACCCAGAGGCAGTAAGAGAAGCTGAGCTGTTTAATCACCTCCTTGGCCAGACTCAATCAAGGCTGTGGTTGCCCCTGAACAACTCACACCTGGAAGCCTTTGAGAGTCACTGGAGATGAAGTGGCCGCTTGAGTCAGAGGATGAGGAAGGACGGAAAGGGGGAGCTTCAGTGTCTCTGACTCCATCATCCAGCCATCTTGCCCCCAGGTCCCGCTTCAGCTCTTAGAGGTTCCTGGCTGGTCCCCAGGGGCAAGGCACCAGGCGGCGTGCCCCAGCTGCAGTGGGAGAATGACCCTGAGGCAGGGGCATCCATTCCCCATGTGGCCTATATTGAGGGTGCGGCACTGTCCGCACTGTGGTGGGGAGAGAGGCATAAGGCTGAGGGAAGAGGGAAGTGGGGGGGAGTAGAATTGGGGGTTGCCTGGGGCCCACCACCAGTCTAGAATTAAATAGCAGAAGAGAAGGGTTGCCCTTGGGAACACTGACTTGTCCCCAGAGACAGTTCCTGGTGATGGGCTGACCTTGGCAACAGACCCTAGCAGCAGGCAGTTGTCCTGACAAGAGGGTGGTGGTCCCTGTTGACAGTCCCTGGCAGTTTCCTGAACAGAGGGAGGGAGCTGGCCTGGGAGTCCTGCCCCCTACTACTTATTCTTCTTGAAGAAGCTGAAGCGTTTTTCTCGCTCTCGTTCTCTGCCGTCCTTGCTGCGAAGTACCACAGAGCCCTCGGCCCCGGCCGGGGACACTGGGGGCATGGTCATGGCCCGGGTCATGCCCCGGCTGACACTGGGCACTGCTGGCTCTTCCGGCTCTCCGGAGGCAGAGGACGCAGTGGTGATGGCTGCATTCACCACCCGCAGCCAGGAGCTCATCTCTGCCTACAGGGAGCGTGGAAAGACAACGGGTCACCTCGAGGGCGCTGTGCTGAGGCAGCCGCTCTGTGGACAGCAGACAACGCGGAAATGCAAGAGGCGGAGATGGGAGAATGAATTGACGGTTTCATCTCCTTGGAGAAAAAGACCTCTAAAGATAGGACCATGTTTTGGTGTGGCCCTCACAAACACCCAGTTGGCACACTGTGGGTGGTCTGATTACAAAGAATGAGACATTTAAGGAAAAAGTGAGCAAAGAGGGAAGAAAGGGGAAGCGAGAGTTGGAAGAATGGCAACAGCTCGGGGCGTGGGAGGAGAGGGAACAGCTCACCTCATCCTTAGCTTGGAATAAATATTCTTTTCCATCCTGTAAGCTGTTGGGAGAGAGAGAGAAACCTTAGGGCAGAGCTGAGAATCTGGATCAGCCTGATCAGTGCTGGGAGAGCTCAGTATCACCCAGGGGCCGGGCCGGGGCCCTCGGAGGCAGATCAGACACCTTCAGCTTACTCCCTCTTCACAGTCCCAGGACTGAGAGAAAGCAACTTCTTCCTGATTGGCTACCGAGGACCAGGCTGATCTCACTTCCATCCCAGGCCATGCCTCCCACTCTGGCTGCTCCAAGGCGGGCAGGGACAGACACCTGGAGATCCCTGGAGGCCAGGGAATGCTAGCACCCTACCCTTAGATAGCCCATCTAGGATCATTTTTCAGCTTGACATTGTTGGCCATCAGGTCTGTTTTGGAGCTCCTGCACCCCCTTAGTGTGAAATACAACTGGAAGCCCACCCCCTTCCTCTCTCTCCTCTACATCTCTTGCCCCAAATGCCTGGCCCTGCAACTCGACCTCTAGACCTAGCACATGGCAACCCTTCACCTTGTATCTCTCTGACTCCCTCTTCCATCCTGAGGGCACAGTCCTGTTCCTACCCCAGCTTGAAGACGTGTTTACGCTTCCGATAATCAAAGGCGACACTGCCCTGGGCCCTGGCCAGGCTGACAGGCACTTCTCCGTGGTATGGCACTCCCGCGCTAGCAGCTTTCGCATCCTTGTAGAAGCCAAGGCTGCCACGCCGCAGGACACAGTACACATTCTGCCATGACCTGGGAGGGACACGGTGTAGGTGACGAGGCAAGACAGGCTGCCTGACCAGCTTCTGTGGGGCTGGTGACCCTGGGGAGAGTATGGGTGTCCTAGGACTTCCAGGGCCTCTCCTGTCCTTAGGCCCATCATCTTCACAGCACACCCCCGCCCTACCTTCACCAGTGGCCCCACTCCGCTCCTGAGCCATACCCCTTTCCTAGAAGACACTCCTCCCGCAGGGCACCCCTCCCTCCTCCGTCTGGGAAGGGGTTCCAGGCAAGCTGCCTCAGCAGGCAGGGACTGCAGAGGGCCAGGCACTGCGCAGCCAGACCCAGTACCTGTTGGCAGCCTTCTTGCCGAAGGCCTCCATCTCCTGTTTGCGACACAGCATCCCCTCCATCTGTTCCTGGGCAGAGAGCTCTGGGCCTCGGGGCGGCAGGGTGGCAACCCGGGCTGACTCTGATGACCTGCTCTGTGGCATGGTGGGAGGGACCGAGCCCTGCGTCCGGGTCTGCCTCTCTCCCTGGGGCCTGTTGGTCTCGTCCCCTAGGCCAGTCCCCTGTGGGGAAAACAGTGTCCGTGTCAAAGGATGAGGTCACAGGTACCCAGTTTGGATGTCACGAGGACTGAAGGCCAAGAGCTGAGGTTTCCTCGAGGAGGCTCCCTTTTGCGTCTGTTGCCCCACCACCAGCTCATCGCCCTCTTCAGCCCTCAGCTATCAACACCCACACCTCCAGGAGGAACTCACAGGCCCTTCTGGGAAGCTGCCCGGCTCAAGTCTCTGTTGTTCCAGCAGGGGCTACAAGGACAAGAAGCTGTAAGAGGGCGTACAAGCGGGCCGGGGGCTAAGTGTCTGGCAGGGCGCACTGAGCGGGGCAGCTCACCTGCGGGGACTCTCCGTCTGTGCAGATGCCATTAACACTGGCAGGCTGTGTGGATGCTGGTAGCCGGGGGTGCGTTCTGGAACGGCAGAGGGGGACACAATGATACCAGGCCTTGGATTGCTTAGATGCAGCCTCCTCCTCCCCCGCAGGTGTTCCAGCCCTCACCGGTCCCAGGAAGCATCAGGAGCCGTCTGGCCGTCCACCAGGACCCCTTCGGGCTGACTGGCTGTGGGCTGGGAAGCAGAGGGCTGTTTCCTCCGCTCCTCCTCCTCCCTCTTTCTTCTCCGCTCCTTCTCCTGCTCCTCCAGCTGTCAAGAGATTCTGAGGTCAGAGCGCAGACAGTCTCATTTAAGAGGACCAGGGAGTTGGGGAAAGGAGAAATGTCTCAGCCAGTTTGATGAAACAGGGCGGAAAATATAATAATTCAAAAGGAAGGATTATAAGTAACTGGGGAGATGATGTCTCTCAGCATCACCCAGGGAATGGGTGACTCCTAAAGCTGTGGTGACAACCTGGCACTCTAGGCTAACAGGTGGGAGATGATGGTGCAGGGGGAGGAGAGAAGCTGTTTTCTCCCAGCGGCAGAGAGCACAGGCTGGGGTCAGTGGGCCGGGGCGGGGCCGGGGCGGGCGGGGCATCCCGGGGGCGGGGCCTGCGGCCCTCACCGCGGTGAGCTTCTCCAGCGCGCTGAATCGCTCCTCCCAGGCCACTGCTGACTTCTGGAAGGCCTCGTGCCGCTTGATGAGGCTCTCAACTTCATCAACGGTGCAACCCAGCTCCGCACTTCGCACCAGAGGCTCTTGGCTGCACAGCCAGGCCTCCGCCATACCTGCATCTCTCCCAAACACGAGCACCTCCAAAACTGCAGGGCAGGAGGGGTGGCAGGAAGATGGCAGGTCAGAGTGGGTAGCGGCAGAACACTGTACCCCCGTCACTTCAAGAACAAGGATACAGAAAGTTCCTGCCCCAAAGCAGGAACACAGGGCAGGGCAGAGCCAGGCAGTGCCAAGGGTGGGTGCCTTGAATTCCTCCCCCAGGATTCCTGGCCTTAGTCTGGAAACTACAGGGTACAAGACCCCCAGCCCCTCCTTGCAGCGCCTGGCTCTCTCAGCCAGCTTCCTGGTCCCCAGAGTGGCTCACCAAGCTGGAGCCAGTCCATCTTCTCCTGCCACTTGTCCGCTGTCTCCTGGCGCCGTGCCTGCAGCTGCGACAGCTTTTCCGAGATCTAGGGGCAGAGGAGTGAGTTAGCACCCAGCTAGGCTCTGCACAGGCCCTCGCTCGCTCCCTCGGGAACTCAGACAGGGGAACTAGGGATTTCAGTTCCGGGAAATCCCAGCACCAAGGGGAGAGGGAGTGGAAGGTTTCTGTGAAGAGAGGTTGGGAGGAAGCAGAAAGGCCCTGGGGGGGGGGGGGGAGAACACTCAGCATCGAGGCCTCTCCCATGAGGATGACACGCTGCACCTAGGCCTCACCCACCTCCTCAGCAGCATAGTGGCTCCTGGCGAGCAGCCTCTGCCCCATGTCAATGCAAGAGGAGAAGCGGTCGGCCCTGGCCTCTATCTCTGCTTTGATGCCCTGGTGGTTCTTGATGACCAGGTCTGCGGAGGACACATCCCTGGGGGCACAGAGACCACATCACTACCCTGCTGCCTACAACCCTCTCCCAGGCACCTGCTCACAACCCCTGAAGGCCCTGGGCAATGGGCACCGTAGGCCTCACCGGGGCCTCTCCTGGGCATCCATCTGCAGGTTCACCCCGTCCATCCACAGCATCAACTCCCGGACAGCCATGAAGAAGCGGAACTTGTCCGTGGTGTCCAGCAGCAGCTGGCGGCGGGCAGCAGAGCTTCCCTGAAGCTGGGCCCAGGCCTCAGCCACAGCCTGCATGTGGCGGCCAATCTCCTCGGCCTTTTCTCCAGCATAGGCCTTCTGCAGCCGGTGGCCATCGTCCTGCACCTGCTGGACCTGCAGAGCCCAGGTCGGAGTCAGGCAGAGCTGGAGACTCCGAGGAGCTGCAGTCTCCCCCCTGTCCAGGCCTCTGCTCTCTACTGCCTGCTCGTTTTACCAGCCAGAGAAGCAGAGGAGGAGCAGAGAGTAGGGGCTGGGAAAGATGACAGCTGGTGCCCACAGTGAGCCTTGTTGCACTCTGCCCTGTTGGGTCCCATCTGGGAGCCTGGGCTTAGCCTGGCAGGCAGCCCTTTAAAAGGGCTACTAGTTATACCAGGTTGGAATTCAATACATTGTTGAATAAATGCTTCTCATCCCCTTTGTACAAAGATGCCTTAAAGCTTCAAAAGAAGATGGATCCCTATCTTATTTGCCTTTTTTTTTTTTTGTATTTTTCTGAAGTTGGAAACGGGGAGGCAGTCAGACAGACTCCCGCATGTGCCAACCAGGATCCACTCGGCATGCCCACCAGGGGGCGATGTTCTGCCCATCTGGGGCGTGCTCCTTTGCAACCAGAGCCATTCTAGCGCCTGAGGCAGAGGTCATAGAGCCATCCTCAGTGCTGGGGCCAACTTTGTTCCAATGGAGCCTTGGCTGCAGGAGGGGAAGAGAGAGACAGAGAGGAAGGAGAGGGGGAGAGGTGGAGAAGCAGATGGGCGCTTCTTCTGAGTGCCCTGGCCGGGAATCGAACCCAGGACTGCTGCACACCAGGCCGACGCTCTACCACTGAGCCAACCGGCCAGGGCCTCTTGTTTTTTTTTTTGTTTTTTTTTTTTGTATTTTTCTGAAGCTGGAAACAGGGAGAGATAGACAGACTCTCGCATGCGCCCGACCGGGATCCACCCGGCATGCCCACCAGGGGGCGATGCTCTGCCCTTCTGGGGCGTCGCTCTGCCGCGACCAGAGCCACTCTAGCGCCTGGGGCAGAGGCCAAGGAGCCATCCCCAGCGCCTGGGCCATCTTTGCTCCAATGGAGCCTTGGCTGCGGGAGGGGAAGAGAGAGACAGAGAGGAAGGAGGGGGGGGGGGTGGAGAAGCAAATGGGCGCTTCTCCTTGTGCCCTGGCCGGAATCGAACCCGGGTCCCCCGCACGCCAGGCCGACGCTCTACCGCTGAGCCAACCGAGAGGGCCTCTTATTTGCCTTTTTAATGACCAATTAGTACATCACAGGGATGGATTTCTGATACTTGTTTGTATACACCAAAAACTATTTTGTCACTAATAACATGTGGAAATCATGAATTTGCTCAGTTGGGCCATGGCGAGGTAGCTCAGTTGGTTAGAGCACTGTCCTGATCCACCAATGTTGTAGGATCAATTCCTGATCCGGGCGCATGTAAGAATCAACCAATGAATGCATAAGTAAATAGAACAACAAATCAATGTTTTTTCTTTCTTTCACTTTCTCTTCCTGTAATAGCAACTTAAAAATTTTAAAATAATAATAATAAAGAACTACTAGCCAGTTGGGCTATCAGAGGCCTGTCCAGAGCATGAGGGACCTCAAAGATCGTCAGAATGAGATTATCAGCCTGAAAAAAGGTCTTGGATAGGGGGCTATGTTGAAATGGTTGCAGGAAGGATCTATGGTTGATTTGTGTGGGTCTAGAGCTCTAGAGTGGGTGGGACCAATATGCAGATTTTAGTGCAACAGGAAGAATACTCTAGCTCTCAGGACCATGTGACAGTGTCACGGGCCCTCAAGGAAGCTTGTTATTAAAGGTGTGAATGTAGTGGTGAGGTGCTCTCTGGCCTGGGATGTTTACCTGGAGGAATTCTGCCTCATCCCTAACTGGCCTTCCAGAGGATGCCCACTCCCAGCAGTTCTGAGGGACCCTCCTCCCGCCACCCATTTCCCATGACGTCTCCTCCAGGCCACCCCCAACCTCACATGCTTGAGTCAGACCTGGGAGCTGAGGGCCTGGATGTCATGCTCAAAGGCACAGTGCCGGCGCTGCAGGGCCTCGGCCGCGTTGAGGTCTCGGCCAGTCTCGTCTGGAAGCTGCTGCTGCTTGTGCTGCATCCGCGCCAGGGCCTGGCGGGCCCCGTGCAGGAAGCGCTGCAGCTCGTGTGCAGCCGCCAGCACCTGACCCCGTGTGTCCAGTAGCTCCAGCAGGTCAGCCCAGGCCTCGTTGAGACTGTCCTTCCACTCAGCCACGGTGGCCCGGGCAGCATGGCCCGCAGCAATGAGCCCATTGGCCAGTGCATTGGCACTATCCACGCGCTCCTGACCGATGGTGCTCGTGTCCCGAGAGAACTCTCGGAATTTGTCCCGGAGCATCTGGTGGAGGGAACAGTTGCACAGACAATTCTGATACTGGTTAATGGGGCTGGGGAGGAGAGCAGGGCATTCCTCTCACCCCAAACTGATGGCCCAAAAAAGGTTTCTCTAGCTGAACTGAGCTCATGAGTAAATGCAACTGGTTCCCAGTGACCCTGTGTTTGACTAGCGCCCCGGCCCCCAGTAAAGGTAGTAGGGCCGTTTGGAACCTTTAGCCTATAGACTGGGATACCCTAAACTGTCAAGTTCTGTTGGAAAAGAGTGACTGGTCATTCCCTTTTTGTCCAAGTCTATGCGCAGCCCCATAGCCTCCTTTCTGCACAGTTCTCCAACTGAATTCCCTGAAAACCCAGAACAGTGCTGGCTCAGCCAGGCCTGCACCCTGCCTTTGGTGCTCTGCACAGGACCAAGCCCTAGTGCCTGTGGGTCTCCTCTTCCAGGAGCCAAGCTGCAGGTGAGTGTCCCCCCCACTCACGGTCACGTGCTCATAGTCCTGGCCGAGCTCGTGGGAAGCTGCCACCACCTCGCGCTCCTGGATCCACTGCTCTAGGTCGTCCAACTCGCGGCGGAGCTGGCACAGCCTCAGGTGCTCCTGCAGGCGCTCCCGCCGTTCCCCAGCCAGCTCCTTCAGGCTGGCATACAGCTTGTCCACCTGGGCTTGGCGGATCGACAGCCGCGTACTACGGGGACAGGGGATGCAGCACAGGACTTAGAATCCACTGCTCAGATCCCCAGACTGTACCATAGAGCCCTGTCCCTCAGAGCCACCCAGCCGCTTGCCAAGTCCCTGCTTCTCCACCTTTCTAGATGGTTCTATATGCGCACAGTACAGAAGGCTCCACGATCCCTGCACCTGCTTGGAACCAGCTCCCCCTGCCCCGAGGGCTGTGCTTCCTTGCCGCCACTGTGCTCACCTCTCTGGGTGGTCGTGGTCAATCATGTCTTGGCTGCTGGCTGCCAGCTGGTGGATGGTCTGGGCATAGTCTGCGAGGGCTTGCTCCAACACCTGATGCTTCTTCACCTCGGCCTGGGCGCTCAATTCATCCTGGGGGCAGGGCAGTGGGCATCAGGGAGTGGGGGTCCCGGGGAGGACAGATGCAGCTCGGCTGCCTGGGCTCTGCGCTGGCTCTCACCTTGGCTTTGTCCTGGCCCATCATGTGTAACTCCTGCTCGCCCATCCAGGCCTCGGCCTCGGCGGCGTCGCGGTAGAACTGCTGCGCTCGCAGGGCCTCCTCCAGCCGCTTCCCTCGAAGTTCCAGCTCGCGGCCCAGGCGTTTCCACATTTCCTGTAGCTCCGCCAGCTCCGGGCCGGCTGCGGCCGCACCCAGGGCACGCTGCCGCTCTGTCAGGTCCGCAATCCGCGGCTCGTGGCCCTGGATCTCCTTCTGCAGGGTCTGTCCCCAGCGCGGAGGAGGGGATGTGGAAAGGCTCGCTAAGGACTCCCTCACGCCTACTCAACATCAAGCCCCCTCACGCTCTTGCTTCTCTTCCTTCCTGAACCCTCTTGATCTGCCGCCCTTCTGACCCAGGGATGCGCTGGTCAGACTTCAACCCCCATGGTGTTCTACCGAGGGGACCTGCCCTCCACAGAGGGGAAAGGCCAGCCAGCAAAGTCTGAGGTCGCACGCAGCATCGAGGGGGAGCCAGAGAAACCCGGGTCTTACGGAAAAACAAACTTCCGCATCTAAGGAGGTTCTTGGGACCTTCCCTTTGGCCTTTAGCCTCTGTCTCACCTGGTTTTTCTTCATGAGGAGCTGGACACTGGGCAGGTCCTTGCCATGTTCCCTGGAGCTTGCCATGGGGAGACGCTCCGTCACCCACAACTGAATGGGAAAGGGGGTGTCAGTGCTAAGGGCTGGACAGTGGGGATAGCTGGGGGGAGCTTCTCTAGGGCTCCTGGTGTGTGTGCAGGTCACTGTCATCTCTGGTTCTAGGGTAAAGGAAGCGAGCAGGCATCCCCAAGTGTCCCTCGAGGGTTGATTTTCAGTGCCAAAGGGAATAGAAAACACGGCTGGCATCTCCCCAGCCCAAGGCAGGAAGCAGTTTGCCATGGTGACGACATCACCCCATCCCCGATCCTAGTGACTCACGATCTCATCCTCCACATCCCGGTGGAACTGGTGCTGCTCCCGGGAGGCCTGCAGGCGCTGGCAGCGCTCCCTCATGGGCTGGTACAGGGCCTTGAACTTCTCCTCCACGGCCCTAGACGTCCGCTCCACCTCCCCTGCACCCTGGTCTTCCTGGGCCAGTGCTTTTGCCTGGGTCTGGATCGCCTCCACCTCCTTCTCCCGTACAGCCATCTCCCTTTCCAGCATCTGCCAGCCCAGAAGAAAGAGATGCCATCACTGTGCTGCCACCATCAAACTCAGAGGGGACACTGGCCAGTACCAAGTCAATCATGATTTCTTACCCTGGGCTCACCCAGGGCAAGTATCTCCTCATGGCCCAGATCAGTGGATCTCAAACTTTAATATGCCTAAGAGCCCAGGGAAGGGGGTTGTGATAACTTTGCCAGTTAGCAATTTATGGCCTCTCA
The DNA here is from genome assembly GCF_036850995.1 of Saccopteryx leptura. Taxonomy (NCBI): domain Eukaryota; kingdom Metazoa; phylum Chordata; class Mammalia; order Chiroptera; family Emballonuridae; genus Saccopteryx; species Saccopteryx leptura. Next base: position 6,798,191 of record NC_089503.1, on the reverse strand, counting down.
GTCCCAAATCTGCCTCAGTTCCAAATCCATCTTTCCTTGCTTTAAGACATTAGAACTGGATGGACCCGTAAACATTTCTCCTCTGCCAGCTGGTGCAATGCCAGGCTTGTCAGTAGAGGGCGATGGAGGGACACCACAAGGCACAGGAGAGGCTGAAGCTTCTACTTCCGGTTCCAGTGTGCTTTCCTTCTGGCTCCTATGGCTAAACTGCCCCTGGCATGCAGGAGACCCAATGGCGGTCACCTTCTATCCAAATGACAACTCCCAGCTTTGGACCTGCCCTAGCCTGTGATACCCCAGCAAATTTCTATGGCATCAGCAGGCAGGCCTTGACCCTCTCCAGCGAGGTCTGAAACTCAGCTTTGGGGTGGCCTGAGAACGGCCTCCCCAGTTTCAAGAGCTATGGTTCCTTCCTGCCTTCTGCTGTCCACCCTCCCCGTCAAAGGCCCCTGCGCACCTGCTGCTTCTTGAGCAGAATGTTGACGCTGGTGAGGTCCTTGCCGTAGTCGTCGGAGTGCAGCTGGGCCTGCAGGCTCAGCAGCCAGCTCTCCAGGGCAGAGCAGCTCTGGGAGAAGAGCTCGGCCCGGTTGGCATCAAAGAGGCTGCGGGCCTTGGCCTGCGTGGTGGTCTCCAGCTCGTCCCAGCGCTTGTGCAGGCCCTCCAGCTTCTCCGACACCAGGGCCTTCAGCTCCGGCTTCTCGAGGCTCAGCTCCTGCCCTTCCTGGGTGGTGGGACAAAGAAGTGTAAGCGTCGGAATCAGACAACACTGAGCTTCATAGGCCAGGGCCCTATGGGGCAGGAGAGACCTGAAGAGTGAGCAGTAAATTCCAAGTTCTTGTGTGTTCTCTTGAACATGATCTTGAAGGTTTTAGCTCTCTCTAGACTTCCCTACCTTACTGCTGATCAAACCCTCCTCCCCCTGCTCACATCTCATTTCAGCTAAGAAGCCACTGCGACCTTTCCTATTTTGAGTTCCCTGGCGCTGTGGTTTCTACTGTTGTATTGCATGTGGTCCTGTGTTATCCACTGCTACCATTTCATGTTTCTTAGCTGACCTATGGTAAGTGAGTCTCTCTGTCTCCCCACTACCAGCCTTTCTGCTGGAGGACTTCTATTTCCGGGGAGGTGCTGGCGAGGCGGCCTGGAAGTGCCCGAGTTACTGCCCCCAGAGCCAGCGATAGACAGCTAGCGTTCCTGTGCTTTGGTGGGGATAACTCTGATGCATGCTCGTCTCCCAGGGCATCCCAGGAGGACTGAGTGCCAGTTGCCCACTGGGGTAACTGGGATGATAGTGAACCCTTTCTAGACTACCTTTCCTGCTCCGTCTCATCTCCCCACTGCCCTGTTGGTGTTTCCTGTGATCACCTCCATTGACGCAGCCTTCACTGAAAGCCTTGTTTTGGGGCCTGCTTCTAGGAGAACACAAATCAAGACATATGGCTGCCGGGATAAAGAGTGTCAGAGTCTAGCACTGCTGGGGCCACCTCACAAACCTGTAGCACATGTCACACTTTGATGCACAGTCCTTACGTGGTGATTAGGGCTTTCCGTGACCTGACCCGGGCTTTTCCCACTTTTCCTTCCATGGGCCCCCTTCATGCTTTGCACTGTTCTCTCTGCCCAGGACTATCTTTCTTCAGGACCTCTGCTCGGCTTTCACTACCCTGGAGGCTCCTTCTTCCGGGTTTCCCACACCGTGTCTCTCCTCACCGTCCAGGCTTATCGGCTCTCTCTATTGCAGTTGTAATATTCTGCTTTGGATTTAATTCATTTACTTATGTCTATGTCTCATATCCTGGCTACAGTCCTGTTCTTTGAGGTAGAGCCCGCAGTGGAATCACCTGTTCCCCCTCGGTGCCTCATACGAGGCTTTGCATGTAGTAGCACCAAGTAAATATTTTCTGAACAAATAGAAACACTGACTATACACTGGTCTCTTCTGCCCAATCATTCTTTCCCCGAGGGAAGGAAAGTGTCTTTCTATATACCTCATCACACCTAGCAGAGCATTGAGCACATATGTTATCCAGCAATACTTGCTGAGTAGAAATAAAGTTTTACCTGTGCTCAGTTCTTGAGGAAGAGCTGGATGGGAGAACAAATACTGGGAATAGCAAGACTCAAAAGCAAGGGCTGGCAAACTGTGGCCTATGGGTGAAATCTAGCCCACCACTTGATTTTATAAATAAAGTTCATTGGAACACAGCTACAATCATTTATTTATATACTATTCTCTATGATTACTTTTTGCACTACAGGGCAGAGCTGAGTAGTTGCAGCAGAAACTGTGCGGTCCACAGAGCCTGAAATATTTACCACTTGGCCCTTTACAGAATTTGTTGTGTTGACCCAAAACTGAAGTTTGCCTCCTTACTAATTCATATTTTCTCGAAGTTCTGGAGTCACTGTCCCATAGACCTAGAACATGTGTTCCTCAAGTTGTAACTTTCTCCCTTGGAAATGTGGCATGGGAGGCCCCATGACCTCTAACCCTGAAAGAGCCCTATCCTGAAGCTTGGCTCCTCCCGGGCACTGTAGCTGGGACCCCGCCCAGAGTACGCTCAAGGGTTCTTTTCTTGCTGCTCCTGTCGCACCGCTCACCTTGTCCACCTTGTCCAACCAGTCCTTATTGGCAGCCAGCTCAGCCATGAACGCCTGGTGCTTCTGCCACTTTGTGTGCAGGTTGCGGGCCTCATCATAGGACACGTCCTGGGCCGTCAGCATCTTCTCATCAATCCAGAGTTTCAGCTGGACCAAGCAGAGAGTGAGAATAAGAAAGCCCAAGCACACTTCAGAGGAAGAAAGGAGGAGGCATACAGTGGGGAAAGGCGAGCCAGGAGCGGTGGCGGATGTGGGGAAAAGCCGTGCCAGGGTCATGTGCTCTGGGGACGCCGCAAAGGACTTATTCTAGGGTCAAAGAGCCAGGGCATTTTAGGAAAGGGATGGCTAGGGAATGTCAAAGGGGACACGGGGGGAACTGAGCCTCACCTCATGACAATCTTGTAGGAAATGCTGCTGCTCTCGGTTGTCCCGGAGACGTCCCAAAAGCTGCTGCGCTGCTTCCTGATTCTTCCCGTGTCTGGAACGACAGACAACCCATTGTGAAACTCTTGAACTTGCTGGAAACAGGTCATGAACCTTTAACTAACCTAGAGGCCTCCAGTCCTCCCGCTATGAGGACAGTGCCTTCCAGGTACAATGCAAAACTACTCAGGTATCCTATGTCGGTGTCTAGCTACCCTGGTAGACTTCATTTTGCCCGTGGGAGGGAGACAGACCTTCCCAGCCCGTGGCTTAGTGCCGCACTGCCCACGGGGCTCTTCCTCTTCTATTTTGTGTCAGCCCCCCAGCCCCATCTGCCAGTATGACTGCCATGTTTCCCATCTTTGGGGTCACTCTGTTTTCACTCATTTCCCTCGCGGGCCCTTCAGTGGCCCGCGGTCCTAGTCACACCTCCTCTCAATGGAGTCTGCCTTCTCTCGGATCTTCTCGGCATGGATGTTGCCCTCAGACACCAGCTGGCGCCCGGCCTCCAGCAGCCCACGGATCCGCTCCCCATTGGCGTCCATGGTGCTTATGAAGTCTTCCAGTTTTTTTATGGTGGCATCAGCAGCCTGGAGTGTCCCCGGCATCTCCGTGTGAGACAGCACATATTCCTGCGTGGGACGGGAGGTCGTGAGCTCACCTCTTAAAGTAGGATTCCGCTCTCAGACATGGCGGCCAACCAGTGAGGGACGGGGTCAACCCTCCGGCTCGGAATATGGAGGAGATGGTGCCGGGATTTTGTCGAGTTTCAGAAAGTTGTAAGGGACTTGGGCTGGAGAACCTTTAACGGTCCAAATGCCATTCCATCTTATTTCTAGCTACTCATTCAATTTACTTAACATTTATGTGGCAAGCCAGTTTATGTCAGTTTTGGTAAGCCATATTTACATCTTTTTCACTTTTTTTTTTTTTTTTCACTTTTCTGAAGCTGGAAACGGGGAGAGACAGTCAGACAGACTCCCGCATGCGCCCGACCGGGATCCACCCGGCACGCCCACCAGGGGCGAAGCTCTGCCCACCAGGGGGCGATGCTCTGCCCCTTTGGGGCGTCGCTCTGCCGCGACTAGAGCCACTCTAGCGCCTGGGGCAGAGGCCAAGGAGCCATCCCCAGCGCCCGGGCCATCTTTGCTCCAATGGAGCCCTGGCTGCGGGAGGGGAAGAGAGAGACAGAGAGGAAGGGGGGGGGGGTGGAGAAGCAAATGGGCGCTTCTCCTATGTGCCCTGGCCGGGAATCGAACCCGGGTCCCCCGCACGCCAGGCCGATGCTCTACCGCTGAGCCAACCGGCCAGGACCTTTTCTCACTTTTCTTTTTCTTTTTCTTTTTTTTTTTTAAAGATTTTTTTTTTTTTTTTTTTTTTTTTTTTTTTTTACTTTATTTATTCATTTTTTAGAGAGGAGAGAGACAGAGAGAGAGAGAAGGGGGGAGGAGCTGGAAGCATCAACTCCCATATATGCCTTGACCAGTCAAGCCCAGGGTTTCGAACCAGCGACCTCAGCATTTCCAGGTCGACACTCCATCCACTGCGCCACCACAGGTCAGGCTCACTTTTATTTTTCTAACATGTTCTTCCTGCTCATCCTGTTTCCTGAACTGCTTCACCTGCTGCCACCCCCCCCAGTCACCACTCTCCCTCACATGCCCCCTGCTCCCCCTTCTTCCTGACCGTGCACCCCAGCTCTCACCTGGCTGCTGAGCACGCCCTCAGCCTGGCGGGCATCCCGCAGGAAGCCCTGGAAGCCGTGGGCCTGAGCCAGGCGGCCCTGCCGGCTCTCCCACATGCGGCCCAGCTCCTCCCAGCCGGTTCCCAGGGCTTCGAGCCGCTGCCGGAGGAAGAGGCACTGCGGGTCGGACTGGTCGCGGGTCACCTCCTCGCCCAAGGCCCGCAGCCGGCTATACTCGCTCTGGGCCCGCTCCACTTCTCCCCGCAGGCCCGCGTGCTGGGCCAGGAGGGCCTCTGCCTCAGGCAGGGTGGCCGGCCCTTCTTCAGAGGCCACGGCAGTCTGCGTGCGGCCTAGCCACGCCTGGAAGTCATCCAAGCTGCGCAGGAAGTCCTGTAGTCGCCGGGCCTCCCCCAGAGACTCCTCTCGACGTCTCATGGTGGCCCTGAGGTCTTCCCAGCCAGCCTGCACCTCTCCAAGCCGGGCATTGATGGCAGAGGCTTGGGCAGGGTGGCCAGCGGCCAGGGCATTGGCCTCTCGAGTCAGCTCACCCACCCGGGCGGCGATGGCCTCCAGGTCCCGCTCGGTGCCGGCCAGCTTGCGCTGCAGAGCCAGCACCCCAGCCAGGTCATTGCCCAGGCCTTGGGTGGACTCGATGACCTTGGTCTTTTCTCTCATCCAGGCCTGGGTCTCCGTGCACTCCAGGTGGTAGTTCTGGATGCTCAGGGCTGACGTCAGAGCTGCCTTCTTGCCATCAGCCAGGGACCGAAACTGCTGCCACCTGAGCGAAGGGAGAGTCTTACGTCTGGAGTGGCTCAGTTTCCCTGCCCTGTCCAGGTAGATCTGGAAGATTCTTCCCTGCCTCTCTCTCCCTTGATACATCACACCATCTGTTCCATCCTCTGGCCTCTGACCTGACTGCGTCCTGTGTGGGCCCCAGCCTCTTCACACGGCCTTGACCCTCTGACCCCCTTTTATCTCGCTCGTTACTCCCCTCCCCCAACACCTGCCAGACCACCTTCTGCCTCATCCTTCACCTCCATTCCACGCCCTGCAGAATTCTACCTGTGGTTGAGCTGCTTCTGGGTGTTGACAATACTGTCCTTGCCCGGGGGGTCGGCCTTCAGCAACTGCTCAGCGATGTCATTCACGGCAGTGATTCGAGCTGCGAGGGCGTTCATTTCAGGCTCCAGGGTCTCAAACCTGAGGGGTCGACAGAGCCGGATGTCGTTGGTGGAAGGTGATGACACTCCGGCCACCCTTCCCAGATGCCCGTGAGAATTCCTCTCTGCCAATGTGAAGCTTATTCATAGGAGCTTCTGCATCTCTTATCTACAAAGCTCTATAGTATCTGTGGGTCAGGGGATATACCAACCCCCACAAACAAGTACAAAAACTATCATCTCTAGAGTGACTAAAAAACCAAACCAACCTGTGAATGTTAAAGGTCAGGAACAACGGCACAAGTTAACTAATCCTGGCACAGGGCCCTACCCTTTATCAGAACTTCCTTTATTACTCTAGGCCTTACCCCTTAGCTGCCTGCCTGAGCCCCATCCTACTAGCATGTGTTAAAAATGAACTGATAACCAAAGATATTTAAACAGTAAAAATGTGAAGCATTAACTTCTCTCAGGGACATTTTACATTCTCGCAGATCAGAGTCTGCACACGTTTTATGTGGAGGGCCACAGAATAAATAGTCCGGGCTTTATGGACCACATGGTTTTTGTCACAAGTATTCAGATCTGCTATCTTAGTGCATAAGCAGTCATACGTAGATGAATGAGTGTGGCTCTCTTCCAATAAAGCTTTATTTACAAAAACAGGCTGCAGGCTGGATTTGGCCCAAAAGCTGTAGTTTGCCAGCCGTTGTCATGGGGTATCCTAAAAACTAAAAACTAAAAAACTAAAAAAAAAAAAAAAAAAAGCCCTGGCCGGTTGGCTCAGTGGTAGAGCGTCGGCCTGGCGTGCAGAAGTCCCGGGTTCGATTCCTGGCCAGGGCACACAGGAGAAGCGCCCATCTGCTTCTCCACCCCTCCCCCTCTCCTTCCTCTCTGTCTCTCTCTTCCCCTCCTGCAGCGAGGCTCCATTGGAGCAAAGATGGCCCGGGCGCTGGGGATGGCTCCTTGGCCTCTGCCCCAGGCGCTGGAGTGGCTCTGGTCGCAACAGAGCAACGCCCCGGAGGGGCAGAGCATCGCCCCCTGGTGGGCGTGCTGGGTGGATCCCAGTCGGGCGCATGCGGGAGTCTGTCTGACTGCCTCCCCGTTTCCAGCTTCAGAAAAAAAAAAATAATAATCTTTAAAAACCGCTAGGAAACTGACTATAGACTGAGCAGTAGATGATAGTAAGAAATTGCTAATTTTAGCCCTGGCCTGTTGGCTCAGGATTTGAGTCCCAGTCAGAGCACACAGAAGAAGCAACCATCTGCTTCTCTTCCTTTCCCCCTTCCCTTTCTCTTTCTCCTCTCTTCCCCTTCTGCAGCCATAGCTTGATTGGTTTGAGGGCATTGGTCCTAGGCACTGAGGATGGCTCTGTGGAGCCTCTGCCTTAGGTGCTAAAAATAGCTTGGTTGCGAGCATGGCCCCAGATGGGCAGAGCATCTGCTCCAGATGGGGGGGTGCTGGGTGGATCCCAGTTGGGGCACATGTAGGAGTCTATCTCCCCTCCTCTCACTTGGAAAGAAAAAAAGAAATTGCTAATTTTGTTCTATGTAATAATGGCATTTTGGTTCTGTAAGAAATATGTTCTTTCTACATGACTTTAATATTCTGGAAATAAAGCTACTTCACGAGAGGTCAATCAGTGCTTCTGTCTAAAAGCCTTAGCTTTTTAAGTCCACACACACAATTAAAAAGTTTCACTAAAAGAAAATTTGACTATATTTAAAAATATTTCCTCATATTTTTTAAAGGACGCATCCTTGAGAATGTGGAAATGAAATGACAGATAATATTGGGGGTTGGCTTCTGAAAAGGAAAATGAATCAAATAGAGCATGATAGTGACAATTAATTGAACTTGGGTGGTGGATATAGAAGTTTGTTGCATAATGTTTTCTATTTTTGAGTATGTTTGGCATTTTTCATTAAAAGACAAAAAAAGACTCAAAGCCATGTAGCAAGACAGGCAGTTGACAGCGGGACGTGCCACCCCAGCTTCCAGTGCAGTTGCTGAGGGAGCCTGCAGGGGGCGTACCTCTGCTGCACGACCTCCAGGTCCTCCAGGCGCTCAGGCAGGGTGAGCCCGTTGAGCCACTGCTCCTTCTCCTCCACCCACAGCCCGCAGGCCCCGGCCTCACTGAGCATGGTGTAGCGCGCCAGGGCCGCCTCCAGGGCCCGTGCTCGCCCGCCCGCCCGGGCCTGCAGCTCCTCGTAGTGTCGCTCCAGGGTGGGCACCCTGCCCTGCACCTCGGGTGTGCGGTTCAGCACGGGAGGCAGGGCTGCCGCCTGTTCCCGCAGGGCGTCCAGGGTTGGCCGGTGGCCTCGGATCTCCTCCTCCAGGGCCCGATGCTGCCGGGCCAGGGCCTGCGTGGAGAACTCGTCATGCCCCAGTTCAGGGCTGGACACCAGGCGCAGGGCGTCCACCAGCCAGGCCTCCATGTCGTTGGCGTCTGCCTGGAACTGGTAGAGGCTGGCGGCCTGGGCAAGCCTCTGGGCGCGCTCCTCCGCCAGGGCCTCCAGACGCTCCCACTGCGCTTGGAGCTCCGCTGCCCTGGCGGCCGCCTGGCCTGCCCCCGGGTGGCCCTCGGCAACCAGCTGCTGGCCTTGCTCCAGGGTGAGCTTCAGGGGCCCCTGCCGGCCGCTCATCTCGCCTCGCAGGGCTGCGTGCTTGTGGAGCAGGCGCAGGACGCCGGTCAGGTCCCGGCCAGTGTCGGCGGAGGCCAGCAGGTGCTGCTGCTCCCGCACCCAGGCCTCGGCCTCGCCCACCTCCCAGAGGAAACGCCAGAGGCGCCGGGACTCCTCCAGACGGGCCCGCCTGGCCGCTGCCAGCTCGCACAGAGCCTCGTAGCTCTGCTCCAGGGTGGCCACCCGCTCTGACACCAGCTGCGGGTCACATGGTTTGTACTCTGAAAAAGTCATGGTGGAGGGTCCCGAGCTACAACCCAGCCCTCCTGCTGCCGCCATATTCGTCCCTGGTTACAAATCCCTGCACCCTCCTCTCCTCCGCCGCCCTCCACTTCTGTCACCTGCCACCCTCCCATCATCCTTCCTGCCAGATCTTCCCAGTCTTGTTCTCAAATGCTTCAGTGCTTAGTTCTCCTCCCTAGCCCCTCCCCTTTCCAGTTTCTTCCCCCAGTTCTCACCTTTTCCCGGGTCACAGAAGCGCAGGGCGGAGGCACTGACAGCCCGCACCCTCTCAGCTTGCACAGCGATGTCGGCTTCTACCAGCTCATGTAGCTGCAGCAGGTCCTCCACGCCAGCCAGGTGCTTGCCCAGGTCCTGGGACTGGAGCCGGCCCTGCCAGGCACAGGTGGCATGTCAATGCCCCTCTGAGAGCAGCCCAACTCCTCGCTGCCAAGCCTCTTTCAGCTCTACCACACACCTGTGCTAACCTCGCTCCCTTCTCCGGAACCAACCGCACCTCCCGACCTCTCCGGGTGGCTCGGTGTCACACCCAGGTGAACATGAACACATCTTCTCCCGTCTGTGGGTCCTCACTCACACACCCAGTGATATCCCCGTTCTGTCCCGGCTCCCCAGCCTCTTTGTACTCAACTCTCCTCCTGTGGAAAAACCATCTTAACTAAATCCTGCTCCAGGAATCTTGGATGACTCATTTTCTCGGCCCCAGAATTACTGCCTCCTATTGTCATGGCTCGGTCCTCAGCACCGCAGCGATCCTCAGCATCTCTCCAGACCCATCCTTATCTTCACCTGCTGCCTAGACCAGTTGTTTTCAGCGGCCAGTCCTCGGACAGGTGCTGTCCACCAGAAATTTTGTGCTGGTCTGCAGAAGAGTTAACCACCCTGATGTGACTCTAAAATGTCCATACACCATCAGGATGGTTAACTCTTCTCGTGGACCAGCACGAGACTTCTGGTGGACCAGCACTGGTCCACAGACCGGTGGTTGAAAGACACTGGCCTAGATCACAGCAATCTAACCAGTCTCGGCTCCCACTCTGGCTGTCCACAGCCCTTCTTCACGTATTAGTCAAAGTGATCTTTCTAAAAAACATAAGGTAGAATCACATCTCTCCCTTTTTCTAAACCTTCTGATCACTTTCGAGGCTCTGTTACTTTGAATAAAATCCAAACTCCTGCCTGACCAGGTGATGGCGCAGTGGATAGAGCCTTGGTCTGGGATGCTGAGGACCCAGGTTCAAAACCCCGAGGTCACCAGCTTGAGTGTGGGCTCCCCAGCTTGAGCGTGGGCTCACAAGCTTGACTGTGTGGTTGCCAGCTTGATCATGAAATCACAGGCATGACCTATGGTTGCCAGCTTGAATCTCCCCCTCCCCCCATCAAGGCACATATGAGAAAGCAATCAATGAGCAACTAAGGTGCTGCAGCTATGCGTTGATGCTTCTCATCCCTCTGTCTCTAGCTAACCCCCCCCAAAAAACCCAACCCCCCCAAAAAACCCAAACTAAACTCCTTGACCAGCTTTGGAAGGCCCTAAGTGAGCTGGCCACTGCCTCCCGTATCCCTTGCAGTCCCACTGGCCTCCCTCTCATGCTAAATATGCCATGACTGGCCTGTGGCCTTCTGCCTGGAAGGTCCTCTTCTCCGCTCTCCTTATGTGGCTCCTTGCGTTATCCTGCACTTAGCTAAAACGGCATTTTCTCAGCGAGGCCTTCCAGACCACGCCACCACACAGCCCTTTCCAGTTTCCTCAGAGGTTTCATATCCACCTGCTATTTTGTTTGTTGATAGGTCTGTGGTTCTATCATCGGTCTCCTCTCACTGGAACGTGAACCCATGAAGACAGGGTACCTGTGTGCTCTGTCCATCTGAACCGAGAATAGGGCCCTGCTCTGGGTCATCCGCTATGAAGATCCACTGAGCAAGGGAGTGGCTGTACCCCCAATCCCACCCCCCATAATCCTGGCCACCGGAACCCCACCCCATGCATCCTGCTGCTACCTTCATCTCTTCCATCCAGTCCATGAGGTAGAGCAGGTCCTGAAACACCTTCTGCAGTTCCAGGTTGATGAGGAGCCGCTCCCGCCGGGCGGCCACCATCTGCCGCAGGAAGTCCCAGAGCCGCGCCACGTTGTGCTGCCGGGCCGCGATGCGCTTGATGTCATGGTAGCGCTCGGCGGCCAGCTCAGCGGCCACAGCATCCACAGCCTGCACCCGGCCGCTGTAGGCCACGATGTCTGTCTCGATGGCCTCGTGCTTCCGCACCGCTGCCTCCACGGCTGCCAGCTCCAGCCCAAAGTTGTCCTGGGCCAGGGGGGAAGGGAGGGAGGGTTGGGAGCTCAGGGGCACTATCTCTGCTCACCCTGCTGCCCTCTGGGGCACTCCTGCTGCAAGATGCCAACCCCGTGAGGTGTCTCTCAGTTTCCTCTCTAGCTTATCTTGTCCTGTCTCGCCAACCCTTATATCCCGTTCAAGACTTTGGCCCCTGGATCCTGGGATTCTTGGTCTCTTTATCTGTGTGATGGATTTCTCATTTCGTTAGCTCCCCACATCGCAGAGCTTCTTATCCTCCACTTTCTCTCCTCCCCTTCCCCCCACCAGCCCGGAAAGGCCAAGAGCTCCCCACCCCCACCCAGGAGTTCTACCTGGGACACGAGGCGCTGGTTCTCGCTCAGCCAGGTCTCCCGCATGGCGGCCTTGCGGTCGAAGCGGGCGGCCAGCTGCTCCAGCTTCTCCTGGCGGATCAGCTCAGTGCGCAGGGCCAGCTCCCGTTCGTGCTCGGCTTTCTCCAGCCGCTCCCAGGCCTGTGGGGTGGGGACAGGGCTCAGGAAGTGAGGGGAGGGAGGGTCGCCAGGGTACATGGTGAGTCCCAGAGAAGCTTGCTCCAGTGGGTCAGTGGAATGCAGTCAGTGAGCTGCCTGTGCCTGGAGGTGTGAGGAGCGGGCAGCGGCTGGAGCGCTAAGGAGCCACAGGAAGACGGCACCTGCTTCGGGACCAGGACCCGGCAGGGACCAGAGGGGGATGGAACAATGGAAACCACTGGGTTTGTTCGTGGTGGGGGGCTTTTATTATTCATCAGGCTGAACAAGATGAGGGATTGGAGTATGATTTCCTCACGTGAACTCACATGGAGAGAGAGAGGGAGAAGGAGGGGGAATGTGCAGGATGCGTGAAAGAATGTGTGAGTCACATCTGCACCGGGGAGGGGCGCGGCTATCTGGAACCAGTGTTCCAGCTGGGGACGTGAGGGCTGGTGCAAGGCTGGGACGCCTGGGGGACAGGAAGGGGAGGCGGGGGACCTTGTTGATGTCGGAGATAAGCCGGCCCTCACGGGGTGTGTAGACCTTCTGGTTGTTGGCCCTCAGCTTGCTCTGGATGGTGAAGAGCAGCACTTCCAAGTTCCCTTTCTCTGTGAACCTGAGGCACAGAGCAGGAAGGGGTCAGCGTCACAGGCCACTAGGGGTACAGGGACTCTACTCTTCGAAATAAAGTGTCCTGCGTTGCTTTTTTTTCTCTTAAAAGCAATACACGAAAGCCAGAAATACTGGCAAATCAAAAGAATATGATTTAAAACTGAAAACCACACAGAAATGGCCCATTACCCCCTGGCATGCATGTGCTTAATATTTGTTCTACACGGATGGGCTTGGATCACGCTGTGGCAACATTTGTCCGGGACTCTCTCACTGTGGGCCAGGCCCTGTTCTCAGGAATGTATGTGCATTAACTTGCTTAGTTCTCACTGCTAGCTATATCCTCTTATTACCCCCATTTCCAGATGAGAAAACTGAGGCACAGAGAGGATAACAACTCTCAACCGCTAAGTGGAAAGGCCAGGATTTGAACCTGGACACTTTTACTTACTTATTTTTTTAGAGAGAGAGACAGACAGACAGTGACAGACAGAAAGGGAGAGAGATGAGAAGTATCAACTCTTACTTATGGCACTTTAGTTGTTCATTGATTGCTTCTCTTATGTGCCTTGACTGAGGGGCTCCAGTAGAGCAAGTGACCCCTTGCTCAAGCCAGAGACCTTGGAGTCAAGACAGCAACCTTGGGCTTCAAGCCAGCGACCTTTGGGCTCAAGCCAAAAACCATGGGGTCATGTCTATGATTCCATGCTTAAGCTGGTGACCCCGTGCTCAAGCCAGATGAGCCCGCACTCAAGCCAGCCACCTTGGGGTCTCGAACCTGTGTCCTCAGCATCCCAGGCCGATGGCTCTATCCACCGCGCCACTGCCTGGTCAGGTGAACCTTGACACTTTGAACTCCGCTATTCACAAATAACTTTTACAAACTGCTCCCACACTTGTTATAAACATCTTTTCATGTCAATAAACACATTTCTTTAACAGTATTGTCAGTGACTTTCCTATGACTCAATTTTCTTTCACAAAGGTCACACTAGTGAACACCCTTGAAACTACATCTTTACTCAAGAGGACTTTCTGGGTCAAATCATTCCCTGAAATGTGTAGGAATAGATGTTTTCCGGATTAATATTAGTTGTGGAACTGAAACATACTAACTCCAAAAGAGCTCAGTAACAGAAAAACACATTTTAGTATATGCCGTATAGAACTGCCTAACAGCAGCTCCACACTTGAAAACAGTTCATTGCTAAAATAGATAAACGATAAGGAACCTTTGCAACATGCAAGCTACCAGCCACACTCCTGTGTTCCCTGCCAGGTCCCGTCTCCCTCGCCCAGTCCCTAAGGTGGGACTGGGGTTGCCGTGACCCTGACCAGTATCAGAGTGGATCGCACAGACTCGACGTATATTAGCAATCATTTCCAAAGCACACCTTTTTTTTTTTTCTTCTTTTTTTTTTTAACGGATAATCATTTTAAGAACTGATCTGGGAACTGCTTCTGGTGCTGTGAGCGGAGGGCAATGAGCCTCTGTGCATTGGTGCCCCGCCAAACCTCCCTCCCAAGAGGCTGCTCGCCCAGACGCGTGCTTTCTCTCGTTGAGCACAGCTCGGGGTGGGCCCGCTGCGGCAGGGTGCGTGGCCCAGGGGCACCTACTTGGGTGGCTTCTCCACGGTGCGGTAGGAATTGAAGGACTGTAGCTGGTTCTGGACCCCGCTCAGGGAGTTGGCCAGCTGCCGGTCATTGAGGGTCACGATTGTTTGCTCGATCCACTGTAGCAGCTCTGAGGCCAGGGACTCGTACTTCTCAACCAGGCGCTCTGCCTCCATGGCATGGTCCAGCACCTGCGAGACAGCGACGTGGGGTCCTGAAGCTCCACCCTGCCCCTGCTTGAGGGCAGGAAGACCCTGAGGCCAGGCCTCCCCTGGCCTTTCCGCTTACGGCCCCATGGTGGACAGTACCTTCCCAATCCTTTTGCCTTCCACGGCCAGGGCCTTCATCTTGGAGAAATAGTGATAGTAAGTAGCCACATAGGTAATGATCGATTTTTCATCTGGTTGGTCCACATTCACATCTGAGGAAAAAGAGCACTCGGGTTGGGCAGAGACTTGACACCTGCCTCCCAGAAGTACACCCACAACTCGAATCTCGTACCCTAAACCCGGGGCCGTGCCAGCCCTCCGAGGCTGACATCATTCCAGCTCCCTTCAGAGCAAAATGACAAACCATATGGACTAAAAGGGCAAGAAGAGCTAACATTTTTTTTCCCCCTCCTAGAAACAAGCAGAGTACAAAACCCAGAAGCTCAAGGAGGCTTTCAACAGCGTTCCCAATGGAGACCAAATTTAGCTGTTTGGAGGAAGCAAGACAAGGAAAGAAACAGTTTTCCCACTTGGGGATGGATCGTGTCTTCTGGGCTGGAAGGATGTGTAGGAAGTCAGGAGATTCGAGGCAGCAAGACAGAAGGTATGAACGAAGCCTCCTGCATCCGGGATGTTCTAGGAAGGTCCCAGTTAGCCCCGGCAGCAGGGTTCAGAGTCCAGTTCTCGTGGCCATCTTGGGGCACGGTCAAGGCTCTTTCTGACCTCAATCCCAAAGTTCAGCCGTGGGCCTCAGAAGGTAAGTGTGCTTCAAGTCAAATCAGCTCCCACCACAAGGACCAAAGCTGACTATGACTTGAAATCCTGGGGTTGTCTTAATTAGGCCAGACTGTAATCTTCCTAAAGGGAAGACTGTGGGACCAGAAGCCCTCCTGACCACCTCTGAAAAGCTGCAGGCATGCAGGAGCCATGGAAATGGTCTCAGAAAGTCACAGGATGCTTACCTTTGCTTGAATATTCTTTATCCTAGCTGTGCTTTTCACATAGTCTACAAAGAACCTTGTATTTGGCCAACTTCCATCGCTAGTTATCTGATGTTTGCCATTCTGGACTAAGAGGGCATAGGACATAGGACTACGGGCAGGCGATGGAAAACAGGCAGAAAATAACCAAGACTCAAATCTTCCTGGTGACCTTTAAAGGGAGTGTTTCCAGCAGGGAAGTTGCTGGGCCCTCCTCTCCTCCCCTCTTCTGGATGCACCAGGATTGCTTGCTCTCTGCTCTCCAAAAAGGTGGCTGAGAAAACAGACTCTAGAGCCCTGATACCTGAATTTGAATCTGTGCTCCACCAGCTGTACAACCTTGGGAAAAGTCACTTAACCTTGACAGGCCCCTGTTGTTGTAAAGTGACTGAGGTTGAGCAAGGTGTATGGGTTAGAGACCCGTTTGTTAACTTCCCAAAGGTCCTGGACTGGCCCGGTAGTCTTTTGTTCTGGGCTTTAGGACCAGCAACAAGGGAGTGTTCTATGGGGATTGGCAGGGCACTAAGATTCTTGCTTCCCTGAGACGCCATATGTGGACAGCTATTCCCTCCTTTGCTTCCCGACTCATTGGGTATTACACAGAAACAAAAATTTTCTAAGTAGAGGTTACAGGAAGCATACAAAATACAAAGAAATAGCATTTACTTATACTAACAGTTTTTCAATTTCCTAGCACCTTATCACACCAGCTTCTATTATCTGAAGATAATAATGATGCTAATGTCAAAGGGCGTGTTAGGAGGATTAACTTAATTAAAGCATGTGAAGTGCAGTGCCAGGTACAAAATAAGAGCCCAGTGGCCATTGCCAGTCCCATCAGCGTCAAGATCAGAAGCACAGGGGCCAATCAACGGGGCCCACTGACCGCAGCCTCAGCAGTGCTCTGGAGAGTCCTCCAAGTCATGTAGCTTTAACTTAGAACCCTGAACATTTTGGAACAATGGCCCTTAGAGACCACGGAGACCAATCTTCTCAATCTGAACTGAGTCACAGAGAGGCCACGTGACGGGATCCAGGTCACAGAGCTGCTCTGCAGTGGGGCTGGGACAGAACTTCGTCCCACAGCTCTTTCTGCTACAGGGCTCCCTTTCTTCCTACAGCTTTTAAGTTTTGTTGTTGTTGTTTTTTAATTGAGATATCATTTTTACACCATAAAACTTCACCTTTCTAAAGCACGCTCTTCGGTGGGTGTTTTTAGTATATTCACAAGATTGTGTAGCCATCACCACTATCTAATTCCGGAACACATTTGTCACTTCCCAAAGAAACCCCATCTGTCTCTATCCGGCAGCCGTGTGTCTGCACGGCTCTGCCCACCTTCAGGATCCAGCAGCTTCGTCAGCCCCAGCTCCTTCTCGGCCAGATTGAACGCATTCTGGAGATTGTAGTGTGCGTTACACTTCTTCAGGGACTCAAAATCCAGCAGGTCTGGCCTGGGACGGAGGGAACACAGAAATATCAAAACCACCTAATATGCCTGACCTGTGGTGGCGCAGTGGATAAAGCATTGACCTGGAACGCTGAGGTCGCCGGTTCAGAACCCCGGGCTTGCCCAGTCAAGGCACATATGGGAGTTGATGCTTCCTGCTCTTCCCCCCTTCTCTCTCTCCCCTCTCTCCAAAAATGAATAAATAAAAATCTAAAAAAAGCCCCCAAAACACCTAATATCCTAAGGAGGGAAAAGAAAGCCGCTCCTTTCTGTGTCCTGAGCCACCAAGTCCACGGTGTCCAGAACCATGCACCTCAGACCCACACCCATTGCCCCCACACCCCTCGCTTCCCATCACAGGCCCTCTTTACAACACTGCGCCCTGCACATCCTGGCTCTTCTCCCAATGTTCATTCCTCGGGATTGGCTGTGGAGCCCATGTGTCGCCCCATCTACCTGCGTGCGTGCATGCCCTGGGGTCAGCGACCCTCCCCAGCCGCTCGGCGGCCCGCTCACTCCGGCTTCTCACCGGTGTTTATGGACAATGGCATTGAAGGCCAGCCCATCTCTCCAGCTGGTGGTGAAGTTGTGCACATTGACGTTGGGATATCTACCAACAGAGGGGGGGAAAGGCAGTGAGTCAGCCCACGCCCTGGTCCTCGGCTCGAGGGCGGGTCCCGGATTCCAGCCCTCCCTTACCACACAGCCTCAGTGCGTCCACTCCCCGCCCCCCCCCCCCGCCCTGGGCGCCCTGGGCAGCCTCACCCGGCGGTCTTCATCTGGCACCACAGCAGCAGGGCGTCCTTGGCGGACTTCTTCTCCTTGTTGTCCTCCGTTTCCACGCTGATGTCCTGAATCTAAGAGGGAAGGAAGGCACGCCTTGACTCCCCGAATGGGGACTCCTGGAGTTACTGGAGATGCTCAGAGATACATGGCAAGAAACACCTCCTCGGAAGCCTGTGACGGGGGAGCAGGGACAGAGCCTGGGGACCTTTCCTCCTGTGCTAGTGACCACACCACATCAGGTCAAAGGGACCTGAGGCTGCAGGGTGGGGTAGGGCCTCAGAACAGTGAAAATGTCTTGGAGCGAAAGATGCAGGCTCCTCCAGGGGTGGGGGAGCGGCGGGCGGGCGAGGGAACGTTTTCCGAGAGCTGGGCTGCAGAGGTGACATGGACGGAGCTCTGCTTAGGTCTGGAAGAAGCAGAGGAGGTTACGTCCAGGGAGACCAGAAGAGTTGTGGTGGCATTAAGACATGGGACTGGCAATGCTCAGAGTGCAAGGGGTAAGGGTTCTGTTCTTTTGAGGGAGGCAAGCAGAGTTTGAGGCAGAGAAATGGGCCAGTGATCAGACTCCAAATGTGGCTGTAACACTCTCAGTGGTGAAGAACGAGTGTGTAAAACTTTCAGTCCCTTTTGGACCAACATGTGGACCTACTGCCTGTGACCAGGACATAGACCAGGCCATAGGGACCTTGACACACTGGTCTCTACTCTGAATTATGAGGAGAGCCCCCTGATTGCGATACAAGGGTCTATACCCTCTATCGTGTACTGATCACACCATGGACGGGCCGTGACCGCTCACGGGGCAGCACTGAGGTGCAGAGCGCGGACCGGATGACACTGTGCCAGGTACCTGGAACCGAAGGATGATGGTCCAGACCAGCCCGAGGGTCAGACGGTGGTTTCCATCCACAATGTCATGGGAGCCCATATTCTCCAAGTGCACCTTCTGCTCCTTCAGGAACTGCAGGGCCTTGTCCACATTCTCCAGGCAGTGGATCCGCATGCGACCCTTCGTGGGCTTTGGCTGTCGAGGACCAGGGGGACACAAAGGCATGGGACCATGGGCCTCCTCCTTTCCCTTCCCTCCTACCTTCCCGAGGCTTTGCTTTGCACACCTTGCCCATGACCTCCCCCAGGAACACAGGCACTGCCCCAGGGCTGGGCCCACGTCCACAGAGCCAAAGCTGAGGCTGCAGATGAGGCTTGGGCCAGATTAAGATTCCCAAGGGAATTAATTGCCCAGAGTGGGTGGGAAAAGCAATGTTTTCAATGGGGCCACTGTTCATGTCTCCGTGAAGCAATGCTCCTGTTTAATCCCTGCAGCAAAGCTTCTCGAGACAAAACCATCCTCTGAGCTGGGGACAACCACTGTGTTCTGCTCCGAGGTGTCACTCTTCTAAGGGGGGGGGGTTCCTGTGGCCTGTCCCCTGGACCACTGTTTCTCGGGCTCCCCCCTCCCTCGTGACCACAGCTCACCAGTATCTCTCCTGAGAGCACCTCGAGGAGTCTCAGGAGGTTACGCCCGTCCCGGAGGTCGCTGTACAGGTCTCCCACCCGGCATGTCACCCGGGCCAGGTGCGAGTTCACCCACTTGGTGAAGGTTTTCTTCTGCACGGCTTCTCGCTCATCTGTGGTGGCAACATGGGGTCATTTCTGTCCTCCAAGTATAATTGCTTCTAATCACCAATTGGTGGGATTGTGTGTGTGTGTGTGTGGGGGTGCCTGAGTGGCTAGAAGTGAGGTCTAGGGGTGGGGGAGAGGAAGGAATATCGCCGAGAGAAAAAATAGCTTAAAAAGCAGGGAAATAAAGAAATTGGAATGAGGTCCTGGCCAGGTGGCTCAGTGGATAAAGCATTATCCCTGTTTACCAAGGTCGTGGGTTTGATCCCCACTCAGGGCACATATGAGAAGCAGCCAATAAGTACACGACTAAATGGAACAGCTAAGTGGAACAACGAATTGATGCTTCTCTAGTTCTCTCTCTCTCTCCATCCCCTGCCCTCAAATCGACAGAAAAAATACTGGAATAAGCTCATATGTAAAGAGAAAAAAATGAGAACAAGAAGCAGGCTTTGAGGAGAAAGGATGAAAGAAATGAGAAGCAGTGGGACACAGAGAAGGGCTGGGGTCTGGGATCAGGGTGCTGGGATCACAGTGGTGAAGCTGTCACTTCACCTACCAGAGCCTCACTTTCCAGAGCGGCACACCCATGTCTAGTCCTGTCTTTCCCACCTCCAACCTCTGTATCTGGGCTAAGAACTGCACGGGACGGCCCATCTGTACAATGGGCATAACACTTTCTACTTCCGCGGGTCACTGTGCTGATTAAACGGGACAAGTGTGTAAGATGCCTGGCACGAAACGGTGCCTCGATGCATTTCTCTTCCACAGGTGTGATCGCACAGCCCAAGGACACCTTCTCGGGCCCGGCAGGCGGTATGGCTGCTCTCTGGTTTGTGGTGAACAAACGGGAGGGTGTGGACTTAAATTACAGCAGCGGCTCTTCCAAGTGGCCATTAGAAGGATGTGACATTATAGAGACGGCAGGCCGCCTGAGCCAGCTTGCTCTCCTGGGATAATTTAAAGAAAAGACGGACTTTTCTGGGGCGGGGTCATTCAATGGGCCATGACAGATGCAGCCCCAGAACACCAACATTCCAGCGCTGAGAAGAAAAATAAGGTCTTAAAGTTGAGAGCAGGAAATGGGTGAGCCTAAGAAACATGGGGGGATGGGAGTCTGGCCGGGGTGGGGGGGGTGAGGGTGGGGACAGGGGGGAGGTAGCCAGGCCAAGTAGGTGGCAATCATCTAAAAAAATGTAAAGAAATGTCCTGTTGCCTGGTCCCCAGGGAGGGCTACTTGCTGGGGGGACACTCTTAGGTTTCACAGAAGAAGAAAAATTAAAAATGCCATCAATGACAAAGTGAGGGAACAGCTCAGGCCACTGGACCCTGCTTCGGTCACGAAGATTTCTGCCAGTGCTCTCCAGGGGAGCCCAGTGCAAGGATTCCCTCCAAGTGGCCAGGCCCTGAAGAGTCCCTTGTTTCCCTCTCAGCACCAGCATCTCAGAAACCAAAAAGACTCATCCCTTAATCTCACATTCCTATGCACCTCACCCATAAAACAGCGGCACACCCATGTCTAGTCCTGTCTTTCCCACCTCCAACCTCTGTATCTGGGCTAAGAACTGCACGGGACGGCCAATGCTCTGCAGCCTGTGGAACCCAGGGTGCCTTTGGGTCGCCTTTCACGGTCCACAGGCCGAGTAGGGATTTCTTGGACCACGGGCCATTACTGAATCCAGGGGGAATGTCCCGATGCCAGGCACACCGGGGTGAGGCCATTTTGGCACACAGGTTGAATAGGTGGAAATAGTGGCAGCTAGGAGGAAAATGTGCAAAGCCAAGCACCAGAGACAAAGTATAACTTCATAAGGCGCCCACAACATCCGACAACCCCCACCACGAAACACCGTGACTTCCAGAAATACACCAAAATACTGGTGCCAGATGAAATCATGCCTGCTCAGACTTATACCCGAGCTCGTCTGCACCAACTGCCTTTGACACACTCCCCGGTTCCCACACACGCTGCCTCCTTACACACATTTACACACCCACTCAGAAACCCAGGGCAACACTAATGAGCCTGGGTCCCTTGGCATTCTGGCTCACTCCTGCTCTCTCCTTCCCCGAATATCCCAGCAGGCCTTCATCTTCAAACCCACTGACAGTGAATGTCTCGGTGAGGCTGTGCTGAAGGCCTCCCTCTTTGCTGACGCAGACACTGCTTTTCTCAGCCTCGCCCGCTGCCTCCATGGTCACTGCATTTGTGGGACACACAGGCTGCACCGCACCCAGCGGGGCCCTGCGGTCACACCCACTCACGCTCTCGCAGTCCCTTCCAGTGAGTGGGTCCCAGCCTCTCCCCTAGCTGTCAGCATCCATGTATTTTCTGGCCACTTGTAATTACTCCCCCACCCCCCAGCACACCGTCTCCCAACACCAATGGCTCAGACACAGCCAACGTCCCACTCCGTGTTCTCTGCCCTGGCTCCTGTCCCACACCCCCAGGTCCCCTCTCTCTACGCCCCTCTGCCCAAGCAGCTCACCTTGAAGCTGTTTGAAGCGTCCATCCAGCACACTGGCGTACTGAGCCGGGTTGATGAAGGCAGCCGGTGAGAGCAGGAGGCCCCCAGGGTTCTGAGACCCCTCCACAGCCTCATAGTAAAACTCACCAGCCCCGTTCAGGCCGTGCCCGTGCACCCTGCTCACTCCGTTCCCATTCATGGTGCCTGCTGCCTCCTACACGGCCTGGGGCCCACAGTCCATACTCTGCCTGCACAGGGGCTGGGCAGCGGGTTCTGCCTCCCCTGGAGCCTCGGATCCTAAGAGCCTGGGGTCCCAGTGGTGAGTGCTGGTGGTTCAAAGATGGTAGAAATTCAAGGAGTTGATAGAAGGAGTTATGAGATGTCTGGGCTCCTGAACTCCCAGACAAGTAGCAGGGCACACCTGGCTGTGGCGAGAGGAGACAGAGGCAGCTCCAGACAAACAGGTTGGACAGTGCCGGGGGAGGGGTGGGAGGCGGGGCCAGGCGGCTGGGGCAGGGCCAGGGCCCGCCGCGTGAGGGCGGAGAAGGGAGCTGCGAGCCTCTTAGAGACCTGCCCATCAGGCCCCAAGTTGCCTAAGAGCACGGAAAAGCCAAGAGAGGGTTTCCCCAAACAAAGTCCTGCGTCCTGAAAGTTTGCAGGTGTGACAAGGATGGCCCCTCTCTGGGTGACTCTGGCAGGTCCCCCCCTTCAGGACCTGGGTTTTGAACCCCAGCTCAGACAGCAGAAAAGGAGAAATTGCTTATGTCCCCTTATCACTGAAATCCTTGTCCTTATCCCTCCCACTTGCTGGTCATCGTCATCTCCAGCCCCGCCCCTTCCCTAGCGCTGGGCACTCCAGGCCCCCAGCCAGGCCATCCGGGCCCAGTACACCCACTACTGGGCAATCCACCAGATTCCCTTCCTGCCTCTCTCTGGGCTTCAGCTCTTGTCCCTACAGCCTCTCTCCCGTCTCCATTCATTCAGCACCTCTTTGGCCCCTACTAGTGCGAGGTACAGTGCCAGGCAAAGAGTCCCACACAGAGAGGCCTCTTCAGAGAGCCCCGCGTAGTGGTGGAGATCAACACTCATTGACAGCACGGTGTGCGCAGACATTGTGACAGCCCTAGGTAGCACATGTCATGTACACGCTGTACACACAGGCATCACGACAGGTCTAGAAGCTACATGCATCCAAAGTCTGGGCACCGGGGAAACTTTTCCCCAAAGAGGTGACATTCTCCATAACCCCTATCTTCTGTCCTTCTGCCATCAATAGAAACACTGATAGGAGTATTTGACAAGCCAGCTTGAAGACCCAACCAGAAGGACAGAGAAGCCCAGGAACGAATGATAAGGGGTCCCCGAAGCTATGGCCACCACACGGGGGTCCTCCAACTGGTGCTGGGCTAGCTGTACAGAATTACGTATCTGGAGAGCATAGAAACCCTGATTTCTGGAGCATATGTCTAAAGATTCTAATTCAAGTGTCCAGGAAGGGACTTGGGAACCCGTACTTGTAAAAAACGTCCCTGGGTGATTCTGTTAAGACCTGTGGCCAGGTTTGGAACCACCCCCTTCAGTGTCTCCCTTCTTCCAGGAGGCCACCCCACCCACGCTGGGAGCACTACCAATCAGGAGTGAATAGTTGGGTCCTCTCCCACTTCACTGGGTTGGGAGGCCAGCAGGTCATTGGAAAAGACCATGGTGGGATGGGGAGGGGGTAGTCTGATGGGGTAGGTGGCCTTGGGGTGCATAGGTGACTCAACCCCAAGTGGGCCAGGCCATCAGCTGGTGGTGTCAGGTGGCAGCTGCACTCTTGTTGCCATGACAACTCCTCCCCCGGAAAGCAGGGAGGCCCGTCCAACGGGTTTATTTGTGCTTGGAGAGCCCAGGCTGTAGGGGAGGGCAGGGGCCGGGCAGAGAGCAAACCCGGGGAAACCAGGGAAGGGTGGAGGGCACCTGCTTCAGGAACAGGTAGATGAAATAATGGAACAGGCGGCAGGTGGAAGGAACAGGTGGGGAGGGAGGAGCGCGGATAATGGACTGGCAGGGAGGACAGGTGTGAGAGATGACAGTGGGAATCAATGAAGCCACAAGGGGATGAAAGGTAAAGGAGAGGTGGGTGGAATGAATAGCAAGACTAAGTGCAAAAGAATTAGGGACATGACTCAGGGACATAAGCAAGAAGTCAACTGAGTGCAGAGGGGAACAGAGTCCAGTCCCAGGGTCGGGATGACTTCTCTGGGCTGGGGGAAAGGAAGCTGGGGAATGTTCTGGGTGGCATGAAGTTTGTTCTCGAGGCTGGAGTTAGGGACCAGGGGCTTGATGAGGGGAACTGGATTTCCCCCTCTATTCAGTGCAGCCGCTTAGAAAGAAAGATGGTCTTCCCATGGAGCGGAAGGACTCATGACAAACTTCTGTATCCAGTGTCCTCAGCATCTCCCAGGGCCTCCCCTGATCTCACCTGCCAGGGCCTTAATACGAGACCTCTCAAACAGGCGGGCCGAGCTGCTGTCATTGTCCCAGTCGGAGTCAGGCAGGTCCCAGCGATTGTTGATGTCACTGTACTGGCCCTGAATCTCCAAACTGTCGAAGTCTGTGGGCGACAAGGTGCTGCTCATGGTGGTGGGTGGCCTCCTGCTCCTGCAAGGGGGAATGTAGCTGGTGAGGAGCATCTTGGGGCCACTGAGCCCACCACTCACCATGTCCTTCTCTCCTCCCGCCCTGGATCTGCTTGATCTCCTGATGGTCAAAGATTGTGGTTGGTTTTTCTGTCCACAGAAATCGGCCCCCCCGGGGGGAGGGGAGCCTTGTGGGGAAGCAGAGGGACAGGACGCACATAGAGTAAGGCGGGCAGGCAGTGGTGTCTCACAGCAAAGCAGTAGGGAGAGAGGGCTCCAGAGCCTCAGGTCAGAGAGGGGCTGTGTACAGAGCCAGGCTGAAAGTGGCGATGGCTTTCAACGTGGTCCAGGACAGCAGCGTATGGGACCCCCTGAGCAATAATGAATGTCAACCGAAGTTCTTCTATTCCCAGGTCCAAGATGGCCTCCTATACCCCGCAGGCGATGTGAGATGAAAAGACTGAGATCCTGTTCTCGAGCTGAGATGCATCTGGGTTACCCCAGGAAGACTGGGGCGCTGTTAGGTTAGCATAGTTATGGTGCTCAAGAGTTCAAAGGAGGACACGGCACCGTTCTCTCCCTTTTGAATTTTCTTTTTTGGGTGACAGGGAATACTTACTAAGTGCTTGACAAATGTCAGCTGTGATACATGCCTCATCTCATCACAACCCATGGGTTCATTATCACCCCCCTTTCATAGATGGGAAGATGCCCCAGCACAGTTCCAGGTCGCAGAGCTGGGTTTTGAAGCCAGTATCTTTTTGACTTTGGGGGGCAAGCTCTTAATCACAACATTTACATGTTCCTTGAACTTCCTGGAGCCCTTCTGGACTCCCTGGGAGAGATCAGCACCCATTGCTCCCTTCCAGGGCCCTGCTTGGGGGAAAATCAGGACCACGTATGCTGGCCAGCACGATTATAACTTGACATTATGCAAGCCAACTGTCCTTATCAAAACTAACAAATGAGCTTCAGATTGGCTGTTAGGGATTAAAAAAAAAAATCTCTACTGTCCAAAGTTCCCACATAATTCAGCATTCAGCAGACATCTGAGGGAATGGAGGGGGCCGGATCTGTAACTTGATCTGAGCCCCAAATTCTGCATTTCTTATTTTCCTAGTACTTCTCAAATACAAAGATATATTTTAATCTTTAGTGCCACTTCCTAGGCAGTTTCCGGTTCTGGAGAGAAGGTACAGAGAACCTCTCGTGTGCTTTAGGGGGAGGAAGAAGGGGTGGGTGGTGAGCCGTGGTTGGGCAGGGAGGTGTGTTCCCATGGGCACACAAAGGCAGAACTTGGCTTCTGTCATTAACTGGTCCCATGAAGCTGAACCTGACCCATGTGAACGCCAGGACTGTCTGCCCCTCCCCATCCTCCCAAAGAGAAAACACATACAAGGACTTCCCTGGGTGGGAGTAGCACGGACAAGGTGAGAGGAGTTAGTTAACCTTTAAGGCTCCCAGTTTTGGGCTTTCCTTCCTATAACAGGAAAGACAGCTTCATTTCCATCAGGCCTCCTTTCTCATTTAAAATCCATCATTTTCCCTAACAGATTCTTTGAATTTGCTCTGTAAATATTTATATAAAAATAAACTCCAGGTCAAAGTTGAGTCACCCTGAGCAAAGAGTGCTGTGGGCAAGGCGTGACCTGAGCTAGAGTCACCTTGTACTCTCCCAGTCGCTGGACAGGGAAGCGGCTCCAGCCCCAGGACAGTCTGGATTCCATTCTTCTCGTTCTCTTCCCAGCAGCCATCCTCACGCTCAGCTCTGGGTGCACATTTCCAGCGCTCACATTCTCCTTGCACAGAACTCCCCACAAAAGCTCCTATATACATGCCCGCCCCCGGGCCGTCTGTTTCCATGACCCCTTTTCCTTTTTTACCAGGAACCACAAACCTACTAACGCCAGCCCCCAAGAGTGTGGTCGGTAAACTGTTGAAAAAGAACTGGTTTTGGATTCCTCTAGGTAGGCCTGCACTTTCCATTCCTCTGCAGGCCCCACCATTCCCTCTGTCTCCTTCTCAGCCACACCATGTATTTTTATTACCTGCCTACCCCTGAAGGCCTGTGAGGTTTCCATACTCTGCTTCACTACATCTTTGTACTACACAAAGAGCAGAGACTTAAGGAAGGGGACTGTCTGACCCTGTCTCCAAATTACTGTTGTGTCCCTGGGGCCCCTGTAAGCTGACAAAACCTAAACATGGACCGCTTTGGCTTCCTTTTGGTGATCCAGCTTGGTCCTCCCAAGGTATCTATCCTATTGGGGCTCAGGGCCGTCCCAGACCTCCCAGTGAGGTCTGCTCTTAGAGGTTCTATGTGGAATCCTATCATTTTGGGGGGAAAGCACAGAGTTGGAACCTCTCATTTTCCCAAATAAAAATTTAGCCACTGCCTGACCTGTGGTGGCACAATGGGATAAGCGTTGACCTGGAACACTGAGGTCGCCAGTTTGAAACCCTGGGCTTGCCTGGTCAAGGCACATATAGGAGTTGATGCTTCCTGCTCCTCCCCCTTCTCTCTCTCTCTCTCTCCCTCTCTCTCTCTCTTCTCCAAAAATTGAATAAATGAAGTTTTTAAAATAAATAAATAATTTGTTTAAAAAAAAAATTGGCCACTTAGGTCCTGGCCAGTTGGGCCAGTGGACAGAGCGTCGGCCCAGCATGCGGATGTCCTGGACTCAATCCCCAATCAGGGCACACAGGAGAAGCAACCACCTGCTTCTCTTCCCCTCCCTCTCCCCCTTCTCTTTCTCTTCCCCACTTGCAGCCAGTGGCTCGATTGGTTCGAGCATCAGCCCTGGGCACTGAGGATAGCTCAGTTGGTCTGAGCATCAACCTCAGGTGCTGAGAATAGGTCAGTTGGTTCAAGCATCAGCTCTAGATAAGAGTTGCTGGGTGGATCCTGGTCGGAATGCATGCAGGAATATGTCTCACCATCTCCCTTCTCTTACTTAAGAAGAAAAGGAACCAAGATGGCACTAGTCTCCTTAGATGACCTCATCAGGCCACCACGTTGGAACTCTAAGGAGTTTATTCCCACAGACCCACATGTGAATAGTGCTCTCTGGTGGTTCTGAGGCCCTATCTCCATGTTTCTGAGGTTTGGTTTTCAAGCATTTGAACTCTGCAGCGCCCTAGCCTTCTGCAGAATATACTATGTTCCCTGCTGTGCTCTCCAGATCCCTAGTTTTCTATTGGAGTGTCTTCTGCATAGATCCGGCTCTGGGTTCTTTCCACTGAGTGTATCCTTACACATCTATGACCCATTGGGTATCCCTGCTCACATTTCCTTGGTCTGCAGTACCATCCCCCCCAAGCCAATGACTCCCTGCCTCTCTCTGTACTGGAGAATCATCAACCTTCTTCTCCATGGATTCCTGAACTCTGGAGAGAGGGCGGTACAGCAGCTAATCCAGATTATAGTTCACCAGCACATTATTCTTAGCCGCTGACCTCTAGGCTGGACCCAAATAGCTTACATTATTCGTGCCAGAGTAAAGTCAACTTCCACCACCTGCAAGCTGGGGGTCCTGCTGGATCCCAAACGCTCTGGATGCAGACTGTTCAGCTGGTGCCCACACACCCTCAAGGGGAGCTGCCTCTCTGCCTTCGTTGTTCGTTGGCATTCAAAGCTAGAAATCCTATCCCTGGGGCTAGAGCTTGTCTCCTTCCCTAATTCCTCCTCTCACCACATCCTCCTCCTCATTCATTCTTTACCTCCCTCAGAGAGAGTGGATCATGCCCTGCTCTGTGCCCCCGCAGCACTTCAGCAGGCTGCTATTATTATACTTATCACGTTGTCTTACAGTTAGTTGTTTATGTGTCTCTCTGCCGCTCTACTTTTAACACACTGAGGACAAGGGCTGTGTTTGCCAAGCCCAGTACAATAGGTACTCAATAAGGAGATATTAAATGAAGAGCCGAAATTCTATCCCCCCCTCATTGAATTAATGTCTCTCTTAGAGCTGGCAAAAAGCTCAAGGGAAGAATGAGCTGGGGTCAGAGAAGCCCCTCTGCCCCTCAGCTGGAGGGCTGTCGGGGTTGGGCTCTACAGACCAGGACCAGGGATTCCCAAACCTGCACCAAATCACAATTACCAGGTGGTGGGGGTGGGGTGGAGCTATGAAAACAGATTGCCAGGCCCGCCCCCAGAGTTTCTGACTCAGGTCTGGTGTAGGGCTTAGCAATCTGCATTTCTTTTTTTTTTTTTTTAAAGATTTTATTTATTCATTATAGAGAGGGGGGGGGGAGGGAGAGAGAGAGAGAGAGAGAGAGAGAGAGAGAGAGAGAAGGGGGGAGGAGCAGAAAGCATCAACTCCCATATGTGCCTTGACCAGGCAAGCCCAGGGTTTTGAACCGGCAACCTCAGCGTTTCCAGGTTGACACTTTATCCACTGCGCCACCACAGGTCAGGTGCAATCTGCATTTCTAACTATTCTCAGATGACACTAAAGTCACTGGTCCAGGGACCACACACTGAGGGTCATGTTGTCTAAAGCTAAGGTAGCAGTTAGAATTGGTTAGAGGAGCTGTGAGGACTGAGACCCAAAGTTTCAAGGGTAAGTGTGACCTAAGGTTGGCGCCCATGCTCAACCCAAATATAACTTTCCTTCAGAAACGCCAAGACACAGAGCGTCAGAAGCCTGGGGCAATGGGAGGAAAATGAAGATGGATTGGGCTCTGGATCTAACGAGACAAATGGAGCTGATGTCCTGACACCGGCAAATCACAGCTGTGCAGAAGGAGGATGATATGGCTAGAGATGTGACAGGGAGGCAGAGCTGAACAAGTGACAGCAGGATGAATAATAGATTAGAAGAAATGGGGACTTTGGCCAAGCAAAAATCTTATTTGACTCAAAATATGAGTGTACCAGCAGAGAGAGAAAAAGAATGAGAAATAATAAATAAACTCAGGACTCCTAAGAAAGCAAAAGAAAGATGCACTCAGGACAGAGAACCAGCAGGAGAAGCAGAATCCCAACGGGTTTCTCTCCAGGCCATTCCTGAGGAAGCGCGCACAGGAAGCCTCCTCCCAGGAACTTAGGAGCTGGGCCCAAGAGAGGGACTTCATGTTTGTTTGATCTCCTTTAGAATCCTCTACTCACAGCAGATTTATTCAGATTAATTTTCACTCCCTTCCTCAAGCCTGTAACCCATGGGTTATAACAGTTTCTCTAATGGACAAATCTAAGATCCGTGTTAGCTTTTTCCTTCCTAATTGTTTGCTGCTCTGGATATGCTGAGAAGTTGCCCAGTACCTCAAGCTAAGACATATTTGGAACTCAGTCTGCCTTCTTCATCTTCAGGGAAAACTGGTTTGTGGGTACCCTGTCCATGCCTGAACAGACCAGCTCTCCAGCCCTGGAACTGTGGCTGCTTGTGGAGGGGAGGCCCGCTAAGAAACAACAACTCACTGAGACAGTATGTAGCAGGTTAGGACAGGGGGCAAGCCTGCCGCTCAGACAAGCACGCAGAGCCATGAGGTTAAGGGGGGAAAGCCGTCCTGGGCCAGAGGAGTTCAGAGCCAAAGGCTGACTGTGCGCTGGAGTTGGAATACCCCTGCCAGGAGGCCTTGCCCCGTAGTTCCGTGCGGGGCAGACTCCAAGTCCTCTGGACGTCTCGGCCACAGAGACACCTTACACCCAGCCTCCTCATCACCCGAAGGGGTTTCTTTCTCTCTCTGCCAGTGTTCTCGTCACCACAGCCAAGTCTGTCCCCTTCGCACACATACTGCGAGCATGCATAAAGGGGAACCTAGAGCTAGTAACCAAAGAGGCGAGGAGCAGCTCCCCTGGCTCCAGAGGGAGACCCCAGAAAGACCCTGAGGGAAGCAGGCGCTCGCAGACACAGGGCAGGGACGGCTCAGCGTGCCCGCAGCACCTGGACCAAAGCCGGCCGGTCCGCCTAGGAGCCTCAGCAACGTGAACGGCCAACGCTGTCAGACACGCTCCGAGCCCTGCCGACCCGACCCCTTAACGCGTCTGTCAGCCCCCCCCCTCCCCCCGCTCTTCTAGACTCTTCTCTTGGCTCGGGAAAGGCCCGTGTCCCCAAGCCTTGATGCCCCGCCGCCAGCAAACCGGTACCTGGGTGGCTGGCACATGACTCTCTCCATCCGGTCCCTGGGACCGAGTGGGAGCGAGCGACAGGAGCCGCATCCTACGTCCCCTGCTCCTTCCGCCAGCCCGGATCCAGACCCCGACCCCGACCCGCCGTCCGCACGCGGCTGCACAAAGCGCGCCGCCCCGCCGGCCGGGACAAAGCGGGCCGGGGCGCCGGCACCTACCTCGGAGCGGAGCGCCGGCCCCGCACGGGGGAGCGCGGCGGGCGGGGGCACACGGTCGTCGCCGCGCCCGCAGCCCGGCCACGAGGGGCGGTTGCGGGCGGCGGCTGGAGGCCGGGCGGCGGCGGGACTCACGGCGGGCGGCAGGCAGGCGCTGTCACGGGTTGCGGGGGGCGCGCGGGGCCGGCGGCGGCGGGGCGCGTGGCGGCGCGCGGGCGCGAGCGGCGGGACTGCGGCGCCGCGGAAGGAGGACAATAGCCTCCTCCTGCCGCAGGCCGCCGGCTCCCGCGGGAGGCCCGGGACCATCTGGAGTCAGCGGCCTCGCGGGGCTCCGGGCGGGGCCCGAATCACCCCCGCCCCGCCCGGCGCCATGGCAACCGCGGCCCCTCTCGGTTCTCCGCACAGTTCCCCTGTCCGGGGTCGCTGACCTTTCCTGGGGCAAACGCGGCGGCGGCTTCGGGATCAGTTCCCAACCCCCCTCCCCATCTTCCCAGCGAGTGGCCCCCATAACCCTGCCTTCCGGTTCTCGCCAGTCCGGGTCACCCCTCGGCCGTCTGGGCAGCCCCTCACAGCTTACCAGGCTTGGTCTCCGCAGTTTGCATACCCCACCTTTGTCACTACTCCGATTTTCGTACAAAATCTGTATCCCCAGGACACGCAATCCTTTCTTTAACGGCACTCACCGCCCAGAAGGCTTCCCAATCTTCAGCCTCTATTTTCCTTCTCAAAATTTCCTCCTGGGCACCTCCAGCTCATCTTTCTTTAAGCATTTCCTCTACCCATCCCTTGTCTCTCCCTTCCGCCTTCAGGCAGGTAGGCAGGCTCTCTTTCCCAGAGCATCTCCATGGTACATGTGGTGGAGATTCGTCTCCTCGCAGATCAAATTCTCAGAACAGTCATCGCTGCAGCTCCACGCAGCTCCTTCTCAGCTCCTCACATTTATCAACCAGAATTCCGGCCTACTCACTGTCTTAAGAAGGAGTGGGGGTGGGGACTGACATTTCTAGGCCTGGCATAGCTGGGTTTCCCCTTGGTTTAGTAGTGTCTGAGTCTAAGGTCCTTGAGTCTAAAGTGAACTGTTATCTGTTTAGTAGAGAAAAGAATTATGCCCAAATAATAACAAAGTTATAAAGTGCCCTGTTCAGTGCTAAAAACACACTATCTCACCTACACCCACTCTTTCAGACTGGGAAACTAGGCTCAGGGATGAACTAGTAATAACAGATTCGGTTTTGTACCGAGCAGTCCGAACTTAACCATTAAGTTCTACTGCCCATGAAGATGGGGGTCTGTTTCTACCAGGGAAATGCCTGAAATGGCCAAATAAGGGCAATGTGAAGAATGGGCTTTGCCTAAATTATTGGGTTTAAGGCAGTGGTAGTCAACCTAGTCCCTACCGCCCACTAGTGGGCGTTCAGCTTTCATGGTGGGCGGTAGCGGAGCAACCAAAGTATAAATAAAAAGATAGATTTAACTATAGTAAGTTGTTTTATAAAATTTATTCTGCCAAATTCTTAGTGAAAATCTGACATAAAGTACTTGGTAAGTAATTATTATTATATGCTTTAACTTGCTGTAACTCTGCTTTATAAATTTTATAAAGTAAAGTGACTTCCCTACTTTATAAATCACCATTACTGTGGAACTGGGGGGCAGTTAGAAAATTTTACTACTAACAGAGATACAAAAGTGGGTGGTAGGTATAAAAAGGTTGACTACCCCTGGTTTAAGGTTTTATTTATTTATGAGTAATGGAATTTTAGGATTTTGCTCCTTTCTCAAAAGATATGCATACTGGAACAAATATATAAGTTATCAAAGTTCCTGCCGGAAACGATTTGGGCAAGTGGAAATCATTTGTATTAAATCCATTTGAAAACATTTCCAAGGTTCAAAAAAGTCCTTTTACCAATCCTAACTCGTTGTGCCATCTCACCTACCTGGCCTTAGTTTTCCCAGTCTATAAAAGGGGTTGGCTGGCCGGTTGGCTCAGCGGTAGAGCATCGGCCTGGCGTGCGGGGGACCCGGGTTCGATTCCCGGCCAGGGCACATAGGAGAAGCGCTCATTTGCTTCTCCACCCCCCTCCCCTCCTTCCTCTCTGTCTCTCTCTTCCCCTCCCGCAGCCAAGGCTCCATTGGAGCAAAGATGGCCCATGCGCTGGGGATGGCTCCTTGGCCTCTGCCCCAGGTGCTAGAGTGGCTCTGGTCACTGCAGAGCGACCCCCCGGAGGGGCAGAGCATCGCCCCCTGGTGGGCAGAGCGTCGCCCCTGGTGGGCGTGCCGGGTGGATCCCGGTCGGGCGCATGCGGGAGTCTGTCTGACTGTCTCTCCCCGTTTCCAGCTTCAGAAAAATAAAAAATAAATAAATAAATAAATAAAAGGAGTTGGGAGAAGGGTCAGGTTGTTGCACTAAAGGATGACCTTGAAGTTTTCCGCTAGTGCTGATAGACTGATTCTAAACTGGAACAGTGATTCTACCACCAAATTGGAACTTGGCCTTCTGGGGTGCACCTCACTATTAGCTGTAATTGGGCTATTTATTACTTATATTTTTTTTAAACAATCACTCCTTCAGGCAGTGGAATCAAAGAAGTGAGGGCATAGCCGTAACTGTTCCAGAGGTAGGAGTGAATGTGTTAAGGAGGGAGGCACTGAGGTCAAAGGTGATGGGATGAGAGAACCAGCTGATCTGCCCAAAGAGCTGGAACTCCCAACCTCTGCTGCTGTACTGGTTGTGGGAACTGAGGGTCTCAACAACAACTGAGTAGATTGTGACCCAATTAAAAGACAAGAATATTAGGTCTCCGAATTAGCATAATAATGTCTTTTGTATAGTGAGCTCTCATTTTCAGCATTTCATAATCCTTGTAAGGTAAAATGAATCATTCTCATTTTATTGATGAGCAAACTGATGCTCAGATAGCTGAGTGAATGCTCAAGTTTACAGAATCTTTTGATTGCTAGTATGCTCTTTCCCCTCTGCTAGAGAGGGGGGTTAGCAGAGTAGCTAAAAGCATCTATTTTGGAGTCAGACTTCCTGGTGTCAAACCTAGTTTTGCCACAAGCTGTTGACCTTGGGATTCAGTTTCTTTACTTGTAAAACAGTATCATAACACGGGCAATCAAATGAGTTACTGCAGATGAAGTACTAGAACAGTGCCTGGCACATAGTAAGCACTCAACCATGGTCCACAATTATTACTTTATCATATTATCATATTGCCATACTCTTTCCCAACTTGGAGAGGAGGTGTTCTCCATAGAGAGATCACTTTGTCTCAGCTCTGTTACCAAGTTGTTTTGGAAACCTGTTATTTTTGCCCTGTAGTGCGTCAGTCCAGTCAAGGATGAAAAATAACTTCTGCTTCCTTTTTATATAAGTTGCAAAAATGAAATGATGTATAAGTATGTTGAGCTTTTCAGAGAATCCAGATTTTCTGCTTATATTACCAAGACTCATGAGAAGGTCTTGGTAGGATTTCCTGCCACCAAACCTACAGATGGAGCTGAATTCTTAGCTCTTGTTCCTGTACCAGGAAGAAGTGTCCCTCCTTCTGTCTGAGACTGATTCTCCTGGCTCCTTCCCTAAGTCCCATCCCCTCCCACAGCCTCATGGCTAGTATTCCTTCTGGTGAGCTCCTCTCTTCTCGCTCCTTCCAATCAGCACTTGAATATACTCAGGTACCTGCCAGCTTAAAAAATAAGTGAGAAACTCTGACCGTCCACCACATTGCCCTTACTCTTTCTGATCACAATCTTCTTCAGTCATTTGAACTCTGGCTATACTTCCTTGCCTTCCATTTAATCATTCAATCAAAAACTATCTGGCTTATGTGCTGGGATGTGGGGATCTAATGATGACTGAAATGTACACTGTCTCTGTCCTCTTGGAGTTTACATTCTGCTAGGGTTGACAGATGTTAATAAAATACTAATCATAGAGTATATATACTCAGACTTATAATCACAAAGTATAATAAGTGTTATGAACAAAAAGTTCAGGATGCTATGTGAAACTATAACAGCGAGTCATAACCTGGTTAGGGAGGTCAGATCATCTGAGCTAGATTTGAAATATGAGAGCATTAACCAGGCAGAGAATGAAGGATAATAATAGCCATTACTAATATAAATTGGGAATTATCTTTCTAGCACTTTACACATATCATTTCATTTAATTCTTGTAACAACTCAGAAGTGAGAATTAACCCCATTTTTCAGAAGAAGAAACGGAGTCATTGAGAGATTAAATGCTTTGCCTGGTGTCATTAAACCAGGCAGGGGAAGAGCTGGGATTTTAATTAACCCAGACGGTCTGACACTTGAGCCAGTTCTCAGCTATAGGGACACAGGGTGTGCGGATACCGGGCCTGATGCTGTAGGATGCGTGGTGCATGTGAGAAAACAGAAATAAGAGCAGTGGGAGGGAAAACAGAGGGCGAGAGAGAATGGGTGGTGAGGTCAGGCCAGGAAGAAAGGAATTTTTTACTTTTCTGCAGAAGCCTCCCTCTAAATGTCAAGAGACAGAATCCGATAAACCCAAAGCTCAGAAATTATGCCATCAACTGTTGAATTGGAAAGAACATGTAAATTTCCCCCCACACAGAAAAATATAAGCCTTTTAGAACTTGGTGCAGAATTGACAAGGACTGAGAAAGGAGAACAAGAGAGTTTAGATGCAACTGAAGGGCCATCTCCACCACCAAAGAAAAAAGTGGACAGCAGGGGCTTATGTTCCATGTCATTCCTGGAACGCTGAGAAGTACCCTGTGCTAACAGGGGCAACTGCTGCAGAGTGTAAATGGCATTGTCACCTGGGTAGGCACAGCAGATCGGAGATAAATTCTGTCTCTTCATTACCTTAAGCCCTGTCACCCCCTAAGCCTGAATCTCCTCATCTGCTGACATTTGGAGGAAATCTGAGAAGTTCCTCGGTGTCCCGCCTGGGAGGCGTGTGAGAGTGACCTGAGAACTGAGAGTTAGGGTACCTGTGGGGATTGCTTTGGACTGGGGGGCGAGAACCCCACAGTAGGGGCTGAGGGGTACCTGACCAAGCTAGGGAACAGATGGAGGTTCAGTAGTACCAGGAATCGCTGAGCGGGGGTCACCAAGCTCCCCTAAAGCAATCACTGTGCTTTGTCTATATCAAGACCAGTTTCCCCTGCCAGGGAACCCTGCCACAGATGTAGGAGCCATAGAACCCAGTGGCCAAGGCCAAGTGGAGGAAGCTATACTTTATCAGTTAGGTCAGAGAGACAGACATTGACCTTGATGCCCCTGCTCTGATATCAGAAAGATACATAAACCCAAATTAGGACACCATGTAGGGAAGGGGACAGGGAGGAGATACTACGAAACCGCATATGCTACTTGAAATGATTGAGCTGTCTTGAGCTGGTATGGTTTATCATTTTTCTGCCATTAGTGGAAAAGGGGGCTGAAGAGCTAAGTTGTGAAATAAAGAAAATTACATATTTCTTCACCCGAGTCTATAATTATGATTGTAAATAAATCTGCTATACAAGTGCAGATGAGAAAGGTGGGCTTGCAAGGGGTGTGCCAGTGCCTCACAAGGACAGACCTGACTTCCTGCGACTATGGTAGACCAGCAGGCCAGGGTAACGCCAGCTAGGAACATGATTTGCAAAGAATGATCAGGTATTTGAAAGTGAAAGTGTGCAGATGAGCCAGGTAGAGTCTTAAGTCAAATGGGCATCTGACTATGATCTGATGGAGGTGGCGCCTGGAGGACAAAAGAGAGCCCTACCTGGAGCTCCCGTACATAGTGTAGAAAAGTCTGGCATTCTAGGAGCCTGGAGAGATATATGCTCTGAGCTAAGCAATGTTGTGAGTGGACGCTGCTGTTGACTAAACTGGAGAAAATAAACCTGCTTTGAGGACACAGAAGTATTACATCCATTTATCTTTGTCCAGCTTGGATTCAAAAAAGCATTTATTTATGGACCATCCCTCTAAGACTATTTTTAAGTTCCAAACCTAAACACCATTAAAAACTGGGCCTAGGCCCTGGCCTGGTGGCTCAGTGGATCAAGTGTCAACCTGGCCCGCCAGAGGTCGTGAGTTTGACCCCGGTCAGGGCACGTACAAGAAGTAATCAATGAGTAAACAATTGAACTGAATAAGTGAAACAAAAAGTTGAGGCTCCTCTCCCTTCCCACTCAATCAATGAAAAATTAAAAAAAAAACAAAACTGGGCCGTAAAACCCATTTGAATGGTTCCAAACCATCTAGGAGCAGGCTGGGATCAACCATAATTCTCAATACTTTTGATTTTAACCTGTCAATAACAAACCACTCCTTTCTTCTAAGAAGCTAATGCCACAAAACCCTGGCAATACACAGAACCTTTGAAAAAATGTCTGATCATACCCATATACCTGAAATAAATTTGGGCAGCATCTGCTTACTACTAATAGGTGAAGGGAAGTCTTTGGGGTTCTTTGATCAAACTGCACTGGAAAATGTGGATTGTGCTGGGAAACATACAATGTTAGAACCCAAAAGGCGTAGATTTAGTGTACATCTTTGAAGCTATAGAAATTTTAGGTCAGTTTTCTGTATTGTAACCTAATTTACTTGTGCAATGGTACTATTATTGTTTAACTATGAAGCTTCCTGGTAGTTAGGAACAATACTCTGGAGTTTTATGGCCTTATTGAAATTCTGGCCAATCACGTTCTATGGTGTGACCTTGAACAAGTTATCTAACTTCTCTGAACCTTGGTTTTCTTATCTGTAAATAGGGGATAATTTTTTTTTGAGGGGGAGATAATTTTAAAGAAGTTATGAGGAATTAAATAATGCATTCCAGGTGCCTGATAAGGGCTAGACAAATGTTAGCTGTTGTTATTATTATTTTACTTGTTTTGTATGTAGGCAAATCTTGCCTTAAGTAAAACATACAGGCATACTCAGAGATATTGCAGGTTTGGTTCCAGACCAATGCAATAAAGCAAGTTTCACAATAAAGTGAGTCGTAATCATTTTTGCTGGTGGAGGATCTTAACTTCAATTTGTAAAAAAAAAATGATATCCCTGAAGCCCTATAAAGTGAAGCATAATAAAACAAGGTATGCTTATAATGAAGAATAAAAGTCTAGATTTTTGTGAAAGGTTAATGGGGGAAGTTATTTTTATTACAAAAGGATTCTTCAGTTTATAAGAGAACTGAAAACAGGATTTCTTTTCAACAGTCAACTTCCCAGTATGTCTAAAATTAATTGATTCACACAAAACTGGGTTTGTACGATGTTTTAGGAACACAGCTGGTGTACAAAGCACAGGACATCTGTAACATAATCACTCAGGCCAGGTCTGAACCACTGTGGCAAGTTAACAATAGCAATCCTGGGTATTCTCAACTCTCCTTTATGAAAGAATTACTTGAATTCTCTGTGGTTTCAGAGGGTAGAGTTGGAATCAATGAGTGGAAGATACTGTGGTGGGGGGGATTTCAATTCAATATAACGAAAAAAATCGTCAGCAAACTACTGCTGTCCAAAACTGGAATGGGTTGGCTCTTGAGATGGCAAATTTTCCAACACTAGATATTTAAGTAAAAGCTAGTTATCAACTTGTTAGAACTGTTGGAATGACTATTGCATGAAATAAGAGACATGAATTAGGGCGATTGTTTCCCAAACCTAAATATACTAAATATATTGTGCAAATCAGATCAATACTCCATCTTAGACACCAGGAAGACATGAGGAAGGAGGTAGAGAGGGATTATTCAGGAAGAGGTATAGGGATAAAGGAAATGAATTGGAAAAAAATATTGTTTCTCTGGTTGTAAATACTAGATTAAATTTTTTCTAAGATTTCTTCTAATTTGAAGATTCTAAAACTCTCAAATTGGCCTGACCAGGCGGTGGCGCAGTGGATAGAGTATCAGACTGGGATGTGGAGGACCCAGGTTCGAGACCCCGAGGTCGCCAGCTTGAGTGCGGACTCATCTGGTTTGAGCAAAGCTCAACAGCTTGAGCCCAAGGTTGCTGGCTCGAGCAAGGGGTCACTCGGTCTGCTATAGCCCCCCCCCCCATCAAGGCACATATGAGAAATCAATCAATGAACAACTAAGGAACCGCAACGAAGAATTGATGTTTCTCATCTCCCTCCCTTCCTGTCTGTCTGTCCCTATCTATCCCTCTCTCTGACTCTATGTCTCTGCCACAAAAACAAACAAAAAACAAAACAGATGTTATTGTAATGATATTCCTGGGAGAATTTTCTTATTTTAGTTGTGGAAAACTAGAATGTAACACCTAAAGTGAGTGGTAAAATAGGAAAAGAATTCAGACATCCTGATCCTTTTAGACTTTTGATCCCACAGCTTGTTTTCAACTGGTGAGAATAAAAGTTGGCAAAACAGGAAGATAGAAGTGACTTGATAGCTAGAACAGATGAAAATCAAGTCAACTTCAGAGACAAGTGAACAACCAGCTCAGCTGAGGTTCCATATTACCAGCTTTAAAGACTTTGTACACCAGTATTCCTGTTAAAGTACTTCAGAGTACCGTGAGTATACAAAGACTGCACCAAGACTGAACACGTCCAGCCAGTGTCCTTTTTAGTGGGAATCCTAGAAGATGAATCTTTGTCCCAGTTAGCCTATTTGTCTTTCAAATCAAGTTGATCATCTGGCCTTTGGATCAATATGTTTACTTGGCCATACGTGACCGGATTGCACTGCTATTCCCATTCCTAAGGCTTTTATGCCACAAAAAATACTTCCTTCCACTGGATATCTGCTGGCAGGACAAATGCACCTGCCTAGAAAGAAGGCCAAAAGCTAATTACTGAGGGCAGAACCACTTTGTGATATAGATTTTATTGGTTAGATAGGAAGAGGAGAAATTGGACACTAACAGGAAAGGAATAAAATCTCCTGGGCTGGCCCCAGAACTGGCTACTGGTAGAGACACCAGACACTGTACAAAGGGTGATTGTCAGCCAGGAAAAACAGGAAGCTACCCAGTATCTTCGTCAGTCATTTCAAGAAGGAGAGAAAGAAAACAGGGAATGGGGGTGAAGAAGAAAACACTCTAGTCATGCAAACTTTGGTAGCATCCTGGTGTGATCTTCATTTTGTCCATGAAGAATGAAGAAAAACAAACACTGTAGTCCAAGAATTTGCACAAAAGTCAGCACCACTATGGCCTCTAGTGCCCCCCTAACCTAACAGTCCTCTGCATGAACATCCCTGTTTGACCCCTGATAGGAAAGCAAAGAGAGGGGAGTAGTGAAGCTGCCCCAGATTCTGTGCTCCAGGTGGAGAAGGCCTCAAGAAGGTGAAGGGATGAGCTAATCTAAGCGTCATGGCCCCATTTCTAAGGATGTGATTAGTGGAGAGGCACCTGGGAGCTGCTCCATTTCAGGAAACCCGGTTATGGGAACTGGTGGGGGATAGACTTTGCTCAGGACCTGAGAGAAGCAGTTAACCCTTTCCTATTGTAATTCCCGTTGTACGACAGATGTAGGGGGAAAAGACTCTTAATAGTTTCCCAGGGGGGTAGAAACTCTTTGTATGGACTTTATTTTGCATCAACCTGATAAGAGGGACCATAGGGATATTTTAAACCTAAGTTCCTGAGGTTAGTCTCTTCAGGGCTTTTGAATGCTCTAGGGGAGAACAAGGTAGGACCTAAGAAGTATCTAGAAATGATATACACAGAAAGGGCACATTCAGAAGCGAAAGCCAGATCAAATGTTCCTAAAATGTCTCTGTCCACCAGCATCATTCTCTAGGATGTTCTGGTTCCACTCAAACCCCTGGGTTTGGGTCAGAATCAACCTGGGACTCTTCAGGTGGGGTCTCTTCCAGCCAAACAGGCGATTTCTTCTCCGAATAAACAGGATGTCCAAAGTGGACATGAAACACTAATCCAAATCCTGGAGTGAAGGAATGCGAGCAGAATAGTACGCCACTTACGTCTAAGAACAGGGAAGAGCTGGCCCCCTTTGAAGGCACTGCTAAAATCTGGAACACTGGCGCTGAAATATCCAAAGTAGCATCCAATGGTTACTTAGTTGACCTGGTTGACTAAGGTGACCTTAACCTTGGGCAGATCATTTAACTTCTTTGGGCCTCTTATTTCTTCAACTATTTTTTTTTCTTTTTTTCTTTTTTCTTTACAGAGACAGAGAGAGAGTCAGAGAGAGGGATAGACAGGGACAGACAGACAGGAACGGAGAGATGAGAAGCATCAATCATTAGTTTTTCATTGCGCATTGCAACACCTTGGTTGTTCATTGATTGCTTTCTCATATGTGCCTTGACCACGGGCCTTCAGCAGACCAAGTAACCCTTTGCTCAAGCTAGCGACCTTGGGTCCAAGCTGGTGAGCTTTTGCTCAAACCAGATGAGCCGCGCTCAAGCTGGTGACCTTGGGGTCTCGAACCTGGGTCCTCTGCATCCCAGTCCGACTATCTATCCACTGCACCACTGCCTGGTCAGGCTCTTCATCTATTGAAGACAATTGATAACCTCTTGCTGTGAACCAGCGCGGCTAGTAATTCCTGGTCCTGAGTGAGAATGATGTGGAATGAAGAAAATAGACTTAAAGAGAAATAGGATAGGATTGGGAAGCCTCTGCAAGCTGATGGCAAGAACAGAGCAACACAGCCCCCGGTTTGCTTTATTATATAGCCATATGCAAATAAGTAAGTCTCCCATACAAAGTCACACATCTCCAAGGCAACCCAAGAATTCTTCCAAGTGCAGAAACCCTCCACCTTGTATAACTGAAATCAACCAACATGAGAACAAACAAGGGATGAGAGGAAGGGCATGTAAATTGCTTCCAGCAACTTAAGCAAGCAAGTGAAGTGGGGAGATGGGATGAGTGCAAATACTGAGCTTCTCAGCCAATATGGAGGTGGAGGGGGGAGAAGTTAGCCTTTTGCTAAGCCTTGAACTGCAAAGGGCTTTGCCACTTGCAGTCTCCCACACTCTATGTTTCTTCTGGCTCTTAACATTCTATTGCTCTGAAGATGAGGTCTGAGTAAAGAGTTTTAATAATGTGGACTCAGTTCAATGGTATATTAGATACTAGACCCCAAACAGGTTGGGGCAAAATTGCTGGGTAAGAGACAAACTGGATGCTGTGGCCCTTTTCTGCTACTCACCTCTCTCCATGGGAGATATATAATAGAAAGAGCCATCCTTATCACCTTGGTTTGTGGCCCATCAAATAGTGATAACAACTGTCTCACAAAATACTGTCATAGTTAAAAATTTATATAAAGAGCCAGTGGTGACAAACAGGCAGTGATTCAATAAATGTTAGCGCTCTTCCCTTTGGCAATTCCGCTTCCTAAAGGGAACATCTGAGAGTAAAGGAGTGAAAGGGATAGAAAGGCTCCAATGATTCCCCAGATGTCAGCTTATCAAGTCTGAGATGATAGTATCATGAACTTTCCAAAAATAAAAGCCACCTTTCACCAATAGGTTTACCTGTGAGCAACTGAGATGGGGAGGGTGGTCTATACAGTGCTGAGCTCAGACTCAGAGCCATGATTCAGGTTTCAGTAGACATGTTCTTTGGAGTAGAACCAAGGTTGTGCACTGGCCCGGCACACTGCCAGTTCCCCGCCTGTTCTGCCCAATCCTGGCTTCACAGAGCTGGGGTGGAAGAATTTTCCCTGAAGGAAAGCAGCCAACACCCTGTCCCACCCTTCTCCTTGGGTAACGCTCTGCCAGGCAGGAATCTCTCTCACCAGTTTTCTTTTGACTGCCTGACGAACCAGCAGCAGGATCATCCGTGTGGGTTGAACCTCCACTCGCCACGCCTCGCCCTGAACTTGGCCGGAGCCCTGCAGCTGGAGTCTGGAAGACTACCTTGCATTCAACTGGGAGCACTTTTGGAAAACCAGAGCTTCTCCTGTCAGCGGAGCCTATGAAAGCCAACTCCTGCCCTTGGCATATTCAGTGGAGCCAACGTGGGGAGGGACCTTTTCCCTGGGGGCGAGGGTCCCCTTCCAGGCACTGCCTGGGGTTGCTTGGGCACCTTGGAATTAGGTTTCGGAATATGCTTGGGACTGGGTGCCAGTGAAAATACAGGACGCCCAGTTTGAATTTCAAATGATCAAATAATTTTTTAAGTATAAGCTTGCCCCAAATATTGCATTGGATACATGTATGCTTAAGTTGTTGTTTTTTCCCTTTTAAAACTGTAATCCAAATGCAACTGTCCGTCCTGCATTTTTATTTGCGAAGTCGGGGAACCAGAAGTTGGCCGGGGGCAGCTGGGTGGGGTAGCCCCTGTAGGTGCGGTTGCTTGGGGGTCAAGAACCGACTTGGGGTCCCGCACCAGCAGCTTGTCCGGGCTCGGGGCGGCCGAGGCGTTTTGAAAGGGCTGAGGGCTGAGCCTCGGCGGGACCGTGGGAAAGTCTCTTTCGAGAGAAAGGAGGAGTCCTGGCCTGGCCTCATTCCTGCTCGCCTCCAGCCTCGCTCGCCGCCCGCGGGCTTTCCCCGGCCCTGCGGCGCGCCCACTTCTCCGCCCACGGGTCGCGGCAGCTGTGTGTGGCTCCCACAGTTCCGGGCAGGCTCCTGAGTCTCAAGGTCTGAGGGGCGGGGCGGGGCGACGCCGAGTGCGCACGCGCGGAGGGCCGGTGGGCGGGGCGCGAGCGCACGCGGTCGGGCAGAGACCGCGTCGTGCGGCCGGGCGTGGCGGCGGGCGGAGGTCGAAGCCGCGGGCGGCGCCGCGAGGCTGGGCGTTGCTGCCGCTCTTCTTGCGGAATGGAGGGGTTGGCGGTGGCCGTCTGTGAGGTGATGTCAAGAAGGGAGAGAAAGCGGGGGACAGTCTTATGTGGAGATGGATGGGCTTTGTGAGGAGACCGCGAAGTTTGGGCAGAGGGGTCTGGGCGTTGTCTGAGGTGGCAAAGGAAGGTTCGGGAACGGTACGGCTTGGTGTCAGTCACGCGGCGTTGTGAGGACGGGATGAGACCCCGCGCGTGGGAGCGCTTGGGTGGTAAAACCCGAGGGCCCTAAGGGAGGGACGGCCACCAGCTGAGGGCATGGCCACGTGTCGCTGCTCGCCCTGCACAGCGGAGAGCACCGAGGCTCGGGAAGTGCGGCTGCTTGTCAGACCTCAGCGGACGGAGGGCGAGAGCAGGGACGCCAGCCTCGGGGCCCTGTCCCATCCCGTGCCGGGAGGGCGGCGGCGGGAGGCGGGCTGGGCTGCCCTGCCCCGCCCTGGGGGCCGTCGGGACCGGCCCGTGCCAGGCCGGCGTGAGGGCGAGGCGCTGCCGGCCGTCGGGGTGTGGGGCAGCCCCCGAGGCTGGGCCGTCAGGGTGTGCCGGGCCATCGGGGTATGTCCGGCCGTCGGGGTGTGGGGCAGCCCCCGAGGCTGGGCCGTCAGGGTGTGCCGGGCCATCGGGGTATGTTCGGCCATCGGGGTCCGGGCCGGCGCTGCTGGGTGACGGTAGGCCGCACCCGTGGACTGGACATGGTTTCCTGCCCTGGAAGGTGGGGTTGTCCCCGGGCACCGGTTCGCCACGTTTGTTCCTCCGGTACAGCACTTCCACAGCCGGTACCTGGTTGGATTCTTAGTTCCGGGCCTCGTGAGGGATACCAGACAGATAGAGGAGCGCGTGCGCCCCACGGGGTCGACCTGACCTCACTCCGAGTGCTTCCAGCCTTCCCGCCGCCGCCTTTGTCATCATCCAAGAAAAGCTGGAGGATTCGATTCTACAGTCGATAGAACCCAGAGCTTCTGACTCCCTGGGCCGGTGTTCACTTCCCAACCACTTTCTCATTACGGACAGAGAAACTGCTGGAAAATCTTAGGAGCACGATAAATCAGAGGATGGGTGAAGGAAAGTGTTAGATGTAGACATGCTTGGAAACTGTCTTTATAAACTCTGGTACAAATTGGGATTAGTTCCCAAGTTCTCTTACTGAGACCTCCCTGCTCTTTTACACACACACACACACACACACACACACACACACACACACGGAAGTGAGAGTCTACTTTCAAAAACATAATAGAATTAAATACAGTGTATTTTATTTCAGATTTGTCTCATCAAGACTGAATTTTTACCCAGACATCTTGGAGATCTGTTCACCTTAAAATATTGTGTGCAGCCTTTATTGTAGATGAACTTATTAGAAATAATAGGTAATATTTATTGAGCAGTGGATCAAGCATTTCGCACGTTCAGCAGCAGCCATATGTGGTGAATTTGTTCTTTTATAAGTGAGGAGGCTGAGATACAGAGAAGTAACTTGCCCAAGGTTACGTGCTAGAATTTGCGACATCAGGATTCAAGAACAGGTATCTGCCTCCAGCGCCAGTGCTCTTAGCTCGTATTCTGACCCTCAGAAATGTTGATTTAATGAAAGGTAGAGATGATTCATAACTCAATGCTGGCTTTTCTTTGGGAGAGAAAAAAGAAACAGGAAAAACAAACTCCTACTTAATTTTTTCTAATTATTTTCAGATGAATTTATCTTTTGAATAAAGCAATTTAGTGTCTCCATTTCCTGTCTTGTTGGGAACACTGTTGAAGTTTACTGTCTCCTTTATTACGTCACTCCCCTATGCTCTTTCTTCTGTTTAGACACAATGCTTTGTTCTGAACAAATGTAGATCTGACATTTTGCAAGCAAGAATATTATTTTTTGAAATTAGAATTATTAACTATATCGTACAAATTTATTATTACCATGATCTCTAAAGAAGATTGTGTTTTCTTTGAATTGTGCCTTTTTCAGATTTT
Source organism: Saccopteryx leptura (assembly GCF_036850995.1). Taxonomy (NCBI): domain Eukaryota; kingdom Metazoa; phylum Chordata; class Mammalia; order Chiroptera; family Emballonuridae; genus Saccopteryx; species Saccopteryx leptura. The sequence goes on along the minus strand of NC_089503.1, from coordinate 6,753,205 downwards.
GAAATACTTAATAATTCACTGGAAGTGTGAAACAGCAAAGGGAGCATTGCTAGAAGGACAGCTAGTGATTTCCATAGAAGCATTAAATTCTGAACACCAGGCAAATACTCTTCATTGTGTAACAACTAGTAAGTGGAGGAAGAAAAAAATGTTGATTTTCTATCTTTGTCATGATTTATATTATAGTTTATTTTAAAAATTCAATTTGTCATAATCTTTTTCTTTTTTTCTTTTTTTGTATTTTTCTGAAGCTGGAAACGGGGAGAGACAGTCAGACAGACTCCCGCATGCGCCCGACTGGGATCCACCCGGCACTCCCATCAGGGGCAATGCTCTGCCGAGACCAGAGTCACTCTAGCGCCTGGGGCAGAGGCCAAGGAGCCATCCCCAGCGCCCGGGCCATCTTTGCTCCAGTGGAGCCTTGGCTGCGGGAGGGGAAGAGAGAGACAGAGAGGAAGGAGGGAGGGGGTGGAGAAGCAAATGGGCGCCTCTCCTATGTGCCCTGGCCGGGAATCAAACCCGGGTCCCCCGCACGCCAGGCCGACGCTCTACCGCTGAGCCAACCGGCCAGGGCCTGTCATAATCTTTTATCATGTTACTACTTTAGGGTTTGTTCCATAGTTTAAAAACTTAATTATGTAATAACTATCTGGTGATAGATTTACAAATGTGTCATACAAGAAAGATGAGTAGAATGACATCACAGATTTACTTATTTTACTGGCTTAAGGTAAAATTGGTCAGAAACAATCTCACTGTTGCTTTTGATTTGAACCTCTCTCATAGCAAAATTAAATTACATTGAATTTTATCTCCTTTTTCATTCATATCTAGCCTTTGGTAGTTGGGAAAGAGCCAAAAAATAAAGGAAAAAGAAAGGAAATAAAATGAATAGTGGCCTGACTGGTGATGACCCAGTAGATAAAGTGTCGACCTGGGATGGTGAGGTCCCAGGTTCGAAACCCCAAGGTTGTCAGCTTGAGCATGGATTTACCAGATTGAGCATGGGTTCACCAGCTTGAGCATGGGATCATGGATATGATCCCATGGTCATTGGCTTGAGCACAAAGGTCGCTGGCTTGAAGCCCAAGGTCTCTGTCTTGAGCAAGAGGTCACTGGTTTATCTGGAGGCTTTACCCCCCCCCCCCGCCCCTGGCCGCCATCAAGGCACATATGAGAAGCAATCAATGAACAACTAAATGAAAAAAAAAATATAAATATATATATTACATATTCTGATAATCCTAATTTGCAGTTATTTGAAAAATACTTCTCTTCCATTTGGCTCTTATTCTTTTGTCATTTTTTGCCTAAACTTTTGAGAGAAGCTGATGCAGAGTGGTTCTGAAACTAATTTTCTTGCACTTGTGAAGTGATAACTTTTAGTTTGTCTAGGTCTTTAGTGTGTGTGTGTGTAGATTTATTGAAGGTTAATTTGGAATGAAGTTGTCCCATCAGCCTTAGAAAAGTCATCCTGAGTCCCAGTTGAGATTGCGTAGTACTTTAGGCTTTACACGACATTTTCTTACCTGAACGGGAATTACCTGTCGTCTTTTTTGTGTATTTAGCAATAGACATTCTCAAGAGAGGTATGATAGGTTGGTTTGCTTCTACTTTACATGAACTCCACTCTGATTGAGTTCCCACCATTCATGAGAGAGATGATTAGCTATGTGGCTAGGGCAATGTTGGCCTATATATGATTGTATTAGATTATGCATCGATTCTATCCTGTAAACTGTTGCCAAGGTAGCAAAATTGATTTCACTCAGAGCAAAGAACTTGAGCCACAGTAGCTTTTGGCAAGAAATCCAGTTCCACAGGCATTTTGAGCCTTAATGGGTTTCTTAAATGGCATTTCTTTCCTCTTTATTGTCTCTGATATTTCTGTAATTATTTTTATATTTTTTTGGTAGGAGGAAAGATGACATATGCTTCTCATAAAACATTCCAACATTACAGAAAGAGAGATTATGGAAAGTGAGATTTTGTGGTAATCTCATCCTTTGTGATAATTACTAAATAACATTCAATATATATTCTAGATTTTTTTATTCATATGGTCATAGTCTCACCAGGTAGATAGAAAGCTGGATTGCCAGCATTCTGGGATTGAAGAGTAAAAGGGGTATTGGATATCTCAGCATTCACTGTTTATGTTCTCTCAGTCCATTCTTTTTTAGCTCAACTTTGGTTCTCAGTCCAGAGACCCATGTTCTACCTTTTTAAGGAATAACTTTTAACCTCCCTGAACCACAAAGGTTGGGGAGGGCCAGTCTCTAGATTGCTGAATGGAGGAGGGAGTCTAAAGATCTACTTCCTAAATTTATTTATTTTTTCCCCAACCAACTTTTATTTTAGCTCCCACCCCAATCTAACTTCCAGAGGTTCCTGATACTGCCATTCCTGAGTCTTTGGGGATTTTGTTGTATACTTTGGATTGTGTTTTGGCCTTTTCATTTTCTGGCTTATATCTCAATTTGTCAGATCTCCTAAATCCTTTCCCACTAGTTCTTTTCAGTTTCTAGCATTTTATTACAATCATCTTTATGTCTTATTCTCTATCCTTACATTTATTTCTTTTAATTTTTTTAAATTCAGATTTCAGGAGGGAGTAAAAGATATGTGTATGTTCAGTCTGCCATCTTTACCTGAAAGTATGATGTAGTATGTTTGGTTTGAAATCCTTGATGATGAAGAACCATGTATTACTTACTGAGGACTGCTGTAACGTACCACATACTTGGTGTCTTAAAACAAAAGTTTATCCTTTCACAGTTACAGAGGTTAGAAGTCCAAATCAAGGTATCGGCAGGTTTGGTTCCTTCTGGAGGCTCTAAGGGAGAAATCTATTCCATGCTTCTCTCCTAACTTCTGGCAGACCCTTGGTGTTTCTTGGTTTGTAGATGATTATCACTCCAGCCTCTGCCTCTGTCTTCACGTGATATTCTCCCCTATTTTAATCTGTGTCTCTGTCTTCACGTGGCCTTCTTATAAGGATAACACTGGGATTTAGGGTCACCCTAATCCCATATGACTTCATCTTGATAACATCCACAAAGACCCTACTTTCAAATAAGGTCATATTCATGAATACTGGGGCTTAGTTCTTCAAAATCTCTTGTAGAGGTGCAAAATTCAATTCACAACAAACCAGAACATTTTATTAATGGAGTGATCCATTCATGAGAAGCTGAGAAATGACCATATGGTTTCTTTCCATCAGTAATTGTTGAAGGCTTTAACAAGTATTATTTGTTGTAGAGTTTCTCACAATGTGTGTGCTATAGGCTGTTTATATGAGTTATGAGAACGGAGTTATGTAGTTATCTACATTAGGGGAATGCTGGTTAAAATGAGTGAATTTCATTGTTTTTCAATTACAGTTTACATTCAACATTATTTTGTATTAGTTTAAGGTGTATAGCATAGTGGTTAGCCAATCATATACTTTACTAAGTGGAATCTAAAGTTTCCTTGCTTTCGATCTTCTCAGAACCTTTAATATGCTAGTGTGGAGTGTGAATTATTCAAAATGAGCTATATATAGCTTTTCCCAAACATATTTGACCTTATAGCTCTTAAATAATTTTTTTAAAGGTCATTTGTTCTATGATCTTTTGGGGAATTTTGGGCAATGCTCTATTACTTTTAAAATGTGTTCTACAAATTAGTCTCTAGAGTCATCTTTGTATTTGAAGGCTAGCACTTGAGTACAGAAATAGAAGTGTAGTGGAACGTTGGGGGCTGGATGGGGTGTATGAAGATTTGCCTTCCTTGAGCACATGCACCAAAATGACCCACTTTCAACAATTGTTGACATGATACCTGTTAAAACTAAGAACAAGTGTTAGAAGAGACAGTATGACATATGCAGTTGAGAAATATCATGGTCAAACTGCAAGACATTAAAGTTTTGTTATTTTTTCTGTTAATGTTCTAACTCAGGGGTTGGGAACCTATGGCTCGCATTTGGCTTGCAGACAAATCTTTAATAAAAAAAATAACGTTAAAAATATAAAACATGGCCTGACCAGGTGGTGGCACAGTGAATAGAGTGTTGGACTAGGATGCAGAGGACCCAGGTTCGAGATCCCAAGGTCACCAGCTTGAGCGCGGGCTCATCTGGCTTGAGTAAAACTCACCAGCTTGGACCCAAGGTCACTGGCTCGAGCAAGGGTTTACTCGGTCTGCTGAAGGCCCATGGTCAAGGCACATGTGAGAAAGCAATCAATGAACAACTAAGGTGTCACAACGAAAATCTAATGATTGATGCTTCTCATCTCTCTCCATTCCTGTCTGTCTGTCCCTGTCTGTCCCTCTCTCTGACTCTCTCTCTCTGTCTCTGTAAAAAAAAAAAAGAAAAATATAAAACATTCTCATGTATTCCAATCCATTCATTTCCTACCACTCATGTTCATGGTTGTAGGTGGCTGGAGCCAATCACAGCTGTCCTCTGGGACAACAACAATTTTTTTTTTTTAACAGAGACAGAGAGAGAGAGTCAGAGAGAGGGATAGAAAGGGACAAACCAGACAGGAACAGGGAGAGATGAGAAGCATCATTCATTAGTTTTTTGTTGTGCATTGCGACACCTTAGTTGTTCATTGATTGCTTTCTCATATGTGCCTTGACCGTGGGCCTTCAGCAGACCGAGTAACCCCTTGCTCCAGCCAGCGACCTTGGATCCAAGCTGGTGAGCTTTTGCTCAAACTAGATGAGCCTGCACTCAAGCTGGCGACCTCGGGGTCTCAAACCTGGGTTCTTCCGCATCCCAGTCTGACGCTCTATCCACTGCGCCACTGCCTGGTCAGGCATCACAACACCAAATTTTTATTGGATAATGCGTAAAGTACATGGGTCGTTGTATGGCTCTCAGGAATTACATTTTAAAATATGTGGAGTTCATGGCTCTCTCAGCCAAAAAGGCTCCCGACCCCTGTTCTAACTCCTCACTGATCACTAGTATAGGCCTGCTACAACCTGCCGTCGCTGTCCCAATGACCCATTCTCCTTATGCCTGTGAAGAACACTAAGAAAAAAAGATGATTGTCTTTTATTAAATGTTCTATGCTACTTGGACTCGTGCCTTTTGAAGTATATACAGTTTTTCCAGATCATTCAAAATCTAGAGATCTAAGGCATTGCTTATCTAATAGAAATTTATGTAATGATGGAAATGTTCTATATCTGTGCTATTCAGTACAGTAGCCACACTCGGCTTTTGAACACTTGAATTAAGGCTATCTAGTGTGATTGAGGAACAGAATTTTTCATTTAATTTAGCTAAATTTAAATAGCCACATAGAATTAGTGGCTAGTGTATTGGACAGCACAACTTTAGAGAATGGTGTTGCTTCTCACTCTGGTTCAGTGATTCACAACCTTATTTCTCTTCTTGAATACACATTTTTTGAGGGACAGTGATGGGTTTCTATGGCAGTGGGTTTCTATGGCAGTGATTCTTAGATTCTTAACTGGTGGGTCACATTCCTCAGGGGAAGGGCATATCCAATTTGGACAGAAACCTCCATGTAGTTCTTTTTTTCTTTTCATGTGTTTTTCCCTCCCTCTTCTTTGGTATTGGCCTTTTCCCTCACCCTCTTCCCTGAAGAATTATTGCTGTAAAAATGCTCTAATGTTCAGATTTAAAACTCTGGGTACAGAGAATTCTTACCTGATATCTAATAAAGTATTTTCTACCTAAGTAAATTGATTAACAGGAGGTCCAAAATTATGACTCATACTGAAATATGGGTTATTGGCATGGTGTACTCTGGTTACTTGCTACAGTTTACAGTCTTTCTAGAATCCTTTTCAACCAGGAATAGTAATATCCAAAGAGGCAATCCTAGTGTTGAGTATAGGTGAAAAGACTTATTATTTCATCTCCAAGAAGTTATACTGCCCCCAAACAGTCATTATGACCTCATAATTTTTCTTTGGAGCTTTCATTTTTACTGAACTTATTCGTATTGGCCACCTTTTTTATGCTGTGTCTATCTGGTATTTTCAGGTTCCCATTTGATTCTTTAAGTCCATTTAATTATTTCATTTGTGATATTTTCTTGTATTCTTACTACTTTTTTTTTTTTTTACAGTTGATTCTGCAGGAAGCATTTATGGTGGTTTGGTCTGCAAGAAGTTTCTAAAAGGTAAAGTTTTACACAGTTTCCACGAGACTGAATCTCTTCCGGGCAATGAGTTTATTTTCTGAAACAGATTTATACTGAAAGGTAAGGTTGTCAGATTTAGCAAATAAAAAGACAGAATGCTAACTTAAATTTGAATTTCAACCTCTGAATTGTTTTAAAAGTTCTTTTTTTTTTTTTGTATTTTTCTGAAGCTGGAAATGGAGAGGCAGTCAGACAGACTCCCACATGCGCCCGACCTGGATCCCCCCCGACATGCCCACCAGGGGGCGATGCTCTGCCCATCTGGGGCATCGCTCTGTTCCATCCAGAGCCATTCTAGTGCCTGGGGCAGAGGCCAACGAGCCATCCTCAGCGCCCAGGCCAACTTTGCTCCAATGGAGCCTTGGCTGCGGGAGGGGAAGAGAGAGAGAGGAAGGAGAGGGGCAGGGGTGGAGAAGCAGATGGGCGCTTCTCCTGTGTGTCTTGGCTGGGAACTGAACCCGGGACTTCCACATGCCAGGCAGACACTACCACTGAGTCAACCGGCCACGGCTTACAAGTTCTTTTTTAAATTTATTGATTTTAAAGAGAGAGGAGGGGCGGGAAGCAAGAGAGAGAGAAACATCGATTTGTTATTTTACTTATTTGTGCATTCATTGGTTGATTCTTATGTGCCCTGACCCGGGTTTGAACCCACAACCTTAGTGTATCAGAATGATGCTCATGCTCTAAGCAACTGAGCTACTTGGCCATGTCATGACTATTTATTTATTTATTTATGTATGTATGTATCTATGTATGTATGTATTTTTATTAGGTTGGATATGGGGAGGCAGTCAGACAGACTCCGGCATGCGCCCGACTGGGATCCACCTGGCATGCCCACCAGGGGGCGATGCTCTGCCCATCTGGGGTGTCGCTCCACCGCAATCAGAGCCATTCTAGTGCCTGAGGCAGAGGCCACAGAGCCATCCTCAGCGCCCAGGCAAACTTTGCTCCAATGGAGCCTTGGCTGCGGGAGGGGAAGAGAGAGACAGAGAGGAAGGAGAGGGGGAGGGGTGGAGAAGCAGATGGGCGCTTCTCCTGTGTGCCCTGGCCAGGAATCGAACCCAGGACTCCTGCACACCAAACCGATGCTCTACCACTGAGCCAGCCAGCCAGGGCCGACTGTTTTTTGGTATGAGCATGTTCCATGTAATATTTTATCTGGCAAGCCTACTGAAAGGTGGTCTATAAAATTGTATAGCTGCAGGCATGGACAGGCACATTGATTCTTATGTGCCCTGACCCAGGTTTGAACCCACAACCTTAGTGTATCAGAATGATGCTCATGCTCTAAGCAACTGAGCTAGTGTCTGTGAATACTCTTGATGCAACCTCAGGAAAAATTTACCCAGATGTAAAATAACATTTTTAGTAAAATATTTGTTTCCATCTACCTCAAAGAAATAATGTATGGAGAATGCTTTTGCTGTAAACTATTTTGGCTAGTATAAATACTGTTTTCAACATGCCGAAATTGCTATAATTTAGGAGTTTTTAGTGACTTTGGTTTTAGAAGTTCTTTCCTTTGAAAAAAAGAGAAGGACATTTATTTTGAGGAGACTGAACTGATCTGAGAACTGTTGTGCTTTCATTTTAATCTACTGTGGTTGTATGGGTTATAAATATTATCCAATGTGCCTACCTTTTCCTGATGAGTGGTTAATTTACACATTTTACAAAATAATTTTTTTTTTTACAGAATAATTTTTAAAAGAAACTTTCCCTAATACTCTGGTTTCTCTTCAGATTGTATAAATCTTTCACCTTTTAAAAGAAATTTTCCCCAACTAAATCTAGAACATAAGAAAATTGTAGTGTTTTTTTTAATTTGCATTTGTCATTGCTTTAAGAACATATGCCATATATTAAATATGGAAACAAAAATATGGAAACATAAAAAGCTACATTAGAAAGGTATAATGTTGTAAAATAGATGTTATGAAGTGTATTACCGTTGATTTTTTTAAATGGTAACGTTTCTTGGTACTTTTTAAAATGTAACCAATTCAAAATTTAATTTATACACAAATATTTAGCAACTCAGCTATTGCATAAATCAAAGTACCTTCTTTTATCTTGGTAATATAAAAGATAAAGAAGAAACTATTTTTGCAACTCACAAGATAACTGACTTTAAAGACAAACATATGGGAAACGATTCTACCTTTTGAAATTTTTTTTTTAAGTAATCTTTAAACATTGGGATTTAAAGGTGCTTGCTTGTTAAATTAAGGGCCATCAGGTATATCTCCCTTTGCCTTTGAAATTATTTTGGCCCTTGAAATCTACTTTCCAGCTGTCTATATCCTGGATTCTTTTATTCACTTATTTTATTTATTGGTTTTACAGAGAGAGGACAGGGGCAGTGAGAAGTATCAACTCATAGTTGCTTCACTTCAGTTGTTCATTGGTTGCTGGTCGTATGTTCCTGGGCTGGGCTAGTCCAGGCTTTGGAACAGGCAGCCTCAGCATTCCAGGTCAATGATCTAGTCCACTGCGCCACCACAGGCCAGGAGGGAGGAGGGGTTTATTTTCTTGAGAGCTAGCTTGCTGTGTAATATCTCCATTCCTTTCAGTGATACTAGCATTCTCATAATTCTCCAGGCTTAAAGTTTTTAGGGATTTTTCTTTTTTTTTGCTTCTCCATTTTCTTTCCTCCGTTAATCTAATTGAATTTTTGTTAATTCTGCTTTTTTATGTTTCTCCTGATTGGTTTTTAGAATAAAATACCTCAGACCAGATTTGAGATCCTCTGTAATTGACTAATAAAAGATTATTCTAATTGAGAATAATCTTCTATACGTTGAAAGATGATGTCCGTTGAGATAGATAAATTCTTGTGTTTACAAATTCTCATTACTTTAGGCCTGACCTGTGGTGGCGCAGTGGATAAAGCGTCGACCTGGAAATGCTGAGGTCGCCGGTTCGAAACCCTGGGCTTGCCTGGTCAAGGCACATATGGGAGTTGATGCTTCCAGCTCCTCCCCCCTGTCTCTCTCCCTCTCTCTCTCCTCTCTAAAATGAATAAATAAAATAAAAATTAAAAAAAAAATTCTCATTACTTTATATCAATATAGATACTATTCTGCATCACATACTTGTCCATTTATGTAGAAATCTATTTATATATTAATTTGTTTATATGTTTATCCATTTATGTAGAATCACTTTTATGATAAATATCTATTTGATGAAACATGATGGTTTTAGTTTATCCTTCTTGCCCAGGTCTAGAAGCTATTTCCTATCATGTGCTTACCCTAGTGAAGAAAAGAAGAAAGGATAGAAGAGAATGATGAAATGGGAGAATATGAAAAAAGTATACTTATAGGTCTCTAGTTTGCTGTTTCTTTCTTGCCTCTTTATACATATACATACATATACATATATATCTATCTATAGGTAGATAGATATAGATATATATGGTAGATATATATATTTATATATATATATATATTTTGTATTTTTCTGAAGCTGGAAATGGGGAGGCAGTCAGACAGACTCCCCATGCACCCGACTGGGATCCACCCGGCATGCCCACCAGGGGGCAATGCTCTGCCCATCTGGGGCATCGCTCTATTGCAACCATAGCCATTGTAGCACCTGAGGCAGAGGCCATGGATCCATCCTCAGCACCCGGGCCAACTTTGCTCCAATGGAGCCTTGGCTGCGGGAGGGGAAGAGAGAGACAGAGAGGAAGGAGAGGGGGAGGGGTGGAGAAGCAGATGGGCGCTTCTCCTGTGTGCCCTGGCCAGGAATTGAACCCGGGACTCCTGCACACCAGGTCAACGCTCTACCACTGAGCTAACCAGCCAGGGCCATTTAAATTTTTTTGAGTGAGAGATAGGGAGGTAGACTCCCGCATGCACCCTGACCAAGATCCACCAGGCAAACCTCATCTGGGGCCAGTGCTTTTTTTTGGGGGGGGGCAGTGCTTGAATCAGCCGAGCTATCCTCATTGCTTAGGGCTGATGCTTGAACCGATGGAGCCACTAGCTGCAGGTGGGAAAAAGAGAGAGAAGGGGGAGAGGGCAGGGAAGAGAAGCATATGGTCACTTCTTACATGTGCCCTGACTGGGGATTGAACCCAAGACATATGCATGCCAGGCTGATGCTCTCTCTATCCATTGAGCAAACCGGCCAGGGCCTATTTTGATTTATATTTTATCTTTTTAAATATCTCATTCCCATGTTTATGGGCATAATTCAACTCTAGTAAAATACGGTTTAACATTTATTTCAAAATATGTTCAAATGTTTATTGAAACCGAGAAAATGTATAGCCTTTTTAAATATTCAAAACACATGCCCTGGCCGGTTGGCTCAGTGGTAGAGTGTCGGCCTGGCGTGCGGGAGTCCTGGGTTCGATTCCCGGCCAGGGCACACAGGAGAAGTGCCATCTGCTTCTCCACCCCTCCCTCTCTCCTTCCTCTCTGTCTCTCTCTTCCCCTCCCGCAGCGAGGCTCCATTGGAGCAAGGATGGCTCGGGCGCTGGGGATGGCTCCTTGGCCTCTGCCCCAGGTGCTAGAGTGGCTACAGAGCGACGCCCCAGAGGGGCAGAGCATCGCCACCTGGTGGGCAGAGCGTCGCCCCCTGGTGGGCTGCCGGGTGGATCCTGGTCGGGCGCATGTGGGAGTCTGTCTGACTGCCTCCCCGTTTCCAGCTTCAGAAAAATACAAAAAATAAATAAATAAATAAATAAAAATCAAAACACTATATAAGAATACCAGTGCTTAAAAGTAGGAGAGATAGCTTTGCTGTTGATATATGGTTATGATAGTTCAGTTTTGGGGTTTTTTTTTTATACTTCACCTTTTTGTCATTACAGAGACTTTTTTTTAAAAATAGTTTAGTTTTATTGTCTTAATTTTTTGGTAAAGAAAATGAGGAGGTTGCTTTTCATACGTTAGAGAGATTGATGGATTTAGGCTTGCGTACAATGGTGAATTCTTGGATGTCTGACTTCTTTAATTTTTAAATCTGAAATTTTTTATATTCAAAGATTAAAATTTTTATTATAATTTTATTTTATTTTGAAAATGTTATAATTTTATATCTTTTTTTTTAACAGAGGCAGAGATAGACAGGGACAGACAGACAGGAACGGAGAGAGATGAGAAGCATCAATCATCAGTTTCTCATTGCGCGTTGCGACTTCTTAGTTGTTCATTGATTGCTTTCTCACATGTGCCTTGACCGCGGGCCTTCAGCAGACCGAGTAACCCCCTGCTGGAGCCAGGGGCCTGGGTCCAAGCTGGTGAGCTCTTTGCTCAAGCCAGATGAGCCCGCGCTCAAGCTGGCGACTTCAGGGTCTCGAACCTGGGTCCTTCTGCATCCCAGTCCGACGCTCTATCCACTGTGCCACCACCTGGTCAGGCTATAATTTTATATCTTACAAGATCAACAACTCTAAGGCTTAGTATGTGTCTAACACTTTTTCCCTCAGGAGCTCATTTTGTTGACATGATCTTATTCATTCTTAAGAGGCAGGTCAGACTTAAGTGTTATCACCATTTCTGTTTCAGAGATGAGGAAATGAGACTTACCCTAGATTTAGATAGTAAATTTAGAAGTAAGGAAAGAGTTTGTGGACTCATAGGTCATGGGTTACCCTGTAAATCCACACTTAATCTTCAAGCTTTTGATATGTTCTAAACAGTCTTTTGTTGCCAGATTTGCCTAACAGATATCAAGATTTTATAAAGAGAAGATAAATTGAAGATGAAAATAAGTTAAAGTAAATGAACTTATCTTCTTTGCTTCCTTAAAATTTCTATACTCCTTTCCCTGCTAAGTTTACCTAATCATACTTCATTATTGAGAACATGTTCAAGATTTGATGTGAATTTTGTTTTATTTATTTCTAATGTCTTACAGTTTTTTGCTGTTGTAAACAGTGGTATTCATTTTTAATTTTGATAGTTTATCTGTAGATTCTCTTGGATCTTCTATATAGGCCAGAGGCCGGGAACCTGTGGCTCTTTTGATAGCTGCATCTGGCTCACAGACAAATCTTTAATAAAAAAAAATAATAATGTTAAGCCCTGGCCGGTTGGCTCAGTGGTAGAGCGTTGGCCTGGTGTGCAGGAGTCCCGGGTTTGATTCCTGGCCAGGGAACACAGGAGAAGTGCCCATCTGCTTCTCTACCCCTCCCCCTCTCCTTCCTCTCTGTCTCTCTCTTCCCCTCCTGCAGCCAAGGCTCCATTGGAGCAAAGTTAGCCCAGGTGCTGAGGATGGCTCTATGGCCTCTGCCTCAGGTGCTAGAATGGCTCTGGTTGCAACAGAGCGACCTCCCATATGGGCAGAGCATCGCCCCCTGGTGGGTATGCCGGGTGGATCCCGGTCAGGAGCATGCGGGAGTCTGTCTGACTGCCTCCGCATTTCCAACTTCGGAAAAATGAAAAAAAATAATAATAATGTTAAAAATATAAAACATTCTCATGTATTACAATCCATTCATTTCCTATTGCTCATGTTCATGGTTGCGGGTGGCTGGAGCCAATCACAGCTGTCCTCTGGGACAACCTCAAATTTTTATTGGATAATGTATAAAGTACATGGGTCATTGTGAGGTCAGGAGGTAAACTTCCCTCCTTTTAATCAAGTAGTCAGTTAGCTAATTGCAGAAACTCTTTTGACAAAGAAGATGGCTAAAAGAAAAAAAGATGAGGAGTATCGTACTTTTCAGCAGGAATGGACAGAGGAATTCGCCTTTATGGAGAGAGCAGGTTCTGCAGTGTGTCTAATTTGCAATGATAAAATTGCATCGATGAAACGGTCAAATATAAAGCGGCACTTTGACACATGCCATACTACATTTGCATCGAAATATCCAGTGGGGGACAGCAGGAAGAAAGTATGTCGAGCTACTGTGCAGAGTGCAAGCTAGGCAGCAGCAACTCTGTGTTTGGACCCAACAAGGTGACTGGAATTCGGCTAGCTTTGCTGGTGCTTTAGCAATTGTGAGAAACGGAAAGCCATTCACAGATGGGGAGTATGCCAAAACATTAATGCTTGATGTTGCCAATAAACTTTTTGATGACTTTTTGGATAAAGACAAGATAATCAAATGAATAAAAGACATGCCTCTGTTGGCAAGAACTGTTCATGATCGTACCATAATAATGGCAAATCAGATTGAGGCAACACAAGTGAAGGACATAAATGCAGCACCATTCTTTTCTCTTGCTTTGGATGAGTCAACAGACATAAGCCATTTATCCCAGTTCAGTGTGATTGCAAGGTATGCTGTCGGTGACACACTATGTGAGGAAAGTCTTGCTGTTTTGCCTATGAAAGAGGGAGGATTTATTCAAGTCTTTCACTGAGTTCGCTAAAGAAAAAAATCTACCGATGGATAAACTTATTTCATTGTGTACTGATGGTGCTCCATGCCTGGTGGGGAAAAACAGGATTTGTAGCGCTTCGTGAACATGAAAAGAGACCCATCCTAAGTTTTCACTGTATCCTACATCAGGAAGCGCTTTGTGCTCAGATGTGTGGCGAGAAGCTTGGTGAGGTGATGTCACTGGTCATTCGGGTTGTCAACTTTATTGTTGCCTGAGTTTTTTGTTTTTTGTTTTTTGTATTTTTCTGAAGTTGGAAACAGGAGGCAGTCAGACAGACTCCCGCATGCGCCCGACCGGGATCCACCCGGCATACCCACCAGGGGGCGATGCTCTGCCCATCTGGGGCGTTGCTCTGTTGCATCCAGAGCCATTCTAGCGCCTGAGGCAGAGGCCACAGAGCCATCCTAGCGCCCCAGCCAACTTTGCTCCAATGGAGCCTTGGCTGCGGGAGGGGAAGAGAGAGACAGAGAGGAAGCAGAGGGGGAGGGGTGGAGAAGCAGATGGGCGCTTCTCCTGTGTGCCCTGGCCAGGAATCGAACCTGGGACTCCTGCACTCCAGGCTGACGCTCTGCCACTGAGCCAACTGGCCAGGGCCTGTTGCCTGAGTTTTAAATGATCACTAGTTTAAAACACTGCTGGATGAAGTTGGGAATACTTATCCTGGTCTACTTCTGCACAGCAATGTGCGTTGGTTGTCAAGAGGGAAGGTGCTCAGCCATTCTGCGGCTTGTCTGAGTGAAATCTGGACTTTTCTTGAAATGAAAAACGTCAAGCATCCTGAGTTAGCTAGCTAATAGTGAGTGGCTCCTGAAGTTCTACTATCTTGTAGACATGACTGAACATCTGAACCAGCTCAATGTGAAAATGCAAGGCGTTGGAAATACAGTCTTATCCCTTCAACAAGCAGTGTTTGCATTTGAAAACAAGCTGGAACTCTTCATCACCAACATTGAAACAGGTTGTTTATTACACTTTGAAAAACTGGGAGAGCTTAAAGATGCATGCACAGCAAGTGACCCTGCTCAACATCTTGATCTCCAGCAGCTAGAGGGCTTCACATCTAATCTCCTGCAGTCATTCAAAGTGCACTTTGGAGAATTTCGTGAGTTCACTCATCTTTTTAAGTTCATCATCCATCCACACGAGTGTGCAGTGGACAGCGCCGACCTGAGTTATATCCCCGGTGTCTCTGTCAGAGATTTTGAGCTACAAGCTGCTGACCTGAATGCCTCAGACATGTGGGTGAATAAGTTCAAGTCACTGAATGAAGATTTGGAAAGACTTGCACCACAGCAAGCAGAGCTGGCGAGCAAACACAAATGGGGAGAAATGAAAAAACTTCAACCCGTGGACCAGCTGATTGTCAAAACTTGGAATGCGCCTGTCAAATACCACACACTGAAGCATGTGAGTATTGCTGTACTGACAATGTTTGGCTCTACATATGCATGTGAGCAGTCTTTCTCACATCTAAAGAACATTAAGAGCAACCTACAATCACGTTTACCGGATGGAAGTCTCAACGCCTGCATGAAACTTAACCTCACCCCATATCAACCAGACTACAAAGCCATCAGCAAAACCATGCAGCACCAGAAGTCACATTAATGGTTAGAAGTACTTTATTCATTATTGGTTAGCAACAGCATAACAACGTTGTTAAAAAGAGTTCAGAGACTTGTACTTTAAAAGTGTTGGTCTTGCCTGACCAGGCGGTGGCGCAGTGGATAGAGCATCGGACTGGGACGTGGAGGACCCAGGTTTGAGACCCCGAGGTCGCCAGCTTGAGCGCGCCGGCTCATCTGATTTGAGCAAAAAGCTGGCTTGAGCAAAGGGTTACTCGGTCTGCTGAAGGTCCGCAGTCAAGGCACATATGAGAAAGCAATCAATGAACAACTAAGGTGTTGCAATGAAAAACTAATGACTGATGCTTCTCATCTCTCTCTGTTCCTCTTTGTCTGTCCCTATCTATCCCTCTCTCTGACTCTCTCTCTCTGTCTCTGTAAAAAATAAAGAAAAAATAAAAAAATTGTAAAAGTTGAGTTAAAGTGAATGCATCTTTTTTTTTTTTTTTTTAACAGAGACAGAGTCAGAGAGAGGGATAGATAGGGACAGACAGGAAGGGAGAGAGATGAGAAACATTAATTCTTCGTTGCGGTTCCTTAGTTGTTCATTGATTGATTTCTCATATGTGCCTGGACCAGGGGCTACAGCAGACCGAGTGACCCCTTGCTCAAGCCAGCGACCTTGGGCTCAAGCTGGTGAGCCTTGCTCAAACTCAATGAGCGTGTGCTCAAGCTGATGACCCTCGGGGTCTCAAACCTGGGTCCTCCGCATCCCAGTCCGACACTCTATCTACTGCGCCACCGCCTGGTCAGGCTATACTAGCTTTATATAATGAGTTGGATAGGCTTATCCCTTTCTGTTCTGGAACTTTTGTATCTATTCTTTGAAGATTTGGTAAAGCTAACCAGTAAAAAAATTATTTGAACCTGGTATTATGGGTAGGGAATGTGAAAAGGAATTTTTTTTTTTAACAGAGCTAGAGAGAGAGTCAGAGAGAGGGATAGATAGGGACGACAGACAGGAATGGAGAGAGAGATGAGAAGCATCAATCACCAGTTTTTTGTTGCAACATCTTAGTTGTTCATTGATTGCTTTCTCATATGTGCCTTGACCGCGGGGCTACAGCAGACCGAGTGTCCCCTTGCTCGAGCCAGCGACCTTGGGTCCAAGCTGGTGAGCTTTGCTCAAACCAGATGAGTCTGCACTGAAGCTGGCGACCTTGGGGTCTCGAACCTGGGTCCTCCGCATCCCAGTCTGGCACTCTATCCACTGTGCCACCGCCTGGTCAGACAGGAAATATTTTTGATAACTAGTTTTCTTTAATGATATTTGTTTTGTTGAAGTTTTCTGTTTCTCCCAGTGTTAATTTTGGGGATATGTATATTTCATTAAAAATACAAACCCACACACATACACACAAAGTGTATACTTTATTCTCTTTCAGTCATTTATCCAGTACATACTTGTTGAGCACCTGTTGTTGTTACATGTTAGACATTTCATAGTAGTTTTCAAATTATCTGATGTAAACTTATTTATAGTACTATTCTTTTATGATTTAAAATATGTATACCTTATCTCTTTGGGGTTTCGTATCTTGTTTTTGTGCTTATTTTCTTGATTATAGTAATGATAACACTCAGCAAATACTTTATTTTAAACACAAAAGTTTAAGTAACTTTTCAAAGTCATAAATCTAGTAAGTGGTTGAGTGGGATATATGAACCTAGACAGACTGGCTTTAAAGGCTGTGTCTTAACCACCATTCCATAGTATTAGGGTCTGTGCTACAATACAGGTGTTGGCAAAAGTAGGTTTACAGTTTATCATACAGAAAAAGACATGCAGGTTATGATTTCAATAGCTTATTAACTCAAAAGAATGTCACAGTATACTTAGAAGAAAAAGAAAAATAATAAAAATAATACAATGATTAATAAATAAATAATAATACAAGAATAAACTCTGGGCCCTGGCCGGTTGGCTCAGTGGTAGAGCGTCGGCCTGGCATGCGGGAGTCCCGGGTTCGATCCCCTTCCAGGGCACACAGGAGAAGCGCCCATCTGCTTCTCCACCCCTCCCCTTCTCCTTCCTCTCTGTCTCTTCCCCTCCTGCAGCCAAGGCTCCATTGGAGCAAAGATGGCCTGGGTGCTGAGGATGGCTCTGTGGCCTCTGCCTCAGGCGCTAGAATGGCTCTGATTTTGGCAGAGCGATGCCCCAGATGGGCAGAGCATTGCCCCCTGGTGGGCATGCCGGGTGGATCCCGGTCGGGCGCATGCCGGAGTCTGTCTGACTGCCTCCCTGTTTCCAACTTCAGAAAAATACAAAAAAGAAAAAAAAAAAAAGAATAAACTCTGTTTTGTGTACTCACAACTGTAAACCTACTTTTGCCAACCTCTGTATACTGTTTTGCTAGAGGTTTGCTTACTATATAGCTTTTCGGATAACCATCTCTCTACTTCTGTTCAATGAATGAACAGATATTAGTTTCTCTTTTCCTTTGACACCTTCTCAGTTCACTCTTATATCACAGGGTAAAAGAAATCTATAGCCTGTATCACATTTGGTGGTTGAGTTATTGAGGTTGTGTGAAGGGCAGGTGTAAGCTTGAAAAAATGATCAAATTTTTCTCTGTCCATTCTCAAGCTGTGTCCTTTTTGTTTAGGATACAGTGATAGTGTGAGGCTCAGGTGTGTATTCCTTTGTTAGAGACTTGAGTGACCACACCTTTGCTGATGGGACAGGTAGGAAGGGAGAAAGACAAGAAGCATCAACTCATGTTGTGGCTACTTTAGTTGTTCATTGATTGCTTTCTTATACGTGCCTTGACTGGGGGGCTCCAGCCCAGCCAGTGACCCTTGCTCAAGTCAGTGACCTTGGGCTCAAGCCAGTGACCTTGGGCTCAAGCCAGCAATCTTGAGCTTTAAGCCAGTGACTATGGGGTCATGCTATGATCCTATGCTCAAGCCAATGACCCCGTGCTCAAGATGGCAACCTTGGGTTTTGAACCTAGGTTCTCAGCGTTCCAGGCTAATGCTTATCTACTGTGCCACTGCCTGGTCAGGCAAGAGAAGTTCTTTTAAGTGGAACTTTTTGTTAGAGAAGTAATATATATAGCTTATTTTAGGAAAATAGAAAAAATAAAAAAACTACTTGCACAATCAATGTTGGCTTTTATTATATTCTTTTCAGGTTTCCCCCATATATTTTTAATATGTGGTTGTAATAACAATAGATACACAATTTTGTCCTACTTGTTAAAATTTAGCATGTAAGTATTTTTCATGTTATGACATAGTCTTCTAGTCATTAATTTTATTTTTATTTTTTTAGAGACAGAGAGTCAGAGTGAGGGATAGACAGGGACAGACAGACAGGAATGGAGAGATGAGAAGCATCAATCATTAGTTTTTCGTTGCGCATTGCAACACCTTAGTTGTTCATTGATTGCTTTCTCATATGTGCCTTGACCATGGGCCTTCTGCAGATTCAGTAACTCCTTGCTTGAGCCAGCAACCTTGGGTCCAAGCTGGTGAATTTTTGCTCAAACCAGATGAGCCCACGCTCAAGCTGGTGACCTCGGGGTCTCGAACCTGGGTCTTCCGCATCCCACTGCGCCACCGCCTGGTCAGGCTAGTTATTATTTTTAATGGATAAATTGTCCATAGAAGATGTATCATACAGTAATTAATCATTTTAACATTTTTAGGCTTTTAGGTTTGTCCCTTTTCCTCATTGTTATTAATAGGAGTGTATTGTAGTGGTTAGAAACTCATACTGTATGTCCTTGAATGAGTTATTTGACCTTTTTTTTTTTTAATTAATTTTTTTTTATTAACAGAGTCAGAGAGAGGGATAGACAGGAACAGACAGACAGGAACAGAGAGATGAGAAGTATCAATCATTAGTTTTTCGTTGCGCATGCGACACCTTAGTTGTTCATTGATTGCTTTCTCATATGTGCCTTGACTGCGGGCCTTCAGTGGACCAAGTAACCCTTTGCTTGAGCCAGCGACTTTGGGTCCAAGCTGGTGAGCTTTGCTCAAACCAGATGAGCCCGTGCTCAAGCTGGCGACCTTGGGGTCTCTGAGTCTTTTGCATCCCAGTCCGATGCTCTATCCACTGCGCCACTACCTGGTCAGGCGAGTTTTTTTGACCTTTTGAAAGTACTTGCTTCATAAAGCTGTTTTGAGGATTAAATGAGGTAATACGCATAATGCATGGAGCACAGCTGATATTGAGTACATAGTTCTCAATAATGCTAATTAATGTTAATGTTGCTAGAATAAATATCTTAATGCATATAGGTTTTTATTAAATTGAAAAATTTAGGACTGATTTCGTGAAGTAGAATTAACTTGATCAAAGTCGGCATATTTTAATGGTTCTTGGAATTCCTTTTTAAAAAGGTTGCATCAGGCCCTGGCCAGTTGGCTCAGCAGTAGAGCATCGGCCTGGCGTGCGGGGGACCCGGGCTCGATTCCCGGCCAGGGCACATAGGAGAAGCGCCCATTTGCTTCTCCCCCCCCCCCCTCCTTCCTCTCTGTGTCTCTCTTCCCCTCCCGCAGCCAAGGCTCCATTGGAGCAAAGATGGCCCGGGCGCTGGGGATGGCTCCTTGGCCTCTGCCCCAGGCGCTAGAGTGGCTCTGGTCGCGGCAGAGCGACGCCCCGGAGGGGCAGAGCATCGCCCCCTGGTGGGCAGAGCGTTGCCCCTGGTGGGCGTGCCGGGTGGATCCCGGTTGGGCGCATGTGGGAGTCTGTCTGACTGTTTCTCCCCGTTTCCAGCTTCAGAAAAAAAAAAAAAAAGGTTGCATCATGTAACAATAGCATTTTATGTGAAGATATCAACTTTCTGTACTTTTCTAGCATTGGGAATTTCAATTACTTAAAATGTTTTAGCCACTTAGTAGTTAATGAAATTATATATAGTTTTTTTTGTTTTGTTTTTTTGTTGTTGTTCTTTTTTTTAACTTTTTTTCCAAGTGAGAGGAGGGGAGATAGAGAGAGAGAGAGACTCTTGCATGGGCCTGAACTGGAATCCACCTGTCTGAGGCCAATGCTTGAATTAATTGAACTATTTTTAGCACCTGAGGCTGACACACTCGGACCAACCGACCTATCCTCAGCACCTGGAGCCAACACTTGAGCCAGTTGAGCCACTGGCTCACAAAAAATGTATACTTTGGGAAAATACTATGAAGGTGTACAAATATCCTGTTTCTCCTTAAATTCTGCGTCACTGATGCTGCTACTAGCATCACTTGGCTTTAACCAACCCTCAGGTATCAACCCAAGGCATCATCACATCTATGGCCTTGGTTTTGGTCCCTTGCTCAGACCTCCTAGGTGTGGCCTGTGTGACTCTTGCTCTTAAGCCTTTGGGTGTTGCAATAGTAGCCCCATGTATTTTTCTTAGTTCAGGCCTCAAATATGGTGCATCTTTGGTCCTTACTTACCATTATGGATTCTCTCCATATTTTCTTCCTGAAGATGAGGGAAGAATATCTCTCCATATCTGGTCTATAAAGATTTCTGATTTCCTTTTTTCTTACCATGATTGTGTATTTATTAGAATTTTAAAAGACTTGTTTTATCATTTTATGTGTTTGAATGGGAAGATGAGATTTCAACATATGCTTGACTTCTCTTGACATAGAAGGCTTTTATTTAATTTTATTGTTTCACCTTTTCACATATATATATATATTTTTTATTAAGTGAGAGGCGGGAGGCAGGGAGGCAAACTCCCACATGCGTCCCAACTGGGATTCACCTGGCAAGCCTCCTATAGGGTTATGTTCTGCCCATCTGGGGCTGCTGCTCCATTGCTCAGCAACCAGGCTATTTCAGTGCCTGAGGTGAGGCCATGGAGCCATCCTTAGCACCCGGGACCAAATTGCTTGAACCATTTGAGCCATGGCAGCGGGAGGGGAGGAGAGACAGAGAGAGAGAGAGAGAGAAAGAGAGAGAGAAAGGTGAGGAGGAGGGGTTGAGAAGCAGATAGTTGCTTCTCCTGTGTGCCCTGACCAGAAATTGAACCCTGGACTTCTACACGCCAGGCCAATGCTCTACTACTGAGCCAACCAGCCAGGGCCACCTTTTCATGTTTAATGCTAGTCAGTCAACTTGATTTTTTGTTTATTTTGGTATATGGAGTAAGGCAATTAAAATTGATTTCCCTCCAAATAACCTCATTTTTTATTTTTGTTTTTTTAATTGATTGACTTGAAGGGAGAGAGACAGAGAGATTGATTCTTTTATTTATTTATTTATTTATTTATTTATTTATTTATTTATCTTTGGTATTTCTCCGAAGCTAGAAACGGGGAGAGACAGACAGACTCCTGCATGCGCCCGACCGGGATCCACCCGGCATGCCCACCAGGGGGCGACACTCTGCCCCTCCGGGGCGTCGCTCTGTTGCGACCAGAGCCACTCTAGTGCCTGGGGCAGAGGTCAAGGAGCCATCCCCAGCGCCCGGGCCATCCTTGCTCCAATGGAGCCTCGGCTGCGGGAGGGGAAGAGAGAGACAGAGAGGAAGGAGAGGGGGAGGGGTAGAGAAGCAGATGGGCGCTTCTCCTGTGTGCCCTGGCCGGGAATCGAACCCGGGACTTCTGCACGCCAGGCCGACGCTCTACCACTGAGCAAACCGGCCAGGGCCCATTGGTTGATTCTTTTTTTTTTTTTTCTTTTCTTTCTTTTTTTTTCTGAAGCTGGAAACGGGGAGAGACAGTCAGACTGACTCCCGCATGCGCCCGACCGGGATCCACCCGGCACACCCACCAGGGGCGATGCTCTGCCCACCAGGGGGGCAATGCTCTGCCCCTCCGGGGCGTCGGGGCGTCGCTCTGCCGCGACCAGAGCCACTCTAGCACCTGGGGCAGAGGCCAAGGAGCCATCCCCAGCGCCCGGGCCATCTTTGCTCCAATGGAGCCTTGGCTGCGGGAGGGGAAGAGAGAGACAGAGAGGAAGGAGGGGGGGGATGGAGAAGCAAATGGGCGCTTCTCCTATGTGCCCTGGCCGGGAATTGAACCCGGGTCCCCTGCACGCCAGGCCGACGCTCTACCGCTGAGCCAACCGGCCAGGGCCGGTTGATTCTTATATGTTCCCTGACCAGGGATCAAACTTGCAACCTTGGCATGTTGGGAAGATCGTCTAACCAACTGAACCACTCAGCTAGGGCCCTGCACATTTTATTTTAAATTGCTAAGTTTTCTGGAGAATTCCATTATTAACAAACCTTTTCCTCATGTATCTACATGTTTTCCTCATTCTTCACTATATTACTCCTTCAATGAGAAGTAGAATTCAGGAACAGTTGTTTTCTTACTTCACAGAAAGGTAACTGAGTCATGGGAAAAAAGGGGTCACCTTAGGTCAGAAAGTTGGTAAGTGGTAAAACTGAGGATTAATGCAAAGCATCCAGGTTCCGTGCCAAGTTCACTAAACTTCAGTGTAGCATAACCTTGCCATCATATTATCCTGGACTTTGTGACTGAATTATATTTGAAAAACAAACTAATGGCAAGAAAAATATTACCCTCTTTAGAACTTGATCTTGTTAATGTCCATACTTTTTGAGATGGTTAAGGCTTTATTAGGTATGTTGTATGAACACTTAAGAGAAGGTTGTGCTATTATTTTGAGATACAGTTTATTATTACATTTTTAAAGTTGGGTTTTTATATAATATCAACATTGTCAACCTCATTTACAAGGTAGAACTTGCAGAGACTGAGATATTTATCTTTATTCATGTTTACTTCTCCTTTATAATACCACTGTAGAGGGAAAATAAGGGATGGCATTTTATAAAATGGGAAATTTGTTTTTTCCTTTTGTAATACAAGTACCAGGGTACAGAAACGAAGAAGGGTGGTACACTTTGAGGTTCTCTGTGTTAGTGATGATCCACTACTCACTGATGCCTTGTGGAAAGGTAGTTGAGTCAACACATGTAAATATACCAAGTGGTTAATTTATGAATCAGAGTAGCAAGATTTGCTTCTTTTGTTAAAGATTACCTTAATAAAGAACTCTCAGGTAAATGCCTAAGCGTTTCATTATTGAATTTTTCTGCTTTTGGTTCTAAAATAGCTCACTTACTGGATTTGTGTTTATTAGATAATGAATTGATTTATTAAAAAATAAAAGAATATCTGATAGAACTGTCGGCTTTGAAGGTTTCTGGCATTGGATATGACCTTGTGGAAATTCACTGAAAATATAAATGAGTTATCAAATGTAAAAAATTAAAAACATGAGATTAAATGTCTTAACCCCATAATGTAATTCTAAATGTTCAATTTGCTGATGCATAGCTATTTCCAGTCACATTTTAAATTTTGTAGATAATCTTTTCATCAGAGAAAAGCCTTCTTGGCTCTTAAGTTTAATAAACAATTCCAGACATTCTGGTGCTTATCCAAACTGCCTGTTCTGTTTTGTCACCATTTCTTCTCACACAGAGGTGCGATCTATACTGCCCGGATTCTCTGCGAAACTATATTGGACTTCAGAGGGAGCCAGCTGTTCTCAGAACATAGCCGGGGTAACACCTTTCCAGATGATTTTTGAGGCAGGTTTTGTTGTGGTTCTACATATCACTGATGTTTTGATTGTTATTTATTTTTTTTTTTTACAAATCTAATAACAGGAAAGGAAACCCTAGGTGAATTACAGTTCCAAGTTGAAATAAAATAAGGCGTTGGTTCCCAAACTTCCCTGTACACATTTTAAATCACCTGGCAGCTTCCAAAATACTAATATTTGTGTCCCACCCGAAAAGGTTCTGATTTCATTAGTCTGCCGTAAAGAAATACCACAGATTGGTGGCTTAAACAACTGAAATTTATTTTCTTCTACTTCTTGAAACTAGAAGTCCATGATCAGAGTGCCTTGTCACTGTTTTTTGTTTTTTGGTTTTTTTTAGAGACAGAGAGAGAGAGAGAGTCAGAGAGGGATAGATAGGGACAGACAGAAACGGAGAGAGATGAGAAGTATCAATCATTAGTTTTTCGTTGCGACACCTTAGTTGTTCATTGATTGCTTTCTCATATGTGCCTTGACCGTGGGCCTTCAGCAGACCGAGTGACCCCTTGTTCGAGCCAGTGACCTTGGGTTCAAACTGGTGAGCTTTTGCTCAAACCAGATGAGCCCGTGCTCAAGCTGGCGACCTTGGGGTCTCAAACCTGGGTCTTCCACATCCCAGTCCGACGCTCTATCCACTGTGCCACCGCCTGGTCAGGCGTCACTGTTTCTTCATGTGGTCTTTCCTCTGTATATATCTGGAGAGGGCTGATATCTCTTCCTTTTCTTATCAGGACACCAGCTCTATCAAATTAGGGCCTTGCCTTTATGATCTCGTTTATACTTTATTACATCCTTAAGGTCCTATCTCCAGATACAGTCACATGGGGGAACTAGGCTTCAACATGTGCATCTTAGGGGACACAATTCAGGTCATAAAAAATGTGGCCTGAGCTTTGGAATACTTTAAAAATCCCTATGATTCCTAATGTGCAAGTAAGTTTGAGAACCACTGAAAGAAGCCATTATTTAAATTGGGGTCTTCTGAAAAAGAAAATAAAAATGGATTGCCAAGCAGATCCTATTTGTATACATTTTTATTAGGTTGGTGTAAAGATTTTTTTTTTTTTGAGAGAGAGACAGGAAGGGAGAGAGAGAGGAGAAGTATCAACTCATAGTTGCATCATTTTAGTTGTTCATTGATTGCTTCTCATTCATGCCTTGACTGGGGGTGGGGTGGGGGCTCAAGCCAAGCCAGTGACCCCTTGCTCAAGTCAGCAACCTTGGACTCAAACCAGAAACTTTGGGATTATATTGATAATCCCATGCTCAAGCCAGTGACTGCACTCAAGCTGCTGGTGAGCCTGTGCTCAAGCCAGCGACTTCGGGGTTTCAAACCTGGAATCTCAGTGTCCCAGGTTGATGCTCTCTCCACTGTGCCACCACTGGTCAGGCAGGCTGTTTAAAGATTTTTTTTTTTGTATTTTTTGTATTTTTCTGAAGCTGGAAACAGGGAGAGACAGTCAGACAGACTCCCGCATGCGCCCGACCGGGATCCACCCGGCACGCCCACCAGGGGCGAAGCTCTGCCCACCAGGGGGCGATGCTCTGCCCGTCTGGGGCATCGGGGCGTCGCTCTGCCGCGACCAGAGCCACTCTAGCACCTGGGGCAGAGGCCAAGGAGCCATCCCCAGCGCCCGGGCCATCTTTGCTCCAATGGAGCCTTGGCTGCGGGAGGGGAAGAGAGAGACAGAGAGGAAGGAGGGGGGGGTGGAGAAGCAAATGGGCGCTTCTCCTATGTGCCCTGGTCGGGAATCGAACCCGGGTCCCCCACACGCCAGGCCGACGCTCTACCACTGAGCCAACCGGCCAGGGCCTAAAGATTTTTATTGATTTATATGTAGCCCATATTTATGAGTGACAATTGAGTTCTCTATTCCCTTTAACAATTCTCAAATCTTTCTTTTGAGTTGGTGAAGACGTAAAGAATTAGAGTATGTACCTTAAACATTCTCCCAAGAGGCACTTGGGAGACCTTTTCCCATGTTTGAATAATCATATGCTCCTTCCAGAAGGAATGAGTATGGTACCAGGACAACAGATATCCCTAGTTGTGCCTTATCATCTTTAGGGGAACCGAAGGATAAACAATCTGGAGCAGTTAATGGTTAGTCAGCTTTGAAATTATTAGTGTCAAGTAGCAATAAAAAAGCTGATGCCAGTGAACCAAGGAAAGCAGTTCTAGAAAAGGGGATCACATGTTTTAGCCAGTCTAAACAATGATAATTCTTATACCTAACATTTATATATTATTTAAACCTCCTGACAACTCTATGAAGTGAATAGCACAAGGATTATCACCCCATTTTACAGATAAAACAGATTTACAGAATTTGACTGACTTTCTGAAGGTCCTACAGAAGTTAAGTGACAGAATTTGAACCAGTCTTACTCATTGTTCAGTGCTGTTTCAGTATTTATTCAGAAACCTGTTTTTGTTCAAGTCGGCCTCACTGTGCTAGTTCCAAAACATGTTACTTGATCCCCCCAAAAGCTTGGAATTTAAAGGAAACGATAAACTGATGATTACAATACAGTGTAATATGTGTAGTGATAGAGGTAAGCACTGAATGCTGTGATAGCATACGGGAAGGGGACCTAATCCAGTGGGAAGGGGTCAAGATCTAGAGGTCTTGATGAGGTTGAGAAACAGATTTCCTGGGTGTAAGGGGTTTAGAGACTTGAAGGAACAGGAAGTTGTCATCAGACTGATAAAGTGTCTTTTTTTTTTCTTTCCTTATTGCAAAAGCAGTGTTCCCTTAAGGAAAATCAAAGAGAGCATTTAGAGCACAGATAATTTGACTTAATCCAAGATAGCCACTAGTAATATCTTGGTATACAGTTTTTCACATAAGGAGTGGGACATTTCAGTTTAAGGTTTCCAGAATGGTATAGTTACAAGCTATGGCTATGGAAATAGGTGACTGGAAATGAGTGGTAGTCAAGACCATTGGAGTTGAAGAGGCCAGGGAATTTTGAGACTAAGTTGTTGACTAGACTGGTCAACTACTTGGATGTGGTAATCAGCCAAGATGATGGCAGGACTAGGAGTGCAGAGGAAAACTGTGAGCTTAGTGCCCAGTAATCAGTTGGTGATGGATGAAGAGAGTTTGTAAAAGAGTAGTATAACCTCAGAGGAACAAGGATTTCCTGAAAGCATTTGTTCCATTACATTTTATTGCCTCTGGTACTAGGAAGCTATTTAAAAGGAATTTGAATGAAGAGAGTGAAGAGAAAAAGAGGATATTGTGAAAGATTTCATTGTATACATTTCATGTGGGGAAGGAGGGTGAAGAAGCAAGGTTCATAGCGGACATCCATGAATAAGCTATAATAAGTGATCCACTACTTGGGTCATGTGAGGAGAACTAATCTCAGGGAAGACTGAAGAAAACTTCATTTAGGAGGCATGCGGGGTTTTTTGGTTATACTGTGTCAGTCCTGTATCTTAGGGTCCATTAGGCTGGGTAACATATCCCTCCAAAAACAATTTGATTTTATAAGACCTTCTTGATATCTTTACTCATTTTTATATTTATCTTTGCCATAATACTAAATGGTAAAATGGGTACAGATATATATTTACACATACAAACATACCTATGCATTGATACTTATAGATCTCTGTATTTATCTATTTTTCTACTTAAAGAGACAGAGATACTGATTGACTTTCTCCTAGAAAGTTACATTGAACCCGTGAATACATAAGTTTGTGTTTCAAAGCATGAAACAGCTCCCAGTTCTATCATATAATTAGACTTGTATTTAAAGGTGAAGGCTGAAACATATAATTCAGTAGTGGTTTCTGCTGCCCAGGGCTGGCAGCTTCCATTTTTTCTAACAACACTTAATTAAATTCACTACTTCTGTAGGTATGTCAGGCCATGGTACTGGGTTTCTGACACCCAATTATAAAAGGCTGTAAAAGACTTTACAGTCAGAGTGTATCTGTCTGTCTGGCCATCTGTTTGTCTCTCTTAACAATTTATGAGTAGATCTTAAAAGAAGCTATTTGCTTTGTGTAACTACCACCTGTTGACCTCACAATGTCTCATTATCTTCTCAGTCTAGATTATGTGCCAATCCTTACTGTATTTCTTTAGCATCTCTTATATATCTAAATCATAAAACTTTTTACATTGTCATAAAAATTATTTATTTGTATTTCTCTTCTACTTAACTGTGAACTCTTCAAACTGAGATTGTCTTATTTATCTCTATAGGCTCAGGTATATAATAAGCCACATTAAGTGTTTTATGAGTGAATAAATACATATATTCAGTAGTCATGCATAAGCACTGCCTGTCAGGATTCATAAAAAACAATAATAGATTATGTAATATCTGATTCAGATAGTTATATACATAGAAAATGAACATTCTTTGGAGGGGCAGAATTGCATAGTGGAATGTGTGGTTTGGAGTTAGTCAGATCTAGGTTTGAATCTCAGTTTTGCCACTTAACTAGTTATCTGTGACTTTGGACAAATTAATTAGCTTATTTAGTCTCATTATTCTTATCAATAAAATTGGGTATTTCCTGCTTGCATTTAAACTGCTTGTCATGTAGCAAGTGTTCAGTAAATGGTAGCTTTCATCATTATTAATTATAGCCCCTCTCTAGTAAGTTCTTTGAGGCTCACAGAAGTCAAAGAACTTTCACTTACTTGGTTGCCTTGCTGCTAGATATAATTAGTCCTTTCTATAATATACCCTATAATCACCAAGGTTACAGAAGTTTGAAACTGTGCCAGGAAGTTTTTTTTAAGTGTTAAGTACAGAAAATGTTTTTAAGAGACCATTGCTTTTCTACTGTTTGAGCATTGTATAATATTTTTAAATGAAGATGTGTCATGTCATGTGTGCTGCAGTTACTATTTAATTACCACTATTTATGTGTACGAATAATACTAAATTTGTTTCCAGAATTTTCAAATAATTCTCATCCATTTTTCTAATATTTTTTTTTTTTCATTTTTCTGAAGCTGGAAACAGGGAGAGACAGTCAGACAGACTCCCGCATGCGCCCGACCGGGATCCACCCGGCACGCCCACCATGGGGCGACGCTCTGCCCACCAGGGGGCGATGCTCTGCCCATCCTGGGCGTCGCCATGTTGTGACCAGAGCCACTCTAGCGCCTGAGGCAGAGGCCACAGAGCTATCCCCAGCACCTGGGCCATCTTTGCTCCAATGGAGCCTTGGCTGCGGGAGGGGAAGAGAGAGACAGAGAGGAAAGCGCGGCGGAGGGGTGGAGAAGCAAATGGGCGCTTCTCCTGTGTGCCCTGGCCGGGAATCGAACCCGGGTCCTCCGCACACTAGGCCGACGCTCAACCGCTGAGCCAACTGGCCAGGGCTTTTCTAATAATTTTTAAAAATCTTTTTTTCTAACTATCCCCACTCATCATACAATTCTTGATCTCTTTTAAGTGTATTTATAAAAAGTATTATAATTTATTCTTTATTATATATTTGCATGTTTTTCTTTATTGTATTATGAGATTTTGAGGTTGGACCTTTTTTTTCCCTTTAGTATGTACCCAGTACATAGCCCTGTGTTTTCTGAGCCACCAATAAGAACTTACTGATTTCTCACTCTACTTCTCATTCTCCTGGACTTCTCCCTTTTCTGGGTGACTCTCTAACTTTGGTTTTAGGGACACTATATTAAATATAGTGAGTTAGTATAGGAAAGTAGTTAATACCGAAGCTTTGGAACAAGATTAGATACCTTTAGAAAAGCTTTTAACCTCAGAAAATGTGGATTAATATAGGGACCTAATAGGGTTTTTATGAGGGGTAAGTGAAGTAATATAAGTAAGATACTTTAGCAACATTTCTGAAATAGAGAAAACATTCATTGGATGGTCAGTCTTATATTTGTAGGGAGGTGTCAGGCTGTATTGGAAAGAGCATGAACAATGGGTTTTTGATAGACATAGGGTCAAATTTTGGCTCTATCACTGAGTTACTTAACTTCTGTGAGCCTCAGTTTGTTTTTGTTATTTATTTATTTAGGGACAGAGTCAGAAAGAGGGACAGATAGGGACAGACAGGAAGGGAGAGAGATGAGAAGCATCAATTCTTCATTGCGGCACCTTAGTTGTTCATTGACTGCTTTCTCATATGTGCCTTGACAGGGGTACGGGGGCTACAGCAGAGTAAGTGACCCCTTGCTTAAGCCAATGACCTTGGGCTCAAGCCAGCGAACTTGGTCTTCAAGCCAATGGCCTTTGGGCTCAAGCCAGAGACCATGGAGTCAGGTATATGATCCCATGCTCAAGCCAGTGACCCTGCACTCAAGCTGGTGAGACCACACTCAAGCCAGCAACCTCAGGCTTTTGAACCTGGGTCCTCCGTGTCCCAGTCCGACACTCTATCCACTGTGCCACCACCTGGTTAGGCTGTTTTTGTTATTAATCTACAAAAAAGGGGTAGTAATACCTGCCTTCTGGATTGTTATGAGGTAATGTATATATAGCACCTGTACAATGCTTGCCACATAGTCGGCATTCAATAAGTGGTATCTATTATTATTACAATGAGTAACATATACTTTCAGATTATTATTTGATCCTTAAAACTTTTGTGGGGTAAAAAGAATAAATTTTATTCCTCTTTTTCAGATTAGGAAATAAGATCCAGAGCAGTTAATTGATTTTTTATTTATGGTTACTTAAGTAATTTTTACAGACCCAATACTAGAACACAGGTCTTCTGGCTTTGAATTTTTTGCTTTACAACTTTTCCTTAAAAATAAATGTTTGGAAGAATGAATAGCATTCAAAAATAGGTTTTGGCCCTGGCTTGTGGCTCAGCGGATAGAGCATCAGCCTGGTGTATGGACATCCCAGGTTTGATTCCCAGTCAGGACACACAGGAGAAGCGACCATTTGCTTCTTTCCCCCTCCCTCTTCGCCTTCTCTCCTGCTTCCCCTCCTGCAGCCAGTGGCTCAGCTGGTTCAAGAATGGCCCTGGACCCTGAGGATGACTCCATTGGAGCGCACTAGCCTCAGGTGCTGAGGATAGCTTGGTACCCAAGCATCGGGCTCCAGATGGGGTTGCTGGGTGGATCCCAGGGGTGCATGTGGGAGTCTGCTTCACTAGCCCCCTCCTCTAACCTAAAAAAAATAGGTTTCTTTTAGCATCTGCTCCTTCAACTTCATTCATATTCTTAATACAGATTGACCCACATTAGAATGGTAGAGTTAAGATAGAGTTACTCTTCTCAGCTCCAGTCTGAACTACTTTTATTTATTTTAAGATTTTATTAATTGATTTTACAGAGAGAGGAGAGGTGGGGGGAACGAGAAATATCAACTCATAGTTGCTTTCACTTTAGTTGTTCTTTGCTTGCTTGTTGTATGTGCTTTGGCTGGGCTAGCCCAGGATTTCAAACTGGTGACCCTAGTGTTCCAGGTCAATGTTCTATCCACTGCACTACCACTGGTCAGGCATGGATTACTTTTAAATTTGTTCCAAAAAGTGGTTTTGAGATTGTGGGTTGTACTCTGATTATTGTTCATTTATCTCCTGAAGTTCCATGAAATAGATACTTGAACCTAAGAAGTGATGGCTGTTACATTCCCTTTATGTGTCCATGTCTCAGACCCAAAGACGTTTCCCCTTGGATGCCTGAAAAGCTTTCTGAGGTGTTATTTTTTGTAGGAAGAAATACCATAATTTGATTCACTTGTGCTTTTGTTTGTGTTTATTTGGTGGATGTTTTGTTATGTTGTTACAGGTTGATAAAAATCCAAGAACTTGGATGACAGATATTCTGGTTATAAAGAATTTTTTACGCAAAATTGTCATGGTACACCCTAAGGTAAGCTGTTCTTTTGCGCAATAAAGATTCTCTTGTTGCTCTGGCTGGTTGGCTCAGTGGTAGAGCATCAGCCTGGTATGTAGAAGTTCCAGGTTTGATTCCCAGTCAGGTCACAGAGGAGAAGTGATCACCTGCTTCTCCATCCCCTGCTCTTCTCCTACAACAAATTAGCTCAAATGAGCAAGTTTGCCCCGGGTACTGAGGACAGCTTCATGGCCTTGCCTCAGACACTAAAATAGCTCAGTTGTGGAGCAATGAAGGAGTGGCCCCAGATGAGCAGAACATCAGCCCCAGACAGGGGTTGCCAGGTGGATCCTGGTCAGGGTGCATGTGGGAGTCTGTCTCTCTGCCTCCCTGCCTCTCACTTGATTAAATTAAAAAGAGGGGAGTCTCTTATTTACCATATTTCCCCATGTATAAGACGCACTTCCCAGAAAAATTTGGGGTCTAAAAACGGTGCGTCCCATGCAGTGGTTGTATATTTTTTTACTTGCATTTCCCATTTTTTTGCGCTTATTTTTGTGTTCATTGCTGTAGATAAATAAAATTTGAGTTCAATAACTTTATGTAATACTTTTTTTTTTTCAAATTTTGGGCCTCAAAATTAAGTTGCATCTTATACATGGGGAAATAAGGTAAGTCATTTTTTCAAAAGACCTCTACTCTGTAAAACATAGAAGTATCTGGTTGGTTCTCTTTCTTTTAATGACATGATTATAACTTTTAATATTGAATTGATTTGGTTTCTATGTCCCTAAGGCAGTCTTGATGGTGGTCATGTGACATATAGTTGGGAGCCCTTGGATACAGAGAGATCTCTTTTGGGTTCCTATTTTTACTTATTTACTCTTTTTATTTTCTCACTTAGGGTACCTCTTTTTTTTCTCCTTTGTGTTTCATTTTTCTGCTTAACCTGGATATTAAACCTTACTGAGTACTTCCTTTTTTAAAATGACAGAACAAATAAGCAAGTTTTGATAAAGTACTTTGAACTTTGAAGAGCAAAATTTTTTATTATCTATAGTTGATATATTTATAAAGATACACAAGTTAAGTATGCTATATGACTTCCCCTCTTTTCTCTTGTTGGCTTCCTACTTTTTTTGTTGTCAGCTGGGTTTAGTGCTTATTTTTTGTCAGTCACTGTTCTAAGTGTTCTCCATGCATTTACTCATTTAACCCTCGTAACACTCCTCATGAATAGGTTTTATCATCACCCCCATTTTATAGCTGAGGAAGCTGGTACAGAGATTAAATAACTTGCAGGGCCAGGATTTGAGCACAGTCTGGCTCTGGAGTCCCTTATTACCCATTATGTCATATTGAAAGGAAAATGTAGGTTGAAGGTAGGAAATTGTTACTGAAATAAATGGGAGGGAGGACAAAAACATCAGCTGGGGACAGGAGAAGAAAAGGCAAAAAAAAAAAAAAAAAAAAAAAGCATGGAGCCTGATCAGGCGGTGGCGCAGTGGATAGAGCGTCAGACTGGGATGCGGAAGACCCAGGTTCGAGACCCTGAGGTCACCAGCTTGAGTGCGGGCTCATCTGGTTTGAGCAAAAAGCCCGCCAGCTTGAACCCAAGGTCGCTGGCTCCAGCAAGGGGTTACTCGGTCTGCTGAAGGCCCGTGGTCAAGGCACATAAGAGAAAGCAATCAATGAACAACTAAGGTGTTGCAACGTGCAATGAAAAACTAATGATTGATGCTTCTCATCTCTCTCTGTTCCTGTCTGTCTGTCCCTTGAGTCACTCTCTGTCTCTGTAAAAAAAAAAAAAAAAAAAAAAAAAAAGGCATGTAGTTTCCTTGTGTCATAACAATGGAAAGAATAGGGAGAAAAATGGATAGTTCCTTTAAGAAAGGGAAGAAGAGCCTGACCGGGCGGTGGCGCAGTGGATAGAGGGTCAGACTGGGATGTGGAAGACCCAGGTTCGAGACTCCAAGGTCGCCAGCTTGAGCGAGGGCTCATCTGGTTTGAGCAAAAAGCTCACCAGCTTGAGCCCAAGGTTGCTGGCTCGAGCAAGGAGTTACTTGGTCAGCTGAAGGCCTGCGGTCGAGGCATGTATGAGAAGGCAATGAACAATTAAGGTGTTGCAGTGCGCAATGAAAAACTAATAATTGATGCTTCTCATCTCTCCATTCCTGTCTGTCCCTGTCTATCCCTCTCTCTGACTCTCTCTCTGTCTCAAAAAGAAAAAAAAAAAAAAAGAAAGGGAAGAAGAGATACATTAGGAGAACAGGAAAGGACAGAAGGGTATGATCTCTTGATAATTTGTGACTACTTATAGTGTAGGATGCAACATATTTAAGATACAGAGTTTGAGTACAGACAAGTGTTAATTATGGTTAGGGATAGTGCAAGTGATAAAAGGTGATAAAAAGGATATCTCCTTTAGGAGTTGAGTATGGAGGTTTTCCCATCTCCATCCTGGTTCATGTTAAATCTCACACACCATTTATTTTGCAGATTAGATTTAATTTCAGTGTGAAGGTAAATGGAATCCTCTCCACGGAAATCTTTGGGTGAGTTCTTAAATCCGTGGCTCAAGTGTATGCCGTGGCTCTATAGCTTTTCTCAGTCATTACTGTCCCATTCCCAGTGGGTTCACAGTTTGATTTATTCAGCCAGTCACTTTGAAATGTATTGAGACCCCCACACACACATTTTCTTATTCTGTATTAGCTTTTAACGAGTAAATAAATTCACCTAAATCTTTTATGTTTATCCCTTTAACTAGAGTGGGTAGACTTAAAAATTGTCATTTTCCGTTGGTTACTGAATTTCAGTAATCTCTGGGGGTGGTAATAGTCATATACCAAAATTTGTATCAGGCAGAAATTAGTATTAGAATCTTTGAGATAAAGCTTAGCTTTTCTTTGCTTTGCAGGGCAGAGAATGAACCTACTTTGAACCTGTCGAATGGAATTGCTCTTGTCATAAACTGTCAGCATTATATGAGGTGAAGTGGGAAGCATTGCTGTCCCTCTCCATGTTTTACTCTCCTGTTATGAATATGAATGTGGCAGAAATTGAAAATGGTCTCACTTGTCATTTATTAGTGCCAGATGTTAGAGTCTTTAAGAAAAGTGAAAGTAAAACGTTTAAGCTATTTGTATTGAAAATTATTATTATCCCTGCCTCCTTGAATATATATGCTGATTGATATGAGGACATATTCTTTCTCCTCTCCATGCTTTATTTTCCTCTGTAAATGAAACAAAACATACCCTGTAATTCCAATCCCATTTAGACATGAGAAGAGAGGACTGGATTTAAAAGGTTACTTGAACTTTTGGCTAGAGAGATATTATGAATACAGAGGAATTCTTTTTGTGTTATTGTTTGTACATCAGCGTTTTGCATAGGTTTGGAAATTATCTCTCTCCCTATCTCCACCTTCTTAAGACTGCAAAATAAAAAAATAAAATAAAAAAATCCGTGGCTGAGGTAGATAAAATGTGGACTGGCCAATACCTCCACCTGTCCTGCTATGCTAACCAACTAACACAGAATCCAAAGTGGACATGAACTTTTTTATGCTCTGTATCAGCACTGGTAGTCATAAGACCTTTAGACTGAAGAAAGCACCCATGGTTTTTAAGTCTGTTTTTTACTCATGTGTTGCCTGTGATTCCCTGATTGGAACACAAATTACTTATTCCAACAAAACTGATATGGCAGGTTATTTGATTATGCATATGCTACAGATTATAAAAGGAATTTTGAATGCCCTTTTAAATAATTTCTTAGGAGGAAAAAAGCTAAATTTTTATTATTTGTTTTTTAACAGTATACCAGAACTTGGTACAACTCAATCACTCTGCAGCAGAATCCATCCTGTGCTAGGACATCCAGTAATGCTTTTCATCCCCAATGATGTGACTGGCAAGGACTTGTTGGGAGAGCTGATACTGACCCCAGCTGCTGCTGTGTGTCCCTGCCCGACGATCTCTTCCAACCACTTGAATAGGATTTCTTCAGTCTCCATATCCTTTTGATGACAGAATCCATACAATTGTCTTTGAAAATGAATTGTTATGCATCAATTTTAGAAAAGCTTTAAGCATATAAACTCCATGTCTCAAAGCCAGTATGATTTATATAAAAACAAAAATCCAATATGAAAGCCAAGCTTGAAAATTTTTCCAAGAAACTGAAAACTATGAAATGTGACTCTTCATATTATTCAGTGTGGCTGAGGCAGGGTATGAATGGAGCAAGAGGGAGAGGAGGCTGGAAAAGGCAGTTGGAGTGGAAAGTGGTGGACATTGAGTGCTACACTAAGGAGTGTGAACTTTATTCTCTGTATAGTGGGGAACCGTTAGATGTTTTAGGAGTTTCTAGTAGCGCTGTACAGGATGGATGGGAGAGAGAAGTCAGTGGTCACTAAGTAAATAAGTAGGTGAACTGGGTAAGAGATATTGAGTGCCTGAATTAAAAGTGTGATGAGTACGGAAAGGAGAGATTGAGAGACTTACTGCTGGGAGGAATCAACATAATGGGGTAATCAATTTATTGTTGGAGTTGGGAAAGATTAGGGGCAGGAGATGGCTAAAGTAGATATCAAGATTTCTGTATCTGGAATAGAGACAGAAATTAGATGGGGAGGGATTCCTTTTTTGGGTTATAAAATTGTCCTAAAATGGATGACAGTGATGGTTGTACAATTCTTTGAATGTATTAAAACCTATATCATTGTGTACTTTAAATGAATTAATGGTTTAATATATGAAGTAAATGTCAAATAATTTGACATTTAATTTAACAAATAATTTGACACTATAATGATACTACCAACAAGATGCAAATCATAACAGATTTCGGTGATGGTGGGGGTATTAAGAAGAATAGTTTGGCTTTAAACATGAGTTTATGGTGCGTAGCAGGATAGCCTTTGAAAATGACAAGCAGCTATATTGACATTTTTGTCTGGAATTTGGAACTGATATTTAGAGATAGATTTTAGAGCCTTCGAGTTACCTATACTATAGTATAGTGCTTTGGTTAGAGCACAGCACAGGGGTATACATGCTGAATTCCCCACTAATCAGCTCTGTGACCTTGGGCAACTTACTCAACCAGCCTAAGCGTTTATTTTCTCAGCTTTAAAATAGAGATGATAATAATAATGCAAAGATTGTTTTATTGTTCTTTTGGGGTTCTTTCTTTGTTTAGGACTTATTACATATAATAATCCACATCAAGCTACTTGTATACTGCCTGAAATACACATAAGCTCAATAAATATTAGATATTATTACTATATGATTAAAGCTATAGGAGTAAATAAAGTAATAGTAGATTATAAAAATAACAATAGAGGGCCAACGTCATGGTATGGTAAATATCAGCTGAGAATCTCTTTTAGGAGGAGGTAGGAGGAGGATTGTGGTAAAGATTATGCATGGACATCTTGTGTTTTAAAATATGCTTTTAAAAATATCTAGATCCTACAGATGAGTATAAAGTAAAATATAAAAGTTCCTTCTTTTTTCTCATTCCATTCCCTTAGGAAGTAAGACAAATTTTCTATCCT
This sequence comes from Saccopteryx leptura, assembly GCF_036850995.1. Lineage (NCBI taxonomy): Eukaryota > Metazoa > Chordata > Mammalia > Chiroptera > Emballonuridae > Saccopteryx > Saccopteryx leptura. Next base: position 6,716,160 of record NC_089503.1, on the reverse strand, counting down.
CTACAAGTTCATATTTCAGTGGTAAGTTTTAACAGATATCAGGAAATGATAAGTACCATGAAGATACAATAAATCAGTTAGAGAGATAGAGAATGATGGCAATGTTATTTTAAATACTTTAGTTTGGTCAGTGAAGACTAAGGAGGTGATGTTTTAGTGAAGGGAGAGAGAGCTCTATGAAAAGTCTAGTGAAATTTCAATTTCTGAAAATGGTAGGTAATTACTCTCCCATTGAAGACAAAGGCTGGATAAAATATTACAACACTGTAAAAGTATCCAAGAGCTAGTGAATAGGGAGGAATTTCTGGGTCAAGATTTGAAAAGAAAGGGACTACAGAAAGCACAGCCCCGCCTCACCAGGCGGTGGCGCATTGGATAGAATGTCGGACTGGGACGCGGAGGATCCAGGCTCGAAACCCCGAGGTCTTCGGCTTGAGCCCAAAGGTCACTGGCTTGAGGCCCAAGGTTGCTCACTGGCTTGAGCAAGGGGTCACTCGCTCTGCTGGAGCCTCCCAGTCAAGGCACATATGAGAGAGCAATCAATGAACAACTAAGGAGGCTAAGGAACCACAATGAAGAATTGATGCTTCTCATCTCTCTCCCTTCCTGTCTGTCCCTATCTGTCTCTCTCTCTGTCTCTTTCTCTGTCCCTGTCACAAGAAAAAAAAAAAAGCACAGCTGTGCATTGGGGTGATCAAGCCAGATGAGCTCGTGCTCAAGCTGGTGAACTCAGGGTTTCGAAACTTGGACTTCTATGTCCAAGGCCAATACTCTATCCACTGTGCTACCACCGGTCAGGCTGTAAATCATATTGATGTTATAATCCAGACAGTAAGAAAAATTAATTTAATTGACTTTAGAGCATAGTGTTTTGGCTGTACATTCTTGGTGGAATATACTCGTAAGGATGAAATGAACTGCAAAGAGCTCTTAAAATTAATTTGGTGGTGTTGATTCTTAGTAATAATATTAGTATTATTATATTGAAATTATTTTATGCATACTTGTTATGAAACAAGTAATGTTAACATGTTTAGGAACCAAAAATGAGATAGAAAATATATTAATATAAATTCAAAGAATTGAAAAAATAATCTTAAAGTGGAATTGAAAATACCACTATGAATCACTAATTTTTTCTGACTTTTAAAATTAGATATTTCTTATCTCTGTCCAAGGAAAAATTCTAGAACAATGAGCACTCATAGCACCCAAAATGTGTTCTCTAAATATCATTGCTCACTAAAAATGAGAAGTGGCTGACTCTAGGCCTAAAGTAGAAATGTACAAGACAAACTGGCCATCTTGTTGGGCCACAAAGCAAGGAAGCTATCAAAAGCCAATGAAATTATGTCAAAGGGCTTAGAAACTTCCACTTCCAGCCATGATAGAATACCAAGGACTGGATTTCACCTTCCACTTTGAACAACTAAAAAAAATGGCCAAGTTATATTAAACAGTAGTTTTCATATATTACACAGCAGGCAATGCAGGACATTGGTTTTGGAAAGAGGCTACACAAAAAAAGTTAACTCCATGATTGCCCCATCATACTTCCTAGAGAGAATTTCCAAGCTGCAACACAGGAAGGGGATACGTCTAGTGAATCTCTCTGGAGTTGAGGTAACATTCTGAGTTCAGGGAGGTCCAGGACGGTAGGAATTATATAAATGAGTACTTAAGATAAGAGAAATGTACACAGAGAAAGCTTTAGACAGAGGGTAATCCCTGGAGTATGCACAGAGCTGGAAATAGTTTCTGTTCTTACTAGTCAGGAAGAAAGGAACATCTCATATTTCACAAGGAATCAAGGGTTTGCCTGAGTAGTGGGGAAAAGTTAGCCTTATTCTACAGACTTCTCTGAACCCAACCAACAAAGCTTAAAAGTAAGATGCAGAAGGCTCAAACTGTTTCCATGTTTCTCTATAGTGTACAAGAAAAAAAATTCAAGAATATTTATAGGATACAAAATATTCTATATCCAATAAGGTAAAGTTCAAAATGTTAGGCAGCCAGTAAAAATTAATTGCCATGGCCTGACCTGTGGAGGCACAGTGGATAAAGCATTGACCTGGAATGCTGAGGTTGCTGGTTTGAAACCCTGGGCTTTCCTGGTCAAGGCATGTATGGGAGTTGATGCTTCCTGCTTCTCCCCCTTCTCTCTTTCTCTCTTTCTTCCTCTCTTCCTCTCTCTCTCTCTCTGAAAAATGAATAAATAAAATCTAAAAAAGTATTTTAAAAAATTAATTGCCATGAAAAGCAATCAGAAAAATAGGACCCATAAGGAAGGGAGGAAATCAATCAATGGAAATCTGCTCAGAATGACATAGATCAGGGGTCGGGAAACTTTTTGGCTGAGAGAACCATGAACGCCACATATTTTAAAATGTAATTCCATGAGAGCCATACAAGGACCCATGTACCTTACGCATTATCCAATAAAAATTTAGTGTTGTCCCGGAGGACAGCTGTGATTGGCTCCAGCCACCCGCAACCATGAACGTGAGCAGTAGGAAATGAATGGATTGTGATACATGAAAATGTTTTATATTTTTAATGTTATTTTTTTTTTATTAAAGATTTGCGAGCCAGATGCAGCCATCAAAAGAGCCACATCTGGCTCGCGAGCCATAGGTTCCCGACCCCTGACATAGATGATAAAATTAGTAAATAAGGACATTAAACCAGGTATAACTGGTTCCCTATGTTCAGGAGAAGATGATCAAACATATTAAGAAAAGATCCAAATTTAACTTGTACAGATAAAAATTATACAATTTTGCCTGACCAGGTGGTGGCGCAGTGGATAGAGCATCGGACTGGGATGCGGAAGGGCCCAGGTTCGAGACCCCGAGGTTGCCAGCTTGAGCATGGGCTCATCTGGCTTGAGCAAAAAGCTCACCAGCTTGGACCCAAGGTCGCTGGCTCCAGCAAGGAGTTACTCGGTCTGCTGAAGGCCCCCGGTCAAGGCACATATGAGAAAGCAATCAGTGAACAACTAAGGTGTTGCAATGAAAAACTGATGATTGATGCTTCTCATCTCTCTCCGTTCCTGTCTGTCTGTCCCTATCTATCCCTCTCTCTGACTCTTTCTCTGTCCCTGTTAAAAAAAAAAAAAAATTAAACAGTTTTTAAGACAAAAATACAGTGTATAGGATTAATTACAGATTTACACATTGCAGTGAAGAGATTAGTCAACTTGAAGACATAGCAATGGAAACTACCTAAAATGAAACAGAGAAAATAAAACTAAAAAGAAAAAAAGCATCAGTGAACTGTGGGATAATTTCAAGTGGCCTAATTCAGTATAACTGGGCCTGAGGGGAGGGAGAGCAGATAAAATATTTGAGGAAATAATGTCCCCCAATTTTCTAAATTTGATGAAAACTGTAAACCAGCAGATCCACAAAGGTTAATGAACCCTAAACATAAGAAACATGATAGGCCCTGGCCAGTTTGCTCAGTGGTGGAGCATCGGCCTGGCGTGCAGGAGTCCCGGGTTTAATTCCTGGCCAGGGCACACAGGGGAGGTGCCCATCTGCTTCTCTGCCCCTCCCCCTCTCCTTCCTCTCTGTCTCTCTCTTCCCCTCCCGCATCCAGGGTTCCATTGGAGCAAAGTTGGCCCGGACGCTGAGGATGGCTCCATGGCCTCTGCCTCAGGTGCTAGAGTGGCTCTGGTTGCAACAGAGTGATGCCCCAGATGGGCGGAGCATTGCCCCCTGGTGGGCATGCCTGGTGGATCCCGGTTGGGCGCATGCGGGAGTCTGTCTGGCTGCCTCCCCATTTCCAACTTCAGAAAAATACAAAAAAAAAAAAAAAAAAAGAAACATGATAAAAGTTATACCAAGACATGTCATAATCAAATTGCTTAAAGCCAGTAATAAAGAAAATATCTTGGTGGCACAATGGATAAAACATTGACCTGGAATGTTGAGGCCACTGGTTCGAGGCCCTGGGCTTGCTTGATCAAGGTACATATGGCAGTTGATGCTTCCTGCTCCTCTCTTCTCTCTCACTCTCCCCTCACTGAAATAAATAAATAAATAAATAAAATTAAGATAATATCTTAAAAGCAGCTGGAAATAAAAAGATACGTTTATATATAGAGGAACAAAGATAAGAATTACAGCAGATTTCTCATTGAAAACAGTGTAAAGTAGAGGAAAGTGGAGCCACATCTTTAAAGTAATGAAAGAAAAAAGAAAAGTTATTGACCTGGATGGAATTCTATAAATAGAGAAAATATTTTTCAAAAATGAAGGCAAAATAAAGACTTTTTTAGACATGCAAAAGACTTTATTACCAGCAGACCAATATTCAAAGAAATGTTAAAGGAAATCCTTCAGGAGAAGGAAATGATAGCAGATAGAATTCTGGATCTACCCAAATAAAGAAGAGCACTAACCACCATCTGGATATATATGAAAGATTTTTTCCCAGTTTTAAAAATCTTTATAAAAGAACTCTTTAAAGCAAAAATTACAACAGTGTATAAGGCTTATAACGTGGAAGTAAAGTGTGTGACAGTAGCAGAAAGGTTAGGAGGGGAGAAATGAAAGCATATTGTTGAAAGATTCTCATGGTATATGTGTCAACTGCTATATTGCTTGAAGGTAGACTATGGTAAGTTAAAGTTCTATATTATAAAGCCTAGAACAAGTCCTAAGTTAATACAGCAATAGTCTAATAAGCAAAACAAGGAATAAATGGAATTATAATATATATCCAATTCAAAATAGAATTCACAGAATAGAAAAGAAGAAAAAGAAAACAATGCTAGGAACAGATGAAAATCAGACAAGATGGTCGCCCTGGCCGGTTGGCTCACCGGTAGAGCGTCGGCCTGGAGTGCGGGGGACCCAGGTTCGATTCCCGGCCAGGGCACATAGGAGAAGCGCCCATTTGCTTCTCTACCCCCACCCCCTCCTTCCTCTCTGTCTCTTCCCCTTCCGCAGCCAAGGCTCCATTAGAGCAAAGATGGCCCGGGCGCTGGGGATGGCTCCTTGGCCTCTGCCCCAGGCACTAGAGTGGCTCTGGTCACAGCAGAGCAACGCCCCGGAGGGGCAGAACATCGCCCCCTGGTGGGCAGAGCATCGCCCCTGGTGGGCGTGCCGGGTGGATCCCGGTCGGGTGCATGCGGGAGTCTGTCTGACTGTCTCTCCCTGTTTCCAGCTTCAGAAAAAGAAAAAAAAAAAAGAAAAGAAAATCAGACAAGATGGTCAATTTAAACCAAACCAAACTGTAGCATATTTTTCTTGAATGTAAATGGTTAATCCAATTAAGACAATCACATATTTTGACTCTTCAAATACTCCACTCTTACTCTGCTTTGCAGTATGTCATAGCTCCCCTGGCTCTAAACAGTGAATGTATTGGCCTCAGCTCATGTTCTTGGATTTGTGATGGAGATTTCATTTATGGGCACGGCCAACCTTTGTTCTGTTGTGACTTTCCATGATGCCCCAGTGCCTACTGGGTAAGAATTTTAATCTTCATACTCAGTGCTTTGTGTTTATCCTACTAAAAGGTGAAAACAAAAATAGGGCCTGACCAGGTGGTGGTGCAGTGGATAGAGCATCGGACTGGGATGCGGAGGACCCAGGTTCAAGACCCCGAGGTCACCAGCTTGAGTGCAGGCTCATCTGGTTTAAGCAAAGCTCACCAGCTTGGACCCAAGGTTGCTGGCTTGAGCAAGGGGTTACTCAGTCTGCTGTAGCCCCACGGTCAAGCTCACATATGAGAAAGCAATCAATGAACAACTAAGGAACCCCAACGAAAAACTAATGATTGATGCTTCTCATCTCTCTGTGTACCTGTCTGTCCCTATCTATTCCTCTCTCTGACTCTCTGTCTCTGTAAAAAAAAAAAAATTAAAAAAAAAAATAGGGGAAGAATGTATTGTGGCCTGACCAGGCGGTGGCGCAGTGGATAGAGTGTTGGACTGGGATGTGGAAGACCCAGGTTCAAGACCCCTAGGTCGCCAGCTTGAGCACGGGGCTCATCTGGTTTGAGCAAAAGCTCACTGGCTTGAGCCCAAGGTCGCTGGTTTGAGCAAGGGGTTACTCAGTCAGCTGAAGGCCCGTGGTCAAGGAATATATGAGAAAGCAATTAATGAATAACTAAGGTGTTGCAATGTGCAACAAAAAACTAATGATTGATGCTTCTCATCTCTCCGTTCCTGTCTGTCTGTCTGTCCCTGTCTATCCCTCTCTCCGACTCTCTCTCTGTCTCTGTAAAAGAAAAAAGAATGTATTATGATCTCTTTATCCTTAATTCAGGGGACAAAAATGGTACTTCTTAACTGGGTAATTTTGCCTTCAGATGACATTTGGCAGTGTCTATAGACATTTTTGATTGTCATGAAAGAAGGAAGGGGTAGAGGCCAGGGGTGCTGCTAAACATCCTACAGCGCATAGGACAGCCCTCCCCCCACCACCCACAACAGTGTCAGTAATGCCGAGATCGAGATCGATAAACCTTGGGTTATAGGTAGGATGAGAGGGGGAATAGGAAGTCAAGAGAATGAAACCATTTCAGGGGCCTGTCCTTCTTTGTCTTGGTTATAGAATAGAGTTAGAGATGGGAGAAGGAGTTTCCTTCTCAATCTGAATATACTCAAATACTGGAAGATAGTCCTTTGTTGTATATTCATATTTTAGCATATATCACATTGTATTACAGTTTACTGGGTTTTTTTGTTTGTTTGTTTGTGGGGTTTTTTTTTTTCAGAGACAGAGAGAGAGTCAGAGAGAGGGATAGATAGTGACAGACAGACAGAAACGGAGAGATGAGAAGCAGTCAATCATCAGTTTCTCATTGCACATTGCGACACCTTAGTTGTTCATTGATTGCTTTCTCATATGTGCCTTGACTGTGGGCCTTCAGCAGACCGAGTAACCCCTTGCTGGAGCCAGCGACCTTGGGTCCAAGCTGGTGAGCTTTTTGCTCAAACCAGAATAACCCACGCTCAAGCTGGCGACCTCGGGGTCTCGAACCTGGATCTTCAGCATCCCAGTCCAACACTCTATCCCAGGGGTCCCCAAACTTTTTACACAGGGGGCCAAGTTCACTGTCCCTCAGACCGTTGGAGGGCCAGACTATAAAAAAAAACTATGAACAAATCCCTATGCATACTGCACATATCTTATTTTAAAGTAAAAAAACAAAACGGGAACAAATATAATACTTAAAATAAAGAACAAGTAAATTTAAATCAACAAACTGACCAGTATTTCAATGGGAACTATGCTCCTCTCACTGACCACCAATGAAAGAGGTGCCTCTTCTGGAAGTGCAGTGGGGGCCAGATAAATGGCCTCAGGGGGCCGCATGCAGCCCGCGGGCCGTAGTTTGGGGACCCCTGCTCTATCCACTGCGCCACCGCCTAGTCAGGCTTTACTGGTTTTTACAAGTGTCTCCCATACTATAAATGATAACTTAAAGGTAGGTATTAAATTTGGATATTTATCTTTTGTATCCCCAGAACTTAGTACAGTGTTTAACTTGTGGTACCACTCAAATCTATCATTGAATGAGTAAGATGCATAAATAACTAATTGTCCTAATACTGTACCTGTAGCTCACACTGATTAAACCCAGAATAAGTGAGGGATCTAGTGGATCTGTCTTGGGTACCTGGCACCTATTTTCAATGTGTAAAAGGGCTAATACGTAGTTGCCTAGCACCCTAGTTTATTTTGGGGAGTGTGAATCAGGTTAATGTTATGCTTGTTTTATGGAAATGACTACGTGTTCATTTAAAAAACCCTAAAATTTGGAAGTTTTCTTTAGCACCTATACATATTTCTCTATGGACCTTTAGGTCTGCCTCTGATACTGCCGCACCAGGAACAGTCAATTACTACTGTCTTCAAAGATACCTCTTACTTTATTGACTGGAAGAAGTACCACTTCTGTATGGTGCCCAATCTGAATCTTACTTTGGATAGAGGTATATCTCCCTCTCGTACAGGAATAAAGAAAACTGGAGACTGGCGGTGAAATGCAAGGAAATACAAAGAGCAGGTGTATGTTTGAGAGTCCACCTGGAATGAGGCAAACTGTCAAGAGGCAAGGCCTGATCAGCGCCTAGCCATTTCCCATTACATGTTGATGCTGGTTCTCCTCTCACTTCATCTTTTGCTCCTTCTATGCTTGGTCCTCCTGCAATAGCATTCATCTTGTAGGGACTTGTTCAGAGAGTTTCTGTTGTACCTTAATCTATCAACGCTGGGGGTTTAGAAAGGTTACTGAGGGAGCAATTATATCAACTGTTGTGGAAGAGAAAAGTTTCCTAATGAGATGAGGAAACCCACATAAAATTACTTAGAAAATATTAAACTACCATATAAATACAAGGCAGGAGTATAAATCTTATGGTAATAAACCTAGAAACCTGGCTGTGATACTTATGTAGAGCCTAAACAATATTAGTTTGGGGTGAATCATGTTGAATGTTGGAAGCTTAAAAACTGGACAGATAAAACTGGGAAATAGGTATATGCAACCCATGAGCTGATGTCTAGGAAGTTGACATTCTTACACATGACTGTATCAGCTAGAGGCCTTTGAAATTTGCAAAGTAGTCTGGTCATTTGGATCCATGAGGAAGATGACCAGTAGGGGAGAGGCATTGTGGGGTTGTGACCAGTGTGAAAAGATGGCAGCCTCCTGGGATGCGCAGTATCTCGGGGAATGACAGAATCTTCATCCAGGAAGTAAGCCTGAGGGAGAGGCTCCTTTAGGCAGTTATTCCGGAGGGAGAACTGCAAGGAAGGAGTCCTTGGACAGGGTCTCTGGAGGTCAGTGGTTTTGTGAAGAAACAATGTTTGGTCTTAACAGGCTGTCATGTCATCAGGATTTTTCTGTTTCTTTTCTTTTTTTTTTCTTTTTTTCTTTTTTACAGAGACAGAGTCAGAGAGAGGGATAGAAAGGAACAGACAGGAACGAAGAGAGATGAGAAGCATCAATCAGTTTTTCGTTGCGACACCTTAGTTGTTCACTGATTGCTTTCTTTTCTTTTTAATTTTTAAATTTTTTTAAAATTTTTAATTTATTTTTTACAGAGACAGAGAATGAGCCGGAGAGAGATAGACAGGAACGGAGAGAGATGAGAAGCATCAATCATTAGTTTTTCATTGCGCGTTGCAACACTTTAGTTGTTCATTGATTGCTTTCTCATATGTGTCTCGACCACAGGTCTTCAGCAGACCCAGTAACCCCTTTGCTGGAGCCAGCAACCTTGTGTTCAAGCTGGTGGGCTTTTCCTCAAACCAGATGAGAGCTCGCACTCAAGCTGGCGACCTCAGGGTCTCGAACCCTGGTCCTCTGCATCCCAGTCCAACGCTCTATCCACTGCGCCACCGCCTGGTTAGGCCATTGATTGCTTTCTTATATGTGCGTTGACTGTGGGCCTTCAGCAGACTGAGTAACTCCTTGCTTGAGCCAGTGACCTTGGGTCCAAGCTGGTGAACTTTGCTCAAACCAGATGAGCCTGCACTTAAGCTGGAGAGCTCAGGGTCTCGAACCTGGGTCCTCCGCATCCCAATCCGACGCTTTATCCACTGCACCACCACCAGGTCAGGCTAGGATTTTTAAATCTATAGGGCTCTCCATATCTTCTTTTCTCTTTCATTTTTATTTTCATGCTTTGTTTGTTTCCTTTCTTTTTGCCAATTCGTGATCCCTGAACTTTCTCAGTTAACTTTGGAAATGAATGTCGAAAATGTTAAAAAAAAAAAGAAAATAGAGAGAGAGAGAAAGAAAATATTCCCTTGTCTCAGTCCCTCCTTACTCTAAAGGACAGACCAGGATCCCATGGAGGTACGTTCCTGTATTGATCAGGGTGGAATTTAGGACTGATTGTATTCTAAAGGATCAGGGTGCTAGAAAGTGACCATAGGCATCAGATTACTTGAGAATACAAATATTATAATAGTGTTGTGATTAAAAGCACTGATTTTGGAGTCAGTCCAAAACAGTTCCACCACTTACTCTCTGATATTGGGTCATGTATTAAACTGGCCTGTGCTTCTTATCTATAAAAGGGCATAAGAGGACAAAGACTTGACTTGCAGGGAGGGGGTGGTGAACACACAATATGGAGTGCAGAGATGTGTTGTAGAGTTGGGCACCTGAAACCTGTATAACTGTGTCAACCAGTGTCACCCCAATAAATTCAGTTTAAAGAAGGACATAAGAATAGGTCCTATACCATAGTGTTCTTGTGAAATCTAAATGTTGAGCTAGTATATGCGAACAATTTATTATGGTTCATGGCATGTAGTAAGCATTCCATACAAGTTAGCTATTACCATTATTCAGGTTTAACTCTGGCCTCTGCCTCTTTCTAGCAATACCTGCCTTAAAAAGTTGTATGAGGAAGTGGTAGAGCGTCGGCCTGGCGTGCAGGAGTCCCGGGTTCGATTCCCGGCCAGGGCACACGGAGAAGCGCCCATCTGCTTCTCCACCCCTCTCCCTCTCCTTCCTCTCTGTCTCTCTCTTCCCCTCCCGCAGCCAAGGCTCCATTGGAGCAGAGTTGGCCCGGGCGCTGAGGATGGCTCCATGGCCTCTGCCTCAGGCGCTAGAATGGCTCTGGTTGTAACAGAGCGACACCCCAGATGGGCAGAGCATCGCCCCCTGGTGGGCATGCCAGGTGGATCCCGGTAGGGCGCGTGCGGGAGTCTGTCTGGCTGCCTTCCTGTTTCCAACTTCAGAAAAATACAAAAAAAAAAAAGTTGTATGAGGAATGCACGAGTTTATTGTATAATGCTTCCCAGTAAATGCTGAGGAGTGCTGCTTGGTTTGCATTTTGCACACCTAGTTTTGATTTTGATGTTCTTCCTGGGAATCACTATTACTTTATTCTATCCTGTGGATAGAGAAACAAATTCAGGAGAAGGGAGTGTTCAAGTTTATATCTATCTCAGGTCTTTCTTTGTTTGAGGTATAGGGTTGTTGTTTTTTTTAAGATTTTATTTATTCATTTTAGAGAGGGACAAGAGAGAGAGAAGGGGGGGAGGAGCAGGAAGCATCAATCCCCATATGTGCCTTGACTGGGCAAAGGCCAGAATTTCAAACCAGTGACCTCAGCATTAACAGGTCAACGCTTTATCCACTGCGCCACCCAGGTCAGGCAAGGTATAGGTTCTTTATTTAGTTAGCATTTTGAGGGCTTTACTTATCTTAGAATACTATGTAATGTCTTGTCCCCTAGATACGGTGCTTCCAGATGTCAGTTATCAGGTGGACTCCAGTGAGGGGGATCAGTCTCAAAATATGGACCCTCAGGGAAAAATGCTGATGCTTGTTCTCTTTGTGGATTTCTACAGCGGATTTCCAGTCCAGCAAATGGAACTCTGGGGTAGGTAAAGGACGGGGCTACCAGCCTGGGGTGCTTAAAATGTTCAAGGACTAAAGAAAAGGAGGCTTTATATACTACACGTGTCTGAGTTAGGTGTATTTCTATAGAATAATAAATTTCAATAAAGAAAAACCTCACTTAAATAAAGTTAAATTATATGTTCTATGGAAAAGATCTATATCTTGAAGCATCACTTAAAAGATATTTCCAGATTTGGTTAACTAGAAATCAGCAGACACTTCTTATAATTTACCCTACAGGGTTTATTACCTTATATGGTGATTTTCAACATTAGCTACACTGTATGCTATATGGGGAGCTTCCAAAAAAATTTGCAAACGTCACACTCAGAGATTCTGATTTCCTTGAACTGAGGTGGGGCTCAGGTATAGAATGTTTCACTTCCCTACTGCTTTTCCAGGGGAATTAAGATGTTACTGGCCTTTCTCAGCCTTGATGCAACTTCTCAGACACAACATGAGGAGCTGTGTGAGTGTATTAGTATGAACAGCTTTATGTGTTGGCCTCATGGACCTCTGAAAAGGGAGAAATTCCTTCTTTAGGCAGACTAGGAGGACCTTGGGCATTTATCTCACAGATGGGTGGTAACCTGTTACCAGAAGGGTTCTCCCTGGTAGAGGTAAATGGGTGATCTCACTGTCTTGTGGTCTGTGAAACACATACATCAGAGTTACCTGCAATATTTGAAAATGTGCAGCTTCCTGGGCCAAGAATTAACTTATTATTTTGCTACAAAGTAAAAATTTAGTATGGCTCAAGAATTTGCATTTTAACAGATGTTAAATTTTATGTTTTTAACAAGATATAGTAAAGTTTGAAAATGACAGAGTATGAGTAAGAGTTGGCTTATATATTTTAATCCAGTAAACCCTGGGGTGTAAGTTGGTTTCTCAGTGCTCTTCTAAACTTTTCTTTGTAATTTTATTTTTTATTCAGTGAGAGGAGGGGAGACAGAGACAGACTCCTGTATGTGCCCAACCAGGATCCACCTGGCAAGCCCACTAGGGGGTGATACCCTGCCCATCTGGGGCATTGCTCCGTAGCTCAGCAACTGAGCTCTTCTTAGCCCTGAGGCAGAGGCCATGGAGCCATCCTTAGCACTGGGGCCAACTTTCTCCAATCCAACCATGGCTGCAGGAGGGGAAGAGAGAAAGAGAGAGAGCAAATGAGGGGGGGAGGTGGAGAAGCAAATGGACGCTTCTGTGTGCCCTGACCAGGAATCGAACCTAGGACATCCATACACCGGGCTGATGCTCTACCACTGAGCCAAGCAGCCAGGGATAGTACCCTTCTAAACTTTGAAGGAAGTTGCAAGAAGTAGAGCTTATAAACTGGGAAAGGTTCATATCATTCTTTTGGTGTTCTTGGTATGTTTCTGTGTTCTCCTTTCTCTGTGGGCCAATGCTTTTGCTTGGGATTCTGTTCTCCAGGCTTTCTAGTGCTATTTGATGTGGCCCTGCTCCCACTGAGTCATGGGAGAAATGAGACAGCCTATAACCCCAGATCAGAAGAGCTCACATTGACTGGTGCCAACTATTTGCTGAACAAACCATTGTCAGCTGTGGGACTCTTCCTGCTGCCTGCCTTTCATGCCATTCCTGTCTTTCCACAACATGTATATATTCTTTAGGAGAGAAACACTGCTTTCCTGGGCCTTGGCTTGCAACTCTTTATTTGAGGAGTTGGTGTTCTTTGGTGTCCCACTGTTCCATTCATTAAGGCCCTGGAATGGGAACCTAGAAGAGACGCAAACTAAAGAGGCTTCCAGCAAGGAGGTCAAAGGTAAAGATGCTTAGGGTTGTTACCTGGGCTGTGCTCACTCACATGGTAGAGGCAGACAAGAGGAGCAGATTAGTGTTCTGGAAATGATTTCAGGGTAGAATCAAGAGACTTGAGTTTAATTTTGGTTCTGTAACCAAATTCCTCAATGAATATTGGGAAACAAGTCACATAAATCACTTGATCCTCTTTTTCATATACAGGGCAGGACAAAAGTAGGTTTACAGTTGAGAGTATACAAAACACAGTTTATTCTGATATTATTAATTGTAGTATTTTCCATATGAATAACTGTAAATCTACTTTTTCTCTACTCTGTATTTGACGTAAGATTGTTATGTCCAAGTGTAAAGGCCTTCTTAAGACTTAAAATCTAGCCCTGGCCGGTTGGCTCAGCGGTAGAGCGTCGGCCTAGCGTGCGGAGGACCCGGGTTCAATTCCCGGCCAGGGCACACAGGAGAAGCGCCCATTTGCTTCTCCCCCCCTCCGACGCGCTTTCCTCTCTCTCTCTTCCCCTCCCGCAGCCAAGGCTCCATTGGAGCAGAGATGGCCCAGGCGCTGGGGATGGCTCTGTGGCCTCTGCCTCAGGCGCTAGAGTGGCTCTGGTCGCAACATGGCGACACCCAGGATGGGCAGAGCATCGCCCCCTGGTGGGCAGAGCGTTGCCCCTGGTGGGCGTGCCGGGTGGATCCCGGTCGGGCACATGCGGGAGTCTGTCTGACTGTCTCTCCCTGTTTCCAGCTTCAGAAAAATGAAAGAAAAAAAAAAAAAAAAGACTTAAAATCTGCAATATTTTTTGTTTTTTTTTTTTTTTTTTTTTTTTTTTTTTGAGAGAGAGAGAGAGAGGGATAGATAGGAAGGGAGAGAGATGAGAAGCATCAACTCATAGTTGCAGCACCTCAGTTATTCATTGACTGCTTTCTCATATGTGCCTTGACGGAGCAGGGTTGCTACAGTTGAACCAGTGGCCCCTTGCTCAAGCCAGCGACCATGAGGTCATGTCTATGATCATGTCTTTGATCCTACACTCAAGCCAGAGACCCGACCCCGCACTCAAGCTGGTGAGCCCATGCTCAAGCTGGCAACTTTGGGGTTTTGAACCTGGGTCCTCGTCATCCCAGGCCTCTACTCTATCCACTATGTCAGCGCCTGGTCAGGGAGCTTTTTTTTTTTTTTTTTTTTTTTTAAGCTCTGCTAACAGGAACACCATATTCAGTTTTCCTTAGGGTGACATAAAAGCTGATACTATGTTCTGAATCCTATTGAACATACCTTACGAACTCAGATTTCTCAGAAACCAGTGTTACCTATCTTTCTTGTGATAGATTAAACACCTGTTCAGCATGACTCTAAAGGCCTTCAGCATCTCAGGCAGTTGTACTCAGTATTGGGTTAAATGGACATACATTACTGCATTAATAAAAATAGTATCTTTTTAAATTTCCTTACACACTTGGTAGTTTAGGACTAGTCTGTGAAGAAGATGTACTGTGGGCCTGACCTGTGGTGGCGCAGTGGGATAAAGCATCAACCTGGAATGTTGAGGTCGCCGGTTCAAAACCCTGGGCTTGCCCAGTCAAGGCACATATGGGAGTTGATGCTTCCTGCTCCTCCCCCCTTCTCTCTTTCTCTCTCTCCCTCTCCCTCCCTCTCTCTCTCTCTCTCTCTCTCATCTCTAAAATGAATAAATAAATAAAAATAATTTTAAAAAAAGAAAATGTACTGTGAGAGTAGGTAGATATAGATACATGGTATAGATACAATAATTTTATCTTCTTTCCCCCTCTTTTTCATATGCTTGAAAGCTTTCTCTAGAGCTCCTTTTAGGAAACATTGTACAGAACTACAGTCTGCTTCTATGTGCCTTAAAGAAAACCACTTAAGCCCTGGCCGGTTGGCTCAGTGGCGGAGCGTCGGCCTGGCGTGCGGGAGTCCCAGGTTCGATTCCCGGCCAGGGCACACAGGAGAGGCGCCCATCTGCTTCTCCACCCCTCCCCCTCTCCTTCCTCTCTGTCTCTCTCTTCCCCTCTCGCAGCTGGGGCTCCATTGGAGCAAAAGTTTGCCCAGGTACTGAGGATGGCTCTGTGGCCTCTGCCTCAGGCGCTAGAATAGCGGGGCGTCGCCCCCTGGTGGGTGTGCCGGGTGGATCCCGGTTGGGCACATGAGGGAGTCTGACTGCCTCCCCGTTTCCAACTTCAGAAAAATGCAAAAAAAACCCCACTTAATTGGCCTTCTGCCCATCTTGTCATAGTAACTTTTCTTTTTTTTTTTTTTTTTATTTTTTATTTATTTATTTATTTATTTTTCATTTTCTTTTCTGAAGCTGGAAACAGGGAGAGATAGTCAGACAGACTCCCGCATGCGCCCGACCGGGATCCACCCGGCACGCCCACCATGGGGCGACGCTCTGCCCACCAGGGGGCGATGCTCTGCCCACCAGGGGGCGATGCTCTGCCCATCCTGGGCGTCGCCATGTTGCGACCATCCTGGGCGTCACCATATTGCGACCAGAGCCACTCTAGCGCCTGGGGCAGAGGCCACAGAGCCATCCCCAGCGCCCGGGCCATCTTTGCTCCAATGGAGCCTGGCTGCGGGAGGGGAAGAGAGAGACAGAGAGGAAGGTGCGGCGGAGGGGTGGAGAAGCAAATGAGCGCTTCTCCTATGTGCCCTGGCCGGGAATCGAACCCGGGTCCTCCGCACGCTAGGCCGACGCTCTACCGCTGAGCCAACCGGCCAGGGCTCATAGTAACTTTTCTATGATTAACTTGTTTTGCCAAAATGTTAAAGGCATCTGGTGGTACCTGCAGTTTTAGGAACAAACTGGTAGCTTTTTAATTAAAAATGTCTGCTTCGCCTGACCTGTGGTGGCGCAGTGGCTAAAGTGTCGACCTGGAAATGCTGAGGTCGCCGGTTCGAAACCCTGGGCTTGCCTGGTCAAGGCACATATGGGAGTTGATGCTTCCAGCTCCTCCCCCCTGTCTCTCTGTCTCTCTCTCTCCCCCTCTCTCTCCTCTCTAAAAATGAATAAATAAAATAAAATAATAAAATAAAATCAATCAATAAAAAAAAAATAAAAAAAAAAAAAAATGTCTGCTTCAGCCTGACCAGGCGGTGGCGCAGTGGATGGAGCGTCAGACTGGGATGCAGAAAACCTAGGTTCGAGACCCCGAGGTCACCAGCTTGAGTGTGGGCTCATCTGGTTTGAGCAAAAGCTCACCAGCTTGGACCCAAGGTCACTGGCTCCAGCAAGGGGTTACTCGGTCTGCTGAAGGCCCGTGGTCAAGGCACATATGAGAAAGCAATCAATGAACAACTAAGGTGTCGCGAAGAAAAACTAATGATTGATGCTTCTCATCTCTCTCTGTTCCTGTCTGTCTGTCCCTATCTATCCCTCTCTCTGACTATCTCTCTGTCTCTGTAAAAAAATAAAAAAATGTCTGCTTCAAAAGTGTTCTGATTTCTTTTTTTTTTTAATTTTTTTTCTTTTTTTACAGAGACAGGGAGAGTCAGAGAGAGGGATAGACAGGGACAGACAGGAATGGAGAGAGATGAGAAGCATCGATCATCAGTTTTTCGTTGCGACACCTTAGTTGTTCATTGATTGCTTTCTCATATGTGCCTTGACCGAGTAACCCCTTGCTCAAGCCAGCGACCTTGGGTCCAAGCTGGTGAGCTTTGCTCAAACCAGATGAGTCCGTACTCAAGCTGGCGACCTTGGGGTCTTGAACCTGAGTCCTCCGCATCCCAGTCTGACGCTCTATCCACTGTGCCACTGCCTGGTCAGGCGAGTGTTCTGATTTCTTGAGGTTATTCCTAGGCTCAAACTGAAGAAACAGCAATCTAGATGATATCATAGTAATATTTTTTCTTTGAATATGGCAATGTATATTTCAGAACACTTCATATATGTTATCTCAGTTTATCTGCACAAAATACCTGTGAAAACGGGTGATACAAAGCCATTTTCTGTATTGATGAGAAAAGTGAAGTGACGTCACCACTAGTTGGCAGTAGAATTGACCGTAGAATCTATGTCGTCCTGACTCCAGTTCTAGACCCTTTTTAAGCAGAGCACATATTACCTTTCCTTCCAGTAAAAGCATCCTGATGCCTTGTGGTAGAAAATGTTCCTCTGCCTAGCTTTTTTTTGTTTTGTTTTGTTTTTAAGTGAGAGAAGGGGAGATAGACTCCCGTAAGTGTTCTGACCAGGATCCACCCAGCAACCCCATCTGAGGCTGATGCTCAAATCAACTGAGCCATCCACAGTACCTGGGACCTATGCACGAACCAGTTGAGCCACTGGCTACAAGAGGGGAAGAGGGAGAGAAAAAGGGAAAGGGAGGGGAAGAGAATCAGATGGTCGCTCCTCCTGTGTGCCCTGATCGAGAATTGAACCTGGAATGTCCACACACTGGGCTGGTGCTCTATCCACTGAGCAAACTGGCCAGGGCCTGCCTTGTATTTTTTTTTTTTTTTTGTATTTTTCTGAAGTTGGAAACGGGGAGGCATTCAGACAGATTCCTGCATGTGCCTTACCGGGATCCACCCGCATGCACACCAGGGGGCGATGCTCTGCCCATCTGGGGCGTTGCTCTGTCGCGACCAGAACCATTCTAGCGCCATGGAGCCATCCTCAGCACCCGGGCCAACTCTGCTCCAATGGAGCCTTGGCTGCGGAAGGGGAAGAGAGAGACAGAGAGAAAGGAGAGGGGGAGGGGTGGAAAAGCAGATGGGCGCTTCTCCTGTGTGCCCTGGCCAGGAATTGAACCCGGGACTCCTGCACGCCAGGCCGATGCTCTACCACTTGTATTTTTAATGCAACCCTGAGAAAAGTCAGCCAGTACAGGCTGCTTCAACATTGTATCTTTGAACAGACTACCTAGGGGAGAGTAGAAAAATGCTGCAATAGGAAAGGTTAAGTAACAAGCATTTTTGCCCTGTGGAGTGAATTTGTCTTCCTGCGCTGCATCAGGATCATCAGTGCTAGCCTATTGTTTGATGACATATTTTGCACATCAGTCTCACGTTAGCTTCTCTGGATGATGCTGAGCAATGGTGCCCATGGTTACTTTATCATGGGAGATAGTCTCCCATTCAGAAAGACCTTATACCAGCAGTTTTCAGAGTCATATTTGTGAGTTGTAACTTTTTCCTTATCACAGCATATGGGAAAGTATTGACACACTGACAGTAACAGTGTCTCACCACGACAGTGATGCTCAAATAGGAGTGCAGTAGGGTCAGACACTCTGCAGGGGGCGTTGGACTCACCAGTATCATTGTGGTATATATTTATGTTTCTGATATGAATTAAACAGGACCCTGCATTTATTTTTTTGGAAATAATTGCATTCTTCATTTTAGTTTTCCTTCATTTGTAAGTGGGAATTGGATGAGTTTGTAAGTTGCTGGGGGCTGTCTAAAAAAGAGTGATTATTCATGGGTAGGTAGAAGTGAACTAGCACATGAACAGCAGCTTTGAAGTGGTCATGCTCACTTAGCATTACCAACATTCATTTTCCTTCCCTTTAGGAGTCCACACTTTGCTCACAGCTCATCTCAGCACCATCCTCAGGGAGAGCCACAGTGTGGTGCAGGACTCCATCCAGTTGGCTGTGGACCAGGCCTTGGAACAGCATCATCAGGCTTCCAAGGTAATAAGAAATTCACAACTTTCTTTCTTCTACTCTCTCCATGAAAAAGATAGCTGGAATATATGGTAGACAGGGCCTGAGACCCTATCCTTTCTAATGCCTTTTTTGTCCCCTGGGCTGATCTTGTACATTTTGTCTAGCCTAGGAACTCAAGCTTTAACTTAGATGGGTCACTGTAACCTCCTACTAGGTGAATTTGATTAAATAGGGTTAAAATGATAGAGACAACTGACTAGAAATGCACCTCTTCTTTGCCTGTTCTCACACATAATTCTGAAGCTACTTCTTCACTGAATCTTCCATCTTTCCCCATTTCCTAACCCTTACACCACCGCTTTCTCTTTTTAACTTACTTTCTGAATTCCTTCATCCTGTGTACTTTTGGTAACACATTTCTTACTTCATATGGCCCCCTTTTCAGGGAAAAAGCAACCACACTAAGAGACCAAAGATTAAAGCTTCTTGTTTTTAAATAGTAAGTGTATCTATTTTATGGCCCAGTGTCTTATTGCTTGTCTTTTCTGAATGTGTCTGTGTCACTGAGTCATCTCTATGAAAGGAGAAAAAAAATAATATTTTTTTTACTTATTTCAATCCCTAAGTGTCCTTTACATGTTATGATCTCAGCAACTGCTGTTGATGGAGGGGCAAGAATTGTTGAAATCTTGCTCTGATATCTTTGGTCCCTTTGGGCTTATTAGAAACTGGTCTCTGCCTTACTTGTCATGCTGCCTAGGCTCATCAGAAACTGCAGACCTCCCTCTCAGTGGCTGTGAATTCCATCATGAGTATCGTGACTGGCAGCACCAACCGCAGCTTCCGAAAGAGCTGCCTTCAGGCCCTTCAAGTAAGTAGAATGGGATGCTTTAAAGTGCCAGAGTGTTGACGATGTTCTTCCTGTCTTAGTAATATGTACTGTGCTTTTAGGAACATTATTGAATTAGATTTTATTGTGATCCTCTAGTACCAGGCCTGTGGTGTTTTAAGAAATATTTGTTAAATGGATAGTGGTGTGCATACTATTTTATAAATGAGAAAACAAGTTATTTAAAATTTCTACTTCTTGGCCCTGGCCAAGTGGCTTAGTGGATAGAGCATTGTCCAGGAGCACTTTGGTCACGGGTTTGATCCCCAGTCAGGGCACATATGAGAAGCAACCAGTGAATGCACAACTAAATGGAACAACTAAGTAGAACAATGAGTTGATGCTCAATCTCTCTCTCTTTCTCTCTCTCTCCCTCCCCCCTTCCTCCCTCCCTCCCCCCTCCTCCCTTCTTCCCTCTCACTTTCTCCCCCTTATTCTCTCTCTCAAATCAGTGGAAATTAAAAAAATTTTTTTTGCTTCCTTCTGGTCACACAGCTAGTTATCAGCAAAGCTAGGATTAGATCAGTGATTCCTAATTCCTTGTTGAAGAATATTCTGTTACCTCATGGTGACAGAGTGCACTGGAGATAACTGAGCAGCTGTAAGTATTACATGGATTTGGCAGTATGGAATGTTATATTAGGGAATCAGAGGCCTAAGTTCAAATCTCAGCTTGTTTACTTACTAGCTTTGTGGGTCTCGGCTTGTATATAACTTCCCTGAGCTTCCTCTATAAATTGGAACAAGTAATAGGACCTCAGAGAGTTATTGTGAGAGTGAGGGCTAAATGTGAGAGTGCATATCACCTGGTAGTTCTCAATAAGTGTTAGTTTCTTTCCTTCCTTTTAGGAATATGTGCTGACCATTTAGTATCATCAGTGGGTAATACATTAATTCCATGTCATGGCTTCATTTAAAAAAAATTTTTTTTTAGAGAAAGAGACAGGAAGGGAGAGAGTAAGGAAGGAGAGAGATGAGAAGCATCAACTTGTATTTGCTTTTACTTTAGTTGTTCATTTATTGCTTCTCATGCGTGCCTTTACCAGGGGGCTCAAGCCAGTGACACTGGGCATCAAGCCAGCAACACTTGGGCTCAAGCCAGTGACCTTGGGATCATGTTGATAATCCTGTACTCAAGCCAGCAACCCTGCACTCAAGCTGACGAGCCCACGCTCAAGCTGGTGACATGGGGTTTCAAACTAGGGACGTCTACTGTGCTACCACCGGTCAGGCTAAATTTCTTTTCTTGAAAAGATAGTGTACACATAAAATTTTAAATAATAACTTATAAACTTTATTACTCTAAATTTTTTGCATATTATCTTTTTTTTTTTTTTTTTTTTTTTTATGGAGACGCAGAGAGTCAGAGAGAAGGATAGACAGGCAGGAACGGAGAGAGATGAGAAGCATCAATCATCAGTTTTTCGTTGTGACACCTTAGTTGTTCATTGATTGGTTTCTCATGTGTCTTGACTGCGGGCCTTCAGCAGACCGAGTAACCCCTTGCTCAAGCCAGCGACCTTGTGTCCAAGCTGGTGAGCTTTGCTCAAACCAGATGAGCCCGTGCTCAAGCTGGCAACCTTGGGGTCTCGAACCTTGGTCCTCCATGTCCCAGTCTGATGCTCTATCCACTGCGCCACTGCCTGGTCAGGCGCATATTATCTTTTTTTTTCTTTTTTGTATTTTTCTGAAGCTGGAAACGGGGAGAGACAGTCAGACAGACTCCCGCATGCGCCCGACCGGGATCCACCCGGCACACCCACCAGGGGCAATGCTCTGCCCACCAGGGGGCGATGCTCTGCCCCTCCGGGGCGTCGCTCTGCCGCGACCAGAGCCACTCTAGCGCCTGGGGTAGAGGCCAAGGAGCCATCCCCAGTGCCCGGGCCATCTTTGCTCCAATGGAGCCTTGGCTACAGGAGGGGAAGAGAGAGACAGAGAGGAAGGAGGGGGGGTGGAGAAGCAAATGGGCGCTTCTCCTATGTGCCCTGGCCGGGAATCGAACCCGGGTCCCCCACACGCCAGGCCGACGCTCTACCGCTGAGCCAACCGGCCAGGGCCGCATATTATCTTATATATTATATAGTTGTAACAAATTCCATATTCATTTATAATTTGCCATTTCCCTATTTCAGCAGTTTAGAATTTGTATTGGTTATCTGATATTCTACTGTGTCAGTTTAATCTAATAAAACATTCCCCCTAATGATAGACATTTAAGTTATTTACATTCTTTGTGCCAATATAAATAAATAGTGCTTCAGTTAATACCTTTTACTTTCTGAATTCTTTCATCCTGTGTACTTTTGGTAACACATTCATATGGCCACCTTTTCAAAGAAAAAACCACATTGAGAGACCAAAGTTTAAAGCTTTTTGTTTTTAAACAGTGTCTTATTGCTTATAACTTCAGATGTCTTTCTTCTTTTGACTTATTTCCTAGAATAAATTTCTGTAAGTGGAGCTGCTGGGTCAGAGGATAACACCATTATAATCCAGTGCATTTTATTATAGCTTCACCTTTCTGGGTTATGTGGATTGTACAGGGTAGTGAGAAGAACACCATATTGGCAGTACTAGAGTCATTCCTAACTTTAGTACTAACTAGCTGTGAGATCTTGGGTTGGTTACTTATTTTTTAATTTCTATGTTCTCATCTGTAAAACTAGCATGTTGTGTTAGGTGATTATTCTGGTTCCCTTTAACTTTAATATCCATAGTTTTATACTAAAAAGTAAGGGCTGTTACCTATACCTTAGGTTTGCAAATTATATTATTTTGTTCCTTTCCTCCCTAAAAGATTTACCTGAGGAAAAGTTCTTGTATCAACTTTAGTTGTTCAGTGGAACTTCTGCTCTCTTGGAAGCTGTTTACATGAGGAGTTTACATACCCCTTCACTAACAGATGGATCTCTGGGGTACTTACCTCCTATAGAGGCAGGAGAACAAAGACCTTGTTTAAAAGATCTTGCTTAGGTAACAGAAATTGGAAGAAATGTAGGAGCCACTACTACCTGTTTAATGCCAAGTGTCTCAGGCCTTCTTTCTACAAAACTCCTGACATGACATGGATAGTGTCTCTGGTTTGCCTTCTATTTGACTCGTCCCCTTCCCATATAAACTTCCTGTGGGTTCTTCTCCTTTGGTTGCTAGTGCTGGACCTCAGCACATTCTATCTCTGACCCATTTTAGGCAGCTGACACACAAGAGTTTGGGACCAAACTGCACAAATCATTTCATGAGATCACCCAGCACCGAATTCTTCACCACTGCTCATTTGAGGTGAAGCAGGTAATTGTCAAGTAATAATCAGTACTTTGGTGGGAATGTTCCATACTGATGTATGGGAACCCTGAATACAGGGTAAGTAGGTGCAGGTGCTTTAGATTACACAATCTGAGGCTAGCTTTTCAGCAAAAACCAAAACGAAATGTTAGAAAATTTTTATAGAATGTAGTATTACATAGAGGTTAAGAGCATGGTTAGCTCTTGCTTGATTTCTATTTTTGCAAGTAACAAGTTGCATGGTATTATTATGGAAGCCGTTCAACCTTTCTAAGCATTAGTTTATTTATCAGTATTCTGATGCATACCTAAACTGATTGTTGTAAGATGTGAATAAAATAATGTACTGGTATGTATATAGACTGCTATGCACATAGCTACTCTTATAATGGTGATGATATGATAGACTTTTTATGTTTAGTTTTGCCTAATCAAACATATACTTTTATCTATTCACCTTTTTGAATGCTGGAGATACAGAGTTGTATTAGGGTCTCTACCCTTAAGAAGATCTAGTAGCTTCAACTGGTTTTGTGACAGGCTTCTCTAGTGAGTAAAGAAAAATTATAGCTGGGAAATTCTGCATCTCAATTCCAGGTGTGGTTGGTAGTAGTGTTCCAACTGAAGTCCATGGCTCCAATAAGTAGGAATGACTTTCCTGAAACTAAAGTATAAGTTGAGTAAATAAAAAAGATTAAGGGGTGAAATTATTATACAGTGGCTTCTGGCCAAGATGGAGTAACAGAGACCAGATTTACCCTCTTGCCTGAAATGACAAAATATCTGGACACAAATATCTGAAACAATGGTTCTCAGGATATTGAGTATCAGACAATGAGTGAGCTAGTCATTCCTGAGAAATGGAAAACTAATGAAGTGAGCTCTATGGTTGCCCTAGCATACTGCCTAGAGAAAGTATGGAGGCCATGGAACAGAGAGAGGGAATCCATGCAGAGCCTAGTGTTCTCCCTGAGTAAATGAAGCTGGGAATCCAAGAATGCCAAGGCAGCTGGAGTTTCCAGGTCAGAGTACAGAGAAGAGAGCTGCACAGAGAGAGAATTCTGGAGATATGCAGAGGTTCCACTCGCTAGTATTCAGTTGAGTACTGATCAGCTCATTCATGTGAAGAAACTATCCAAGTAAAGAACCATCCAGAAGGATTAGAGGGAACAATATGAAAAGCTTACACAGGGCTGTGAATAGTTACTAATGCCATCAACCAGAGGAAAGCCTTATAATTTACAAAGCCTCAGGTAGAATACTAAGAAGTATCTTGTCTCATGAGTAGAGAAAAATTAAACTACAATAAACACTCATAGCCCTGGCCAGTTGGCTCAGTGGTAGAGCGTCAGCCTGGCGTGCAGGAGTCCCCGGGTTTGATTCCCGGCAAGGGCACACAGGAGAAGCACCCATCTGCTTCTCTACCCCTCCCCCTCTCCTTTCTCTCTGTCTCTCTCTTCCCCTCCCGCAGCCGAGGCTCCATTGGAGCAAAGATGGCCCAGGCGCTGAGGATGGCTCTGTGGCCTCTGCCTCAGGCGCTAGGATGGCTCTGGTTGCGACAGAGCGACGCTCCGGATGGGGAGAG
The DNA here is from genome assembly GCF_036850995.1 of Saccopteryx leptura. Lineage (NCBI taxonomy): Eukaryota > Metazoa > Chordata > Mammalia > Chiroptera > Emballonuridae > Saccopteryx > Saccopteryx leptura. The sequence continues at coordinate 6,691,612 of NC_089503.1, read as the reverse complement.
CATTGCTCCCTGGTGGGCGTGCCGGGTGGATCCCGGTCGGGCGCATGCGGGAGTGTGTCTGACTGCCTCCCCGTTTCCAGCTTCAGAAAAAAAAAATACAAAAAAACAAACAAAACAAAAAAAACACACTCAGATGGTCCTGCTTAACAAAGCTTAAAAGCAGAAGCAAGACCTAAAAGGATCAAGTACTTCCAAGTAATTCAATGGCACCAGAGAACAAAGTTCAAAAATATTTTGGGGGAGCCTGACCAATAGTGGCATAGAGGATACAGCATCGATGTGGAACGCTGAAGTCATTGGTTTGTAACCCGAGGTTGTTGGCTTGAGCCTGGGGTCTCTGGCTTGAGCCCAAGGTTGCAGTTTGATCCCTGGTCAAGGTACATATGAGAAACAATCAGTGCACAACTAAGTAGAGCAATGATTTGATGTTTCTCTCCCTTTCTTCCTCTCTCAAAAAATTATTTTCTTCTTTTCCAAATGAGAGGAGGGGAGATAGACAGATTCTTGCATGTGCCCAGCTCAGTACGCACCCAGCAACCCATGTCTGGGGCCAATGCTCTGCCCATCTTGGGCCATGCTTGCAACTGAGTTATTTTTAGTGCCTGAGGCTGAGGCTCCACGGAGCCATCCTCAGCACCCAGGGCCAATGCGCTTGAACCAATCAAGCCATGGCTGCAGGAGGAGAAGAGAGAGAGGGGGGAGGTGAAGCAGATGTTCGCTTCTCTTGTGTGCCCTGGCTGGGAATCGAACCTGGGACATCCACAAACCAGGCCAATGCTCTACCACTGAGCCAGATGACCAGGGCAATCAAGATGATGTATTTAAACTCAGCTGTATCAGTTATATTAAATATAAATGGTCTAAACAAGCCAATTAAGAGGCAGAGATTCTTGGATTGAATAAAAAAGCAAAAGCCAGCCCTGGCCAGTTCTTCTGCTCTTCCTCTGCTACTTCTGTTTGCCTGATTGGATGGGGAAGTTGAGGTGCCCGGGCACCCAAGGGTCATAGCATCACGTTTTCCTCTCCTTCTCTGCTTTGTAGCTAGAAAGGCAGAGGAGAGCAGTAAAACCCCTGTAAATGCTCCTTCACACCTTTTCCATGGCTATGTGTACCTTCGAGGAAGTACCTTCCTAGGTATGCATCAGCTGTTCTGCTCAGTTGGTTCACTGCAAACACTCTTGCTGGTTTCCCTCCGACTTGGAAAGCTGCTTCTCACAACTTGAGCAAATAAAAGCGAATGCCCAAGGTATTAGTTTCCTGTGGAAGCTTTAACAAACTACTGTAAACTTTATGGCTTAAAAAAAGAAAAAATTTTTATTTGTTGATTAAAAAAATTGGGGGGGGGATTTTACCTATTGATTTGAGAGGAGGGAGAAAGAGAAAGGGGGGAATAGCAGGAAGCATCAACTTGTAGTTGCTTCTCATGTACCTTGAACAGGCAAGCCCAGGATTTTGAACCCATGACCTCAGTGTTCCAGGTTGACGCTTTATCCACTGCGCCACCATGGGGTCAGGTCTATTTATTGATTTTAGAGAGAGGAAGTAGGGGAGAGAGACAGGAACATCGATCTGTTCCTGTATGTGCCCTGACTGGGGATCAAACCAACCTTTGTGCATCCAGACAAAGCTCTAACCAACCGAGCTATCCTGCCAGGACTATACAAAACAACAAACCCCAGAAATGTATTACCTCAGTTTGGAGTCCAGAAATTTGAAATCAACGTGTTAGTAGGGCCGTGCTCCTTCCAAAGGCTCTAGTGGAGAATCCTTCTTTCCTTCTAGTTTTTGTTGGTTCCAGGTATTCCTTGGTTCATCACTCCAGTTAGTTCCACCTGCCTCCATCTTCACATGCCTTTCCCCTTTTTCTCTCAAATATCCCTCTGCCTTTCTCTTAAATAAGGACACCGGTTGCCTGACCAGGCGGTGGCGCAGTGGATAGAGCATCGGACTGGGACACGGAGGACCCAGGTTCAAGACCCCGAGGTCGCCAGCTGAGCGTGAGCTCATCTGGTTTGAGCAAAGCTCACCAGCTTGGACCCAAGGTCGCTGGCTCGAGCAAGGGGTTACTTGGTCTGCTGAAGGCCCGCAGTCAAGGCACATATGAGAAAGCAATCAGTGAACAACTAAGGTGTCGCAGCGCGCGACGAAAAACTAATGATTGATGCTTCTCATCTCTCCATTCTGTCTGTCTTTCCCTGTCTATCCCTCTCTGACTCTAAAAAACAAACAAAAAAAACCCTGTTATTGGATTTAGAGCCCACTCTGAATCCACAGTGGTCTTAAGGTCTTAATTACATCTGTGAAGACCCCTTTTCCAAATAGAGTGATATTCACAGGTTTTGGGGGTTGAGTTAGAGATATCTTTTGGTGGACTGCTATTCAACTCACTGTAGCTGTCTAGCGATTGTTCAGGCTAAAGCGTTTTCTATGGGACCTGGGATATATGGGCAGGATCTACAAGTATTTCAGCCTGTGATAACCTTTTTCATGAGCCGGATATACTAGTGAGATCTCAGAATGAAATGATCTAACCTCTTGCCCCATTCTATTGCTATATTGATTACTCATAGCCTCAGAGCCATTCATAGCCCAATTAATTTGGCAGATGGCTAGTGAACATAAAGTTCACTCATCTATGCCAGGATTTCCACAAAGATCGTGTAAGGTGGGTTGTAGTTTTTGAGAACTTGTCTAATTTGCCCAGTCATAGTCATTAAATGGCAAGGCTGGGATTTGTTCTGAGTTCTCCTGGCTCTGAAGCCTAGTAGCATTGTTACCATGTAGGGCTGGATCACAAGCCCAGGGAAGATGAGTAATCAGAAGCATTGAGCAGAACCCATGTTTCTCCACTCAGGATCATTACCATTTCCCTCTGATAATTACTAACAGTAACTTATAGTGGCACCCAGTGGCTTCAGCTAAAAACTACAAGTAAAATAGCTGACCTTGAGTAATACAGAATACCACCATCTAAGGCTATTATTATATATTCAAATCCCTTGAAAGGTAAGGTTTATCATGCCTGCATCTTTACAAGAAATTTATGATAGAGAAAGATGGGCATCCACACATAAAATGACGAACAGGGGCATGCTTCCGAGCCCATGAAGTGGGGCAGACAGTGGGTGAGTGACGAGTTCTAAGCAAGAAGAAATGCTGGGGTAAGCTGCAAAGGATCTAGCAGAAGGAAGACATGAAGGTTGGGGGCTGGGTAGAAGGGTTCACACGAACCAGGGAGAATAAAGAGGGAGGGTGTGGCAGGTGAGGGTGGACAGCCCTGTGAGGTGAACAAAAGCTACCAGGCACATTCATTTCACTGGGGCTCCTTCATGCTTCTGCAGAACTAACTTAAGTCTCCTAATTTTTTAAGCAACTGCTCCCAGAGAAACATGATGCAGAGGATGCACGTGAGAATAGCAGCCTGGAGCTCCTTGCAGGTAAGGTTTCAGCTTTTCAGGTGAGCCCTGAATCAAAGCAGGGAAGTAAAATATGGCTTCGAGTGAGACTGCACCTTTCACCATAGCAGTGTTCTGGAATCTGGTTGGCTCTCACTGTCACTGTGGGTGTTCTGGGGCAGTAGGAGGCCTTCCATCTCAAAGCTGGTAAGGTTTGAGAAGTGTCTTACTTTTCGCAGTTACAAAGAGGTATGTGTGATGGGGTGGAGCCCTAAATCCGGTTTGTTCCTTCATGTCTTTTACCGATTATTAGTGTCAATACTACAGCTGTCCCTAGTTTTGATTACTGATCTGTTTGGGCTCTTCTGGAGGCTGTTCCTGGGTGCAGATGCCACCTTAACTTTGATGTGTTATGGGGACGTGTCGGTGTGTGTGCTGTGATGGTCATTATCCTGAAGTCTTTTCTTCCCCCATCTTAACAGCGTTGGAGGCCAGCAGTGGTGGGTAAATGACTAGAAATAACTATAGCAACTGGTGCCTGAACCTATGTGGTACAGGTGCCAGGCACTACTCTGAACTTTTAAAAGTATTAATGCTCTTAATTCTCAAAATAATCCTATGAGGTACAGGTACTATTATTTTCTCATTTTACATATGAGGAAATGAGGCAGAGATGTCAATAAACTTACCCGAGGTCACACAACTAGTAAACGGCAGAGCCAGAAATCAACCACACCCCCCCCACCCCCCCCCACCCCCCCCACCCCGGGCAGCCCGGCTCCAGTATGTCTCTAAAAAGGGCCAGACTAGCGGGGATGCACTGTTGGACAAAATAGTGCTTTAGGCCCTGGCCCCGGTTGGCTCAGTGGTGGAGCGTCGGCCTGGCGTGTGGAAGTCCCGGGTTCGATTCCTGGCCAGGGCACACAGGAGAGGCGCCCATCTGCTTCTCCACCCCTCCCCCCTCCTTCCTCTCTGTCTCTCTCTTCCCCTCCCGCAGCCGGGGCTCCATTGGAGCAAAAGATGGCCCAGGCGCTGGGGATGGCTCCTTGGCCTCTGCCCCAGGCGCTAGAGTGGCTCTGGTCGTGACAAAGCGACGCCCCCTAGTGGGCGTGCCGGGTGGATCCTGGTCGGGCGCATGCGGGAGTCTGTCGGACTGCCTCCCCGTTTCCAGCTTCAAAAAAATAAATAAATAAATAAAATTTAAAAAAAAAATAGTGCTTTAAATTTGCACAAGTGAATCAGTTAACAGGCTGCCTATAGGCACTGCCCAGTGCAGCGTGAGCCACAGTGAGAGGGGACGCCAGTTTCCCGGCGGGGGGATCAGGGGGATCAGCGCTTGGCAGGGAGGGAAGAGCTGGATAGTGCAAACTCCACGAAGAATCCGTAAAGCTAGTGACGAAGTGGGCGCGAGCCCCAAGCGAGGGCTTGGTACAACCACAAATGCCCATTCCCAGGCTTAGCTGGGGCGGGATAGAGACCCTGAAAGCACTCCGCAGCCTCAGCCTGAACCTGAACGGCCGGAGCTGCCGGGGTTTCGGGGTTTGATCCGGACCCAGTGAAAGTGTTTTCAGGCTGGAGAGCAGGGAGAGCCGGGCCCCAGCTTCTCCCTTTCCCAGGTTTCGCCCACGGGTCTTTTCCAGACTTGGGCCATGGGATGAGCGTGCTCGTTTTCTCCTAGGGATCAGCGGGCAGGTAGAAAACAAGAGGCTCAAGAAAGGCAGCTCCCGCCAGGTCGTGGAGGGAATGCGGGCTCTCCACTCGGACAGGGCCCCGAGTCCGTCAGAGGCTGCCCTGCGCCGTGGGGAGCCGCTCGCGGCCTTCCCGGCCCCTAGCGGAAGCCGGGCCAACTCCAGCAGCGGCCAGGAGGTAACCGAGGACTGCGCAGGGAAGGGCAGGGACCCGGCCGCTGCCGAGGCGTCCTCACCCCGGCCCCCGTTTCCTTCCGTAGGAGGCGCTGTGGCTGCAGGAGGTCTCCAATCTGTCCGAGTGGCTGAGCCCCGGCCCCTGAGCCAAACTCTCCGCGCGTCCGCGCCAATCTGGCGGATACCAAGGCCACGTGTAGTCTGTTGTTCAATAAATTTACAGCCTGCGCGTCGGGTCCTTTTCAGTATTGTGGGAGGGGCCGGGCCCGCGCCGCTAAATGACGTCACCAAAGCTTCCCGCAGGCGCGGGCCAAGGCAATGGGCTTGCGTCACTGGTGCGCGCCGCGGGTGCGGGCGCGATGGCGGCGCTGGGCGGGGATGGGTTGCGTTTGCTGTCGGTGTCGCGACCGGAGCGACAGCCCGAGTCGGCGGTTCTGGGAGGTCCGGGCCCCGGCTTGTGCTGCTGGGTGTCGGTGTTTTCCTGTCTCAGCCTCGCCTGCTCCTACGTGGGCAGCCTCTATGTCTGGAAGAGCGAGCTGCCCAGGTGCGGGGGCTGCGCGCGCGCCTTGAACTCGCGCCTCCACGAGGCGGGGCTGCAGGCGGAGCTTGGGCGAACCGAGGGCGGGGCGGGGCTGTGCTGTCTGGAGGCAGCCGTGGGCCTCCTGAACTTAATGCCCCATCCGTAGGGACCACCCTGCCGTCATCAAGCGGCGCTTCACCAGTGTCCTGGTGGTGTCCAGTCTCTCGCCCCTCTGCGTGCTACTCTGGAGGGAACTCACAGGCATCCAGGTGCAAAGGAGGCGGGGCAGAGGGCAACAGGGGAGAGATCTGAGGGGTTATTGAGGGAGGGAGCCAGACTGATGTCCCCTTTCCTGTGGCTCAGCCAGGCACACCCCTTCTCACCCTGATGGGCTTCAGGCTGGAGGGCATTTTCCCAGCAGCACTGCTGCCCCTGCTGCTGACCATGGTGAGTTCTTTCTTTTTCCTTCTCTGTTCTTTGGTATGAGCATAACGCTCCTTTATGTGACCTCCTTTTCTTATCCTGATTATATCCAGTTTTTGCTGATGGGAGACAGGAATTGTGAGGTGGTTCGATGCCCTCTGGTATGCAGGGGTGGGAAACCTCTGCTGAGAACAGGAAGCTTGAGGCCTCGTCTGGGTAAAGGCTGTGGATTATAGTTTAAGCCTTTCATTTGATTACTCCTGATTTTGTATCTCCAGATCCTTTTTCTGGGCCCACTGATGCAGCTCTCAATGGATTGCTCCTATGACCTGACAAATGGGTTGAAGGTGGTCTTAGGTGAGTCCTCTGTGCTGAGGGGAAAAGTAGCAGGTAGTCCAGGATAGGGAATCACAATGGGACCTGAACATGAGATGAGATGCTTTGTTTCCTCATCAGTAAAGTGGGAACATATAGCAGGTGTCCTCTGAGAGTTGGTTCCTCATGTTCTAGGAGCCCCCTAGGTACCACTAGAAGTGGACTTGGGTTAGAGAGCATTTCTCTTGCTTAAACCTTTGGCATCTCCAAGCCAGAGCTGGTCATGGGCAGGGTTTTTATGTTTTGTTTTGTTTTAGAGACAGAACGGGAGAGAGAAGCATCAACTTGTAGTTGTGTCTCTTTAGTTCATTGCACTTCATATGTGCCTTGATCCAAGGGCTCAAGCCGACAAGTGATCCACTGTTCAAGCCAGTGACCATGGGATCATTTCCATGATTCCATGCTCAAGCAGGCAACTCTGTGCTCAAGCCAGATGAGTTCATGCTCAAGCTGCCGGCCTCAGGGTTTCAAACCTGGGGCCTTGGCATCCCAGACCAGTGCTCTGTCTACTGCACCACCACTGGTCAGGCTATTTTGGGCAGATTTTGATGTTGCCAGATATCCTGTCTCAGCTGCTAATGCCTTTCCATTCAGTCTTCTTGAGACATTGTGTTATGCTGATAAACAAAGCTGGACCCTTACCTGTTCTGAGTATGAACGCCTAACCTAAGTTTGGCCAGGAAAAGATTGTTGGAGGACCTCTAGGGTCTCTGTTCAATAACTAGCCACCCATTGCCTGTCTTGACTCCCCTCTCCTAGCCCCTCGCTCTTGGGCCCGCTGTCTCACAGATATGCGTTGGCTTCGGAACCAAGTGATTGCACCTCTAACAGAGGAGCTGGTGTTCCGGGCCTGCATGCTTCCCATGTTAGCACCGTGTACAGGCCTGGGCCCTGCTGTGTTCACCTGTCCTCTCTTCTTTGGAGTTGGTGAGTCCAACCTGGTCCTGCTGAAATGATCCCAGCATGAAAGCTAAGAACTGGGCTTGGGGCAAGGATTGGGTCTATAGGGCAGGCTGGGAACAATGCCACATGGTTCTCACCTTCTTCCTAGCCCATTTTCACCACATTTTTGAGCAGCTTCGATTCAGCCAGAGCAGTGTGGGGAGCATCTTCTTGTCTGCAGGTGAGTCCTAGAGAGCATGCCTGGGGCAGTCTTGGGTTGGAGTTATGTCAGGGTGTCCTTAATTAGCCACTCTGGGGGAATTGGGAACAGAGGGCTATACTGTTGGAGGGGCTACTGATCATTGGGAGTTGGGGTGTCGAGGACAGTCATACATGCTGGGGCAGACAGTCACTGCCGCCAGAGGGGAGGGCGTTTGTCTGTGTGATGGGTGTACAGTGTTGGGACAGGAAGGGCATGCAGGTGTGCTCACTCACAGACTCCCCGTCTCCAGCGTTCCAGTTCTCCTACACAGCTGTCTTTGGTGCCTACACTGCTTTTCTCTTCATCCGCACAGGTTGGTCCTCAGTCTCTCATGGGTCCCCCGGGGCTCGGGCCCACGGGAGTGGGTGGGAGAATGGGAAGACTTTGTTCTAGGAGCAACAATTTTTGTTTTTAACCGCAGTCTTTGAGACAGGCTACGCCAGGGCCCTCAGCCCTGAGAGGCAGAAGGAAGCAGAGGCCATGGTGTGTGGATGCATGGGTGGACCATTGATCTGTCACAGGGGGTGAGGGTCCTGGGGCAGGAGGAGGCTGCTCCACGAACTGCTCTGTCTCCCCTCCCCAGGACACCTGATTGGGCCAGTGCTCTGCCACTCCTTCTGCAATTACATGGGCTTCCCTGCTGTGTGTGCAGCCCTGGAGCATCCACAGAGGCGGCCCCTGCTGGCAGGCTATGCCCTGGGCGTAGGACTCTTCCTGCTTTTGCTCCAGCCCCTCACGGACCCCAAGCTCTATGGCAGTCTTCCCCTTTGTGTGCTTTTGGAGCGGGCAGGGCACTCAGAGGCTCCCCTGTGCTCTTGACCCTTGCTCCTGCACACACTCCTATGAACTCACATGGGCTCCTCAGCCCTCCCCACCAATGGGTGCTTCAGGGGAGGAGCTGGCTGGGGTCTGGAGATCTCAGGAATTTTTGTAGGGGATTGAAGCCAGAGCTAGTTGAATCCCAGGGACCAAGAGAAAGGAGCAGATATCCAAAGGGTGCACCCCCCTCAAAAGGGGGGTGAGGAGCATTTCGGAGTGAGGGAACAAGGAGCAGGTCCCAGGAGCCGTGCACTTCCTTCCTCACTGGACTGCTGCTTCTCTGAGCTCCTCTGCCCCTGAAACGCTGCTGGGGGTCGAGTCTACAGAACTCCTCCCCCAACTTCCCAGGGTTTTCTCACTGTCTTTTTGCATCAGGACTTTGTATTGGGATATTAAAGAGATTTAACTTGGGTAACATGGCTTTGCACCTTTAGGAATGAGTGTATTTGGGGTCTTGGGAGTGTGCCTGGTGGGGACAGACGGGAGCCTCTGTCTGCGTTGGGTCATGTAGCTTCCTTCTTCCTGAGCCAGGCCCCTAGTCCTATCACAAGTGGACCTGGAATGCAGGTACCAGGTGTGGGCCCAGCTCATCCTGGTTCCTGTGACTTGGCTACCAGGGTCAGGACATGGGACCCAGGTCCCTGACCCCAGTGATGGAGCCTCTATCCTGTCGGAGAAGCTAGGGCCACTGTGGGGCTTCCACTGGGATCTCCCCAAAGTCTGCCAGCCTTCCATTTTGGAAATAGATCCAAAATGTTAGAGGAGCCAGTTTCAGTCACATGAGAGGCTTTTCTGGCCCTCTCCACCTCAAGGTCTGCCACCATGCTGCTTGTCTGGTCCCTGTTGGAGAACAGAGGCTGTAGCCCTCCAGCAGCAATCCTGCTAAGCAAGACTCTAACTCAGGATTCTGTCTTAGAGCCTGTGAATGTTCTCTGCTGAGTGTTTTTCAGGCCCCATTCCAGACTCTTAGGGTGTTCCGAGTCCCCTTCCCTGAGGCGGGTGGTTGAAGGAACGGAAACGCATGTGCAGTCATTGCCCACAGCGCCCCCAGATTGGCTGTGACTAAAGCACATTCACCTGGATCTAAAAGGGCATTATGAGAGTCACACACCCACCTTGCTGGAAAGTTCTGTGCAGCAGCTTTTGGAGAGGCAGAGGGAGTGAGCACAGGCCTATTCAGAAGGTACCTTTGGAATCTTGAGAGTCCAAAAAGGAGATGGCCCAGGCCCAACCAGAGACTGGGTTGTGGTTTCCTGAGAGGGCTGGAATGGTCCCCCGGGAGCTGGAGTATCCAGGCTTTGTCCCTCCTTTTCCTCATGCTCCTGCTTAGGAACAGCCCCCTGCTGTCTCATCCTCCCACTATCACCTCACTGTCCTCACTGCCCCTGTGCAATGAGCCACAATGTGGTGACGCAGGCAGGGTTGCTCATTCTGCAGTGGAGGGAACTGGCTGAGGACAGGTTTCTCCTGAGAGCTCATTCTGGCGTGTAGGCAGGGTTAGGTCCCGAGACTGCCCAGTGCTGCTAACTTCCCATCAAAGCCTCATACCTGGCCCTGGCTGGTTGGCTCAGTGGTAGAGCGTCGGCCTGGCATGCAGAAGCCCCGGGTTCAATTCCCGGCCAGGGCACACAGGAGAAATGCCCATCTGCTTCTCCACCCCTCCCCCTCTCCTTCCTCTCTGTCTCTCTCTTCCCCTCCTGCAGCCGAGGCTCCATTGGAGCAAAGATGGCCCAGGCACTGAGGATGGCTCTGTGGCCTCTGCCTCAGGCGCTAGAATGGCTCTGGATGTAACAGAGTGACGCCCCAGAGGGGCAGAGCATCGCCCCCTGGTGGGCATGCCGGGTGGATCCCAGTCGGGCGCATGCGGGAGTCTGTCTGACTGCCTCCCCGTTTCCAGCTTTGGAAAAATGCAAAAAAAAAAAAAAAAAAAAAAAAAAGCCTCATACCTGAAGGTTCCCACGGAGGGCTTTCCACACCTCCCAGAACTGGTGCCTGTCTGCTTTCAGTCCTGGGAGAAGGGCTGTGAAGCTGGACCAGGGTTTAGAAAGGAAAGCAGTGTGCATGGGAAGCAAGTCCACTAACCAGCTTGGTTTGAACCCTTTCTGCCCCTTACTAGCTGTGGGATCCTGGGCAAGTTATTTAACTCTGTGACTGTGTTCATAAAGTGGGTGAAGGCTGATTACCTGGGTTAACAGGTGTTGAACTTAGAACAGCCCCACTTTCCCAAGCCCTTAGTAATGACTAGCTAATCCTGTTTGAGGTGTATAGATAGTAGGTACTCAGTAGTGGCTTAAATCAAGGCCACTATTGTCCTTCTCACTATCCCAAGAAGATACAGCTTGCCTGGGGAGTCAGAAGAGCAGAACACCCTGTCTCTGGAGTGTCAAGTGGGGTGGGCTGCAAGGACCCATCATGGAGGGCAGGGGAAAGTCAGTTTTATTGAGCCAAGTTCTCAGGACCTGGGGCTTGCTTAGGGTCCTCACCCCCTAGAGGTGGGTCCCCCTAAACCTGCTCCCCTGGATCCTATAGGCCCACCTGTGCCACCACCTGTAGTCTCCAGCAAGGATAGGACCCTCATTTGGCAAGAGGTGAGTATGTGAGTCCACCAGCAGGGAAAGGACATGATGGCTGGAGAAAGGGGATGGGCCACTGCAAGACTTCTCTCCTGCTACGAGCAGTGGACAGGAGCCCCAGGGCCAGGCCTTCCTGGCCTCTGTTACCAGCTGGCCCGGGCCTGCCCTGGCAGCGCAGTCTGTAGAAGGCTTGGGGTAGGGATGGCCAGGTTGCAAGTTAGGTGACATCACTCAATCTCCAGGATGAGGTCATCACCCTCCAGTGTCATGTCTGTGGTTACGTGCACCTTGCGGACAGTACCCTCCATGGGTGAGGTTACCACAGTCTCCATCTTCATGGCGCTGAGCACACAAAGGGGCTGGCCTTTGGCCACCTTGTCCCCTGCTGCCACCTTGATGTCTATCACCTTCCCAGGCATGGGTGCCCCGATCTGGCCTTTCACATCCTTCAGGGCCTTGGGGTGGAAGTGCATCTCCTGCGGGCGGCAGAGGGGACATGAGACACCAGGCCTCACCCGCCCCCCCCCTCCCCGGCCGGCGCGGGGGGAGCTGTACCTTCATGGCCTGCGTGTCCTTGACCAGAATGGACCGCAGCTGTCCATTGAGCTCGAAGAAGACCTGCCTCTGGCCAGCCCAGTTCAGGTCGCTCACAGCCAGAGCTTTAATGTGCAGTGTCTTGCCCCGCTCCAGCTCCACCTGCAGAGGGTGCAGCAGCTCAGAGCTGAGGGGCAAGCAAGGGGAAGCAGTCCCCACCCTGGGTCTCAGCTCCCTGCTATTCCAGGCCTAGCTCCCTGGTGACCAAGGGTACTTCATGCACCCGTAGCTCAAGGACCAGTGACAGCCAGGCCATCGGACACTCCAGATGTGCCGTGGTCCTTGGTGGTGGGGACAGAGTCTCTGGGTTGGAGTATACACAGACGCCGCTGACCTCAAACTCCTCTGCAATTCTGGGGCCCTGCAGGAAGAGGCGGGTGTTGAGGCTGTCCACGGGGCCAAAGGTGGCTGTGAAGTCCTTGAACTGGGCAAAGACATCAGGGTACATGGCCGCTGAGAGCACGTCCTCTGGTGTCACCTCGTCCCCGTGCCGCTCTATCAGTTCCTTCTCTAGCACCTGCAGGTCCAGGGGAGGAAGGGAGGCCCCAGGCCGGCCCTCCACCCTCGGCAGATCCTTTAACACCTGGGGAACACGGCAGAAAGTCAGGCCTGACTCCTGTACCAGCTCTTACCTCACAGTGGGCTGGACCGTCCCTACCTTGGAGCGAAAGGGCTCAGGAAATCCCCCATGGGGGATGCCAATGTAGCCTTGCAGGAACTCCACCACAGAGCGGGGGAAGGACAGCTCTTCTGCCTGCGCCTCGACATCTGCTCGGCCTAGCCCATTCTGCACCATAAACTGGGCAAGGTCCCCCACGATCTTGGAAGAGGGGGTCACCTGAGGAGACAGGCCCCTGGGTTAGGGTGCCAGGCGCCTTACGGAGGCCCAGAAGCACAGGTAAGAACACGGCCTGACTCACCTTGATGAGGTCACCTAGCATCTGGTTGGCCTCCACGTAGGCCTTTTTGACTTCCTTGAATTTGGAGCCGAGCCCCATGCTGTGGGCCTGGAAGTGCAGGTTGGTGTACTGACCCCCTGGGATCTCATTCTCATAAACGTCCGAGTTGCCAGACTTCATGGTAGCCGTGCAGTCAAATGCCGCATACAGTCCCCGGGCCCCCTCCCAGTACTCACTGTAGTCAAACACACGCTCCAGGGGCACCCCTGCAGGGAGGCCAGAGGTGGGGCGGGGTGGGAAATGTACTGAGCTCCCAGCTGTTCCTCCCCAGACCCCAGGGCCGGCTCAGGACCCACTCCAGACTGGGTGGCAAAAGGCAAGGCTGGGCCAGAGCATCTGGAGTCTTGGTTGGCCAGACTACTGGGACTGGTGGGGCTGCGGCTTTGAATGGGGGATGGCCATGTGTCCTACCTGTGTCCAGGGGAGTCCCTCGAGTACAGGCCACCAGGGCCCCCATGCTGGGCTGGGAAGTCATCCCGGACATGGAGTCGGATGCCACATCCACCACATCAGCCCCAGCCTGGGCACAGGCCAGCATGGCCGCCACACCTGCCCCTGATGTGTCATGAGTATGGATGTGCAGTGGGAGGTCGGGGAAGCGGTCCCTGAGAGAGCCGATCAGCATGGTGCAGGCCGCTGGCTTCAGCAGCCCTGCCATGTCCTAGGGGAGAGGCAGGGAGGGTGAGTAGGGGGACAGGGTGTCTGCACGGCGGGGGAGGTGGGGAATCAGGACTGCTGGAGGTGGACGGGCCCAGGTACCTTGATGCACAGTATGTGGGTGCCAGCTTGCACTAGCTCTTCGGCCAAGTCCATGTAGTATTGCAGCGAGTATTTGGTGCGGCTAGGGTCAGCCACGTCACCCGTGTAAGAGATGGCAGCCTCGACCACACCACCAGCCCTGCCAGCTGCCTCCATACCCAGCAGCAAATTGGGCAGATAGTTGAGGGAGTCAAAGACCCGAAAAATATCCATGCCATTCTCCTTGGCCACCTCACAGAACCTGAGTGGGTAGGAGAGCCCAGGGGTTAGCCACATCCCACTCCCCCCACCCCAACACACACACACACACACACTCTCTCTTCTCTGGGTCCTGGCCCACCTGTAGCCCCTGGGGAATGAGTGAGGGTCAGGCCTGGCAAGGGGCACAGTACCCACAGGGCAGGGGTGGGCACCACAGTGCACTTAGCTGTGTTCAGTACGGAAGGGTTAGCTGGATGTAGGAGTGGCAGGCTGAGGGAGAACAGCCCTAGCTCTATACCACATAGCCTGGGACAAGTCACCTGCCTTCTTGGGACCTCCACGGTCCCTCTAAAGCCCTTCTAGTTCTCTGACTATAATTCTGCATTTCATGACATCCTCAAATAGCCGCCCTTACAGGTAGGCTTGGTTGTGAGCCTGTCGGGAGCACGGGCTATGGCAGTGACTGCTCACCCCAGCCCAGACTCACTTGAAGACCACATTGTCGGGGTAGTTGGTATAGCCCACAGCATTGGCCCCCCGCAGCAGCATCTGGAATGGGATGTTGGGGATGAGCTCCCGAAGCTCCTGCAGACGCCGCCAGGGGCACTCGTACAGGAAGCGCATTGCAACATCGAACGTGGCTCCTGCATGGGGACCGAGAGGCCCAGGTCAGCCTGTGGGGAAGTCCAGGCTCTCTGTGTCCTTCCTTTGACATTCCCCACCCAGTCAGTCCTCTGTGCGGAAATTGTTTCTCCTCGGTGTCAAATCTGATCTTGTGCCTAGCTCCAGGCCTGGCCAAAGCAGGCACCAGTTACTGTTGGCTGAACAGATGTGCACTGTGCCTTGTTCACTTCTCACCGTTTCCCTCAATGTTAGTGTCTATAGCTTCCAGAGAGGCTCCAGGGCCCTGACCACACTGGGTGCCTGATTCCTGCCAGGTCCTGTCCCCGTTCCAGCCTACCTCCCCAGTTCTCGATGCTGAAGAGCTGGTTGAAGTTGTGGGCAACATAGGGGGAAATCTTTTTGAGGTCGTGGGTTCTCACACGAGTGGCTAGCAGTGACTGGTGGGCATCCCTGAAGGTCGTGTCCATCAGCAGCAGCCCCTGGTGGTTCCGCACGGCTCGAGCAAAGCCCTCAGGCCCCTCTCGCAGCAGAATGTCTCTTAGGCCAGCAGGGGGCGGGCCTAGGGCAGACCAGGAATTAGCGCCTATCCCGCAGGCAGCAGGCCTCCCCTTGAGCTGGCAGAGTGGATTGCTCCTACCTATGGGCACCACGGGAACGATGGGGTCTGTGGAACTGGGACTGGCTTTGACAGGGATTGGGGTGGTTGGGCCATTCACCATGATGTGTCCTGCGGAGAGAGTGGGCGCTGGGTCAGGGGGTTGGGCAGAGCTGAGTTGAGGGCAGGAGTGAGTAGGTGGTGTTGGGGTGGGGAGACTCCTCTGGAAGCCCCAGTCCTCTCCAAAGCCAGACCCTCCTGGGTCCAGGCAGTGGGGACCTATTGAGGACCGTGTGGATAGAAAACGGAGGTCTCTGAGATCAGGAGCAAGGAGGGTGGGCAGAGTGAGGGGAGGTAAAGTAAAGGGGGACCAGGTTGAGGGCAGGGGTGCTAGAAAGCTCTCTGGGTAAGGGGTCAGGAACAAAGCATCTGGGAGGGGAGAGGAGGGCAGCCTCGGGGCCGGACCGAGGTAGTACAGCAGCTTCTGGGCCCGGTTCTGTGCAGGGCGCAGCTGGAACAGCTCCGGGTTCTCGTCAATGAACTGGGTGTCCACGGGGCCCGCCAAGAACTGCTGGTTGTTGAGCACGTTCTGCAGGAAGGGGATGTTGGTCTGCAGGACAGAGGTGGGTAGGATGGTGTCACCATCCAACACAGGGAAAGAAGGAGCTGAAGGTGCCACCCAGGCCAACACAGCTTCCCGAGTTCCCCGGGATGCCATGTTCCCTGTGGAGTGGCATTTCCCCACCTCCTCCCCCCTCACTCACCCCAGCACAACCTGAAAACAGGCACCTCCACACCTCCCACAGCACGGGAGACAGGTGAGGCCCTCTCCCCACAGCGCAGTGGCATGAAGCAGCACCCCTTGCCCTCCAATTTGGCTTCTTGAAAGAGGCCCCTCCCTTCAACAGACCTCACCCCACCCCGTCCCCTACACAACACACAGCGATACTCTCATTAAGGTTCCTCCTTGTGGCTAAATCCAGTGGGCACTTTCCCACCCTTCTCTTGCTAACGGCCCCTTGGACATTTTTTCCTGGGCTGCCAAGACATCTTGCCCCCCCTCCTGACCCCTGGTCACTGCTGGGGGCTCCTTTTACCCCTGCAGGATGGAGTTTCTGGGGCTGTCACTGAGCCTCTCATCAGCAGTCTCCCTGGGTGGCCTCCAGCTCCAGAACCAAGACCCCTAAAGTGGAAATGCCTTCTGGGCATCTCTCCCAATGTGTCTCAGATAAGTTCAAGTCCAGAGCCAGCTTTCCTCACTCTGTTCTTCTGCAACTGCTGCTGGGTACCTCCCTGTCCACCCAGTTACCAAACCTATGATCCATCACCCTCACCATGTCCTCCGCCCACGTCACTGGTAAAGCCAGGTGATTCTACCGTGACCATCTCCACAATGCCAAACTTGCCTTGTGCTTTTTGCACGGCACACCTTTGCACCCACCAGCTAAGCTCTTCCCCGAAGCTGGAGATGAAAGAACTGTCCGCACCCCTACCCTCTCGGCAGAGCTGGCTCCCTTCTCTAGTGGGCCTGCATGGGCTCAGCTGTTGGAAAAGCTCCTCCCTTGGCCTCATCCTTTTGGCTCAGCAGCATTTCTCACATGCAGCATTTTGGGGATGGGGTGCTGTCTGAGGTGCCTGCGTCCCTGTGTTTTGTGCACATCAGCCCTCCGTTCTGCTCATTAAATGGCTGGGAGGTGGTATGAAGCTGGGACAGGCTGCATGGGGACCCGGGAGCCAGCTCTGTGAGAACGCTCTGTGAATATGAGACTGTGTGTTGGGATTCCGGTGTGTGCGCCTGTTACCACATGGCCTCGGCCCTGGCTGTCACTTCAGAGAAAGCATTTCCGTGTGCTGCCGGTTCAGGAGCTCTGTTGACACCATGGGCTGCTGGGCGGTTGCTGCTCTGAGAGAGTCCACCTGTCCCCCAGGGCTCCTAACAGCTGGAGGCCTAGCAGGTAGGCTGCCTCCCCATCAGCATCGCACAGGTGGCCACTGCAGAGGAGGGACAGCCAATCCTGCCTCCTGCCTTTGCAACAAATTGGCCTCTGCGTACCTGAGACTAGACCCTGCCCCTCCTAAAGAGGTAAGGACATTTTAACTGGACCAAGGCATGGCATTGGAGAAGAGAAAACCAGTTAAATCATCTAAAGAACGTAGAACCACACATAGGTGAAAAGGACCCTCAAAGACCTCCCCTATCAAACTCTGCATTTCTCTTTTGTAGACCCTCCCTTTGTAATTTTGGTAGGCTATGTCATCCCCACTGTCCTGTAAGCTCCATGGGGGGAGGAACCAGGCCCTTCTGGTTCCTGATATACCCCCAACTCCCAGCACAGGGCGGCACACAATGGATGTGAGCAAACATGTCTAGAGTGAATGAAAACATTTTTGATGGGGAGAATAGAAACAACAAACTATGAGCTGATGCCATTGAACCTCCGAGTTGAGCCTGGGCTAGAATCTAAAACCTTCATCTAACAGTCCCACCAGCTGAAGCCTGGGGAATGAGTGAGAAAAGCTCTGCAGGCGGCTAAGCCCTGGCACCATTCCTCTCTTCTTACCACATGTGGTGCAGAAAGGTGCCCATGTTAATACCCCTGGCCCTGAATGAGGAAATTGTGGTTCAATAACGTGCCCAAGGTTACCGGCTGTACCAGGCAGGATTAAAATTCGGTCTGTTTCCAAGTTCCCACCCACCAGGTCCCCAGAGATCAAGTCGGGAGGAAAGGAAGGGAGCAGGGGGAACCCGGGTTGCCTGAGGACTAGCAGATAACCGAGTGGGGTAACTTTCCTAACTGGGCCCAGGATGCCCGACATGATTCGGAACCCTCTGCGATCCCACCAAACTTGACCATAAGAGGCAAGAAGCTGGACCTCCCCACCCCCACCAGGAGCCCTTCCTCTGCTGTGCCAGGCTAGGCGCACTCCCAGGAAAGAGGCCGGCAGTGGCAGAGCGGGAGGGAGGGACTGCGGGCGCACCAAGGACCACTGACGCACAGCTTCAAACGGCGTGCCTCCGCCGGCCTGCTGGGAAACGAGCCACGCAGACCAATCAGATGAAGGCAGAGACCGGTTGGCTCCCAAGATCTCTGGGCGGGCGGGGGTCCTGAGGGGGGGGGAAACGGTAACGGGGCCAGGCGCCAGCCGGGAGACCAAACCCTCTCGGCCCCACCCCATAGCAACTCTGACGGGGTCGTCGCCCTAACCCTCCCCCGTCCAGAGCCCCTTGCGTGTCGGGGACCCTCCACGTGACTTGGCGATGCAGAACGGTTATGACCTTCAGCGTGTGTCTGTGAATGCAAGGGTCCCAGCAACAGCTCGGATTTGCGCCCGGCCCCGCCTGTAGATGCGAGGACGTGCATGTGTGGGCATGTGTGGGTGTATTGGGGAGGGTGCCCAGCGACATGTGACAAAGACTCCCATCTCTGGGAGATGGTGAAGGGGCCTGCGAGCTGGTGCTTTGTCTGGCTGGCTGCAAAGGGACGGTTCGCGCAGCGGCGGCGGGCGCCTGCAAGGTGCAGGATGCTGGGGCGCCAGGGTGTCCGGGGGCGCGCGCGCCTGAGCCAGAGTGAGTGCGCTGCGGCAGGGCCCGGGAGCTGTGCGGCGACCCCGCGCCGGCCTGGGCCTCGGGCGTGACCCGGATCCACCCGTGGGTGCTGCAGTGGCTGTGTGTCTCCGTGACCTCGGGAGCCGGCCCGGGGTGGGTCCCCGTGCAGCCCTCCTCCCTGTCTGTCCTCCACGTGCGTGTCCACGGTGCGCGTGCTCGCCGGCGCACACCCGCCCGCCTGCCGCCACCGCCACGAGCCGTTCCGGGAAAAGGTGCCGAGAACCGATTGAACCGGGGCCGGGGGCCCAAGCGCCATGGGCCGGCGGGCGAGCGGTGGGCGGCCGGTCAGCCCCGGGCCTCGCCCCCGCGGGAGCGCTGCCTGGAGTCGGTGGGGGCCGGCCGGGCCCTTGGGGAGGCCGGCCCGTGCCCCCTGAACTACGGATACCAGGTGAGCTCCCCCTCCAAGGGACACAGCGCGGGAGGCTGGCTTGGGAGGGAAGAGCGCCAAGACCAGGGCCTGGGGGGCGGCATACCAGTTGGGGAGGAGATGGTGCAGAGGCGTGGGGGGTGCTGGCGATCCCAGGGACACCAGGGAAAGGCGGTTCCAGGACCCTCCCTGCTCTCATGCCCTCTGCTGGTCCTGCCTCAGGCCTCTCCATATTCTCAGAGCCTGCACTCCCCCTAACCAGCTTGGGAGATGTGACCTTAACTCTAGGAGGGCTAGCCCACAGACCCAGGCTTCCCTCACCCCCAAAGGGCTCCTAGGGCCTCTGAATGGCACCCCCCCCCCAAGACCAGGTTCTGGAAGCTGGCTCCTGGGGTTGGGCCCTGGGCACTTGCCCCCCACCCCACCTGTGCCTGGGCTTTGGCCCTTCCTTACAGGGCACACACCATGGCCCCACTGCTCCTGCTGCTGCTGCTGGCCACTGGAGCAGCTGCCTGCCCACTGCCCTGTGTCTGCCAGAACCTGTCTGAGTCGCTCAGCACCCTCTGTGCCCACCGGGGCCTGCTGTTTGTGCCACCCAATGTGGACCGGCGCACAGTAGAGCTGCGGCTGGCCGATAACTTCATCCAGGCTTTGGGGCCACCAGACTTCCGCAACATGACAGGGCTGGTGGACCTGACGCTCTCCCGCAATGCCATCACCCGCATTGGGGCCCGCGCCTTCGGGGACCTGGAGAGCCTGCGCTCCCTGCACCTGGACGACAACAGGCTGGTGGAGCTGGGCAGCAGCAGCCTGCGGGGCCCAGCCAACCTGCAGCACCTCATCCTGAGTGGCAACCAGCTGGGCCGCATCGCCGCTGGGGCCTTTGACGACTTCCTGGACAGCCTGGAGGACCTGGACCTGTCCTACAACAACCTGCGGCAGGTGCCCTGGGCCGGCATCGGCGCCATGCCTGTCCTGCACACCCTCAACCTGGACCACAACCTCATCGACGCGCTGCCTCCTGGAGCCTTTGCCCAACTTGGCCAGCTCTCCCGCCTTGACCTCACCTCCAACCGCCTGGCCACACTGGCCCCTGACCCGCTCTTCTCCCGGGGGCGTGATGCTGAGGCCTCGCCCGCCCCCCTGGTGCTGAGCTTCAGCGGGAACCCCCTACACTGCAACTGTGAGCTGCTCTGGCTGCGGCGCCTGGCCCGGCCCGACGACCTGGAGACCTGCGCCTCCCCGCCTGGCCTGGCCGGCCGCTACTTCTGGACGGTGCCTGAGGGCGAGTTCTCCTGCGAGCCACCCCTCATCGCCCGCCACACACAGCGCCTCTGGGTGCTGGAGGGCCAGCGGGCCACGCTACGCTGCAGGGCCCTGGGGGACCCTGCTCCCACCATGCACTGGGTCGGCCCGGATGACCGGCTGGTCGGCAACTCCTCCCGAGCCCAGGCTTTCCCCAATGGAACCCTGGAGATTGGGGTGACTAGCTCTGGGGATGCAGGGGACTATACCTGCATTGCCACCAATCCTGCTGGCGAGGCCACAGCCCATGTAGAACTACGGGTGCTGGCCTTGCCCCATGGCGGGAACGGCAGCGCTGAGGGGGGCCGTCCCGGGCCCTCGGACATCGCTGCCTCAGCCCGCACTGCTGCCGAGGGCGAGGGTACACTCGAGGCTGAGCCAGCTGTGCAGGTGACAGATGTGACCGCCACCTCAGGGCTGGTGAGCTGGGGGCTGGGACGGCCAGCAGACCCCGTGTGGATGTTCCAGATCCAGTACAACAGCAGCGAGGATGAGACCCTCATCTACAGGTGAGGGTACACTCTGCAGCCCCGGGCTCCTCCCCTCCAGGGTTGGGCCCCTCTGTCCTTGGGCTTCCACACCTCTCTTCTGCTTCTGACTGCCTGGTGGCGGTGGGCTGTCGGGGAGGGCAGGGAGTACCAGGAAGAGGAGGCCGGAGGTGTCCTCCAGGTCTCTCTCATGTGGCTGCGCCACTAGAGGCCTCCTATATGTGATTAAGCATGTAGCTAGCCACACATGCATGTTCCCTGTCCCTGGTGATGTGATTCTCTACTCCTCCTCAGCTTGCCCTGGGTCTGCATGTTGGGACACACGCTTGTCTGTCCCCTGCACTGTCTCAGTGCCACACACACATGCCTGTCTCTGTTTCTCTGCCTTCCTGGGCGAAGACAAAGCCCCTGTGGTCCTAGGGGAGGAGGGTGTTCAGAACTGGGACCTGGCAACTCAGGTGAGGGTGGGAGGTGGACAGCGAAGGGGTCCATGGGGGTGGGGCTGCAGCCTGGACCCGAAGGCCTGGGCTCTGACCCCCAGACCTTGCCTGCAGGATCGTCCCAGCCTCCAGCCACCACTTCCTGCTGAAGCACCTGGTCCCCGGTGCCGACTATGACCTCTGCCTGCTGGCCCTGTCACCTGCTGCTGGGCCTTCGGACCTCACGGCCACCAAGCTGCTGGGCTGTGCCCACTTTTCAACAATGCCAGCCTCGCCCCTGTGCCACACCCCTCATGCCCACATGTTGGGCGGGACCCTGACCGTTGCTGTGGGGGGGGTGCTGGTGGCTGCCTTACTGGTCTTCACTGTGGCCTTGCTGGTTCGGGGCCGTGGGGCTGGGAATGGCCGCCTCCCCCTCAAGCTCAGCCACGTTCAATCTCAGACCAATGGAGGCCCCAGTCCCACACCCAAGACCCACCCGCCACGGAGCCCACCACCGCGCCCCCAGCGCAGCTGCTCCCTGGACCTAGGAGATTCCGGCGGGTGCTACGGTTATGCCAGACGCCTAGGAGGGGCCTGGGCCCGACGGAGCCACTCGGTGCACGGGGGACTGCTTGGGGCAGGGTACCAGGGGGTGGGGGGCAGCTCAGAGCGCCTGGAAGAGAGTGTGGTGTGACAGCCCAGGGCAGAGGGCATAGGGTGGGCAGCCACCTGGTCTGGGTGGGTCAGCATTGCCTGGGAGTCCCTCCCAGTTTTACCCTTGGTACCTCAGGCCCCCTTGTGCTTGGCAGGACAGGGGGCCCTTTCCCTGGTTCTGGCCCACTGATGGGCATAAGGGACAGGTCCCTCTGACAGGTGCTCACAGCCACAGAGGCAGGGGCTGCTGCCAAGTGGGAGTCTTGTTTTTCTTTATAATAAAATTGTTGGGGACACCTCAGTGCTAGTCTCTAGTGTCGTCATGCTAGAGGGAGGAACACAAGGGAAATCTGTGGAGAAATAGGTATGACAAGGTCGGGGCTGGGACTGCCAGCCTGGTGGCGGTGGCCCAAGCAGATCCGGTGCCCTCGGCCTCCTCCTGACTGCTGAGTGCTTGGTCTGGTGACTCCTGACCCGGGTGAGCCCAGGCCTGGCACCTGGAGCATAGGGGACCGGACACCTGTGCCCTCTGTGCTAGGCCTGTGTCTGTGAGAGCAGAGTGCCCCTTCCAGCAGGCCAGGCTAGGACAGGATGCGACGTTCTCATGGCAGCCTGGACGTTAGAGCACACAGATGGCCACAGGAACAGGTGGGAGATGGAATAGCCTCTCCAGCAAAGGGACCAGGGCTGGCAACATCCCTAACATAACTCAGAGTCCCTGTGGTCTTGTTTATGATGACCTTATTCACCATCTCCCAGAGTACCTTCTGGATTTGTAAAATGTCATCCCAAAGGGAACGGGACAGGCTTGAAATCTCACTGCCCGAGACCTGGCGGTGTTCTGGAAAGTTCCCGTCAGTGCTGCAGGCCCTGAGATCTCGGCTTCCAGGGGCTCCACTGGCTTTCCCCGGGGCTTTGCTCAGGGCTTGTCTGGGAAGACTGAGTCAAACCTCTCTCACTGGACACAGGAGGGACAAATGACGGGGACACCCATGCTTGCCAGGCCACTGCCCTGCTCTAGGCACCACCCTGAGGACCACAGTCCATAGGTGGTCACCCTGTCTGCTTCCTCTGGCCTTGGGCATGGGCCCTGTCTCCTTTGGAACAGTCACTGCCAGTGCTCTGCACACAAACACTGCCGGGCACGATGCCTGCCCGCCCCATGCGAGGCGCACCTGATGCCTCAAGAACATGCAGGTGCCCGGGCTCTACCATGAAGAGTGTGGCTGGCACCCCAGGGCTGCAGTGGGAGCTGGGCTGGGGCAGCCAAAGCACGTGTACCGAGGGTTTGTGTCCGGTTCTGACGGGCAGCCCGGTGAGGGTGGGCACAGTCAGGTGTGTGCAGGCGGAGCAGGGGTGACACACGAGTGCCTGCCCTCCAGCCCAGAACACGTACCTGGGTGTGGCCCAAGAGCAGTCCTGGTGTAAAGAAATGAAACAAGGTTCTCAGTGGAGAAGAGCAGGAGAGTAGGAGCCATCCGAGGGCCGGACAGAGGGCAGGGGCAGCGCACGGTGTGGGAGGGCGGGCAGGGGACACAGGGGAGGCAGGGCGGCAAGTACAGGGTTGCCGGAGGCTCCAGGAGCCAGTGGCCTGCTCTGGGTGCACATTCAGAGAAGACACTGGTGGCCACAGGGCCTGGGAGCCTGTATCCTGCGCTGGCCCCCACCTCCTCCCTGTGGCCCCTGTGGCCTGTCCCCCTGCTCTGCCTCCAGGCTCAAGGGAAGGTGGTCTGCAGGAGCCAGCCGGGGTCACCAACAAGGATGACAGAGCAACAAGTGAGGGCAGGTGAGGGGTGGGGTAGCTGGTCCCCCACTGGGGTCACAGTACATACTGGCCTCCAAGCTCCCTCAGTGAGAAAGTGCGTGGAGCATATGACGTCATGAGAGGGCTCCCCTGCCCAGGAGCCCCAAGGCTCCTCACAGAAGAGCTCAGAGCCCTCCATCCCCCCCCCAGCACCTGGGGGATCGATGTCCCCTGTGATCTGGGCTGATGGCCTGAGGGGAGACAGCCTCGAACACAGGCTCCCTCCCTCCTCCCTCCTTCCTTCCTTCCCAGGGTGACGTTTTCCAGGTTTCTGCACGCCCCGGGGCCCCTGCCCGGGCACACCAGACCCTGTCAGTGGGTGAGGAGTGGCACGGTGCAGAGAGCCTGGCACTGCCCACATACCCGACCCGCCGCACAGCTGAGAGGAGATGGTGGAGCAGAAAGGCCCGGCCTGCACCCCTGCACACCCGGGTTCAGCACACAGGGAGGGTGCCTCACTGTGGGCGACCAACCTCTGGGAGCTCCCAGCAGGGACAAGGAGGGAGCTCCCTGGTGGCCAGCTCCCAGTGAGGCTGGGCATCCGACCCACCGAGGGCAGAGCCCTGTCCTGCAGTGTCAGACAGTGGCATCCGCCCAGGGGATGCCCACAGATACATGGGCAGTGCTTACTTCAAGCACAAGACAGTATGTGCCTGTGATTTCATCTCTAGACACAGACTCAGGTAACGAGCCCGACCACAGCGGGCATTTCGGGTCCTTGCCCAGCCTCTTCCTGCCCTTTGCTTACGCCTCCAGCTGCCGCCTCCCTCCTTGACTGTTCCGAAGCACCCAGCACTGTTCCAAACACAGGCTCCAGGCCTTGACCCAAACCTCTGGGATCGGAACTCCCAGCAGGGAGGCCTGGGAGCATGTGGATTAACACCTGCTCCAGGTGATCTCACCCAGTAGGGGCAGGACTTGTGTCAGACCCACAGAACAGGACTTGACTCTGGCCGAGGGCCAGTGCCCAGGCAGACCCCCAGGGACGCCGAGGGCTGGGCAGCCGCAGTGACCGAGTGCAGGCAGGAGAGTCCACGTGCAGTGAAGGGCAGGGCAGGGCAGGGCAGAGGCAGGGGTACACCCGGAAGCAGGCAGGCCTGCGGCCTCTCACCTTCACGCCCCGGACTCGGAACTCAGCCAGGGCTCTGCTCATCTTGGTGGCGGCCGTGGGGTGGTCTTTGCCATGGGCGATGACTTTGACCAGCAGGGAGTCGTAGTGCGGGGAGATGACGGCTCCCTGGAAGGCGGAAGCATTGTCCAGCCGGATGCCCATGCCCTCTCCACTCCGGAACACCTGCAGGAGGGGCGGGCAGGGTCAGGGACTAGGGCAGAAGCCGGTCCAGATGCGCCCCAGACCCAGGTGGAAAGAGTGCACAAGGGCACCCACAGGCTAACTGAAGCTCTGGCGTGTGAAGTTTGGCTTCATTTCTGCCAGCACCCAGAAAGGGAAGGAGGGAGAAAGCGATGGGTCAGAGAGGCCGACCTGGAGGTGCAGCCAGGGGCTCAAAATAGAGTAACGGTGGGGACCATGAGGCAGCAGACAGAGGCCTGGGCTGTATGGGGGCAATGGTAGCACACATGCAGTCTGTGGTGGGGGCCGGGGAGCCCTGTGAGGCACAGGGAGGAAGACGAGGAGTGGGAAGGACAGCCCGGGAGCTTGGGACACCCATTGCACCAGGCTTCCGCTTCTAAAGGCCGCAGGCCTGTGTTCGATAGAAAGGAACTTAATAAAATATTTAAGGGCGAACACTCAGCAGTGAGCAGGAACTGTGGGCTAAAAATATTCTGTGGTGAACCAGGCTCAACGGAGCCAGGCCTAGGAAGGGGAGGTGGAAGAGGCAGTGTCCAGCACGGGCTGCCCCGTCCTGGTGAGGGCAGGGAGGCCTGGCCAGCACTCTGGCCTTGGGGCTGCTCCCGAAACCAGCCTGGCCCCAAGCCTCTGGCCACACGCGTCCTTCAGGACCCAGAAGCTCCCCTTCCCTCCCGCCGCTTGTTTTTCTGAGGCCTGGTGTCTGTCTCAAACCTGCGCCCCCTGCTCTGGGCTGAGCTGAGTCTGAGCTCCTGCCCCACTGAGGAGGGAGGCTCAGGCCAGTCGGCCAGGAAGCAGAGAGCCCGGACAGGGACAGTAGGCTGGCACCAGGGTCCAAAGGATTCCTAGCCAGCAGGAGGGAGGCCAGCTTAGGGGCACGGAACAAGGCAGAGGCTGCCTGCCCTCAGACATGGGCAAGGGGCAAGGAGTGGAGGGGTGAGATGGCTCTCTGTGTGAGAGGAAAGAGAAGGTGCAGGCAGTGTCCCCAGAGGAGGTGCCGGTCCCAGTGCGGAAGGCCAGGAGCCCACGGGGCCACCTCAGCCTCTGCCCTGAGCCTGTCTTGGCCTCTGCCCCACCCTCCACCGCCTCCCAGACTCTCTCATTCAGCCTAGAGGCCCCTGGCTCAGGGCGGCTCTACCCTAGGACCCCAGGGCCCTGAATCACTGAGCACCTTGGCAGCCGCCATTCAGACTGAACAAGGGATGGAGGCCAGAGGCACCTTTCTGCCTTTGGGCTCTGTGAGAAAAGAGTCCAGGGCCGGTGCCTCATCCTGGGGACTGCCCTTGGCGTCACCAGCTACTCTGCTCCCCACTGGTGAACCTCCCAGTGGCTTCCTGGCCCGAGCATGGCAGCCTCTCCCCAGGGAGCGCCCTCCCTTCCTCCAGGACTGCGCTGGCCCAGCGCTCTCAGAGGGTCCTCCTTCACTTTGTGCCCCTCAGAAGCAGCCTGGCCCGGGAGTTTGCACACAGGCAGAGACCCGCAGCTGCGGGGTTGGAATGGCAGAGCACGGGCCCTACCTCGATGCGGCCAGTGTCCGGCTGGAAGCTGCGCGCGGGGTCCTCAGTGGTGACCCGGCACTGGATGGCACAGCCGTTAATGCGGATATTCTCCTGCCGCAGGCCCAGGTCGGGCAGGCTCCGGCCCTCGGCCACGTGGATCTGGGCGTGGACCAGGTCCACACTGCAGGAGCACAAGGGACCAGAGGGGAGCGTGAGGCTGGGGAAGGAGGAGGCAGCGAGCCATACCCAGACACGACCGCCCTACCCCTGGCCCGGGCAGCCGGCTCCTGCCCTGTGCCCCCAGGAACTCTGTACAGGCTGAGAAGGGAGAGCATGGTAGCCAGAGGGACCGCTGACCTCCACCTCTACTGTGTCTGCACACCCCAACCTAACACCCCACTTGCTTGGCCCTCCTTTTCCCTGGAGCCCCTGGGTCCTCTTGCTGCCCCAAACTCTCCCTTGGTCACTGGATTTGAAGCTTCAGGCCCCTGTTCTTAGAGTAGTTGTGCTATTCTGTGTATGCCTCTGGGGGGGGGGGGGGTTGTGGAAGAATGGGGTTGTGAAGGCCAGGCTCCTGGAAAGGGGGACCTCAGCTATGGGACAAGCCACACAGGTGGGTGCTGCAGCCAGGACGTCACCTGGGCTTGGGCCCAGGACCCCCATCACCCGAGACGGTGAGCACAGAGCTCCGCACGTGTGCGGCTTATCAGCGAGTCTCCCAACCGCACGCTACTAAGGACAGGGCCATATGCAAGGGGGACAGCTGTGCACAAAAACTTCAGTGTTTTCTGTTTATCCCTGAAGCTTGTGGTAAGGACAGCCTGGGAACCACCCTGACAGCTCTTCCTCCGTGCTCTGGGTTTCCTGCTAAATCACCTCACAGCCGTGACGCTGGTTACCACGCACCAGCACATCAACATGCCGTGGACCATGGTCACACAGCTAAAAGCTTGAGCTCCTCCCAAGCTTTCCCTCCATGACAATGCTGAGAGTCACTACCATTTTTATCAGAAGAGGAGTCCAAAGGTCAGGGAGACAGCAGCTCCCCTATGCTCCATGTAGCTGGTGACCTAGGGGGAGCCCACACTCCGGCCTATGTCTGCCACACACCCCGACTCCCACCAAGCAGACTTCCCTCCTTAGCAGAGCAGGACTGTGCCAGGTTCAAGACCGACGGCTGATAGCAGCACAGTGGGAAAGCCGTGTGGGCCGCAGCTGAGTCTAGAGCATGTATCTCCGTTCAGCCTTTATCTCGAGAGAGCAAGGAGCCCGGGGCCTCTGCATCCCTGCTGGGCAATGGCAGGCACCCCCTCCCCATGTCCAGTAGCATCCTCAATCTGCGGGGTGGGAGGGGGCAAGGGGTCAGGGAAGGAACAGTCAGGAAGGTCCTGTGCTGAGATGGCCTAGTCCCAAGGCAGGGATTAATACTTATATGGCTCAAAATATATTATCTTAGAACAATGAAAGACCATTTTAATTGTTTATAAAATGGGCAGGTTTTTAAAAAATGTCTAGACTCAATGCTTGTGGTAAAACAAATTGGGACAAGCAAGAGAGGAAGCTAATTAGGCAAGATGTTGCTTAACCTTTGCTCAGGTAATCCCACTAAAGGCGTTAATCCTCAAGCTCTTCAGAGAGGTAGGCAGAGGTTTAGGCACAAAGATGTCAACTGACACATCCTTCATAACCACAAGAGCTGGAGAAAACCTCCCTGTCTAGGAGCAGAGGAGTATGTAAATAAGTTATGGCCTGCACAGATGATGGAATAGTATGCAGCCGCTACAAGTATTCAGAAAGTCCGATGATGCGGGAGCAATGCCTTCAACAAATATTGAATTTATAAAGTAGAAAAACTCTGTAGAAAATATCGCAATTGTTTCAAACTAGTTACATAGTAAAGTAAATAAGGATAGAAACCAAAGATTTCAAGCAGACTCAGGCCTGGGTTTCAATCCCAGCTGTGTGACCTTGGGCAACTCTCTTAACCTCTCTGAGCCTGGGCTTTCTCACATAGAAAATGGGGACGACTGACGCTTCCTCCTGTGTGATTGGGACTTGTAGCCCAAGGCGTGACCGGGAGCCTCCTCAGCATCCAGTTCTGAAGGTGGGGCTCTAAGTCTCTTTTATTTACTGCTTTGTACCAATACTTACAGTAACCATGTAACACTTTTATAGTAATAAGTTTTGTAAAGAGTAACTAGATCCTGAAGTGTTCTCTTGGAGAATGTGCGGAGCTTGGAGCTCCCGGCTGCCTGCTACCTGGGAGCCACCAGCTCATTCATACAAAACCTGGAGGACGCCCTCCCCTGGTGCCTGGCCCCTGGCCCCTGGCCCAACCCATACTCACTCGGTGATCTCCTCCGTGACTGTGTGCTCCACCTGCAGGCGGGAGTTGACCTCGATGAAGTAGTGCTTGCCATGCTTGTCCACCAGGAACTCCACGGTGCCTGCGTTCTCATAGCCCACCTGCGGGGTGGCCACGTGAGTCAGCGGGTGGGGTAGTGAGGGGAGTCTGGCAGACAGTCTCATTGGCCAGTTGCTTCCACAAAAAAGCAGACTGCAGCACACCCTGCCTCACCGGACAGAGGGGAGGAAGTACCCAAACCCCATGGCCGGGCCCTCCAGGCGCCTCCCCAGGAGGCCCCCGGCAGCCTCAGATGGCTGGGCCCTGCGTGTCTGCGTGCAGCAGCGGCAGAAACCCCCGCTGCCCCAGGCAGGGCGCCCTCTCCCTAGCGGCTTCCACAGCTCTCGGGCCCAGGCCCCATCCGGCATACCCGCCTCTGCTGGACCTTCTTATTCTCTGAGGTCTTCAGAAAGTTCCCCTCTACTCTGCTCGGTCACCGCCTCTGACCGCTACCCAAAGAGATGCCATTTGAGAGAAATCAACCAATAATTAGTCTAACTCAAAATTTAACCCTAATTCCAATTTCACAAAAACCACAAATTACACCTCAGGCAGTTCCCTCAAATCTGTTCTGGAATGAGACACTAAATAATAATAATAGAATCCACCAAACAAGACCAAAATCAAGGTAGAAATGCTCCTCATATGAAATAACCAAAACCCCAACTTTTAAATCAACACCTCATATTAAGTGTGGCTGATGCATCCCTGAAGAGTGCTGACCCTGGCTTTGGGCCTGGGACAGTGACAGAATCATTGGCGGCCCTGTCTTCTGGGCAGCCTGACAGGGCTGAGGGAGCACAGGTCGGAAGCAGAGCCAGCCCGGCCCATCTCAGGAGGCTGCAGGGTGAAGGCTCTGGGGAGGGGGCAGACATGGGGCAGGACATCCAGACTGAGTGGGGTGGGGCCAGGCGGGCCCAGAGGAGCAGGGCAGGGCTGCTGCTCACTGCTCGAGGTCTGGCAAGGCCCGGCCGGGCAGCAGAGCACTGCCACCCCCGTCTCCACGCTCCAGCAGAGCAGACTGGCAGAAGGCAGGCCCCAGGAGTACAGGGTTGCAGTATGTGATGCAGGGGGGCGTTAAGGGTGGGTGAGGAAGGAATGCCTCGGAATGTTTCTGAATCCTGATAGAATGCACTGAACCTCATTCCTCTTGCTCGGGACTGGCTGGCGCCCGGCAGAAGCTCCTGTGCGGAGAATGCTGGCGGCCTCTCTCCCCCCTTCCTGTCCTCCCTCTGGGCCACAGGCTTGACCCCTGGGCCTGGCGCCTCTACCTTCTGTCCTCCAACGAAGCCCCCACCCCTGCCCAGAGTGGGACACCGTAGGCCTCCCTGCTCCCCAGCAGATGTCCACATGTAGACCCCGGTGACCACTGGCCATGAGGCCAACACTGGGCAGGAGCTCGAGGGAGCCCACAGGAACAGGAGCCAAGTCTCCCCCGCCCTTCACCTGTTTGGCAAGTTTGACTGAGTCGCTGGTGAGCCGGGACCGGAGCTGGGGGTCCAAGTGGGCAGCAGGGGCAATCTCGACTACTTTCTGGTGCCGCCGCTGGATGGAGCAGTCCCGCTCATACAGGTGCAGGATGTTCCCGTACTGGTCCCCTGGGGTGGGAGGAGAATGCTCAGCTTCTCCTGGAAGCTAAGCACTTCCTAGCAGCTGGACAGTACCGCACACCTGCCATGGCCCACCAGGTCCTGCTCCCTGCAGTGCAGACTGCCAGGAGAGGACCGCCACCCGAGGCTGTCAGGTCCCCACAGCCCACCCACAGCATGGGCCGGCCGGCCCCTGCCTCGCGCTGTGGCCCGGAACGCCCCCACTCACCCAGGATCTGCACCTCGATGTGGCGGGGCTTCTCGATGAACTTCTCCACAAATAGCGCCCCGTTCCCGAAGGCAGCCAGGGCCTCCGAGTAGGCCCGGGTATAGTTCTCCTCCAGCTCCTGGGGGTGGGTGGAGGCTGAGCAGACACTGGGCTGCTGTGCACGACTCCGACCCACTCCCAGACCCTGGGGTGGGCTCTGCAGTGGCCTCCCAGCCCTGCCCCCTGCTCACCTCGTAACTGTGCACGACCCTCATGCCACGTCCCCCGCCTCCGTAGGCAGCCTTGAAGATGATGGGAAAGCCATAGGTGTTGGAGAACTCGTGGGCCTCGTGCAGGGAAGTGATGGGAGCATCTGTCCCGGGGACGACGGGGACACCTATTGAGAGACGGGCACGTGGGGCCTTTGTCACAGGCTGGCATCCCTGCCAAAACCTACCAGCCCCTGCTCGGAGGGCCCCTCTTGAGGAGCTGCACGGCCCCCGTGGCTTGCTTGCGTATTCACCTGCAGCGATGGCGATGGCCCGGGCCTCCACCTTATCGCCCATCTTTCGGACCACCTCTGGGCTTGGCCCAATGAACCGCACCCCAGCATCCTGGCAGGCTTGGGCAAAGTCTGCTCGCTCGGACAGGAACCCATAGCCAGGGTGCACGGCATCCACATTGTTTTCCTGCAGGAAGAAAGACAGGAGGGTGGTGTGCTCCTAAATTCCTCCACACGGGCCACAAAGCCCACCTCACTAGCTCTGTCCGTCCATCCACCCACCCACCCACCCACCCACCCACCCACCGACACTCACTGATGGCCAGCATGAGGCTCGGACCCGGCACGGGGAAGGCACAGGACCCAGGCCTGGCCGTTAGGAGGCATCCCCTCCAGCCTGACTTACCTTGGCTACCTTGATGATGTCTGGGATGTGCAGGTAGGCCTGCACCGGCGCAAGGCCACGGCCGATGAGGTAGGCCTCGTCTGCTTTCTGCCGGTGCATCTGACCTGTGTCCTGCTCCGAGTACACAGCCACAGTGCGGATGCCCAGCTCCGTGCAGGCCCGGAACACACGGATGGCGATCTCACCTGGGGGCGTGGGCAACAGGACCAGCGGTTAGATTCCTGGGCCCCAGGAGAAGCCGGCACCACCGCGGGGAGCTGGGGTGGAGGAGAGCTGGGGCTGGGCTGGACACACAGCCCCTTGCCCAGTCCCAGGGCACTTGCCTCGGTTGGCCACCATGACCTTCTTGATGGGCTTGTACTCCAGGCGCCGGACATTCGGGGAGGCAGCGGTGGCGGTGGAAGTCTGGCGGACGCGCAGGAGCTTCAGGCCCCCACAGACGGCTCTGAACTTCAGCATCTGGGGGGAAGTCAGAGCCAGGCTAGAGCAGCCTCAGCATGGGAGGTCCACCAGGAAGAGAGAGGGCCCCACCTCAGCCCCACAGTGGCCCAGGTGAAAGCCAGCACCATTGTCTCCTCGCTCCCTGGGGGCTGACCAGCCCTTGGGAAAGGGGCAAATTCAAACCCGTCGAGCACCGCGCCCTAGCACTCCAGCACTTGCTGCACTATGTGCAACACTCTGAGCTTTTAAAGCAGTTTCAAGGCCAGCCAGAGGCGCTGCATGCCCAGGGTGTGCCTGCCTATTGTCCGTGTCCCTGTCGGTGCCCTCTGCCGGGTGCAGCAGCCTCGATTTGACAGACTCCCCCACAACACTGCCCCATGTGTACCCTCCATCAAGGCTCCATCCAGCTGGGCAGTGAGGGTGACACTGGACCACGGGACCCACATCAGTGTGCTCCCGCAAGAAGGAAAGCCTTCACCTAATCAAAATGCAGATTTGTGAACAGCAGCGTAAACCTTCCTTTCTGCTGAGGCTTTCTGAATTTATTAGTAACGGACATCAACTGAGGATGAGCGAAACAGAGCAGTCACAAAAGGCACTACTTTGTGATGCCACCCAGAATCAAAGTCATGCACAGTAGGATGGCTGGTGACCGGGTCTGGGGGAGCGGGAGGAGTTAGGGTTTCATGAAGACAAAGTTTATGTTGAGGGTGATGACAAAGTTTGGGAGATGGATGGTGGTGATGGTGGCACAACAGTGTGGATGTACTTAACGCCACTGAACTTACACCTGCAAGTGGTTAATGTGGCAAATTCTGTTCTATATACTCTACCACACTGAAAAGTATTTCTGAAAAACCAAGGGCAACTTTCATCCCAGAATGCAGAAGATCTTCAGAAGTCAGCTGCCCCTCGTTTTATACATGAAGAAAACCAAGGCCCAGACAAGTTTAAAAAGAAGTGTTCAGTCTGACCAGGTGTTGGCACAGTAGATAGAACATCAACCTGGGACACTGAAGACCCAGGTTCGAAACCCTGAGGTTGCCGGATTGAGCACAGGATCATCAACATAATCCTGGGGTCACTGGCTTGAGGCCAAAGGTTGCTGACTTGAACAAGGGGTCATTGACTTGGCTTAAGCACCCCCCCCCCATCAAGGCACCTATGAGAAGTAATCAATGAACAACTAAAGTGACTCAACTATGAGTTGGTGTTTCTCTTCTCTCTCTCTGTCTCTTACAATTAAAAACAAAAGCGCGCACACACACACAAAAGATGTGTTCAAAGTCACACAGCTGTCCACCGCAGAGCCCGGCCTGGCATTCGGTCCTTCACACACACACACACACACACACACACCACTGTCTTTATCTAGTTAGCCCTGTGACTTATTCTGTAGTCAAGTTTACAACGCTTGACTCAACCATTTATTCTCAGTAGGGAACATAAAAATATATTCAATTATTTATTAAGTAGATATTGCAAAATCCTCACTGTCTTATTATGGCCAATGAGATGGAGAAGGGGAAATAAAGACCAAAAATAAAGGGAAAAAAAAGAAATGAGGAAATAAACAAGACAATAGATGACGAGGGAAGCCGTCAGACCAGGAAGAGAAGCCAGAGCCGAGCGCCAGCCAGTGCTGGTGCTGTCCCAGGTGCAGGGCGGGAACAAGACCACCGGGGCCTCCACTCTCCCAGCAGGTGCGTCAGAGAAAGGAGCAGAGAAAAGCAGAAAACAAGACAGAAATAAGGTCCTTCCAGATCATGAGTGGGGTCTCAAAGGTAAGAAAACGAAACGTTTTATGAATTACTGGGGGGAAGGGGCACTCAGTGGGGCTGGATATAAAAGTGGGTCTCCCCAGGAAGGGCACAGAAGTGGGCACCTCAGCAGGAGGCCGTGCGCAGACCTGGGGAAAGTGGGCAGAAGGAACCCTGATGGCTGAGGCCTGAGGGAAGAAGGAGCTGGGTGGGTTCAAGACCCAGGGCCACCAGCTGGGTGCAGGGACGCCTGGGCAGAGGTGAGGCTGAAGCTGCCCACAGGGCCTCAGGTGTGGGCCCCTCAGCCTCTCTCCAGCCTCTCCCATCACTTCCTTCCAAGCACGCCTGCGTGGTGGAGGAGGGTGCACCTGCTGCTCTCTGCACAGATCTCGAGATTGGAGAGCGGTGAGGGCTGAAGAGGTTGCATGTTCGGGGCTGTGCAGAGGCTGAGAGAGACCCAGGGCCTCTGACCTGGGTGGGAGCAGTGGTGGACAGACAGAACCAGGGAGGGGTCTGGGAACAACAGGCGGGACTCACTGAGGGATCCACTGTGGACGGCGGGGGAAAGGGAGAAATCCAGCATGAGTGGGTAGGGATGACCTTCCCGGTGACAGGAGAGGCCAGAGAGCCAGGCCCCGCTGCGAGGGGATGGAGCCCCCAGAAGAGGGCAGAGCAGGCAGGAAACTTGGATGTGGTTGGCAATGGGTAGCGTTTCAGGCCATGGGCCTGGAGTAGATCAGCCAGGGGAGAACAGACTAGAGAGGCAGGCGGGCATCTTCGGGGCCCCAGTGCTGAGCCTGCATGGGGCAGAAGAACCAACGAAGGAGACTGAGGGGAAGCCCCAGAGGGAGGAGGAAAGCCAGGGAGCACCGTGTCCACTGGGGCAGAGGCTGCGCTCTGGGGAGCTGTCAGCCACCGAGAGGCAGAGGGAGACACTAATCACGACAAGATGAGCCCTGGACTGGGAGGCTGCACCCTGGGTCAAACCCAGGAGCACGAGCGTGAGGTCAGTCTTGCTGGGCTGTGGCTCATCTCCTACAACGTGGGATATTGTCCTTATTTATTACAAAGTGGACAGACCTGGCAGACACTACGGTAACTACACAATCCAGGTTAACATCGCTGGCAAGAATGGACGCCATGTGCCTCTGGACAAGAGGCCAACCAAAGTGGACCTGTAGGTGGTTCTGCCAGACCCCAGCCTGAATCTAATAAGGAGACAACATGTGGTAAAACCAGACTAAGGGCCACTCCACAGAATAACAGGCCTGTGGTCTTTAAACATAGCAAAGATCAGAAGAGACAAAGACTAAAGAACTCCCGGGTTCGAGGAGACTAAAGAGTCACAACACGGAAATGCCATGCGATCCTGGACTGGACTGCATTTCTGTTCCACAGAACATTGGGGGGGGGGCCTGACACATTTCAAGTAAGGTCTCTGTCGATGTTAATTTCCTGATCACTGCACTGTGGTTATGTTGAAGAATATCCTCATTCTTAGGGGAAAAAAATACTTAAGTGTTTAGCGGTTTAGGGGCATCATGTCTGCAACTTATACTCAAATGGGTTTGGTGAAAAACAGAATAATGAAACGGGTATGGTCAATATTAGTAGTAGGGGATCTGGGTGAGAGGTATAAGGGAATTCTCTGTACTGTGTTTTTGCAACTTTTCTGTGTCTGAAATTATTTCAAAATAAGAAGTGCAAAAAGCTGTACTCTCAGCCAACCCTGATGGAGGAGATAGCCGTGGGCAGTGCCCGCTCACAGTCAGTGTCAACGTACCTGCCAGGCGCTCGGGGCTGGAAACACTGACTTTCACCCCTTACTTGAGGCCCAATGAACTGCAGATATTACCCTCGTTTCACCTCCTCACAAATCAACTAGCAGCTGGCCTAGCTCTCTGAGCTCTGCGCCAGGTCCCCTGCCCACTGGGAGGGAAATTCCTTCCCAGCCGCGCAGCTGGGAGTAAGCAGGCTGGCAGTCCAAGGCACACACCCTAGAGAGCAGGTGTGGGGCGCAAATCCCACCCTCAACCTGGGCACTGAATGCCTGCTCTGCACAGAGCTGCAGGCGGGATCTGCAGGGACAGGGCAGAGGAGAAAGAGCCCGAACTACCACACAGGGCAGAGACAAGAGGCAGAGGGTGCCTTCAGGACAACTCAGCAACAGAATAGTCAACACAAGTAGCTAATAAACCATTAGAAGGTGCTTCTTGCCAGAAATCACCAGTCAAAAGAGAACAGTAAGGTGTCACTTCTGCCTATTAAATTAGCTACAGTGCTAGAAACAATCGAATTCCATGCAGGTAAGCCTCGCCAGGGACAGAGACCCCCAAGGTGCTGTCTGGACATCGGGGCAGCTCTCTGGAAAGCCTTTGCAAAGCCTAGCAAGAACCTATAAAATATCTATGCCCCTTGGCCGGGTCATTACCATTCTAGAAATCCAACTAAAAGAAATCTGTTAACCTCGGACCCTGGATCCCCAGCTGAGGGAAACCGCAGGCATGGACTTTGGACCTGAGCAATCCAGGCTCTGGGGTGTGGGGTTAGGGCTGGGGAAAGGCCAGGGCCTTGGGCTGAAATCAGGCCGCAGGGCAAGTGGGGCAGAGGGCAGCCCAGCCCAAGACTGGAGCCAGCCGGCCTAGGGCTGCCCGGCTCTGCTTCCCCAGCGGGTAGCTCTGGGCATGAGGCCTCATCTCATTTGTAAACTCGGTCCCTCAGCCCTGAGCTTGACAGGTCGTCCTGGGGATCACTGAGCAGTAAGCCCTGAGCTTCTGTCACTCCTCCCACCTACTCTGCCTCCCAGATGAGCACAGGGGGCAAGAGGGAACCCCCATCCCACACGGCCACACACCCCAGTACAAGAGCCCTCACCCACAGATCTGCTCTCTCTCCTTGCCCACCCACAACCAGCCAGAGCAGGGGCCAGCACAGGGCACCTGTGCATGCAGACAGCAGACCGCACTCGCTGGAGACCCACACCTGACTGGGCACCAGGGGATGCAGGGCTGTGCCCTCCCCAGAGCACTCACCCCACACCAGCCCGGAGCCCAATGCCGCTTCTGCCAAGGGAGCCTGCAGGCAGCCAGCTGCTTAGCCTGAAGTCACTGACCCCAGAATACAAAGTTCTCGGGCACCAGACTGCTGGAGGCCTGGGCCATGGCCAGGCTGGAATCAGGGGAAGGGGTGGTTCAGTGGAGCAACTTCCGGCCTCCTCCCGCTGGGGACCCAGAAAGACAGGCGGGGAGGTGGGGTCACACAGGTGGCAGGTCGTCCCAGGCAGGACACCAGGAGGAGGAGAAGGACGGTAGACTTCTTGCTGGCACTGAGGTTCACGGCGCAGAAACCTCAGCCGGCAGTCAGAGTGGGGTCTGGAGAGGCTGGTCATGAGGGGCTCTTGTGGATGACAGAGGGCCCAGGTTACTCTGTCCCTCAGAGCCTAGACAGCCCTGCAACTCAATTCATGGCTCAGTCACCCTCACCTCCATGCCAGGCTGGGGACCCAAGGCACGAAGGGGAATAAAAATACCGCCTCATTCCCATGGCATCCGCCCCTCTTCAGATCTTGGTCAGCCCGGATCTCCTTGGTCACCTCCACCTCCCTCCCAGGCCTGACACCAGAAGGTCCTGCTGCCTGGTGATTCTTTAGGTCTCTCTCTCTTTTCAATTGAATTTATTGGGGTGACATTGGTTAATAAAATCATAGAGGTTTCAGGTGTACATTCTATAACACACCACTGTACACTGTATCACCTGCTCACCACCCCAAGTCAAGTCTCCTCCCCCGTAGACCTCTCCAGAATCAACATCAGTTGGAAAGAAACCAGCAGGAGGGACGTAGGCTGCCTCACAGAGCCCTCCCTTCCTGCGCGTTGACTTGGAGGCACTCGGAATGGGCCGAGAGGAGAGTCCACTGCTCCCTAAACCCTGTCCCATCCCCCACGCTGGAGGGAGGGGCTCCTGAGCAGCACTGGGGGGGTCAGAGCAAGAAGCATTCGGTTGAGGGCACCTGGTGAGACCCCCCCCAGAAGCAGAGCCCCTGAGGTGGTGCTGAGGGGGCAGGAAGGCCTCAGGGCCCAAGCTCTCTTCCGGCCACCCTGGAAGGGGGCTGCCTCTGAAATCGAACAGGACCCCTGGCCCCAAATCAAGCCCTGGCATCCCAGAGCGACCTGAGCGCCAGGGTCTCCTCAGCCGCACTTTCCCAAAAAAGCCCCCAGAGCGCGGGCCTTCCTTCGGGCTGCTTGGGCGGCACCCTTATCTCTCTCACACTAAAGCTGAGGACAGGCGGGGGGCCGGTCACGGGGGAGAGGTGTGGGCAGGGGCTCAGGTCCCACCATGGGCCACCCTGGGCCCTGTTTTGTGGGGTTTTGGTTGGTGGATGATAACCAAGGAGTCCTTAAGGTCACTGACAGTTTAGCTAAGAATCTTCCTGAAAACTCAGATGGCACTGCGGCCCTGAGCAAGGGCTCTTCATCCTCGCTGCGGCTGGTCCCCCGTAGGAAAGGCTGCCAGACGCAACAAGCCTCTGGTCACCGACTTGGGACCCCACCATACCTTGCTTGGTGATAGTGACGCCTCTGAGCTGACATCCCCTTTCTGACCTCAGAGACGGCGGCAGGGGGAGGGGTGGGGTGTGACGAGGAAGCGGGGAGCACCCAGCTTCACCCAAAGCCGGCTGACAGACCCCTTCTTCAGCCTTGGGCCATGCAGACAGGGCCCGACCGCCTTGACTCTCACCTGGGGCATGTGAACCACACCATGACATGCCGGCAGAATGAGGTGCGTGCTGCCATGAGCGTCTGAGACCCGGTGCCCGCCTCTCAGCATGGCTCCACAGTGTCCACCCCCCTGCAACCCCCAACACTGGGTCAATAGCACAGCGTTCTCCTCACGGAAGGGACTGATAACAGCCCAGTCAGAGAGGTGCCTGCTGCATCCCATGGAGCGAGGCAGGGGGCAAGGGCTTAGCATCTGACCGCCCCCCACCCCGACGATCTGCCCGTGTTACCTCTACAACATCGAGCTCACAGAGCTCCGCCGACACGCAGGGCCAGTGTCGGCAGGTGACACTCTTCACCGGGCACTGGCTGCACGTGGATATGCTACAGGTACTAGCCCAGGTAACCCTCTTACCTCCTTATCACCCCTGTTTACAGATAACAGACCAGGCGTAATGGGTTCTGTAACACCCAAGGTCACCCAGCAGGGCCAATCTGTGCTCCTCCCCCTGGAGCTGGAGCCCATTAGGGCACATGGAGCCATCGTCCAACTGAAGGGGTAAGTGTGGCTTTTGTCAGAAGCACAGTGTGACAGGCACTCGGAAACTGAAAACCAAAAGCTCTCCTCCTGGTAAAAACAATGTCACTGGCCTGAACGCAGCAAGGCCACCAGCGGCACTCTGCCCTTCCCACCAGAGAGTCGGCTGAGGGGGCCCTGAAAAGCCAGGGCAGTTTCAGTTTGTCCAGTAAGTCATCAAAATGGCACTAGAAATCCCATGACTTCAGACCTAAACTACCCCCAGGCTGCCTCTTAGAACCATGGTCAGGCCATCATCATCCAAGTTTGGGTCCAGATAACATGGCCGCTGTGGTCTAGGTGGCCATGCTCATGGCCAGAGCAGCCTTGCTGGGATCAAGGTGGGGCAGCCATTTGAATGGCCCTGGAATGTTCCTTCCAGGGCTCGTCCTGCTTCCACCCTAAACATCCCTGCTCCTCACCTCGCATCTCCTGCCGCAGCAGCGGGCAGCTGTGGGCAGGAGGCCCCGAGGAAGGGGAAGCCAGGCCCGGCCTGGGGAGGCTGCGAGGGGTCAGGTTTCAAAGCCCACTGTCTGGACCAGCCCCTCAGCATGTCCACCTCAAAGGTGTGTTGGGGAGCAGCCAAAAGGGGTGAGAAGGGAGACCTGGTCAGGAACAGACCCCAGGAATCTCCAGATGAACAAATGAGGCTCCTATGTACCCCCCTCCGGCTGCCCCAGCAACACCGGCAGCCCAGCGAGGCTCTGGCCCCACCCCGCCAGCCTCAGCAGCTGCCAGCAAAAGCAGGTCAGAACCAGAAAGAAAGATTTCCTGGCAGAGGACTTCACGCCGAGGCAGAAGTGAGCCTCTGATGGATGTGCCGCGCCCTCTCCGCTAGTGTCCCTTCCCTGCAGGCAGCTCTGTGCTGTAGTAACCATGTTGGACAGGGCCGTAGGCTGGCGGCCAGCGGGGACAGAGGAGAGGAAAAGACTGACTCTCAGGGCTGCAACTATGACCACGGATATCTAAGTGCCTGGAGAGGAAAGACTAAGGCTGAGATCTCTGGGTGGTGGAGCTGAAGGAGGGGTGCAGAAACAATGGAGGTAGCAGATGAACAAGAATACCAAAGACAGGGAGAGACAGGGCGCAGAAACAGCGCACCCGGCCTGGGACAGCACAGTCCGGCAGCTCCTACCCTGCGAGGCTGCAGTGGTTCAGAACCGCACCAGCAAGGCTCCACATCACCCCTGGCAACCCTGGATTTGAGGAGGCAGGCAGGGGGGAGAGTGGAACAGGGACAATTAGCACTGCGTGGACCATGGGAATTGTGGACTGGAGGGAGGAGGAGGCTCCAAGAAAGGAGGCGAGGAAGGGATGATTCGGGTCTGCAAGGGAATGACAGGGAAGTAGAGGGACAAGGAGAGGGCCAGTTGGCTCGGGACTGGCAGCCCAGTCCCACCCTCATTTGAGGGCAAGAAGACTTTCAGGGCTAACAGTGGTCCCTGGTGCAAAAGGAGTGCTACTGCTGACCTGCACACACCTGCCTGGGTACCTGACTAACAGTGGGAAGGCTACGTGCCCTAATTTCTCCTCACCCTTTCACACTCAGGAAGGCCTTCCTGGACAGCCCCACCTCCTCAGCTGACTCAGATGTCCTCCCTGGGGCAGCCATTAGCCCTCAACACAGCTCTGTCATTGTCCTTGCCACACGCCACCATCCTGCTTATGAGGGCTCTCCTTGAGGTCATCTCTGTGTCGTCAGAACTGAGCATCAATTTATAACCTGTCTCAGCGGGACACTCTGAAGACCTTGGAGACAGGACCCTCCATATACCTTGTCCCCCAGTGTCTCCCTAGCACTCTGCACAGCGCCTGACACTGAATTAAATGTCTGAGGAATGAACAAATAAACAAATGAGTGAAGGATGGAAGGATAGATGGATGGATGGATGGATGGATGAATGGATGGGATAGATGAATGGATGGGATAGACGAATGGATGGGATGGATGAATGAATGGAATGAATGAATGAATGGGATGGATGAATGGGATGGATGGATGGAGGATGGATGAATGAATGATGGATGATAGGATGGATAGATGGATGGATGGATGGATGGATGGATGATGGATGATGGATGATGGATGGATTGATGGATGGATAATGGATAGGTGATGGGTAGGTGATGAATAAATGATAGATGGATGAATGGATGATGGATGATAGATGGACATGGATGGATGAATGGATGATGGATAGATTGATGGATGGATAATGGATAGATGATGGGTGAATGATGAATAAATGATAGATGGATGAATGGATGATGGATGGATGGATGGATGGATGATGGATGGATGATGGATGGATGGATGGACGGATGGATGATGGACAGATGGATGGATGGATGGATGGATGATGGATGGATGGATGGATGGATGGATGATGGATGGATGGATGATGGATGGATGGATGGATGATGGATGGATGATGGATGGTTGGATGGATGATGGATGGATGATGGATGGATGGATGGATGGATGGATGGACACTCCAGATCACACAATGAGTTTGCAGAGTAGTGTGAGTCCATTAGAAGTATGGAGTTCTTAGACAAAGATTAATAAGGCATGGGCCCTCCTAAGAACAGCACACGCAAACTAGTGGGACACCCAAGTATCCCTTACATATAGATTAGAGCCCAAAGCATTGACAAAGAAGGTCAAAGGTCAAGACCAGCAAAACCTACTGCAAAAAGATTGAGCTTGGGCCTGACCAGGCGGTGGCACAGTGGATAGAGCATCAGACTGGGATGTGGAGGACCCAGGTTCAAGACCCTGAGGTCACCAGCTTGAGCATGGGTTCATCTGCTTTGAGCAAGGCTCACCAACTTGAGCCCAAGGTCACTGGCTCGAGGAAGAGGTCACTTGGTCTGCTGTAGCCCCCCAGTCAAGGCACATATAAGATATCAATAAATGAACAACTAAGGAGCCGCAATGAGGAATCGATGTTTCTCATCTCTCTCCCTCTCTCTGACTCTGTCTCTGCCACAAAAAAAAAAAAAAAAAAAAAAAAGATTGAGCTTGGGAACCAGGAAAGCCTTTCTGGGTTGAGTGAGGTGACAGGCACTAAAGACAATTTTAAACATAGCTGCCCAATGCTTTGCAGGAAGATGAACACCAGAGCACAGCAAACATAAGGTGGTCCAGAGAGCTCCCTGGTGCCCTCACAGTCCACCACACCAGCCAGAGGGTCGCATAGGACCTGTTCCCCATTCGCTCACTCAGTTTAGCCCAATTCCAAGGTGGCAGGGAAGTGGATTCCAGTGTATGGACTGAAGTGTGTTCCCCAAAAAGGGACCTCATACTGTGACTTTAGTTGGACATAGAGTCTTTATAGAGGCAACCAGTAAAAATGAGTTCACTAGGGTGGGCCCTGATCCAATATGCTTGGTGTCTTTATAAAAAGGGGAAAGTCGACATAGACAGATATGCACAAGGGAAGACAATGGAAGACACAGGGAGAAGGTGGCTATGTGCCCAGAGAGGTGCCGAGGATTGCTGGAAACACAAGAACTGGAAGTAATAAAGAAGGGTTCTCCCCTAGAGTGGTCAGAGGGGACATGGCCCTACCCGCGCCCTGACTGTGAACTTCTGGCCTCCAGGCTGTTAAGACAATACATCTGTTGCTGTCAGCCACCCCATTTGGGTCCTCT
Organism: Saccopteryx leptura; assembly: GCF_036850995.1. Taxonomy (NCBI): domain Eukaryota; kingdom Metazoa; phylum Chordata; class Mammalia; order Chiroptera; family Emballonuridae; genus Saccopteryx; species Saccopteryx leptura. Next base: position 6,649,052 of record NC_089503.1, on the reverse strand, counting down.
GCTATGGCAGCCTCAAGAAACAAGTAGGCCCAGGTTCCCCACAAGTGACCAGAACTCAGAGACCCTGCCTGACCAGGCAGTGGCACAGTGGCTAGAGCATTGAACTGGGATGAGGAGAATCCAGGTTCGAGACCTCGAGGTCACCAGCTTGAGCACAGGCTCATCTGGTTTGAGCAAGGCTCACCAGCTTGAGCCCAAGGTCGCTGGCTTGAGCAAGGGGTCACTCGGTCTGCTGTAGCCCCACGGTCAAGGCACATATGAGAAAGCAATCAATGAACAACTAAGGAGCCGCAATGAAGAATTGATCTTTCTCATCTCTCTCCCTTCCTGTCTGTCTGTCCTTCTCTCTGACTCTGTCTCTGCCAAAAAAAAAAAGAACTCAGAGACCCTAAATCAGGGCCTAGGGAACAGAGGGTGATAAAAATGTGCCCTTCTCTTATCTGTTCATCCTGATACAGGTCACAACAGGGGTGGAGGGTGGGGGCTTCAAAGCAGGGTGAAACGATATAGTATGGTTATCAGCGCCCCCTCCAGGCCAGGGAAGGCCCGGTGCCAGTGCCAGCAGGTGGACACAGAGAGAGCCTGTGGACTCAGTAGGAGGACCTCCTGAAGAAGGGCCAAAGAGGAGGGAGGGAGCTGCTCAGGCATGGGGACAGAGGGGCCAACAGCCTGGTGATGTCCACTGAGGCCAAGGGCAGGGAGTGGCCCAGGGCAGACGCCTCGCTTCAGGATAGGAGCTAGCATGCACAGCAAGAGGCACGGACTGTGCCTGAAATGTCGCAGGGTAGGGCTTAAAAAAAATAAACCAGCATGAAAAAGAGATTTGCAGTTTAGAGGGATGACTCTGGCTGTTCTGAGGAAGCTGGATTTGCGGAGGGAAGAGCAGGGACAGAAGATAAACAAGAAGATATTGTAACATAAGCCAGTGATGATGAGAATGGAGTGAAGAAGTACACAGAGGTAATTCTGCCAGCACGTCTCAGATGAGGGGTAGCGAAGCCACGGGTAAGGATGACTCTTGGCTTCTGTTTTAAGGGAAGGAATGAGCACCAGGTTAACACAAAAGCAGATGCGGAGAAGAGACTAGCAAGATATGCTCTGACCCTGATGATCTCGAGTTAACTGCAAGCTCTCCACCTGGGGAGGCAACCAGGCAGCTGGAGTGGGAGGTGGCTGGCTGGCACGCAGGACAGTGCAGGCAGGGGAAGGCGACTGGGGAGCTGCCTCCAGCCTGCTCAGGGCAGAAGGACAGGAGAGGTAGAGACAGCGGAAAACACCCACCGACCTGGACCAGCAGAGGGACATGCAGGGGCCAGGCAGGGCTCTGGGAATGTCGCAGTGACAGCCCGGCGTTCTGAGGAATGGTTCGTGTCCACAGCAGCAGAGCCCCGGGAAGGAATAAGGAAGCAGCCACCACTGACTCACAGCAGAGGGCTCGCCTGTGGCTTCCACGGTGGCCCAGAGGGGTGGAAATGAACCCTAAAGGCAGGAGTGCAAGGTAAGGAAGTGTCCACTGCAAGCTCCCCCAAGTTTGGACAAGGACTTTCAGGTATTTAGGCAAGAAGAGGAAAAGGCAGATGAGCCAGAGGGTAGTGGGATCAAGGGACTCTCTTTTTTAATAGTAGACATTTGAAAGATACAGACAATATACCTAGCAATGTAAGACCCAGCACCCAAAATAAGCTGATGTCACTTCAATAAGTTAGTATATTTGCTTCACATTTCATGGCAAGAACTAGGTCCGGTGAAATTTCTACACATAGGGGTTATTTCTACCTCCCCCAAAACCCCACTGAAACATCAGTCAGAGGATTTCTGTTAGAGAGCACAGACCCAGGCACCTGGCTAGCCCAGTCAGTACAGCATAAGACCCTTAAAGAGCACAAACCCACGAGGACAGAGGGTGGGAACACCAATGGCAGCAGATGAGGGCGGTCAGCACACCGGAGGAAGGACAGCAGGTGGACCCGTGGTGGTGACGGGGGATGGAGAACGTGCAGCTGAATTTGAGCTACAGGCTCCTGAGAAGCACAAAATTTGGTGAGTTGGGGGCCTCAGAAGGTGGGAGTGTGCCTGACCAGGTGGTGATACAGTAGATAGAGCATCAGAGACTAGAATGTGGAGGACCCAGGTTCAAGACCCCAAGGATGCCAGCTTGAGCGCGGGCTCATCTGGCTTGAGCAAAGCTCACCAGCTTGAGCCCAAGGTCACTGGCTCGAGCAAGGGGTCACTTGGTCTACTGTAGCCCCTCAATCAAGGCACATATGAGAAAGCAATCAATGAACAACTAAGGAGCCGCAACAAAGAACTGATGTTTCTCATCTCTCTCTTCCTGTCTCTCTGTCCCTATCTGTCCCTCTCTCTGACTCTCTCTGTCTCTGCCACAAAAAAAAAAAAAAAAAGGGAAAAAGCGATCATAAAAAAAAGAAGGTGGGATTGCACACAGAAGGCTGGTGACGTTTAAGGGCAAGCCCCAGACCCGTTCCCCCAAACACAAACTGCCAGAGGACACTCCCACCCTCAGCAGAGCAACAGAACAGCCTACACCCGTGGCCCCTGCAAAGTCCTCTGTAGTCACTCGCTGAATCCTCCCAGCAACCCCTGCGACAGGTTCACCTGTGCTCCCAGGTTAGACCTGTGGACACGGAGACTCCCACAGGACAGAAGTAGTTAGGTGCGCAAGGGTGTGCTGCTGGCAAGTGTCAAAGCCAGTGCAGCAGGCAACCTGAGCCCTGCTCCTGACCACCAAGCACTGGTACAGCAAGACGAGGCTGGGTCCCTGGGGAGGCTGCACCCTGGCCCGGTGGCCCAGCCCAGGTGGAGGCACAAGACAGAAAGTGAACAGGGAGACTGAAGACCCCCTAAGCTTCCACAAAGTGGTCTTTTTTATATATATAGAGAGAGAGAGAGACAGAGAGAGAGTCAGAGGGATAGATAGGGACAGACAGACAGGAATGGAGAGAAATGAGAAGCATCAATTATCAGTTTTTCGTTGCGACACCTTAGTTGTTCATTGATTGCTTTCTCATATGTGCCTTGATCGCGGGCCTTCAGCAGACCGAGTAACCTCTTGCTCAAGCCAGCGACCTTGGGTCCAAGCTGGTGAGCTTTGCTCAAACCAGATGAGCCCGTGCTCAAGCTGGCGACCTCGGGGTCTCGAGCCTGGGTCTTCAGCATCCCAGTCTGATGCTCTATCCACTGCGCCACCACCTGGTCAGACCACAATGTGGTCTTACGCTGCTCCCCAGGCAGCCCACTGAGGGCTCATCTCCAGGAAGCCACCAGCCCAAGGCCAAAGTCCTGCGGCTACTGACAGTTAGTGGGTGCCCGAGGTTAGAGACTGCCTGCAGTTTCCTCTCTCAAGGATAAGGACACTGTGCCCAGAACTTCCAATTGGCTTTGATGAAACAGCTTTCAATATGAATAACAGACAGCCCCAATCACTAGCTATTTGAGAATTCACCAAAAAAAATCACCAAAACAAATCAGGAATTAAAACAAGGAAACTAAGGAGAAAAGTAATATTGAGAGCAGATATTCAGAAAAGAAACTAGAATTAATCTCCCCAAAGAGAAGCTATTGCATTAAGAGGCGGCAGCTATTTTTAAAAGGCAACAAGAAAGAACTCTAGGAAATTAAAAATAGAGTTGCAGACACTTTAAAACATAATGAATAAAAGAATTAGAAGACATCACCCAGAAAGCATAACAAAAAGACTGACATAAGGCCAAAAGGAGCAAAGGTAAGAAAATAAGACCGAGTACAGGGAGGCCCTAGCTGATTAGCTCAGTAGGTTAGAGCATCATCCTGAAACACCAATGTTGTGGGTTCGATCCTCTACCAGGGCACATCCAATCCCCTATCAGGGCACATCGGGAAGCAACCAATGAATGCACAACTGAGTGTAACAACAAATGAATGCTTCCCTCTCTCTCTCTCACTCTCTCTCCCTCCCTCGCTCCCTCCCTGTTCCCCTCTCTCTCTAAAATCAATCAATTAAAAAAAAAAGTGAGAACAGGGAGCCCAGCTTCCAGAAGAGCAGAGGAAAGTGACCCAAATGTTTCCTGGAGCTGAAGGCCATGCCGTTTAGGTTGTAGGCTCTCTGAGATTCCCACTTGGAATTGGGGATCAAGCAGATCCCACCAGCTTCTTGTATTCACTTCCTGGGGCTACTGTAATGAACTACCACAGACTTAGGGGCTTAAAAACAACAGAAATGGCCTGACCTGTGGTGGCGCAGTGGGTAAAAGCCTCGACCTGGAATGCTGAGGTCGCTGGTTCAAAACCCCAGGCTTGCCTGGTCAAGGCACATATGGGAGTTGATGCTTCCTGCCCCTCCCTCTGTTCTCTCTATCTCTTTCCTCTCTCTGTCTCTTTCTCTCTGTGTGTCTCCTCTCTCTAAAAAAAAGAGAGAGAGAGAAAAACAAAACAGAAACAACAGGAATGTATTCCTTTCTAGTTTTGGAGGCCAGGAGTTCAGTCTGTTTCACTGGGCTGAAAATCTGGGGGCTGGCGGGGCCACACCCCCTCCAGAGGCTCCAGGGGAGGGTCCTTCCTCGCCTCCTCCAGCTGCTTGTGGCTGCGTCATTCCACCCCTGCAGCGTGGGTCTAATCTGCTGCCTCTCTCTTCTGAGGACATGTATGATGGCACTTAGGGCTCCCCAGATCATCCAGGGTCACTTCCCCATGTCAGGATCCTTAACTTCATCACATCTGCCAAGGCCTGTTTTCCTTATAAGGTGACACAGGTCGCAGGGATGAGGACCTAAATATCTTGGGCACCATCACTCAGGCTAATACACTTCCAAAAAGAATGAGAACAAGATGGTCATATAACAGTTTTGAACGTGATACTGACCCAGAAGCTACTTCCTTTTTTTTTTAAAGTGGGGGAGGGGGTGGAAAGACAAACTCCCACATACGCCCTGACCGGGATCTACCTGGTAACCTATGTCTGAAGCGGATGTTCAAATCAACCAAGCCATCCTCAGTGCCTGAGTCCAATGCTCGAAAGAATCGAGCCACTGGCTACAGGAAGGGAAGAGAGGGCAAAGGGAGAGGGAGAGAAACAGATGGTCGCTTCTCCTGTGTGCCTGGACCGGGGATAGAACCTGGGACGTCCATATACCGGGCCAACGCTCTATTCACTGAGCCAACCGGCCAGGGCCCAGAAACTACTTCTAAGGGAAAAATGTTCTCCAACCTAGAGTTATCTACCCAGTGTGGGAGCAAAATAAAGATATTTCAGACATGCCTGGCCCAGGAAAGTTTACCACCCACATTCCCATTTGCCGGGAAAGCCCCGGGGGGGGGGGGGATGGACACTAACAAACAAGGAAATAAGTGTCGACTGGCAAAATGATCATTGTTTTTTTTTGTTGTTGTTTTTTTTGCATTTTTCTAAAATGATCATTGTTGAACAGGAAAGAGAAACGTGGTAGGAGATGGAGGCAGGAACAAGAGCTGGAGCAGACCCGGAGACAGGCTCGGAGGCTCAGGTCAGAGACTGGCCCTGAACTGGACAGAGGGCCCGTCCCTCCTCAGAGACCAAAGCGCCTACATGTTCCCAGTGTGCAGTATCCCAGCACTCGACCCCAGGTAGCTGTAAGGATGTAGCTGGTTGGGACCCGGGCCTCACCCAGTGCCTGGACTTGATCAAGGCCTGACATGACTGGTTCTTTTGCACTACGGTTCTCCAGGCTGAGAAGCCCAGACACCGTGCTTCGGGAGGCACAGCTGGAGAAGCAGCAGCCCAGGGAGGTACCTCTGAGGATGGCAGGGCTTCCTGTTCATGTACAAGCTCCTTGTCAGCCACCGCTGCTCCAAGAGGCAGGGATAATAGGGACAAGCTGCATCAGAGATGGCTGACATTCATCCTGAAGAAAAACGTCTGGCCAGTCAGCTCAGCAGAAGATACGGATTAGAAAAAGCAGTAGCATTTCCCTCTGAGGGTGTTTTAAAAGAATTTAGTTTTCTGAATAAGTTGCTTTAGGTCAAGAGACTCTTCTGGAAGAGAAAATGTGAGGCTGATTGTATGAAATTTCTTAAATTTCTGTTATGATCTATCCTTGGGGAACGGGAAGCAGAGCAGTTTCCTACCCGTATTCAGCATGTTTCTACAAAACATTGTTTTAATATTCCCTCTTTATAGGAAAAAAGTAAAAGTCAGGCATGTTCGGAGTTTAGATATTAAACATGTTTTACTTTAAAATGTACTGTGGGTCAGAGATTTGGAGCACTCAGTGCAACCTGGCAGAGATGTTAGCAGCAAGACCAACCACTCCAATCTCCTCCCCAACACGTGACTCTCCTTGTCAGCCAAGATAAAGCTACTGAACTGAGGGCAGCAAGATTTAGCAAATTCAAGTGCAAACTATTCAGTGAAAATCTGAATTTCAGATAAACAGTATTTTTTAAATGTACAAGTATATCCCATGCAACAGTTGAGGTATACTGATACTATAACGTTATTTGCTGTTTCTCTTAAATTTAAATTCCACTAGGCATCCTGTATTTTATCTGGCAGCCACCGTGAGCCAGCAGTGCCAAGGCTCCAGCTGGGTTTTCAGAGAAAAGAAACACATGAAAAGAATTCCCAAATGTTGACATAATCCGGCCAGGATAACACAGAGACTCTGGGGGTCCCACTGCTCGGCTCAAACCACGGCTCTACCGAGCCCACTGACTCTGGGCAAGTCTCTCAAACTCTGGGCCTCCGTTTCTCCATCTATAAAGTCAGGGGTGGCCCTGGCCGGTTGGCTCAGTGGTAGAGCGTCGGCCTGGTGTGCGGGGTACCCGGGTTCGATTCCCGGCCAGGGCACATAGGAGAGGCGCCCATTTGCTTCTCCACCCCCCCCCCCCTCCTTCCTCTCTGTCTCTCTCTTCCCCTCCTGCAGCCAAGGCTCCATTGGAGCGGAGATGATGGCTCCTTGGCCTCTGCCCCAGGCGCTAGAGTGGAGGCTCTGGTCGCGGCAGAGCGACGCCCCGGAGGAGCAGAGCATCGCCCCCTGGTGGGCAGAGCATCGCCCCTGGTGGGCGTGCCAGGTGGATCCTGGTCGGGCGCATGCAGGAGTCTGTCTGACTGGCTCTCCCCATTTCCAGCTTCAGAAAAATACAAAAAAAAAAAGTCAGGGGTAGTTAACAGTAAGCACATAGAGCTATCACAAAGAGCAACCGAGTTAATACAGAGAAGTACTCAGAACAGTGCCTGGTACATAATCAACCTTTATTATAAATGACAGCTTTTTGTGTAGCACTAGGGGACTGGACAGTGGGGATTGAACCTGCTTCTGGTGAATAGGGGCTGGGGCCTTGAGGGGAGTCCAAAGGACAGCCAAAGTCCAGGCGGGACTCCATTTTGTAGCACACCACAACCTGGACCACTTGGAACAATCTAAGAAACAGGTCCCCCAGCCCGGCTGCACCATGTCAGCAAGAAACCCCCTCCCCACCTCAGTGGGCCGCATGCTGGATGCAGCTCACCCCCACAGGCTCACTTGATTGCCTCTTTCCAACTCCCTGCCCAGTGACATCCGGTAGGTAGCCTGCCATCCACCAGCCGGGGCGTAGGCATACCACAGAAATTAGCAAAAGCTGCAGTCAGGGCCCGTTCCTTACCTCCCTGAGCACCACCACTGGAAAGTCACCCACGTGGCCATGAATCCCACCTTGACCCAGAGACCAGCGGTAAGGGGGGACTGAGTGAGTGGCGTCCCTTCTCCATTTTCCCTTTTGGCTACAGAACCCAAATAAAGAGGCCTCTGTTTCTTTTGGAAGGCCTGGGAGTATAGAGTGCTTAATTCAATCAAAACATAAGGATGCTTAACTAAGGAAGAAATGAATGAGGCCCACTCTCCCTTTCTTAGGGTAGTTCAGAAGCCAGTCTGCAACACTAATTAACCTGTGAGAATATCAAAATAAAATTCTTTCTGTGGCCCTGGCCGGTTGGCTCAGTAGATAGTGTCAGCCTGGAGTGCAGACATCCCGGGTTCAATCCCCAGTCAAGGCACATATGAGAAACGACCAACTGCTTCTCTCCTCCACCCTCTCCCCCTTCTCTCTCTCTTCCTCTCCCACAGCCAGTGGCTCGAGCATCAGCCCTGGGAGCTGAGGGTAGCTTGGTTGATTCAAGCATCGGCCCCAGACAGGGGTTGCTGGGTGGATCCCGGTCAGGGTGCATGAGGGTCTGTCTCTCTATCTCGCCTCCTCTTACTCAAAGAAAAAAGGAAAAATAAAATAAAATTCTTTTGGTAATCTCAACAACATGAAAATTATTCTTTTGCATTTAAGGTACTGCCTTGTACTCTTCCTTCTCTTAACACCTTTCTTCTCTTTTTTTAGAATTAAAAAAATTTTTTTTTTCAATTTCAGTTGACACTAAACATTTTTATATTAGTTTCAGGTGTACAGCATAGTGATTAGACAATCATATCATTTATAAAGTGATCCTTCCATTAAGTCTATCAAGTGCCCACCTGGCATCATACATAGATTTACAATATTATTGACTGTATTCCCTATGCTGTGCTTAACATTCCCGTGACTCACATACATTCCCCTATTTACATACCAACCTGTACTTCCTAATCCCTTCACCTCTCTTACCCAGCCCTCAACCCTCCTCCCAGCTGGCAACGCTCAGTCTGTTCTCTGTCATGAGTCTGTTTCTGGGCTTGTTTGTTTTTTCATCCTTGTTCTTTAGATTCCGTATAATTGTGAAATCATATGGTATTTGTCTTTCTCTGACTTATTTCACTTAGCATATTACCTTCTAGCTTCATCTATGTTATCGCAAATGGCCTCATTCTTCTTTATGGTCATGTAAAATTCCATTGTATGTAGGTACCACCTCTTCTTTACCCAATCCTCTATTGACACACATTTGGATGACTTCCTAGTTTGGCTGTTGTAAACAATGCTCCAATAAACATAGGGGTGCATATATCTTTTGAATTAGTGTTTTGGATTTCTTCCAATATATACCCAGAAGTAGAATTGCAGGATCATAAGGTAGTCCTATCTTTAATTCTTTTGAGGAACCTTCATACTATTTTCCACAGTGCACACACCAATTTGCAATCCCATCCACAGTGCACAAGGGTTCTCTTCCTTTCTTCACCAACATAAGCATTTGCAGCTTGAATTCACAGCTGTTGGATATACATGTTAAATGTCTAGTCTGTAAAAATCTTAGCCCTCCCTTCCCCACCCCCTATTCTGCCCACTCCCAAACAACACAACCCCCCAAAAACCACACACTTCTTTCTGTCTTCCTCATGCCATCTCCCCAGGAGCTAGGCTTCATTTGGGGTCACAGTCAGCTCTCCTCTCTCCCTCGCCACCATCCTGTCAAGAAGACCTATCAGTTCTACCTCTTACATCCCTCATGTCCCCTTTCCTTTCACTTCTGCTAGCCCACCCCACACTATCCCCTCTTACAACCTGCACGATTGCCAAAGCCTAACCATTAACAACCATTATGATTGATCAGCTTTAGCTACCAAATCACGCTACATACTAATTACAGTGAGCACCTCTAAATACAGGCATGGTTTCACTCTCTTCTTTAAAACCTCCATGCCTCGCAGTAGATAGAGAATCAGACTGGGATACGGAGGACCCAGGTTCGAGACCCCGAGGTCGCCGGCTTGAGTGCGGGTTCATCTGGTTTGAGCAAGGCTCACCAGCTTGAGTCCAAGGTCGCTGGCTCGAGCAAGGGGTCACTCGGTCAGCTGTAGCCCCCTGGTCAAGGAACATATGAGAAAGCAATCAATGAACAACTAAGGAACCACAATGAAGAATTGATGTTTCTCATCTCTCTCCCTTCCTGTCTGTCTGTCCCTATCTGTCCCTCTCTCTGTCTCTGCCAAACAACAAACAAAACAAAAAAAAACCCAAAAAACCTCCACACCTCTCTATTGCCCACAGGGAAGAATCTCACCTTCTGGAGCCCCTCTCCTATCATTAGTCCAAAATGCCCTTTGAGCATTATTTTTCATCATTCCTCAGCCTCCTAAATCCTGTAACTCCAGCCAAACTGCGTCCTCCTTGTTCCCAAGTAATCCAAGCACCTTCCCATCTCCCTCAGAGTACCCCCTCCCCCGAGACCCCCCACCTGGAATACCCTTCTCCCATGCCACCTGTGCAAGCAAAGCCTGCTCACCTTAGTTCTCACCCCTCTGAAATCCCACTAAAACTTCAGGAAAGTGATTAAATGAAAGAAACAAACAAACTGTAAACCCCCAAGGCCAGAGAGACCAGGAAAGGAGACCACAGCCAGAACTGTAGGAGCTGGAGGGCAGCTCAGGCAGACCGCCCCCACAGCCCCTAACTGGCAGTGAAACTTCGGCTCCAGGTCCCCTTGGATTGGGCTGAATGGGTTAATACGCACAGCAGGGCTGGATGACAGCTTTTGAGAAGCAGGTAGATCCCTAGATCCATCCCCCACCCCATGCAGCTGGAGACCACCCCACTCCTCAATCCTGAATAAGAGAAGTGTCCTCTGGAACGGGTAAAGCCTGAGGTCTGCACTAGCAGATCTGAGGGACAGCCAAGGGCCTGGGGACCTTGCCAAAAATGGGGTAGGGACGTTCAGTGAGCCTGTGCAGCCTGTCCCCTCGTCCCACAGCTCCCAGAACACCAGCAACCAGCCCTTCCCCTCCTCCCAGACCTGGCCCAGCCTGAGAAGGAAGACCTCAGGATACTGACACTGAGGTTCCCCAACAAACAGTTTGCCAGTTACCTACAGTGACACTCAGAAACGGGACTCCCGGGCAGCTTTTAGCCCCAGCTAGTAATCCTGAGCACTGGGCAGCCCAGGAAAGATTCCTTCAAAGATAGAGTCCAAAGGAAGACACAGAAACAAGCAATTTGGAGGGAGCAGCCTATGCAAGAAGAAAACTTATACAAACAAAGCATTATAGCCTCAGAGAAATAAGAAATGTCTATATCAGTGTAAAAACAGGACGGTATGCATATATACATATGATTTGTTCATAGAACAGAAAAGGCTCTCGGAAATTAAAAATATGTTAGGAGAGCCTGACCAGGCGGTGGTGTAGTGGATAGAGCGTCGAACTGGGATGAGGAAGACCCAGGTTCGAGACCCTGAGGTCGCCAGCTTGAGCCCAGCTCATCTGGTTTGAGCAAAAGCTCACCAGCTTGAGCCCAAGGTCGCTGGCTCGAGCAAGGGGTTACTCGGTCTGCTGAAGGCCTGCGGTCAAGGCACACATGAGAAAGCAATCAATGAACAACTAAGGTGTTGCAACACGCAAGGAAAACTAATGATTGATGCTTCTCATCTCTCTCTGTTCCTGTCTGTCCCTGTCTATCCCTCTCTTTGACTCTCTCTCTGTCTCTGTAAAAAAAAAGAAAAGAAAAAAAAATACGTTGGGAGAAACAAAAAAATCACTAGATGGACTGAAAGATAAAGAAAATTCCCTAGAAACTGAAGCAAAAAGACAAAAAAGAATATGGAAAACGGGCAAAAAAGGGAAGAGAATTAGAGGGCAGTCCAAGAGATCTAAGAGCTAAATAAAAGCCATCTCAGAAAGGTGAACAGCAAACACAGGAGGAAGAAGTGAAATAATTCCCAAACCTCCAGAGACAGGAAGGACAAGCCTGGAGGGATGAAAGCAACCCAGGTGTGACAGTTCGGATCCTCTAAGCATTCAGAAGGTGGAGGGGGACAAAGAATCACAAATCAGCAAGGTTTCAGATTTCTCTACAGCAGCTTAGGAAGCTAGGAAAGTACAAAGCAGTCTTTCAAAATTGTAAAAAAAAAAAATTATTTCCAACCTGAAATTCTCAATGCAGCCAACCCATCAATTATGAATGAAGGCAGAATCGAGAGAACAAGGCTGCACAACTGACCCCTGGTTCTCCCCCCGGGAACAGAGTGCTGACGCGCACCATCAAACCATGAGGGCAAAGCAGCCAAAAGACAACAGGAGCGGCACATCCGGAGGACAGAGGGAGTTGCCAGAAAGCGCGCCCCGATCAGAGCAGTGCACCCAGATCAACACAGTGCGCCCAGGTGCTCAGTAAGGCAAAGAACCCGCTAGACCCACTTCACAGGCACTCTTCCCTCGGGAGACCTGAAGGGAAGTACTGTAGAGCCAGCATTCCCATTAAGAAAACCCACAGTGCCTGACCAGGCGGTGGCGCAGTGGATAGAGCGTTGAACTGGGACACGGAGGACCCAGGTTGGAGACCCCGAGGTCGCCAGCTTGAACGCAGGCTCATCTGGTTTGAGCAAGGCTCACCAGCTTGAGCCCAAGGTCGCTGGCTTGAGCAAGGGGTCACTCGGTCTGCTATAGCCCCCCAGTCAAGGCACATATGAGAAAGCAATCAATGAACAATTAAGGTTCCGCAATGAAGAATTGATGCTTCTCATCTCTCTCCCTTCCTGTCTGTCTGTCCCTATCTATGCCTCTCTCTGACTCTGTCTCTGTGTCACACACACACACACACACACACACACACACACACACACAGAAAACCCACAGTGGAAATGGCCTCTGGCTGAACTGACTAGAGATAGAAACCAGCACAAATGACACTTGAGGCTGGGGGACAGGGGCTCCTTTTAACCCGCATCTTAGCCCGAGCCCCCTGATCCCCACGGCCCACCAGATGGAAGATGTAAAGCCAGTAGCCACAGCCACCATCACAGCTGCCTGGCCCATGCAGATTCGCATTAGATTCAGTCAGTAATGAAACAACGGAGCCACGAACTGATAGGCCATTACCTTTAATCGTAGCTTGCACCCGGTGGGCAAGTAAAAACACACACTGGGCTCCAACACATACTCATTCAGTGCTCATAAAGCTACTGACTTATCCAAGTTTCCTAGAATCAAAGGTTTCTAGCTCACTAGCCTTATTCACCTCTGTTCCCCATCTCCTCTCTGCAAACTGGCTTCTCCCTCAGCACTCCACCATCTTGGCTGCTTCTGCTGACCTCCTCCACGTGGCCTTCTCTGCTCTCTTCTCTAATGTTAATCTCAGGAACTGAAAGAGAGCAAGCTCCTTGTCTGCCCCACTTTATAGTGTAGAAACCAAAACCTTTAATCCAATATACAAACAAGAAAGTCTCTGATACAAAGTCACTTATCTGAGGCATAATGGGATTCCTCATGAGAGTGCACCACCCCACATCAAAAAGGGTGAGAACCTGACCAGGTGGTGGCGCAGTGGATAGAGCGTCGGACTGGGATGCGGAAGGACCCAGGTTCGAGACCCCGAGGTTGCCAGCTTGAGCGCGGGTTCATCTGGCTTGAGCAAAAAGCTCACCAGCTTGGACCCAAGGTCTCTGGCTCCAGCAAGGAGTTGCTCGGTCTGCTGAAGGCCCCCGGTCAAGGCACATATGAGAAAGCAATCAATGAACAACTAAGGTGTTGCAACGAAAAACTGATGATTGATGCTTCTCATCTTTCTCTATTTCTGTCTGTCTGTCCCTATCTATCCCTCTCTCTGACTCTCTCTCTGTCCCTGTAAAAAAAAAAAAAAAAAAGTGAGAAAGGCTTAGTCCCAAAACCAAGCCCCAGGCTGTGTGCCTGCCCACAGCCCGCCCCCAACACACATTAATATAATCACGCCCATTCCAAGCAAGAAAGGCAACCAATACCATCACCTGGACGACAGGCTTCCATGTGGGCAGCGCCATCTTTAACAAAGTGAGGATATATTTTATCTGCCCAACAGAAGATATCAGAACCTGCCCCACAGAGAGGAGTCCTTTACAGGTGCACGTGGAATGCCTCTGCAATGACACCCCAGGTGGAGAGGTGGGGAAAAGGCTTACCTTTCACTGTTTACCCTTTTTATTTTGCATCGTGTACTGGATAATTCCAAAAAAGAACGGCACAATATATACGGTCTCCCGGAAAGTTCAGTCCATTTTTGGAATAAAACAAAAGCCAAATTTTTCTTACCATCAATAAACTTTATTAAATAATCTAATTGTCATTATTATTAATGATTTCTTGCCAGCATGAGGGCAATTTGTATATCCCATTTTTGAAAAATGTTTTATCTTTTGATGCAAAAAATTGAACCAGTGCTTGTTTGATATCTTCTTCATTTTTGAATTTTTTGCCCTTCAAAAAATTTTGTAAGGACAAAAACAAGTGATAGTCGGAGGGTGCTAAGTCCGGGGAATATGGTGGATGCGACAGAATTTCCCAGCCTAGTTCTGCAATTTTTTGATGAGTCCCCAAAGCAGCATGTGGCCTGGCACTATCATGATGCAGAATGATGTTCTTCCTATTGAACATCGCCCGCCTCTTTTCTTGGACTGCTGTCTTTAAATTATCCAGTTGCTGACAATACTTCTCCGAATTGAGCTTTTCGTTCAGTTTTAAAAGCTCATAATGTATTGGTCCTCGAATGTCCCACCATATACACAACATTCTCTTATTCAGAGTCAAATTTGGTTTAGAGGTGGAAGGGCTAGGTTTTCTGGGTTCACAATATGCCCTTTTCCTTACGATGTTTTCGTAGGTAATCCACTTTTCATCCTCAGTTATCATCCAGTTCAAGAAGGGCTCGATTTTGTTCCGAGCAAGCAGAGATGTGCATATGACAACTCGATCATCCAAATTCTTCTGACTTAATTCATGTGGCACCCATCTTGAATATTTCCACACCAATCCTACCTTCCGAATATAGTCCGAAATGGTTTGCTGAGCTGAATTAAGCCTTTCTGCGATCTCCAATGTTGTCAGAAAAGGATCTTGCTCCAACATGGTCTTAACAACATCGTCATCGATCAAAGATGGTCGCCCAGAACGTGGCTTATCAGGAAGGTCGAAATCACCTGTTTCGAATTTTTCAAACCCTCTTCTGCATGTCCTATCAGAAACTGTACCTTCACCAAACACTTCCAATAAATTTCTACATGCTTCTGTAGCATTTCTTCCTTGTTGAAATTCGTAAAAATTACAGTGGCGTAAATGAACTTTATCAGTAGCCATGGGTACACTATCACTTCACACATAAGATTAACGTGAATCAACTTTGTTTTAGTTAATTTGCTACGTCAGTATGTATACATTAAGTGGTAAAAATAGAGAGGCACACATACGCCAAATAAACATGTGCTTACGTGTCGAAACTTGTTGTGATAGAAACGAACAGAACTTTTCCGGTAGACCTGATATATGAAAAGGGGATCCTCTCCCTCTTCAAGCCCCTCTGTCAGGAAGCCTTCCCTGGCTCCCCACCTGAGCGCCAGAGCCCGCTGGGTGTCCCGTGTCCTCTTCCTGCTGGCTTTTCACTGGGCCCTGGTTAGCAAGTGTCCTCTCTGGGCTGGACCACTGATAGATATATGAATTTACCAAAAATTCCAACTTCCCTTTGGTTGTTCCACTTGACTGCCTGACCTCACCCTTACTTACTGGATAATCGCCCCTGAGGCAGAAGAGTTCCAAGAAGCTGGTCAACCGCCCTAAGGAGGAGCGTTCCAGAAAGCCAAAACCGTAAATCCGCAGGAGGGGACATACCAGAACTTCTGACTCAGTACCTCCTCAGGCTCTCCCCAAACCCTATAAAAATTTGCCCCCTAGTCTGTACCGGTGCCCTTCTCCCAGAGAAATGCTCCGGCAGGTCTTTCTCCTCTAATAAAGCCTGCACATCTGGTGTTCAAGTGCCGTCTCATTCTTACATCTGGTGCCGAAACCCTAGATGGGGTACCAGTTGCCTGGACAATCCCTCTTTGCTGTCCAAATGAAGTCTGGACAAGCAATTGTAGGTCGATTGGCTGGCAATCTAACCCTGTCCTGAACCCCTGCTGGACCAGAAGGTAAGGAGTTTCTCCTTTCTCCTTCCCCCGTCTGCTTCTCTTTTCCACAAAATTTTCTCTGGTCGGACGGTTTTCTCTGACTCGCCTCAGCTTTTGAGGGGTTTGACTTTTAGTCTCAGTAGACTGCACGGAAAGACTAGGCACCTAGCCAAACCTCTCCACTCTCTCTCTCTCGGAGTTCCCTGACAGGTGGTGAAAACCTCTATCAGGGCCGACTCCCCCACACGGAGATTTTCTCCTCTTGGGACAGTGACAAAAGGTGAGGAGGCCCCCTCTTGCTCACCTGTCTCCACTAATGGCTCTTCAGAGTCTAGGCCTTCCGACCAGACCCCTCTAGAATGTCTCATAAAAAAACCTCACTAAGTTGGACCTCTCTGACCTTAAGCCAAAAAACAACACCTCATTTTCTTCTATAACATGGTGTGGCCCCAATACAAATTAGACAATGACTCCCATTGGCCTGAAAACAGGACATTCGATTGCAATATCCTAAGAGATTTTGACAATTTCTGCCACCGGATGAGGAAGGCATCAGAAATTCCTTACTTGCAGGGTTTCTTCTCCCTTCGCTCCCGTCCTTAATGTCTGTGCCGCCTGTTCTACATGCAGGCCGTTTTTGGCCAAAGAAACCTCACCTAAAACCTCCGCTCCTAATCTTTCCTTCTCCGTAGACTGCCAACTCTCTCCCCCTCCTGCCTGACTCCTGAGGCGCCCCTCTCTCGGGACCCCTCTCTGGTCCCTCTGCGGACCTCTATCACTCGGGTCTCTTCCCTCCAAGAGCCCCCCCCCTTCGCAGAATCCTGTTTCTTATTCACCTGCAAATACTAGTCTCTCTTTCTCCTCCCCTGCTGGCCAGGGGCCCCTCCCTTCTCCATTGTGTTCTTAAACCACTCCTCCCTCCTTACAGATGGCTCTGTCTCTTTTTCTTCTTTGACCCATTCCCTCCTCCCCACCGGCTTTGGCTATATCTTACTTATCCTCCCACCCCACCAGCTTCAGCTGTATCTTACCCATCCAACCATCCCACTGGCTTCAGCTGTATCTTACCCATCCTCCCACCCCACCAGCTTCGGCTGTATCTTCTTCGACCCATCCCCTCTCCCCACCGGCTTCGGCTGTACCTTACCCATTCCCCCACCCCCTCCCCACCAGCTTCAGCTACAGCTATGTCCTTCTCCCCCTCGTCCTCTCCCCTCTCTTCAGAGCTCTAAATCTTTTTGACTCCTCTGACCATGTGGCACCACCACCAGCACTTTAACCTCCTCCCCCTCCTCCTGCAGATACTGACCCTACTTTCCATCCAGCTGCTTTCTCTCTTTCTCCCCTCTATGCTGACAACTCCCTCCCATCTCAAGAAGCTTAAAAAGGCAGAGTTGTCTATTGAGCTGTGTGAGTGAGTAATCTGTTTTGTCTCTGTTTGTCAGAAAATATCTCTAGTATAATTTTAATTGAAACAAGTAAAGCACGCTCACTTAAATTTAATTTATAATTTGTATGAGAAATCTTTGTTTAATGTGTAACTGTGTCTGTTTCTAAGGCCTTAAACCAATAATTACCTACCTCTTAAATCAAGGATTACTCATCCCCACGGACTCTCCCTGCAATACCCCCATCCTTCCTGTTCGAAAACCTTCAGGGGCTTATCACCTCGTACAAGACTTATGCCTAATCAATGAGGCGGTAATTCTCCTCCATCCAGTAGTCCCTAATCTCTACAGGTTACTGTCACACATTCCTTCAAACACCACTCACTTCAGGGTCCTAGACCTCAAGAAGGCCTTCTTGCCTGACCAGGCAGTGGCGCAGTGGATAGAACGTTGGACTGGGATGCAGAGGACCCAGGTTCAAGACCCCGAGGTCTCCAGCTTGAGCACGGGCTCACCTGGTTTGAGCAAAAAGCTCACCAGCTTGAGCCTAAGGTTGCTGGCTCGAGCAAGGGGTTACTCGGTCTGCTGAAGGCCCGCGGTCAAGGCACATATGAGAAAGCAATCAATGAACAACTAAGGTGTTGCAACGCGCAACGAAAAACTAATGATTGATGCTTCTCATCTCTCCGTTCCTGTCTGTCTATCCCTCTCTCTGACTCTCTCTCTCTCAAAAAAAAAAAAAAAAAAAAAAAAAAAATAATGCCTTCTTTACCATTCCTCTACACCCTGACTCTTACTTTCTGTTTGCCTTTACCCGGACACTAGTGCATCCTAGTAACTTATGTGGACTATCTTACCCCAGGGGTTCAGAAACAGCCCACACCTGTTTGGGCAGGCACTAGCTCAGGATTTAGCAGCAATGCAACCTCAAAACTAGTACTCTCTTATAATATGTAAATAACCTACTCCTCTGCAGCCCCTCAAGGAGACACAGCGCCACCCTTCTTAACTTCCTCGCTATGAAGTGATATCGTGTCTTCTCTGCTAAGGCTCAACTTCACTCTTAGTCCATAGTCTATTTGGGCATCATCTTAACCCCCACCACCTGAGGTCTCACCCTAGATCAAACTCAGACCCTCCACAGTCTCCAACCACCTACCACTGCAAATCAAATCCTTTCTTTCCTCAGTCTAATAGGCTTCTTTCAATGCTGAATTCCCAATTTTGCTCTCTACTCAAGCCCCTCAGTGAGATCTTCTGAGCATGGCTTTTAAGGTCTATAATGGCCAAGGAAGTAACAGAAAAGGCAAATAAAGCCCAAAGGAAGTCAGGAAATACCAGCTTTTGGCATACACTCTAAAGGCTCCAGTGCCCTAATGGGCTTCATAGGATTCCATCATGGTCCTGCTTCAAGAGTGGAAAGAAAGGTCATTGAACTGAAGCCTGCCAGGCTTCCCGGCCCCATCAAAGGACACATCTTCGCTGTGGTAAGTGGGACACAAGAAGGTAAGCTGCCCCCTTGCTCCATGGAGGGAGGGTTCAGTCTCTTCTAGCCCTGCTCCAGCTACCTGTGACCTGACCTTGCCCAGCTTACTGGGAATTGCCACTGAAGGCCCAAGGACATCATTCATGAGCCTAAGGTATTTCTTCCAAGTAGCAGATAAACTAATCTCATTTCTTGTAAACATAAGGGCCATCTACTATGCCTTACCTGAATATTTGAGTTTTATTTATCCCTCGAAAATCTCTACTGTGGGTATAAACAGTCTGATTTTGTTGCTTTATTTAATGTATAGTGTCTCCTTTATTCCTCTTGTCTCAATGCCCCATGCTTATTGTAGGCTGGGACCTGCTGTTAATTCCAGCTAGAAGCAGTGGTCACTAGGACTTAAACTCTAGCTGCAAAGTGTAGAAATGTAACCACCCTTTCCCTAAGTACTTACAGGATTTACAGGTTACTCAGCAAACTGTTCAAAGACTGTCCAAGAGGCGCTTCCAGCAGTACATCACCCAAGGACTGACTTTCATGTGGACAAGTCCACACACCGTGATCCTGACAACTCCCACGGCTACTAAAGTAGAAAAACGGCATAACACCTATATGTGTCTCCCTACTAATTGGACAGAAACCTGTACCCTAATCTATCTCACCCCAAATAGCAACCTAATCCAACCCCATGAGCCTCTTCCAGTTCCTAGTACACTACCCATCAATCTAAAGACCAAATGAGCTATACAGGTAATTCCTCTCCTTGTTGCTTTAAAAATTTCTATAAAAATAGGTCTAGGGGCAGGGGGACCGGCCACTGCCCTGTCTTATTCCCACTTTCTCTTTCTCTCTCTGAAGCCCAGCGAATTCGTAAAAAACAAACCAAGTCATGGAATCAATGGTTTCACACAAACTGGGTGTTTTGACTATTGCCTTTCATTGGTCCACTCACTGTCCTATTTATTTTTCTAACTTTTGGACCCTGCCTCTTACGTTTGTTCACTAGTTTCTTATAGAACTGCAAGCAGACCTTCACCAATCAGAAAATTGGAAAAATCTGCCTGACCTGTGGTGGCGCAGTGGATAAAGCGTTGACCTGGAATGCTGAGGTTGCTGGTTCAAAACCCTGGGCTTGCCCAGTCAAGGCACATATGGGAGTTGAAGCTTCCTGCTCCTCTCTCTCTCTCTCTCTCTCTCTCTCCTCTAAAATAAATAAATAAATAAAAATAATTTTTTAAAAAATTCTAAAAGAAAATTGGAAAAATCTACCTAACCCTACACACCAACCCTGAAACCTGCTCTTGCGAAACAGAAAAATCTGGAACCCTATAAATACACCCCTACTCCAAACAATGGTGGGAAAACGCCTTGTTCTCGATGCTAGCACCAATTATAGGACCAATTCTAATTTTGTGCCTAATTTTAATGCTTGCCCTTTCTTTATCAAGTTCCTACAGGCTCAAATAAGAGAAATCTCCAGAATTACCTACAATCAAATGCTTTTACAACCCCTACTCCAATTGCCCCAGGGAGGGGTTCATGAAGAGGCCCCCTATAGGGATAACAGCAGGAAGTAGCTCCAGAAGATAGCCGATCCAAGACAAACCTCCTTCCTGAATCCCATACCCTTTCCTTCCCCCACCTCTTTCCCTTTTTTATCATACCACAGAGTTGAAAAATGATAGATATATGAATTTACCAGAAATTCCAACTGCCCTTTGGTGTCCACCTGACTGCCTGACCTCACCCTTACTTACTGGATAATCGCCCCTGAGGCAGAAGAGTTCCAAGAAGCTGGCCAACCGCCCTAAGGAGGAGCATTCCAGAAAGCCAAAACCGTAAATCCGCAGGAGGGGACATACCAGAACTTCTGACTCAGTACCTCCTCAGGCTCTCCCAAACCCTATAAAAATTCGCCCCCTAGTCTGTACCGGTGCCCTTCTCCCAGAGAAGTGCTCCAGCAGGTCTTTCTCCTCTAATAAAGCCTGCACAGCTGGTGTTCAAGTGCCGTCTCATTCTTACAATTGCGAGCTCTCTGAGGGCAGATTCAGCTCATCTCTGAACCTGCTCCAGGAGCAACTGAAGGAAACTTTCACCTTCTGCCTACTCTACACCCAGGCACCTTCTAGTTTGCTTAATTCTCACCACAACCCTAAGAGGATCAACCTTCATTTTATGAATGAGAAAAATAATGGCTCAAAAGGGCCCTCTGGGAACAGCCAACTCAAGAATCAACAAGCCTGCCCAATTCCAGAGTTCCTATTTTTTTTCAGGAGGGGACCTAGCTTTGGTACCAAAGTTTCGCAGTAGGGTTCCAAAATGTTTAACGGAACCAAAATACAACTGAGTTGCAATGAAGATTTTTCAGCCTGAGCTAGGGTCTTCCCATGCTCTGAGACCCAGAGAGAGAGGCAGAGGGGGACCAGAGGCAGGCAGCACCTCCATCCAGCGAGGGAGCCAGAGCCAGTAAAGTTGCCTCATTAAGTCATAATCTTTTAGTTCACCGGATTACCCCTGGGAGGCCAGGCATTTGCATTTTTTTTTTTTTTTTTAGATTTTATTAATTTTAGAGAGAGGAGAGAGAGAGAGAGAGAGAGAGAGAGAGAGAGAGGGAGAGAAGGGAGGGAGGGAGGAGCAGAAAGCATCAACTCCCATATGTGCCTTGACCAAGAAAGTCCAGGGTTTCGAACCGGCGACCTCAGTGTTCCAGGTCGATGCTTTTATCCACTGCGCCACCGCAGGTCAGGCTGTTTGTGTATTTTTTAAACAGCTTTATTGACATGTAATCCACATACCATACATAGTTCATACAGTTACACCTACTCCTTAATCTCAAATGCATAAAAACTGCAAAATCGTTATTCTCTGGAGCATTGGAAGTCTTGATCCCTGGCATATGTCTTCAGTTTGGCTCAAATAAACTCACAAAATTCTCTATAGAGGTTTAGATGTTTTTTATGTCAACACTACTCTTTGGCTATTATGAACCATGCTGCTGTGAACATTTGTATACAAGTCTTTGGCTGGTCATGTGTTCACATTTCCCTCGTGTATCTTTTCAGGAGTGAAACTGCTGGATCATACGGCAACTCCATGTTTCACTGTTGGAGGAAATAACTGCCCGACTGTCTTCCAAAGCGGCCGTTCCACTACCTATCCCATCAGCGGTACGATGGTTCCAATTCCTCCACATCCTCACCGACACTGACTGTGTCTTTCTGATTAGCCATTCTAGTGGGTATAAAGTGGTATCTCATTGTAGTTTTGATTTAAATCTCCCTGATGGCTAGTGACATTGAGCATACTTTCATGTGCTTACTGACTATCTGTAAATCTTCTTTGGAGAAATGTCTATTCAAATCCGTTGCCCATCTTTAAATTGGATTGTTTGCCTTTTTATTGACTTGGAAGAGTTCTTTATAGATTCTAGACATAAGTTCCCCTAACAGATACATGATTTGCAAATATTTTCTCCCATCCTTTGGGTTGCCTTTTCACTTTCCTTTGCTGCATGAAGGTTTCTAATAATGATGAAGTCCAATTTATCTCTTTTTATTTTCTTGCTGTGGCTTTTGGTGTCATATCTAACCACTGCCTGACCAACATCACCAAGATTAATGACCATGCTTTCTTCTGAAAATTTTACTGTGTTAGCTCTTAAGTTCAGGTCTTGGATCCATTTTGATTTTTACCTGTGGTGTGAGGTCTGGTCCAACTTCGTTCTTTTGCACGTGGATGTCCAGTTGTTCCACAGACTATCTGTTGAGAAGACTACTGTTTCCCCATCACACTGCCTTGGCACCCTTGTCAAAAGTCAATTGACCGCCAGTGTGAGGGTTTCCTCCTGAGCTCTCAGTCCTAGTCCACTGTCTGTCCTCGTGCCAGCGCCACACCCTTGACTGCTGCAGCTTTGTAGTGAGTTTTGAAATCGAGAAGTGTGAGTCCTCCAACTGTGTTCTTTTTCCAGATTCTTTTTGACTGTTCTGGTTTCCTTGCATTTCCATATATACTTTAGAATCATCTTGTGAATTTCTGCAATTAAGGGCAGCTGGGATTGTGTGACAGGGGTCGCAATGAATCTGTAGACCAATTCAGGGAGTACTGCCATCTTAACAATATTAAGTCTTCTGACCCACAGATATAGAGATTCCACTTATTTAGGGCTTTAATTTTTTTCAGCAATGTTTTATAGTCCTCAGACCATGAGTTTTATATTCCCTTCATTAAATTTATTCCTAAGTATTTTAATCTTCTTGATGCTATTACAAATATAATTGTTTTCATCATTTTCAGTTTGCTCACTGCTACTATACAGGAATATAATTGATTTTTGTGGGGGTTTTTTGTTTTGTTTGTTTTTTGTATTCTTCTGAAGTGAGAAGCAGGGGGGAAAGGGAATCAGACAGTCTCCGCATGTGCCCAACCAGGATCTACCTGGCATGCCCACAGGGGGCAATGCTAGGCCCCTCTGGGGCGAGGCGGAGGCCACAGAGCCATCCTCAGCACCTGGGCCAACTTTGCTCCAATGGAGCCTTGGCTGTGGGGGGGGGGAGGGAGAGATAGAGCGAAAAGAGAGGGGGAAGGGTGGAGAAGCAGATGGGTACTTCTCCTGTGTGCCCTGGCCCAGAATTGAACCCCAGACTTCTACACGCCAGGCCAACGCTCTACTGCTGAGCCAACCGGCCAGGGCACAATTGATTTTTGTATACTGATCTTTGTCCTGCAGCTCTAACACAGTGGTTCCCAACCTTTTTTGGGCTATGGACCAGTTTAATGTCAGAAAATATTTTCACAGACCGGCCTTTAGGGTGGGACGAATAAATGTATCACGTGACCGAGACAAGTGTCAAGAGTGAGTCTTAGACGGATGTAACAGAGGGAATCTGGTCATTTAAAAAAAATAAAACATCATTCAGACTTAAGTATAAATAAAACAGAAATAATGTAAGTTATTTATTCTTTCTTTGCGGACTGGTACCAAATGGCCCACAGACCGGTACCGATCCGCGATCCGGGGGTTGGGGACCACTGCTCTAACAGATTTTCAGTGAATTCTTTAGGTCTTCTTATACAAGATCACGTCAGTGGCAAATAAACATACTTTTACTTCCTCCTTCCCAATCTGCACGTCTTTCACGTCGTTATCATTCTTAATTGCCCTAGATAATCAAGTTGGAAACAGGTGACTAATTTTGATTGGGAGGTAGACGGTCCACCCTGCTCTGACTCGTAGGAGGCCACAGCTCTTCTCCCCCACTTCTCCTGGTCAGTTACTGCCCACTCACCTCCCTGCACCCCCACCTCTGCCCTGCTCTGCGTCCCAGGAAGCTTACCCCTGTGGATGGAGGCCCCTATGCTCCCCTGCTGGCTGGCTGCCCACAGGTTTAAGCCAATGAGAGGTACAAACAGGGGAGAGGAGGGTGGGCAGTGAGAGCGTGGGGCACATCTTCCCACTCTCTATTGGCTTTGGTCCCACAGTCCTGGCCGGGGTCGCGTCCTGCCACTACAACAGTCCCTGAGGAGCGCCCCAGCCTCCACATTGTCAACCCTGTCTGGAGTCTGGAGGAACAAGATTTCCTCTCTTGACCCCTGCAAGCCTAGTGGAGGTCATGGTTTCCTGCTATTGCTCCTCCCTGGGTGCCTCAACTTCCTTTGTTGTGTGCCTGACTTACGTTGGCTGATTCAGTTTTTCAGAATTGATGTGTGACCCTCAGCATTCCTGGCCAACCACTACTGCTATTCTGGTAGATGACCCACACCCCAAACTTTCCCACCAAGGAAGGCACTGTGGGACCCTGCTCAATGCGAAAACTTGGTTCTTTGGATAAAGTGATCACCCAAGTGCCAAGTCCATGAGCCAAGGAGATGGTGAGGGACTCCAGTGGCAAAGAGCTTCAGTTCCTGGGAAGAAAGTAAACAGCGACCCAGATAGGATGTGACCTGGGCTACAGTTGCTGTTGCTTTCTTTTCCTATTCTTGATGCCCATGGAAAATATAGCTTTGTAGTCCCTTGATCTGACCTTTTCCTCTCTGCTTTGAAATTCAAACAGAAAAACTGGGCCAGAGGCTTCCCAGAGATGGAGCCCTAGGCACACACTTTCTCTGGTCTTTATCCTAATGACCACAAGGCAGTGTCAAACTACCCATACCCTTTGCGTGGGCTTGCTACTTAGTGCCAGTAACTGCTTTAAGTCACATGATCTCATTTCATCATCAGAAACTTTGTAAGGCAGGTGTTATGGCCACAGCTTTGTAAGTGGAGACAGAAACTTAGGATAAACAGCTGCACCAGTCTCAAAGCTCGAAGGCACTCATACTCAGGTTGGCTCATGGTTCCAAACTAGGCCTTAGACACTCTCCCTGCTTCCCAGGAACAAACTGTGAGTAGATTTAAGAGTTATCAGCCAATACTGATTACTAGTTAACACCTTCTCTTCCCTGCCTGTCAGCCTCCAACTCCTCCTCCTCAACCATGCAGCTTGGCCTGGTCACTCTCAGGCCTCTAATCACTGGGTGAAGGGCCTCCTCCCCTTCCAGTGGGGTCAGAGTCACACCCACATCTCTACCAGAGCCCTTCCTCATCACGGTCATGCTGCCCAACCGAAGGGAGGCTGAGCACCTGCTGCGTGGGGGAGGAACTCCCCCTGGGGTGGTGGGGAATTCTGCAGCAATGATCGGAAGGTCACAGGGCTCACAGTGGCCTTTGCCCTGAAGTGCACCCCGGAGGGGAGAGGAGCCATGGCCTGCCAGGAGCCTTGGCAACAGCCCTGAGTAGGTTCTGACTGGCCAACTCTCACTTTTCTGCTCCCCAGTCGCAAGGGGTGTGTTCACTTGAATATAAGTTTTCCCCAACTGGAAGAAGTTAGATGACTGAAAGTTCCCTGGGGAGGAAGAAGCACCCCAGATGGGAACTTCTGAACTTATGGGAAAACTGGGTGTGGACCAAGGTAGTACGTGAGTTATGAGAAAGCCCCAGGTGACAAACTGCCTTTCCCATCTTCTCAGTCCCAACCCCAGGGGCACCTACACAAGGATGCTTTCCCAGTGCCACCTGTCCCCATCTGGAGAAAGAGGCTATGTGTTACAATAATTGCAAAAACAAGAAGTAATAATAGCTACAAGTTACGTGCCAGGCCCTGCACAGAGCATGACCTGGTCATCCCCCCAACACTTGTAATGTGGGTATCATCCCATATGGCAGTTGTTTTTTTTTTTATAAATAAATTTTTATTTTAATGGGGTGACATCAATAAATCAGGGTACATATATTCAAAGAAAACATGTCCAGTTTATCTTGTCATTCAATTCTGTTGCATACCCATCACCCAAAGTCAGATTGTCCTCCGTCACCTTCTATCTAGTTTTCTTTGTGCCCCTCCCCCGCCCCCTCCATATGACAGTTTTATTGAGCTGCAACTTGCACACTATCATTATATTTAACAATCTTATTATGGCTCTGCAGTTTATAAGGTATTTTAATTTTATTATTTATTCATTTTACAGAGGAGAGAGAGAGAAAGGGGGGAGGAGCAGGAAGCATCAACTCCCATATATGCCTTGACCAGACAAGTGCAAGGTTTTGAACCGGCGACCTCAGTGTTCCCAGGTCATTGCTTTATCCACTGCGCCACCAGAGATCAGGCTATAAGGTACTTTAATAGACATTCTTAGAGGCTACTAACGGCATCCTTGACCAGTAGGAAGGGCAGGATGATCTTCACCTTACAGATAAGAAAAATGGGGCTTTCCCCAACCCCGCCACTGCTTTCTGAGCTCCTCGCTTTAACACAGGATAAAGGGTAAAAGGAAAAACAGCCAGGAGTTTGGGGGCAGGGGTGGACGGGGTACTATGAAGGGCAGGAGAAGCCTTAAAGAGGAGATAGGACCATCTGTCCCCATTTGCTGCTGTGGACCCTACACTGCTGTGATTCCAAGGGAAAGGCTCTGTCTAGAGTCAAAAAAGTTGGGTTCAAATTTCACGATTGCCACTAACTGGTCATATGACCTTGGGAATCACTCTACCTCTCCCGCTCTCCATCTGTGTGATATTGTGATATATAAGAAATACATAATTTTCCCTGGCTGGATAGCTTGGTTGGTTAGAACATTGTCCCAAAGTGCAGAGGTTGCCAGTTTGATCCCCAGTCAGGGCACATACAGGAATGGATTGATGTTCCAGTCTCTCCCATCCTCTCTCTCTAAAATCAATAAAATAAACATTAAAATATATTTATATATATACTTTGTCCCTAGTTCCTGGCACAGAGGTACTAAAACCCTTGTATTTTCCTGAGGGGTAGGAGAAAGGAGTACTTTTTGTTATCTACAATAAGCCCCTCCTTTTTTTTTTTTTTTTTTTTTTTTTGGCAGAGACAGAGTCAGAGAGAGGGACAGATAGGGACAGATAGACAGGAAGGGAGAGAGATGAGAAACATCAATTCTTCGTTGCGGTTCCTTAGTTGTTCATTGATTTCTCATATGTGCCTTGACTGGGGGAATACAGCAGACCGAGTAACCCCTTGCTTGAGCCAGCGACCTTGGGTCCAAGTTGGTGAGCTTTGCTCAAACCAGATGAGCCTGCACTCAAGCTGGCGACCTTGGGGTCTCGAACCTGGGTCCTCCACATCCCAGTCCAATGCTCTATCCTTTTAACCACCCCTGAGCTTATGCTAATGAGATGACTCCTGGTGAGTCCCTAGGTAGCTCTAGAATGGGGGTTGGTTGACAGAGGAACCCACTTTTAGTTAGGGAGTTGGTGGGGGGGGCAGCAGGGCTGGAGAACGAATTAATTACCAGGGGCAGATGATTTAGTCAATATTGCCTACATAATGGAGCCTCCTTAAGAACTCTAAACGATGGGGTTCAGAGAGCCTCCAAGTTGGTGAACACATCATGTGCTGAGAGAGCGGTACACCCCACCTGCCTGGGGACACAGGATCCTCCCAGACCTGGCCCTATGCACCTCTTCCCTGGGCTGTTCATCTGTATCCATCAGAATAAACTGGAAATAATAAATTAAACACTATCTGAGTTCTGTGAGCTGTTGCAGCAAATTATTGAAACTGAGGAGGCAATTGTGGGGGACGTCTGATGTAGAGCTGCCTGGTCAGGAGTACGGGAGGGAGGCCTGGACTCGCAGCTGCCGCTGAAGTGGGGGCCGTCTGTAGGACCCAGCCTTTCGCCTGTGGGGTCTGTACTAATTCTGGGAGTTGGTGTCAGTACTGGATACCCAGTTGCTGTCTACAGAGAAGGGGAAAATTGGTTGGTGTGAGGAAAACCCCACATATTTGGTGTCAGAAGTGTTACAAGTAAAAAACATGAACCTGTTAGCCCATCTATAAAACATCTTTATCCTTCAGCACAGAAGGCTGACAATTTTTTTTTAATTAAGTGAGAGGTAGGGCGGCAGAAGGACAGACTCCTGCATGCGCCCCAACTTGGATCCACCTGGCAAGCCCCCTACCAGCAATGCTCTGCTCATTTGGAGCCACTGCTCCATTGTTCTGCAAATGAGTTATTTTAGTGCCTAAGGCGAGGCTATAGAGCCATCCTCAGTGCCTGGGGCCAACTTGCTAGAATCATTTGAGCCATGACAGCGGGAGGGAAAGAGAGAAAAAGAGAAGGGGGAGAGGTGGAGAAGCAGATGGTCGCTTCTCCTGTGTGCCCTGACTGGGAATCGAACCCAGGACTTTCACATGCCAGGCCAACACTTATCGCTGAGCCAACTGGCCATGGCCAGAAGGTATATACTCAAAGGACTATGATTAGATTTCACACAAGAGCCACCAAGTGTTTAATGAGCACCTATGGCCCATAACACATACTTGGAGGACAGGAAATAATATAGAACATAGCCTCTGACTTCAAGAAACTTTTTATCTGGTGAGGAGACCAGACAAGCACACCCAAAACATAAGGAATATTGAATGCCTCCCTGCCTCCCATATGCAAAGAAACTGCTTTGAGAGGAAAAGGAAATGGGGAGGGTAAGCAATTGACAAGAGCTAGGTAAAACATTATGAAGGAGGGCGCTACCTGGGCTCAGAGAGAGGATCCTGGCACACAGGTGTCAGTACCTGCTCAGGAAGTGGACAGGCGGTGAGAGGGGACCGCAGGGGTCAACAATCCACTCCCTGCAAACATGGTCTAGCCTGACTAATTCAGGGTCAAGGTTGGGTGGCAAAAGTAGCCAATAAGATGAGAAGTATGGTCTGGGACCAATGGAAGGTAAAGGTGAGTGGTTTAGTGAGATGATAAGCAAAGAAAAAGTGTTCATTCATTTATTCAATATTGACTGAACCTTCGCAATGGGCCAGGTACTGTCAGGCCCCGGAGATACGGCTGAGCCAGAGAGAAGAGGTCCCTGCCCTCCCAACACCAACATTTCATTCCATCAGGAGACCAAGTGCATAGACAAGATTATTCCAGGTCCATCCAGATTGTAAGTGCTGACTGTCTCCGTGCCATAGACTCCCTCCTGATGACAGATGTCATTTAGAGACGTGAGAGAAAACAAAGCCACAGGAGCCACATCCCTGCCTTCCTGGTCCTGAGCACCAGAAAGAAAAGGCACATTCCTTACCAACACTTGGGACAAAGCAGAGGGAAACAAATGTCTGTCCCTCCCTCTCACCTGTCCCTGGAACCACACGTGCTCAGCCAGTTTCCTCCTTCTTGAATTCCTATCCCATGACTTGGAAGAGAGTCTGGCCTGTTTGCAGTTGAAGATAAGAACCAGAAGCCATCTGGGGCTCTTATTGTTTCTCCTCCCCCTGAACTGAGGGAAAGGTTTTCTTCTAAGCAAAGGGGGGTTCTCTCCTTTTAGGACTAAGCAATGAGTCCTGCTCAAATGCCAAATTTGGTCTCCCGAAAGGCAGGTAGTTACATGCTCTTCCGTCATTGCTGTCTAGAATATAATCACAAACTGACATCTTGGGGAGAGCGGATCTTGGCCCTTCAATTTCCCAGATTCCTTATAAGGGCACGTTACCTCGTGGCTCTTGTGAGCCCTTGGCCTGGGATGACTTCATGGGCAAGGTTTTTACATGCTCAAACATATTATTCAATTCATTTAATGGGGTGTTATCCTACAACCATGCCAGTCAAGAACAGACCTTTTCTGCCTGGCCTGTGGTGGCACAGTGGATAAAGTGTTGACCTGGAATGCTGAGGTCACAGGTTCAAAACCCTGGCTTGCTCAGTCAAGCACATACAAGAAGCAACTACTATGAGTTGCTCCTTCCCCTTCTCTCTCTCTCTCTCCCCCTCTCTAAAATAAAATTTAAAAAAATAGGCTCTTCCTAAAGCAAAGGTACTTTCCTGTTCTCCAGCTCCAGAGCATTTAGCCAAAGAGCTGAAAATCACAGCATGTGGGGGCCCCTGAGCCCCTAGCCTGGTGCAAGACTCTGAGCAGACCCTACCCTGACCCCTGACAGCTTCACTATTTCCATAAGAGACCCAGTCAAGGGGACCATGTGACCTTTCCCCCAACTGTCATCACCACACCAAGGCACTCTGGGCCAGAGCTTGGGATCCATAGGCCATTTTCCTCTGCCCCTAACATCTCAGGCAGAACACATTTTCATTGTCCAGTAAGATTTGCTACTTTGGGCTCCTCAGCTTTGCCCATCCTGACCACAACTGTCCCCATAGGCTGGGAGCAATGAGCCAGCCCACCCCTCCCCTGGATTCCTGTTTCTAAAGACATTCCCAGAATCACCTTGCCTTCTCCTTTCCAAAATACTAGGAGGCTGCCAAGTTCCACAGGGAACAGAGACAATGGCCTTAGTGCACACCACTGCCAGGGCAGTGTGCTTCCAGAGGCCTCTAAGAAGTGGTCCTCTTACCGTGGCAGCCTGGCTGCAGAGCTCCAGGGAGGCCACACTGTTCCTGGTGCTGGGACACCCCAATCTGGGCCGTCTGCCTCCAGCCTGTGGATCATTGATGTTTTAGCTCAGGCCTCTGTCAGTGACTCTCAGAACTACCCTCCCCCCTACCACTCACAGGACAGAGAGGCTGCTTTGAGCCAATCTCCGGCTCAGGGGCAGACCTTGAACAGGACTGTTTGAGGAAAGAATAAAAAACAAAACCAGGTCAAGGGTGAGCTGGAAAGGGATGGTCAAAGGTACTGCCCATGTATTCTGGCAGAACAATTAAAGACAGTGGTATTTGGGTTTTACAAAGGAGGGAGGGCCAGGACCAGGGATGGAGAGCCAGCAAGGAGAGCTTCTGGCCTAAGAAACGGAACAGAGGGTCCAATGTGAGAAGAAAATGAGGTGTCTAACGTTTTCCTCTTTCTGATGAGACCCTGCTATGCCTAAGAATATCCCCCCTGGGAACTGGTGACATCATGGTCCTTTCTCCCCATGGGGCCAGGAGACTGGATTCCTCAGGAGGGGACACATTACCTAGTGGTTCCTGTGAGCCATTGTTCTGGTATGACTTCATGAGCAAGATTTTTTTTTTTTTTGGTATTTTTCTGAAGTTGGGAACAGGGAGGCAGCCAGACAGACTCCCGCATGCAACCGACCGGGATCCACCTGGCATGCCCACCAGGGGGCGATGCTCTGCCCATCTGGGGCGTTGCTCTGTTGCAACCAGGGCCATCCTCAGCACCCGGGCCAACCTCGCTCCAATGGAGCCTTGGCTGTGGGAGGGGAAGAGAGAGACAGAGAGGAAGGAGAGGGGGAGGGGTGAAGAAGCAGATGGCGCCTCTCCTGTTTGCTCTGGCCGGGAAACAAACCCGAGACTCCTGCACGCCAGGCCGATGCTCTACCACCAAGCCAACCAGCCAGGGCCCATGAGCAAGATTTTTAAATGCTTGGACATACTATTAAACCCAAGCAGATCAATTCATTTAATGTGGTGTTATCCCAACAACCATGCCAGTCAAGAACAAGGATAGAGTTCCCACACACTGGGCACCATCCCACTACCACCAAAAAACAAAACAAACTAGGCTGAGCTCTACAGGAGTTCCTGGAGGAAGCCCACCCCCTCACTCACTGTTCTAGCTTTGCTTAGCTCACTGAACCCAAGGTTAGTCAGAGAGGGCCCCCCCCCCCGGGTCCAGAGCGCTGGCTGCCTGATGGGGCCTAAGTCAGGCAGGAGGTCCACGTGCACAGGCGTCTCTGGGAGATCCACAGGTGAGTGGGGAGGGAGCTTGTTCATCCCTTTTGGGTCCACGATGCTGACCTGCACAGGTCCTTCTGATTCCACCTCTTCTCCCTCTTTCTCCAGAGCTGACAACAAGCAGCTTTTTGCTTCCTCTCTAGCCCACCACGGAAAGGTACCTACCACTAATAAAGCCTGCCAAAGGCAGACCAGTGGAAATCCCAGAAGAGGAGGACAGAGTGACACCCCACTGGAGGTGCTGCCCGGGATTAGTGAGAGACAATGGTGGGCTGAAACAACCCCCAGAGACTCCCTGCTTCTGGTGCTCTACCCTGGGGTTGGGGCTGGTGCTTTTTCCCTACTGGAGGCAGGGAGGTGCAACTGACTCCCACATCTGCTTTGAGACCGGCCTTCCAGTGGTTGACCTGCCAGGTGGGTGAGCTAGAGGGAACGGTCAACATCAGGCTAGCAAACAGACTTCAGCCTCATCCAGGAGCAAGGACAGGAGCAAGAATGGTGGGAGGGACATTTCTACAGCATGAGATCTTAGTTTGTTTATTCAAGTGCTTTCTATACCTTACCTCCATCTCCCTACACCACTGGGAAGAAGCCAGGATAGGGACATTCATCCCTGAGATGAAACCCTCAGGACACGAGTGCAGGAAAGATGACCCCGGTCCAGGTCTAGGAAGGAAAGTCCAAGGCTACTTGGGAAAAGGTACAAGCTCTAGGTGAATAATCCTGGGTAGGAATTTGTCAAAATCAAGAAGGATGGAGACCCTTCACCATTGCTCTGGATATGCTAGTGACACTTGGGTTACAGAGGTAAGTGACATTTGATTCTCACAGAGGATGAACCAGGCATGAGAGAATGGGACTCTGGAGTGAGAAAGACCTGAACCTGATCTTAAATTTGCTATGTGTGGCCTGACCTGTGGTGGCGCAGTGGATAAAGCGTCAACCTAGAAATGCTGAGGTCGCCGGTTCAAAACCCTGGGCTTGCCTGGTCAAGGCACATATGGGAGTTGATGCTTCCAGCTCCTCCCCCCTGTCTCTCTCTCTCTCTCTTTCTCGCTCTCTCTCCTCTCTAAAATGAATTTTAAAAAAAAATTAAAAAAAAAACCCAAAAATTTATTAAAAAGAAAGTCAGCCCTTGACACAAGGGTTTGATTAAGTTTAAAAAAAAAAAAAAATTGCTATGTGTGACCTTGGGCAAGTCATTTAACCTCCAAGTCTCAATTCTGTCACTTGTAAAATGGGATTAGCAACACATACCTTGCAGACTTGTTTGTGAGAGCTCAGTGGATCTGATTATTATGAACTAGGTTTTATTTCTAACTATTCCCAGTTTTCCACATAAAAGTAGAACCTTCCTCGTGAGAGAGGTGGGCAGACAGGAAGAAAGAATATATCCTAATATTCTGCTGTTTCTCCAACTTCTGTTCAACTCCCAGCGCTGACAAGCTCAACAAAAGGACAAGGGCAGGGGAGAGACTGGTGGTCAAACAGGCTCAGATGGCCTGACCAGGCGGTGGCGCAGTGGACTGGGACGCAGAGGACCCGGGTTCAAGACCCCGAGGTCGCCAGCTTGAGTGCGGGCTCATCTGGTTTGAGAAAAAGCCCACCAGCTTGAACCCAAGGTCACTGGCTCCAGCAAGGGGTTACTCGGTCTGCTGAAGGCCCGCGGTCAAGGCACATATGAGAAAGCAATCAATGAACAACTAAGGTGTTGCAACGCGCACTGAAAGACTAGTGATTGATGATTCTCATCTCTCTCCGTTCCTGTCTGTCTGTCCCTGTCTATCCCTCTCTCTGACTCACTCTGTCTCTGTAAAAAATAAATAAATAAATAAAAATTAAAAAAAAAAAATCAGGCTCAGATAGTTGGGCACATACACTCCTTTCCCCGTAACCCTGTCCTGGACACTTCCTGGCAGCCCAGAGGCTCTGTGAAATCTGGTACCTTTCTCTTCATGGTACCTAGTATCTGGGATGAGATCAAGGAAGCAAGTCACCTAGCTTTGGGCAAGAATAGTCCCAGGAGTCCTGTGTTTTGAGAGAAGAGAGGATTTGAGAGGATATAGGTCTTTGCTTGGGTTTTCCTAGGGCCAGAGGGGACAGGCAAGACCTTCTAGTGACACGGATGACACTCCTCGTGGGACACTTCTCATGAGCCCCGGCCACCTCTGCTCATGCTTCATTTCATGGAGATCAGGCAGAAGAACAGTAACCTTCAGAACAGGTGTCTTGACTTCTTCAGATTAAAAACTGTGTGAGCTGGCCCACGTCTTACTCAGCTGTGCCTGCAGGGGGCATTTCACAGACTGTTACTGGACTGGGCCACAAATACCATCACCAGCAGCTGCTGTACCAGCCGCAGGAGCATTGGGGACACAAGGTGATGGTCCTGCCCTCAAGGCACTCATGGCCAGGGAAGTCATTAGAAATGTAAATGAAGTGAAATGAATTGTACGGTATAACATGGCAATTATAGTTAACAATACTGCATTTAAAATTTTTTTTTTAATTTATTGGGGTGACATTGGGTAACAAAATTATATAGGTTTCAGGTGTACAATTCTATAACACATCCTCTGTATACTGTATTATGTGTTCACTCTAAGTCAAGGCTCCTTCCATCACTATTTATCCCTTTTCCTTCTTCTACGTCCCCCATCCCCCTTTCAACAATACTGTGTTTTATATTTGAAAGTTGCTAAGAGAATAGAGCTTAAAAGTTCTGATCACAAGAAAACAAACTGAAACTATGTGAGGTAATAGATGTTATCTAGCCTTATTGTGGTGAGCATTTATTAATATAGACGAATATTGAATCATTTTGTTATACATCTGAAATTAACAATGTTACATGTCAATTATTTCTTAATTTAAAAAATAAAAATAAAAAAAGCGAGGCCCTGGCCAGGTAGCTCAGTTGGTTAGAGCAGTGGTCCCCAACCCCCGTGCTGCGGACCGGTACCAGTCCGCAAAGAAAGAATAAATAACTTACATTATTTCCGTTTTATTTATATTTAAGTCTGAACGATGTTTTA
Source organism: Saccopteryx leptura (assembly GCF_036850995.1). Lineage (NCBI taxonomy): Eukaryota > Metazoa > Chordata > Mammalia > Chiroptera > Emballonuridae > Saccopteryx > Saccopteryx leptura. The sequence continues at coordinate 6,614,228 of NC_089503.1, read as the reverse complement.
TTTTTTTTAAATGACCAGATTCCCTCTGTTACATCTGTCTAAGACTCACTCTTGACGCTTGTCTCGGTCACGTGATACATTTATTCGTCCCACCCTAAAGGCCGGTCCGTGAAAATATTTTCTGACATTAAACCGGTTCGTGGCCCAAAAAAGGTTGGGGACCACTGGGTTAGAGCATTGTCCCAATACGCCAGGGTTGTGGGTTTGATCCCCAGACAGGGCACATACAAGGATCAACCAATGAGTGCATAACTAAGAGGAACAAGAAATCAGCGTTTCTCTTTCTCTCTCAAATAATTTTTTTTAAGTGAAATGAAGTGTGACTACCATAAATAAATAAGGTAAGCACCTGACCAGACGGTGGCGCAGTGAATAGAATGTCGGACTGGAATGCAGAAGGACCCAGGTTTGAGACCCCCGACTTCGCCAGCTTGAGTGCGGGCTCATCTGGTTTGAGCAAAGCTCACCAGCTTGGACCCAAGGTTGCTGGCTCAAGCAAGGGGTGACTCAGTCTGCTGTGGCCATAGGGTCAAGGCATATATGAGAAAGCAATCAATGAACAACTAAGGTGTCGGAACGAAAAACTAATGATTAATGCTTCTCATCTCTCTCCATTCCTGTCTGTCTGTACCTATCTATCCCTCTCTGACTCTCTGTCCCTGTGAAAAAAAAAAAGAAAGAAAGACAGAAGGTGAGCCTGACCAGGTGGGGGTGCAATGAATAGAGCGTCGACCTGGGACTCCAAAAACCCAGGTTTGAAACACCGAAGTTGCTGGCTTAAGCGCAGGCTCACCTGCCTGAGTGCAGGGTCGCCAGCTTGAGTGTGGGATCAGAGACCTGACCCCATGGTTGCTGGCTTGAGGCCCAAGGTCACTGGCTTGGCTGGCACATATGAATGAGAAAGCAAACAATGAACTAAGGAGCTGCAACAAAGAATTGATGCTTCACATCTCTCTCCTTTCCTGTCTGTTTCTATTTCAAAAACAATTTTAAAAAAATAAAACATAACTATATATTTTTAAAAATTAATGATCAGCCCTGACCTGTTGGCTGAGTTGGTTAGAGCATCATTCCAATACACCAAGATTGCAAGTCAATCCCCAGTCAGGGCACGTATAAGAATCAACCAATGAATGCATAAATAAGTGGAACAACAAATCCAAGTTTCTCTCTTTCTCTTTAAAAATCACTAAATACAAATGAAAAAAAAACTAGTGAGGAAAGTGGTATTGTTTCACACTTTTGCAAATCTCTTTAAGGCCTAGCACAAGACACTGGCTTCTCATATCGGCATTTCTGTGTCCAATCCATCGTGATCAGTCATGTTTATGGAGACAATCTGGACTTGACCAAATACACAGTTGTAAAAGGGAGGAATATTTTTATAGCCTTTGCAGACAATTATGGATACTTCTGTTGGATACTACACAAAAACTTGACAAATAGTAGTTAATTAAAATGTGGAATATGAAACCATATGAACTTTTAAAGAACTCTATGTTAAAATCTATTGGCCTTTCTTGAATTGTAAAGGGCCTTTTAGCCTCACCAGGTGGTGGCGCAGTGGATAGAGCAGGGATCCCCAAACTACAGCCCACGGGCTGCATGCAGCCCCCTGAGGCCGTTTATCCGGCCCCCGCCGCACTTCCAGAAGGGGCACCTCTTTCATTGGTGGTCAGTGAGAGGAGCACAGGATGCAGATGCTGTGCTCCTGAAGTACTGTATGTGGTGGCGGCGCTCACGTACAATACTACTTCCGGTGACACAGGATGCACGCGTCATATCACTTGTTACGGCTAGCAGTGTCAAATATGGAACCAGACACTGACCATCTCATTAGCCAAAAGCAGGCCCATAGTTCCCATTGAAATACTGGTCAGTTTGTTGATTTAAATTTACTTGTTCTTTATTTTAAATATTGTATTTGTTCCCGTTTAGTTTTTTTACTTTAAAATAAGATATGTGCAGTGTGCATAGGGATTTGTTCATCATTTTTTTTATAGTCCAGCCCTCCAACAATCTGAGGGACAGTGAACTGGGCCCCTGTGTAAAAAGTTTGGGGACCCCTGGAATAGAGCGTTGGACTGGGATGCCGAGGACCCGGGTTCAAGACCCCGAGGTCGCCAGCTTGAGCATGGGCTCATCTGGTTTGAGCAAAGCTCACTAGCTTGGACCCAAGGTCGCTGGCTTGAGCAAGGGGTTACTCGGTCTGCTGAAGGCCCGGAGTCGAGGCACATATGAGAAAGCAATCAATGAACAACTGAGGTGTCGCAATGCTCAACAAAAAATTAATGATTGATGCGTCTCATCTCTCCATTCCTGTCTGTCTGTCCCTATCTATCCCTCTCTCTGTCTCTATTAAAAAAAGGGGGGGCCTTTTACCCGACATGATTTTGAAACCTCACACACTGGTCATTTGGAAAATATTGGTTCACTGAGTTATGCTGCTCTTCAAGATGTTTTCACACTTTATCATAAAATGCCAGATATCACATGTGTAATAACACCAGCAATCTCATCAGAAAGCCTTTAAGTATTGAGAAGCTGTTCAGCTCACGATGAGGGATACAAGCTTGCCAAAATTCTTATTTTTGCCCGAGAGCTCTAATTTTACCATTGGCAAAAAAATATCAGTAGTTTCCTTTGAAGCAACAGGTTCTCCTACATTCATTTTTGAAAAATAAAACCTGCTAGATACCTGTCGGATTAACCACAATTGCCTGTCAGCTGTTCTTTCCTTAAAAAACGGGCTAGTTCAGCTTGCAACTCAAACAGCCCCAGAGGTGCTTTGCCTCTAACCAACCACTACAGTTGGGCCTGGGCAATGCTCACTTCCCATCTCACCATATAGCATACTGTAGGCACACAAACACTGAGAGTTAACAAACTGAATCATTATCACTGCTTCAAGGTCAGTCTTAAGTGAAACGAGCTCTCTTGACGGCAAGTGCGTGGAGGTGGCGGCGGCACCAGGCAGCCCCATAGCCTGATTCCCACAGGGGTACCAGCAGTTTTGCCCACCACTGCTTCTGCACTATCACTGCAAATGTGGACAATAGTGGAAAAGGCAAGCAACCTCTTAATATTATGAAAATCGTTCTGACTCAGGGATCCCCTTGTAATGGTCTTGAGGACCTGCAGGGCCCTGGGGGCCCCACTTGAAGAGCCTGTGGTCTAAGCGGACCACACCCTGAGAACTGAGAGAAGGAAAAACAAACTTGATAATAAAAGAATTGGCACTCCCCTTCCCGGGAGCACACTGGTGCCTTTCCTGACCCCCACCACTTACCCCCAATGTGTGTCACCTTTACTCTTCTCTCTCCTAAGCCCCAAGTGCCCCTCCTTTTGTCTCTGTAACTTATTTCCTGAGCCCATTTCTTCTACCACTCACTTCGTCTACCTCTGTGACTTTCTAAATAAACTTTCTCTTATAATTTGAGTCTTGGCTCTGAATTCTATCTTAGCCAGAACTCAAGCACTAACGCTGGTGAACTGACGTCCGGTCTGATCCCTCCAGTCTAACACCTGGTATAATTCTCACCACCAACTTGATGGTGCTGTGGCTCGAATTGTTGTATCATGGCATAGTGCATCAGAATTCCAGAGAAGCCACCCAGGACCACCTGGTAGATTCAGATCCATGCCAGGTACCAGCAAGGGCCCATACAATAATTAAAAAAAAAAAAAAAAAAAAAAAAGCAAACAGGCTTCTTCACTGTGTGACATAAGTGTGGGGTGGTCAGCAATGGGGGACGGTCATGCGAGGAACCCAGACCCGGGAACTTTGGCTAGAACCGCCCACACTCGGGTGCGCCAAAAGAAACTTTCCAGGAGCCCTTTGGAAAAAAGTGACTGTCCGTCAGCCAGTGAGATTTCACCACGTCATATTAGCTCAACCACCCTAGAGACCCTTTAAATATCTCCCACGTGGGTCACCCCGTGCAACTTCCCTAGCCTCTATCCCTGGGACTAGGGAACCTCGTCGGGCGGGATGCATTCTGTACTCAATAAAGCCTTTTATTATTTCACACTTCGTGGCTCCGGCCCCTTCCTTCTTCCTCAGCGGGGAAAAATACCTTACAATAAGCAGAGGTGTCAGAGGTGAGCGGAGATGGGCTGGGACTCCTGTAGAATCAGGACAGGTGGGCTAACCTCAGCCCTGAAGTGCCTGGCAGTGTCAGCTGAACAGACTGCTTCCTGTGGTTTCAAAACAAACTCTGCTTGTTTTCTCTTGGCCCCACACCACCTCCCCGTTCTGTGACCTCAACACAAAGGAGGCAGCTTCAATTCTTGGGATTATTTTCCTGCTTCCACAGTAGAGAGGGAGAAGCGGGGAGCAAGCACGGTTGGGGAAGGAGAGCAAGAAGGTAGAAGGAAAAAGAAGAAAGTAGTAAACACCATCATCTTGCCTTTGCCCAGCTGCCCCCAGCCTCAGTTCACCCAGGGGCAGGGGGTGTGGGAGGGCTTGCCCACCAATTACTGTATTCCCACCACATTCCCTTCCTGCCAGTTCAGAACTGGCCCAGATCCCTGCCAACTAGCACTCCTTCAATGTTAATGAAGGAGCTTTTCCCTCTTCTCCTCCTCCCACAGCTAAGATCTCTGTAAGGAAGGCCCCTTCTCTCAGCACCTATTATTACCTCCCACCCAGCAGCAACCAACCCAAGACCCAAGTTGGTTCAATGCCCTATGCTCCCAAAAGACTCGGTATGACGTGAAGCGAGGGCGGGAAGGCTTTCCCATCGGAGACCAGAGTGTACAACTGCAATAGCAGGAGAGCCTCTGGCCCCAGCAGCCAAATGCAGAAAACAAAGTGCCATTCAAGTCCCAGTGACAAACAATAAGCCCTTATCCACTTTTCTGGTCCAGGCCAAGAGCTACTAAGCAGAGCTGGAGGGCCCCTGGGTAGCCCCTGGGCAGGGCTGCCCCGAGGATGTGTACTGCCCTAGGCAAATATTTTTTTTGGGGGGGGGTTCTCATCTATATAAAAAATTTGAGTCACTCAAAATGAGTGTGTCAATTTCATTTTGGCAGCTCAATCACATGATCTCACAAAGGAAACCTTGCAGCCACCAGGAGCTGTCCTCCCAGCACTGGGCCCAGGCACAGGCCCTGGGACAACCCCATTGGACATCTGGTTGGCTATGCACAGGGTAGAGCGTTGAGAGCATCCCAAAGGGCTGAGGTGATCCCAGCATGGTCGGGGACCTCCAAGATTTAGGGGAGGTATTCCAAAGTGCCTCTGACCCCAGAATCCTGGCCAAAGTGGGTACTGGCCCTGCTGACACAGCCACAGTGGTGGGCTTGAAAGGTTAAGACGGCCACCTTAGGAGAAGAAATCTAGGGCTACACAGCAGCGAGTATTCTTGTGCCCCAGTCACCTAGGCAACCCCGGGGATCAGTCTCCTCTACCTGCCTGCTATGGAGTGCCAAGGTGGCTCTTTTGAATCGCACACCTCATCTCTGCCCATTCTCTCAGTGAGTTCAACAGGTAGAAGGCCGGGAGGAAAGGCACCAGGAAGACTTTACAGGGAGTTCTTTGAGGGAAGGACCAAGCCTGGCCATAAGTATTTGTTCCACATATGTGAGGAAAGAACAAACCCTGGTAACCCACAAACTGATCATCCGCTGCCAACCAAGAAAGCATTTAAATCAACTTGAAACAGGCCCTGTCCGCTTGGGACTTGTCTGCCACAACTTCAGTGACAGCAGGGGCAGGTGAAGAGCAGTGCCACTCTGGACCCCCACATGCGCTCAGGGCAGGGGCTCACAGGTCAGCAGACAGCGCCAGGAACCTGACTCCAGGGGGGAGCAGCTGCCATGGCTCCTCCAGCCCTCTGAGGTGGGGCAGTAAGAGGTCAGGGAAATTCCCTGGCAAGTGGAATGGGGAAACTGAGACAGATGGCCGATTCAAACAGGCCCCATCCAGCTCCCTCACTCACCGGCCCCTTCTCCCCTGCACGGGCCACTCCCTTAAGCGGTAAGCCCTTAGGACAATGAAGTTCTGATCCGCATCAAATGATCTTAGGAACAAAACCTTGGGTCTGGTGACCACGGAGACACTTTTGGTCAAACTAGAGATAACATCTAGGCCTCAGTTGTGTATCAGCTCCAGGACCAGAAAAGCAGGAAACCCGACTGGCATCAGGACCAGATGCAATGACCAGTGACCCCCTACCCTAGCACCAAACAATCAGTAGAGACCATGACTCTGAAAAGACACATCTGGAAAGCTGACAGATATTTCTTTTTAAATATACATAATTTTATTACAAAAAAATTTTTTTAAATGTAACCTTCTAAAACACCAGAATTTACTTTTGATAATAATTTGTATGAATTTGCTGTGCTACCATACACGAGAAATTTAAGAAATCATTAAATATTTAGAAGCATTTAACATCAGAAACCTTAAAAGCTAACTGCATGTAAGCTGATGGATATTCTACTGAGATCCTTCCCTGAGACCTCCCCTAAAGTCCCTGCCTCTGGGAAACAGTTAAAAACCCGAAAGACAAAGACCGAGTGCCTGCACTCTCTCTTTCTAGGGCATCCCTGCCTTGTGCCCCCTTCTTTCCTAAGGTGAGTCTCTGCTTTCTTTCTCCAAGGGCCCTCTTTTGGCTCAGTAGCTTGTTTCCTGAGCCCATGCAGCCCAGGTGCTCACTTCTTCTGTCTCTGTGACTTCCTTTCTTTCACACTCATTCCTGTGGCTGTGACCTTACCTCTTCTATCTTAGCCCTTCCTTTGTTTCACTGTCCCCAACTTTAATAAACATCCTCTCAAAATCACCAGGACTTGAGTTGTGAAATCTTTCCTGCACAAAGCCAAGAACCAAGAATCCACATCAATGGTAATACCTGCACCCTGGCTCACCGACAGTTTGAGTTGCTGAAACCTGCCCAAGGTCCCCTGGTTCTGTTGAGATCCACACCCCACCACTGTCAGCTGGGAAGGCAGATAAATGCCCAGGGGCAGGCTTCCCAGGGCCTGACCCTCTCTCTGTGCTGTCCTATACAGCACTTATCACCTCTGTAAGTAAACAGTTACTGGCCTTCCACCAGGCTCCCCTGAGGATATGCCCCACGCAGAGAACTCAGTGAGCGCTCAAACTGTTGTGGAGCAAATGCAAGTCTCTCTCAGCCACGCAGCGAGCCCCTGAAGCTGAGAGCCAGCTGCAGCCCACTCCTCACCCACTGACCATGCAGGGACCAAGGGCTCCAGAGCTGACTCACCCCGGCCCTCAGTGGGACCTACTGAAAGAGAGGCAACAGACCTCCTTGAGTCTTACTCAAGGGAAGAAATTCCGTGGGAGGCAGCATGCCAGGTTTCAAGACAAATATCCTGAAGTTTCATGCTAAAGGAAGAGAGGGTGTGATATTGTAATTTGTAAGAAATATATATTTGGTCGTTCAGATGACCCAAATATACTTGAGATTTATATCTACTGCTCACAAAAATTAGAGGATATTTCAAAAATGAATATGAAGCGATAAAATATCCCTTAATTCTTGTGAGCAGTATATATGTGGTTCTGGCTTGAAACCATCCTACAACAATTTCCCAAGTGCTGAGAGTGAAAGAGTTGTCTTTTGTTATGTTAATGAGGAGACTGGGAAAGCACCCAAGTTGGGACTTGTGGCTAATGAAGCCAACCACAAGATCACAAGGTTAGAATTTTCCATTCTTTCCCACCTCCCACCCCTACCGACCCTCCCCCAACCTCCTCCAGGAAAGAGGAGAGGGACTGGAGGTTGATTCAATTGCCAAAGACTTAATCAATCATGTCTACATAATAAAGTCTCTATCAAAACCAAGAGGATGGGTTTGGAGAGCTCCTGGATGTTGAGCACACAGAGATTCGGGGAGAGCAGTGGGCCTGGGAGGGCATTACATACCTCGCCCAACCCGGAACAGGTTGGTAAGAGCAGAGGTAGGAACCAGGGCTTTGTCTGGCCTCTCAAGTGTGTGTGTGAAGGTGGAGTGGGGGAGTGTTGCAGAACCGAGCCCTTACCCTGCGGAAGCTGATGCTATCTCTGGGAAGGGAGATAGTGTCAGAATTGAGTTTGCTGGTGCAGGGGAGCTCACTCGCCCACGTGTGGGAATTGGGTCTGGGAACCCTCACGAGGATAATCAGGTCGAAGTCCTGGGCCGAGGAGCAAGCAGGGGGAAGGGAAGGCTGGTTCCAATCCTCTGTGGCCCCAGATCAGTTCAGTCTCTCACTTCTTTCTGGGTCCTTCCCTAAGCTATTGCTCACAACTTCCAGCATCTCATGCTGAGTGCTAACTAGCTTTCTCCCCACACTAGCTCAGTTTCTCCCTCATCATACCTTCCCCTCCCCCAGATCCTCCCTCCACCTCACTCTCTGAAACAAACCCACCAACCTGCACTTCCTTTAGCCACCGATAGATTTTACTGCTGGTGGGACTGGCAAGACCAAATGGCCTTTTGCCAGCAGGGCCCCGACCTCCTCCCTGCTCAGCCCCAGGTCCCCAGGCCTTCCGTGTGTGGTCCCAGCTTGCCAGGGCAGGACCAGTGTCCATTCACCTCAGTGAGACCAATCATCACCGAGTGACCCACCACCTGGCCCAGACCACTGCTCTCCCTTAGCAATGGGCGGGCCTGGCTCACGGCTGCGGACAGAACACCTGTTCTGCTTGTTGCCAAGCAGTTTTATATGTGTGGTCTGTTCTCCTAACACGGTTCAGAGCCTCACCTCCCAAGTAACACGGCTGGCTAGATAGAGGCAGTGAAGCTCACGCCATTGCCAGGCCTGATACCATGGTTTATTCATTCCGGTATCCCAAATCTGGCAGATCAGGAACCAAGTCGGCACTGACTCAACATTTAAGGAGCTAGTAAACTCTGAAGGGAGAAAGACGTGGCCTAACAACATACAGAAGATTTTGTGATGACAGAACACCTGGATCCCAGTGGGGTTCCTTGTGACCTCAGGCCTATCACCTGCAAAATGATACCCCGAATGCCCTCAGAAATGCATGTGGCATACTGTAAAGGTCTGGTGTGTACAGGTTCCCCAAGATGGCCCCTCACCCCTTCTTCCCTGGGAGAAAGGAGCTCAGGGACATGGAGCATTGATCAGCTAAGAAAAGAGGTCAGGTCTGAAATTCCAGAAGTAAGCTCCCCAGTAAACTGGAACTGGACCTAAGGGACTGATCGCATTTTACAGTGGTTGTGTGGCTGCTGCTTTGTACATGGCTCTCAGGCTCTGTCTGGTACACGTGTGCTTTGCCTCAGCCAGACCCAGGCTTCAGAGTAGTCCATCAGCTAAATGGATGCATGCTGACTGCTCTGGGGGGTGTAAGCAAGTTTCTGACAAGGGAAACGATCCGGAAGATGTCCAGCATTCAGCGGACTGAAGGGAACCAAAGTCATGTCACTGTGAAGCTGCCTTTTTGGTATACTGGCTTTAAGCTGTTTATTAAGAAACAAGACTGAAAGAACCTTTGACCCTCCCTACCCCTTTTCCTGCCCAGGAGATTCAGATAGAAAAACCTGCTTCAGGAAGATCTTAAGATGTTAGCCTTAGCCTAATTTGAATTAAGTATGGTAAATAAGAGGGCTTTAGGCTGGGGCCTGTTCCGCTAGATAACCACTATGTCCCATCATTTCTGAGTCACCCCACAAGAATTTTCCTGCCATGTGTGTTCTGCTCTTCAAGGAGCTGTAAATCACCCACTGTCACTTCTGAAATCTAACACCCCATTTCCCTACCAGTCCCCCTTTTCTCCTTTATCCAAAATGTCTTATACACTCAATGTTGCCTTGCTGTCTTTGGAATATTCATGCCGATGTGAATTCCCCATGCGCAAGAACCAAACCTTCAATTTTCTCCTGTTAATATGTCTCTGGTAATTTGATTATTAGCCCAGCTAGAAGAACTTAGAGGGTGGGAGGAAAAGTATTCACTTTTCAGCCCCTACAATAAGGGACTGAACTGGGGTGACCTGGGACAAGGGGTGCCTCAGCACCAGGCACCCGCCTTATGGACAGCAGCACTCGGCACTCACAGGCTGTGGAGAAGGGCCTCAAAAGGACTGCTAGAGCCAGGACTGCCCAGAGAATCTCGGGCTACGGGCAGGCGGACGGAGCCTGGCAGCACTTCCCTAAGCCCGTGTTCTTGTCCCTTATGGAGCACCCGCCTCCGCCTCCCCTGCAAAACCTTTGTCAAAAGGCCCAAGTCCCTTCCTCCCTGCGGCTTTTGAGCTCTCTAGGTGGCCAGGCAAACAGCTAGTGAAATCCTCTTTCCTCCTCCTGAAGAATTCTGCATTAAAGACAAGTTCACGTGAACACAATAAGAATTCTTGCTTCTAACAGCTCCTGTCTAAGGGAGATAAACCACCAGCTCTCAAGTCTACAGAGTCTACGCTGCTCTTAACATTTCTACTTCCTTTTCTTAAAATGTTTAATTTATTGATTTTAGAGAGCAAGGGAGGAGAGAGAGAGAGAGAGATAGGAATATCTATCCACTCCTGTATGTGTCCTGACCAGGGATCGAACCAGTAACCTCTGTGATGCTCTAACCAACAAAGCTATCTGGCCAGGGCAGCATTTCTACTTCTAATATACTGCTCACAAAAATTAGGAGTATTTCAAAATAAATATGAAGCAATAAAAAAAAGCATTTGTTTTTTTTTTTTAATTAAACAAGAACATCAGAAAAGCAAATGACAAGTCAAAGAAAGTTGTTTGATTATGCAAATGAGGTGCAAACCCAACTTTTATGTCATTGGTGAAAATGCACTACACAAAAGGCTGAAAGTACTGGAGTATGTGCATGTTCCCTGATCCCCTAATTTTTGTGAGCAGTGTATTTTCTTTTGGGGGGTATGGGTGAGGCGAAGAGATAGCTGGGAAGATGAGAGACAAAAGAAGAAATGAGAGAATGAACTAAAAGGCTTCCCCACAGGATGAGCCACACAGGTGTGACCTCCAGATGCTCAGCTCATCCTGGTCTCAAAGCAGAGCCCTACAGGTAGAGTGGGCCCAGGATGGGGGGACAGCAAGACTCAGGTCTTCTCCCTGAAGGTCTCTTCTATCCAAAGTCATTCTACTCTGGCAGCCCAGAGAGGAGCTAGACCAAGCCCACAAGCCTCAGTATCCACATAGATCAGAAGATTTCATGAGTCCCTGGACAAGACTCAAATAATCCTGGCACCACGGACTCAAATGAACTGTCTCAAAGCCATTGGGTTAGTCTCAAAGGGTATATATAACAAATGAAGAAAACATTTCTATTTTCAAATTTCCCCTTCATTTGCACCCTTGAAGAGCATCTTTGTAGAACCCTAGGTATGACTTCCTGTGGCTGATAGGAGACCCTCCTGAAATGCCCCAAGCTTAAGCTGGGAAGGAATGGGAAGCCACCTGTAGGTGGGGGACAGGGTGATGACAACAGTGGAACTGGCTTCAGGCCAGAGGCAGGGAATGAGCCATTCCTGACGATCTGCGCTGGTAATAGCAAACAGATACCAAAAGGGCAGGGGGGTCACTGGGGAAAAATGAGGCCTGGCAGTGAGGGGCCTAATCCAGACTCCCCCTTTGAACAAGGTCAGAGTTAAAATCTCTGCCTCGACTCTCTGGAGAAGAGATACTGTATTACTCAAGAGGAATACTAGCCAGATAATATCAGATAATGGCCTTGAGCACATAAGTTACCACAGCGCCTGGCATAAAACCCTTGTTGAATGAATATGTGGATAAGTGGATTCAGAATGAGGCTGGTTTAATCTGGAGTGAGCAGATTGTGTGTTCTCAGACTCCACATGACAACACGATAAAACCCTGCAGAAAGGTGCCAGGCTGTTCATCAGCAGGGCCATCAGCCCCAGAACTCAGATCATGGGGCTGAGACAAGTGTAAGGAGACAGGAGAAATGGCATAGAACTAAAACCAGATGTATACTGTGGCAGTCACCAGAAGGCCTATCTCCTGGGAATCCGCTTGCAGCTTCAGAAAGGGCAGAGGGCCAACTCCAAACAATGGGTTCCTGTCAACCCCAGGTCCTCAGAGCTGCTCCTCCGTCTTCACAGCACCCTCCTCCCGGTGGCCTCACTCCTTTGGGAATGGCGCTGGGCCTAGATGCACTGTCCAATGCAGAGAAATGCACACACACGACAGTGACACTGTGGCCCAAGGACAATACGCCTTACTGGGTTCTGGCTCAACTGCCCCCAGCTGCATCCATTCATATACTTGTCTCTTCTGCATCGTGAGGAAGACAACCCACTTTCACTATGGCAATGGGGAGTGCGGCAACAACCTTGCTACAATACTCAACCGCTTGCTAGAAAATTCTTAAGGCTTCCTCAGACCCTTTGGCAGGATTATCTTTATCTTCATTATAGCCTTAAAGAAGAAGAGAAGAAGTATTCTAGAGAGGAAATGAAACCAAACAGAGAACAGAGGCCAAGGATAATTTTCTAAAACTGATGAGAAATAAGATGTTCTAAGCACAGAACCCTGCTCCTAGGCCCCAGGCATCATGTCAGATGCTACTGGGGAAGGAAGAATAAAAGGATTCTAAAAGGCTTTGGGAAGAACACAGGTGCAGAAATGACAAAGAGAAAACCTGGAGTTGTTCAGAAAAATAAAAATATCATACACACCCTTCTGGCAGTGGGCTGTTCTGCCTAGTTGGCAGTAGCCCAGAACAGGGCACGCGAGGGCACGGGGTTGGGGTAGAGAGACAAGTCTGAACCCGAGCTCTAGCACTAGTAGCCGGATGACTTTGGCAAGTAGTTCATCTCCATCCTCAGCCTCCGTTTCTCAAGGTAACACCTCCAAAGGAGTCCACAGTAGAGCAGAAAAAATATAGTTGTCATTAGCATTTTACTGTTATATTCTTTTATATAAATTTAGTTCTAAATGAAGGAAAATTAAAATCAACCAGAAGATCCAAAACCACCCAACAATTCTAATCTCAATTTTCCCACACTCTAGAACTCTCCCTGAGAATTTTAGACTGACAAGGCTCTCTATACAGAGAAAGCTGCCTACTCCCTACATCATTCACAAAGGGGTTCCTTCCCTAATCTCAGCTCAGCTAAACAGGAAAAAGGAGACCTGCCATCTTCCTAATTACAATTCCTCTGCTCTTGTGAATGAGGCTGAGGGTCCCTTTGTCTGCATAAAGCCCAGCCAGCACCCACATTCCCAGAACAGACATTTTGAAGAAGTCACCGGGTTTCAGTCGTAATTTAAATCAGAGGGGAGAAGGTGGGAAATAGGCTTTGGGGCTTGAAATCTAAACAAACAGAACAAGGACTAGAAGGATGAAGCGGTAACTATAGATAGATGTACTTCTACTCAACAAAGAACTGCTCTACCCTAAGGGTCGATCATTCTGTCATCAACATCAGTTAGGAAAAGCAATGGCCACCAGCTCACTGGATGTGCATGGACAACTCCAGGGAGAAGTGCCTAGACTTCCTCTGCTCTACCCTTTCATTTCCTGGCTCTGGCCCACATCCCCACATGGCAACAGGTGACACAAGTATGGTCATGTACTGTCCACAGGAAGCCAAGAGCCACTGACCTCTCCATCACTAAGAAGGCATGTTAGTTTCACTCGAGGTCCTGGGCTCCACCCTCACTCTGGTGAACTGTGTTCACAGCCCAAGTTTGCTGTTAGCTAAAAGGGGGGTTTCAGGCAAGAACACAGAGGATATGAGAGCATCTTCATTCCTGGAAAGTAAGGAGCAAGAAAAAAGGCAAATTATAGGTCAATAATGTTATAAAGAGAGAACAGCCTGTCACTGCTGTTCTCTCACACCTCACCTTGCAGTTGCAGAGCCCTGAGTGCAGCAAGGAAAAGGGACCAGACACCGCTGAGCAGCAAAAGGCAGGCTGTGCACGTCTCTGCTGCGTACAAAGGGAAAAAGAGAATTCTTGGAAGTCCAACACTTTCTTTCCACAAAAGAGCTACGTCATATATGGGGGTTTTAAATGAGTCACAGAAGCACAGTTTTGGGATTCAAAAAATCACAAGGCAGAAGAGAGGTGAGGCGGGGAGGGGGGAGAAAGTTAGGAATTAAGGGTGTTGATTTGGCAGAAGGAATGGCAAACAATCCATTTATTCTTCCTTCTAACTTGCAAATAAGATAGATGTGACCTTTGGGCAAGAGGACAATGGCATCCTAAGCACCTGAAAGAAAGCAGCTAAGAAGCTATTGGGAAAGATATGATGAAAAGCAAACTCAAGATGCAGAGAAGACAACGAAAAGAATGACAGGGCAGGTAGCCTAAAAAGAAGAGGAAGAAGCCTGACCTGTGGTGGCGCAGTGAATCAAGTGTTGACCTGGAATGCTGAGGTCACTGGTTCAAAGCCCTGGGCTTGCCTGGTCAAGGTACATGTGGGAGTTGATGCTTCCTGCTCCTCCCTTCTCTCTCCCTCTCATCTCTAAAATGAATAAATAAATAAAAGTGCTTGGCTTTAAAAAAAAACAACACCAAAAAAAAATTTTTTTTAAATAAAAAAGAAGAGGAAGAAGCTCCTTTGCAGATGAGCAATTGTTTAGAGGCTACTAAAAGCTAAAGGCTCTGGTCCAGGCAAGACCATTGCCAGAATCTCTTAAAATTAGCAGATATTACCTTTGTGATAAAAAAAACGTAAACATGCCATTTTCTAAATGGAAAAAATATATACACTGCTTACAAATGGAAAATGGAGAAGAGCTCTTATTGAAAAGCACATCATTTAAGGGGTATTATCTTCTTTGAAACAATCTGAAATAATAAGGTAATTAGAGCTAAACTGCAATTGTCCACACTAATGAGATAGGAATAGCAAGTGTAGATAATTCAATAAATATTTATAGAGTTGTTCCTAAGTGCCAGGCATAAAGTAGGAAGCATCCATTTTTTTTTTTAAGGGAGAGAGAGAAGGGAATGGAGGAAGAGAGAGAGAGAGAGAGAGAGGAGAGAGGAGAGAGATAAGAAGCATCAACTCGTTGCCCCATTTAGTTGTGCACTGATTGCTTCTCACACAAGCCTTGACTGGGGACCAGATCACGGATGTCGGGCTTAAGCTGAGCCAGCAACCCCTTGCTCAAGCTGGCAGCCTTGGGCTCAAGCCAGTGACCTCAAGGTCATGTTGGTGACCCCACACTCAAGCTGGTGACCCTGCACTCAAACTGGTAACCTCAGGTTTCAAACCTGCAACCTCAGCATCTGGCTGACTCATTATCCACTATGCCACCATGGGTCAGGCAGAAGTATAATTTTAAAAAATGAATCAGTGGCCTGACCTGTGGTGGTGCAGTGGATAAAGTGTCGACCTGGAACTCTGAGGTCGCCGGTTCAAAACCCTGCACTTGTCTGGTCAAGGCACATATGGGAGTTGATGCTTCCTGCTCCTCCCCCTTCTCTCTCTCTCTCTCTCTCTCTCTCTCCTCTCTAAAAAATGAATAAAAATAAAAATAAAGATAAAAAAGTCTTAAAAAAGAAAACTGAATCAAATCATGGTAAATTGACATAACCAGGGACTTGTTTGACACATGCAACTAATAATGCACATACTCTGGTTACAAATATGTACAAAATGTATAGATGTATTGACAAAGAAGAGAGATGAGTCTGATACAATGTGATTAAGCTTTTAGTTTGCTAAATTTTTTTTCCGTGTTTTTCTCTGCCTTTTTTTTTTTTTTTTTACAGAGACAGAGAGTCAGAGAGAGGGATAGACACAGGAACAGAGAGAGATGAGAAGCATCGATTATCAGTTTTTCGTTGCAACATCTTAGTTGTTCATTGATTGTTTTCTCACATGTGCCTTGACCGTGGGCCTTCAGCAGTCCGAGTAACCCCTTGCTCGAGCCAGTGACCTTGGGTCCAAGCTGGTGAGCTTTGCTCAAGCCAGATGAGCCCGCGCTCAAGCTGGCAACCTCGGGGTCTCGAACCTACGTCCTCTGCATCCTAGTCCAACACTCTATCCACTGCACCACCACCTAGTCAGGCTATTTTAACTATTTTAAAGTGCACAATTCAGTAGTTTTTGGTGTAGACAAAATGTTGTGCAAATATTACCACTAATTCCAGAACATCTTCAAATACTGCCCCCCCCCAAATAACCTCAGTACCATTAATAGCCACTTCCCATTTCTCCTTCCCCCTTGGCTTCTGCCACCCCAATCCACTTTCTGTCTCTAAGAATTTACCTATTCTGGACATGTGATAAAAAGGTCATATAAAATACAATACAATAAATAGATAAAGCCTTTTGTGTACGGCTTCTTTCACTCAGCAAGCTTCCAAGGTCCATCCATATCACAGCATCTATCAGTACCTCACTCCTTTCTGAAGCCGAGTAACATTCTGTTTTATGAATATACCACCCACTGGTTGATAAATATCTAGATTGTTTCCACTATTTGACTATTACGAATGATGCTGCTATGATCCTTCACACATATGTGAATCTTTTATGTGTGACATTTTCAATACATAACTGCCAACCATCCAGGCTGGCCTACCTAGTTAAGTTTTAATTAGTCCAAGACTTGAACACAGCACTCTGACTCCAGAGCGTGACTCCCAGTCAGTCCGCTGCATTCCTCTTCATCTCCATCCTCTGCTACAGATGAAGCGCAGCAGCCCTGAAGCGTGCTGACAGCAGGCAGAAGCAGTAGAAATGTCAAAGTCATTGTTAACAACCTAGATACATGAAGCACGAGCAGCTAGTACCCCTTCTTGTCTCCACAGCCCAATAGAAGGAGATTATAGATAATCAACGGGAAACCCCACAGGCTGACCTTTCGGATTCTTTAGTGAAACAGGGCTGCTGCCATGTGCATCCCCGCTGCTGTGAGTCTAAAGGGACAAGAGATATGACAGGTGGGCAAGCACTCAGCCCCTGGCACACAGCAGGCTTTTAGTAAAGGTTCATTTGTTAATTCAAAAAGACAATAAAATACATACACACACACAAAAGAAAATGAGAAAGAAATTTAAACATTCCACTACAAAAAATCAACTAAACACACAAAAAACCCAGTAATGTATGAAATGAGGGACACAAAGCTATAAGGCATATAGAAAACAAAAGTCACAATGACAAAAGTAAGTTCCTCATTATCAGCAATTACTTGAAATATAAGTAAATTGAACTCTCCAATCAGAAGGCAGAATAGATAACATATGATCCAACTATGTATTGGCTCTTCACAAGAGACTCACTTGAGATCCAAAGACACAGGTGGGGAACCACAGGATGGAAAGATAGAGTCCATGCATATAGTATTCAAAAGAGAACAGGCATGGCTACATAAATAACAGGCAAAATAGAATTTAAATAAAAAAGGTTACAAGAGACAAAGAAGGACATTATAGATCAATAAAAGTTGTGGTTTGTTTTTGGTTTTTTTGTTTTGTTTTGTTTTCATTTTTCCGAAGCTAGAAACCGGGAGGCAGTCACACAGACTCCCGCATGCGCCCGACCGGGATCCACCCGGCATGCCCACCAGGGGGCGATACTCTGCCCATCTGGGGCATTGCTCTGTTGCATCCAGAGCCATTCTAGCACCTGAGGCAGAGGCCACAGCGCCATCCTCAGCGCCTGGGCCATCTTTGCTCCAATGGAGCCTCGCTGCGGGAGGGGAAGAGAGAGACAGAGAGGAAGGAGAGGGGGAGGGGTGGAGAAGCAGATGGGCACTTCTCCTGTGTGCCCTGGCCGGGAATCGAACCCGGGACTCCTGCACGCCAGGCCGACGCTCTACCGTTGAGCCAACCGGCCAGGGCAAAAGTTTTAATACTGTAAGAAAATATAGCAATTATAAATATTTACACATCAAAATATACAAAGCAAAAATTGACAAAATTTAAGGGGAAATAGTTTTACAATAATAATTGGGAGACTTCAATACCCTACTCACAGTACTGGATAGAACAATCAGATAAACAATAAAGAAGAAAATAAAGGACAAATACAACACAATAAATTATGTCTAAAAGACATGTACAGAATACACATTATTTTCAAGTGCTCATGGGATATTTTTCAGGATAGACCATATGTTAGGCCACAAATTAAATCTCAACAGATTTTAAAAGACAGATATCATAAAAAAAATCTTTGATAACAACAGGATGTTAGAATAACAAAAGGAAAATGGAAAATTCATAAGTTTGTGGAAATTAACACACTTTTAAACAACTCATGGATCAAAGAAGAAATCACAAGGGAAATAAGAAAATATTGAGAAATAAATGAAAATGAAACCACAAAATTCCAAAGCTTATGGGACACAGTGAGAGCAGTGTTAAGGGGAAATTTATAGCTTACATTAAAAAAACAACCTAACATTACAACTTAAGGAACTACAAAAAGTAGAACAAACTAAACCCAAAGTTAACAAAATAAATAAATAAATAAATAAAATAAGGAAATAGTAAAGATTAACATCAGAGATAAATGAAGTAGAGAATAGAAAAAACAAAACATCCATGAAACCAAAAAAGTTGGTTCTTTGAAAAGATCAACAAAACTGACAAATCTTTAGCTAGAAGAACTAAGAGAAAAAGAGACAAGACTCAAATCACTAAAAATGAAAGTGGAAACATTACTGATTCTGGTTCTACAGAAATAAAAAGGTTGTAAGAGACATCTATGCAAAATTATACACCAATATATTAATTGGATAACCTAAATGAAATGGACAAATGCCTAGTAACACAAAACTTACCAAGACTAAAAATCATGAAGAAATGGAAAATCTGAATACATCTTTATCCAGTAAAAAGATTAAATCAGTAATCAAAAAATCTTCCAATAAAGAAAAGCCCCAGACCTGATGGTTTATCGGTGAAGTCTACCAAACATTTAAAGAAGGCCTAACAACAATCCTTAATAAAATTTTCCCTAAAAATTGAAGATGAGGGAACACTTCTTAACTCATTCTATGAGCACAAAGGTCACTGCTGGTTGAGCCCAAGGTCATTGGCTTGAGCAAGGGGTCACTGGCTCAGCTAGAGCCCCTTCCCCATCAAGGCACCTATGAGAAAGCAATCAATGAGCAACTAAGGTGCTGCAATGTAGAATTGATGCTTCTCACCTATCTCCCTTCCTCTCTGTCTCTCTCTGTCACCAAAAAAAAAAAAAAAAAAAAAAAAAGAATTGAACCCGGGACATCCACACACTAGGCTGATGCTCTACCACTGAGCCAACTGTCCAGGGCCCATGAAAAAATTTTAAATTGTGTATTAAAAAACATTATTCAGAGTAAAATAGCAACTCACAGAACGGAAGAAAAGATTTGCAAATCATATACCTTGTAAGGTATAAATACCAAAATATACAGAGAACTTCTAAATCTCAACAACAAACTATTCAAAAATGGACAAAGGACCTGAATAGACATTTCTCAAAGATATATGAATGGCCAATAAACACATGAAAAAACATGAAGTAAAATGGCAGTTGCCAGGGCCTGGGGGAAGGGAAAAATGGAAGTTACTGATTAATGGAGACAGAGTTTCAGTTTTATAAGATGAAAAGGGTTACAATGATGAACGGTGGTGATGGTTGGACAACAATGTGAATGTATTTAATACCCCTGAACTTTACATTTAAAAATGATTAAGGCTGTAAATTTACTTTAGGTGCATTTTACCACAATAAGAAAAAAACTAAAGTTAGTGAAACGACAAATCAATGTTTAAAATTAATTAATTTAATTAATTAATTAAAATAAGGAGTCTTTTTGGTATACAGACAACAGGAAAATATATAAAAGCTTTCTTAAAAACACCATCAGGCCAGCCTGAAAGAACACTTACCAAGACCACTTCGAAGTAGCAGAGTAACAATGGGGTAGTCACACAATCTCCTCAGGAATGTAAAAAATGTGAGAATTATGGGGGGTTTCAGAAATCAAAAGGGCAAAATATCTGGAAAAAGAACTTTGTAAAAGTAAGAATCTGCTACTGGAGAGAAGTGGGAAGGGGGACCAGGAGCGGAAACAGCGTATCATCCTACATGTATTAATAACTGCCAGTGTGCCATGCCTGCTCTCAAAAGCAACTCTATCTACAGAACATTGGAATGGACCTAGCCTCTGGGAAGCCCTACCTGACACAGAGGCGCCAACCACAGATCGTTAAAAGGGGCAGACCCCAATGATTCCACCTTCCATTACAAACTCACAAAGTGGCCTTTGAGATAAATTAGTGTCACATGAGTTTGAAATTAATTAGACACACAGATGTTCAGGCTCAACCCAAGTATCAAAGGACTACAATTCTGGGGGAGTGGCCATACCACTTCTGTACCTGCACTGTGATGCTGGTGTTCTTATTCCAAAGTGGGAAAGCCAAAGACCTGTGAGAATGAAAGCCATATTCCAAGGGATGCAAGAACCCTGACTGAAAAACACTAAAGTTAAAAAAGAGTTTTTCTAGTTGGGCTAGACAACCATCTATCCCTTCTGCTGAAAACACCTAAAAATGCTAGATAAAATACAGGTATATATATCTGTGTGTGCACACACACACACATACACATACATACACACAAATTTTCTTAAAAGCATAAACAAGTTAGCAAGAAAATAAAGAACACTCAGACCAGAATCTAAACCCAGAGAGACAAACCCTGAAGCATTTGTCCTGAGGGCATTTGCAGAACAGGCAAAGGGCATCATATTCAAAGGCTTTAAGAGCACAGGAGCACAACCCAGAGCCCACTCAAGGAGAGAAGTCTAAGGTGACCTTACCCCAGGTGAAGCTGGGCCTTCCAACGGCATACCTTGGAGATAGTATGGCTTTTGTTCCAGATGAATGCAATAAAGTAAATATTACAATAGAGTCACATGAATTTTTTAGTTTCCCAATGCATATAAAGTTAGGCTCACACTATACTCTACAAAGTGTGTGATAAAATGATCTCTTAAAAAATGCACATATTTTATTTTTTTAAAATATTCTATTGCTAAAAAAAACTAACCAGCATCTAAGCCTTCAGTGAGTGGCAATCTTGCAGGTGGAGTCTTGCCTCGATGGCTGCTGATCAGGGTGGCGGTTGCTGAAGGTTGGGGCGGCTGTGGTAATTTCTTAAAATAAGACAATGAAGTTTGTTGCATTGACTAATTCGTCCTTTCACAAACAATTGCTCTGTAGCTAGTGATGCTGTTGGATAGCATTTTACCCACAATTTAACTTCTTCCCAAAGTGGAGTCAATCTCTCAAACCCTGCCACTGCTTTATCAACTAAGTTTATGCAATATTCTAAATACTCTGTTGTCGTTTCAGCAATCTTCATAATATCTTCACCAGGAGTATATTCCATCACAAGAAACCACTTTCCTTGCTCATTTATAAGAAGCAATACCTTTTATCATGAGATTACAGCAATTCAATCCTATCTTCAGGCTCCACTAATTCTAGTTCTCTTACTATTTCACCACGTCTGCAGTTTTCTTTTACTGAAGTCTTGAATCCCTCACAGTCTTCCACGACAGGTGGAATCAACTTCTTCCAAACTTCTATTAATGCTGGTAGTTTGACCTCTTCCCATGAATCACAAATTTTCTTAATGGCTTCTAGAATGGTGAGTCATTTCCAAAGGTTTTTCTATTTACTCGGTCCAGATCTATCAGAGGAATCCCTATTCATAGTGGCAACAGCTTTACAAAATGTCTTCAATAACAAGACTCAAGAGTCAAAATTACTCCTTGACCTGTGGCCTGCAGAACGGATGTTGTGTTCACAAGCATGAAAACAACATTAATCTCATTGTACATCCTCACCAGAGTTCTTGTGTGACCAGGTGCATTGTCAATAAGCAGTAATATTTTGAAAGGAATCTTCTTTTCTGAGTGGTAGGTCTCAAGAAAGGACTTAAAATATTCAGTCAATCATGTTGTAAACAGATGTGCTGTCATTCAGGCTTTGATAGTCCATTTATAAAGTATAAGCAGAAGAGATTTAGCATAATTCTTAAGGATTATTGGACCTAGGATTTTTGGAATGGTAAATGAGCAATGGCTTCAATTTAAAGTCACAGCTGCATTAGCCCCTAAGAAGAGAGTCAGCCTGTCCCTTGAAGCTTTGAATCAGGGCATTGGCTTCTGCTCTCTAGCTATGAAAGTCCTAGATGGTATCTTCTCCCAATATATGAATAAGGCTTTTCATCTACAATGAAATCCTGTTGTTTAGTGTGGCCATCTTCATTAACTATGTATGTATCTTAGTTGATCTAGGTAACTTGCTGCAACATCTATAGATGGCTTCTTTCTTTAAACCTCATGAACCCACCTCTGCTAGCTTCAAATTTTTCTTCTGCAGCTTCTTTGCCCCTCTCAGCCTTCATAGAGTTAAAGACAGTTAGGGCTTTGCTCCGTATTAGACTTTGATTCAAGGATATGTTGTAGCTGGTTTGATTTTCTATCCAGACCACTAAAACTTTCTCCATATCAGCAATAAGGCTGTTTTGCTTTCTTATCATTTGTGTATTCTCTGGAGTAGCTCTTTCAACTTCCTTCAAAAACTTTTCCTTTGCATTTACTACTTGGCTAACTGGTTAGCATAAGAAGCCTAGTTTTTAGCCTATCTTGGTTTTCTACTTAACTTCCTCACTAAACTTAATCATTTCTAGCTTTTTATTTAAAGTGAGAGGTAAGTTACTCTTCTTTTCACTTGAACACTTAGAAGTCACTGTAGGGTTATGAAATGGCCTAATTTCAATATAGTTGTGTCTCAGGGAACAGGGAGACCCAAGGGAGAAATGGGGGGGATGACTGGTCAGTGGAGCAGTCAGAACACACACATTTGTCGATTAAGTTCTCCATCTTACATGGGAATGGTTCATGGCACCCCAAACAATTACAATAGTCATATCAAAGATCACTGATAACAGATCACCAAAACAAATAAAATAATAATGAAAACATTTGAAATATAGCAAGAGTTACCAAAATGTGACTTAGAGACACGAAGTGAACAAATGCTATTGGAAAAATGTAGTTGAGAGACTTGCTCAACACAGGGCTGCCAAAAACCTTCAATTTGTATTGGGTTGGGGAATAAGTTCATAGCGTTTTTACCGAAGACTTTTATTTAAACAAAAAACAATAATTATATCAATAAGTTAATCAATTATATATTCGCCGTTGCTGTTTACAACCTCTTCCCACCTCTTGACCAATTTGTTGATGCCGTTCCGCCAAAAATCGCCTGGTCTGGTGTCAAAGAAGTTGTTGAGCCAGTTTTTAAGGACCTCTTTGTTATCGAAGGTAACGCCCTTCATATGGTTTGACAGGGAGTGGAAAAGATGGGAATCGGTCGGTGCAAGGTCCGGAGAATATGGCAGATGCTGAAGGACCTCCCATTTGAGCTCTTGGAGTGCGGCTTTGATGACTTGTGCAACATGGGGCCTGGCGTTGTCGTGAAGAAGTATGGTTTGACCATGTCGATCAGGTCTTTTCAGTCGAATAGCCTCATTCACGCGGTGTAGCTGGGCAATGTAGAGCTCCTTATTGACCGTGGCATTCTTTTCAAGCATTTCCCAGTTCTTCATTGAATTCAGAAGGCCTTCCGCTGCGGCACGTGTCATCGACGTCAAAGTCAACATTTTTGAACTTTGCAAACCATTTCCGTGCTGTAGACTCGCCTATGACACCTTCTTCATACACGTCGCAAATGTCCCGGGCTGCTTCGGCAGCTTTTTGACCTCGATGAAAAGCAAAGAAGAGCAGGTGTCGAAAATGTTGATTTTTGCCTCCTGGGTATTCCATTTCTAAGCCTCAAAACTAATAAAAAATTAAATAACGCAAAAATACAATTAACATAGTTTTGTAGAGCAGAAAGAGTTTTATCGAATGAATACTTACCCTTTGCTAAACAGCAAACAAATCGTTGTAAAATATAAAAACGCTACGAACTTATTCCCCAACCCAATAAATAACATCATATCTCTGAAGTAAAATAAAGTGAAACACAATAAAACAAGGTATGCCTGGCCTGACCTGTGGTGGTGCAGTGGATAAAGCGTCGACCTGGAACACTTAGGTCGCCAGTTTGAAACCCTGTACTTGTCTGGTCAAGGAGTTGATGCTTCCTGCTCCTCCCCCCTTTCTCTCTCTCTCTCTCTCTCTCTCTCTCTCTCTCTTTCTCTCCTCTCTAAAATGAATAAATTAAAAAGCAAAACAAACAACAAAAAAACAAGGTATGCCTGTACTCCCTCAGCAAAGCGTAAAGCAGAAATGAAACTAATCTACCTCTCCACACTCCCAACTGCTACCTGCAAGAAAAATCAAGTGTCTCAATCCTTGTCACTGAGCAGTTAGAGAAACAAACAAACAAAACCCCAGAAGCTGTAATCACAATACAGCCCTCATAGATTTTCAGTCCAAATTCCCAGTGCGTGGGTGATCAGAATACACTCAGTGTTCCACAGGGCTGCTGGGACGAGTTTCACACAACCTAGAAGTGGTGGATGTGCCAGCAATTCCGCTCCTAGTTGACACCCTGGAGAAACTATTGCTCATGTACACCAGCAGCCACATATAAGAATGTTCACAGCAGTGTTGTTCCTAAGAACAAAAACATAGAAGCAGCCCAACGGCTTCTTGGCGTAGGAAGGATAAAGACACTGTAGTACATTCATACAGTAGACAGCTACACAACAGTGAAAATGAATGGAGCTCATGTATCACATGGATGGTTCCCAAATATAATGTCTAGTATTGACTCCATGTCTGTGATATCCAAAGACAGGCAAAACCAAACAATAAGTTATTCAGAGGTTGATAAGTGGTAAAATTATCAAGAAAACCAAAAGAATGATTATCACAAAAATCAGAATAGCTGGAGGTTAAAGGGTTTCAACTGGGGAGGGTACATGGGGCTTACATGGTCCTAATCTTTTATTCCTTAACCTGGGGGATGGGAACACAGATGCTCGCTTACTATTGTGTTTTAATGCGTGTGTGTTTTAAATATGTCTTCTGTAACTGTGATGTATTTTACAGTGAACATATGGCAAAAAGGAAAAATAAAATATGGAATGCTACACAGCAGACATCTGTAGGGATATAGAATGATCTCTAAGATACACTGATAAATAAAAAGGGCATGGAGCAGAGAGAGGAAGGAGGAGGAAAAGGAATAGACATATACTTATATTTTAATGAACACATCAGATCTGAAAGGATAGACAAGATAGTTTATCTAGAGGTAGCCTCTAGGGAGCCAAACTGGGTTACAACGAGGAAGAGAAGAAAAGGATTTTTTAATACATTTAAATGTTTGTAGCAGGCACAAATATTATTTAGTTAAAATACATAACTTTTTGCCCTGGCTGGATGGCTCCACTGGTTAGAACATCATCCTGACACATAGAGGTTGCTGGTTCGATCCCTGGTGAAGGGGCATACAGAAACGGATGGTTCTGTTGCTCTCTCTCCCTCTTCCTCTCTCTCTCTGAAATCAATAAAAAAATAATATATATATATATATATATATATATATATTATTTTTTTAATCCTTCAGCTTGACCTGTGGTGGCGCAGTGGATAAAGTGTCGACCTGGAACGCTGAGGTTGCCGGTTCAAAACCCTGGGCTTGCCTGGTCAAGGCACATATGAGAAGCAACTACTACAAGTTGATGCTTCCTACTCCTTCTCCCCTATCCTCTCTCTCTCTCTCTCTCTCTCTCTCTCTTCTCGTAAAAAAAATGTTTAAAAAAATAAAAATGAAATACATAACTTTTTATTTTTTAAGTTAAGCCCTCACCCTTTGGGTTAGCACTTGGAAACCTGTTACGAGACTATTAGGTTTAAGTGTAGTGTCTCTAAGTTTCCTGGGTTACACCTAAGCCTCCTTCACTTCATCACTAACTGTTCTGCTTCAGTTTTCAGGGTAGAAGGCACTGCATCATCTCAAATGATTTTATGGTAAGGGTAGAACAGCCCATCCAAGCCCAGAATCCCACAATCACCCTGTGTTATTGAGATAGAATAAGAAATATATACTGTATCTGGTCTTGTTCCAGATTCCTGGAACAAGTTCTTTTTTTTTTTGTATTGTTCCAAAGTTAGAAGCAGGGAGGCAATAGACAGACTCCGGTATGTGCCCGACCACCCAGCATGCCCACCAGGGGGCGATGCTCAGCCCCTCTGGGGTGTTGCTCCGCTGCAATTGGAGCCATTCTAGGGCCTGAGGTGGAGGCCATGAAGCCATCCTCAGTGCTCGGGCCAATTTTGCTCCAATGGAGCCTTGGCTGCAGGAGGGGAAGAGAAAGATAGAAAGGAAGGAGAAGGCCTGACCAGGCGGTGGCGCAGTGGATAGAGCATCGGACTGGGATGCCGAGGACCCAGGTTCAAGACCCCGAGGTCACCAGCTTGAGCACAGGCTCATCTGGTTTGAGCAAAAGCTCACCAGCTTGGACCCAAGGTTGCTGGCTCCAGCAAGGGGTTATTCAGTCTGCTGAAGGCCTGAGGTCAAGGCACATATGAGAAAGCAGTCAATGAACAACTAAGGCGTTACAATGCGCAACGAAAATGATTGATGCTTCTCATCTCTCTGTTCCTGTCTGTCTGTCCCTGTCTATCCCTCTGACTCTCTCTCTCTGTCTCTGTAAAAAAATAAAAAAATTTAAAAAATTTTTAAAAAGAAAGGAAGAAGGGGAAGGGTGGAGAAGCAGATGGGTGCTTCTCCTGTGTGCCCTGGCCAGGAATCGAACCCGGGACTTCTGCATGCCAGGCCAACGGCCTACCACTGAGCAAATCAGCCAGGGCTACAAGTTCTAAAACCTTGGACTTTCATGAACAATAGGAGTGAGAGGAATATCTTTTGTTTTTTCCACTGATTTGACAGAGAAAAAGAGAGGAAGAAAGGGAGGGAGGGAGACAGAGAGAAAGGGAATGAGAGAGAAACATCAATTCATTGTTCCATTTAGTTGTCTACTCATTGATTGCTATTCATATGTGCCCTGACCAGGGATTGAACCTGCTACAGTGGCATGCAAGGACAACACTTTATCCATTGAGCCCCTTGGCCAGGTCCAGGAGCACTGTATTTTTTTGTTTGTTTTCCTTTTTACAGAGACAGAGAGAGGGATAGACAGGGACAGACAGACAGGAACAGAGAGAGATGAGAAGCATCAATCATTAGTTTTTCGTTGCGCGTTGCGACACCTTAGTTGTTCATTGATTGCTTTCTCATATGTGCCTTGACCGTGGGCCTTCAGCAGACCGAGTAACCCCTTGCTCGAGCCAGTGACCTTTGGTCCAAGCTAGTGAGCTTTGCTCAAACCAGATGAACCCGCGCTCAAGCTGGTGTTCTCTAGGTCTCGAACCTGGGTCCTCCGCATCCCAGTTTGATGCTCTATCCACTGCACCACCGCCTGGTCAGGTACCAGAAGCACTGTTTTTAAATTCATAATAAGCCCCTTTCAACCAGAGTTTATGCTAATGAATGACTCCTAATGGGCCCCTAGGTGGCTTCAGGATAGGGGCTGGTTGCCAGAAGAACCAACCACACAATTAGAGGGTTGGAACTTCCAGCCCCACCTCTGGACTTCCGTGGAAGGGAGAGGCCCAGTCACATCTATGTAATGGAACCTCCATAAATACCCTAAACAACAGGGTTCAGATTGCTTCCTGGTTGGAGAACCCATCCAGGTGCCAGGAGAGTAACACATTCCAACTCCATGGGGACAGAAGATCCTGTTCTTGGGACCCTTCTGGATCTCACCCCAAGTACCCCTTCATCTGACTGACATTTGTAACCTTTATAATAAATCAGTAAACATAAGTAAAGTGTTTCTCTGAGTTCTGTGAATCATTATAGCAAATAATCAAACGTAAGGAAGGGTTTGTGGGAATTCCCTATTTATAGCTATCTGGTCAGAAGTACAGCTTCTAGGCGACCTAGGACTTGTGACTGGCATCTGAAGTAGGGGCTGTCTAATGGAACTGAGTGCTTCACCTGTGAGGTCTGCACAAACGGGGTGGTTAGTGTCAGAACTGAATTAAATGGCAGGACACTCAGTTGGTGTCAGAGTCAGAGAATTTGTTGGTGTTGCAGAAAAAAACGTTTAGTGTTAGAACTGTCATAGATAAGTAACAAACTAGACGTCAGAGACCCCTGGCTGGGACCCCATCATTGACTAGACCCCTGGGCTTACCCTGCTAGGCTGGCTGATTTGAGACAAAAATCTCAGAGGCAGTGGCTGAAATGTCCTTCTGGGGCCATAAATCTGCTAGGAATAGCTGTATTTGCCCTCTGCCCCAGAAATTCCCTTCGTTAACCCCCCCTGGGGGAAAGGCCTCTTATAGGCTGTGCACTCTCTCCAGCCAGGAAGGGAAAGGGAGCTGGCTTCAGTTGTAAACAACAAAGAGAGAGGCCTGCTACAGGACAGACTCAGCCCTTTTCTTAGAAGGTAATGCATGCCATCCCCCTCTTGACTGCAGTCTGCTCCTCAGCAGGTGTCTGCCTGACTGCTCTGACCAAATGCCATTCCAAAGTCCCAGTGCACAAACCGTGAAAACCGAGTAATTGGGAGAAAAGCAGAAGCAGTTATAAATTCACATTTTGAGAACGCAGAACCCCACTCTCTTAATGTTCCCCTCACCACCACCAAAAACCTAAGGAAAACAAGACTAAATAAGACCTCTCATATCTAACATCTACAAATACGTATATACATTGTTTTGCTCAGTGTTAAGCAAAAAACAAACAGACCTGTGGTGGCGCAGTGGATAAATAGTCTATCTGGAACATTGAAGTTGCTGGTTTGAAACCCTGGGTTTGCCTGGTCAAGGTACATATGGGAGTTGAGCCTTCCTGCTCCTTCCCCTCCTACTCTCTCTCTCTCTCTCTCAAATGAGTAAAGACTTATATACATATGTCATATGGGTTGGTAGAGAAGAGGGAATGGCACCCAGGCACTTATATAAAATATATAAAGACATATATTTTAAGTTTTATATATATATGACTTAAAACAAACAAAGACCAAAAAAAAATGTTCATGGCTGAAAGGGCTGAAAGCATGTCTGAACGGAAAGGTTTACGCTCGCGCCGACCAGGTCCTGGGAACGCAGTCTGAACCACTGCAGCAGGCAGTGGGCGAGGTGGGGAAGACAACCTGTGGGCGGGCAGTTCTGGGCAGACTAGGCGCTCCTATACATTACGTTTGGGGGGAGAAGGATGTAAGCTGTTTGGAAAGAATCTACACTGGCTACAGACAAGGGGCAGGAGGAGAAGGTGAAGTGGGGGCGGTCCTATGGTAGGTGCATAGTCCACAGGGAAGACACAGAGACTAGTTGTGGACAACGCTCCTGAAAGTCCACGCGTGAGGGTGCGGTGGCGGCTGGTAGTCAGCCACTTCTTTTCAGGTAGCAGCTGGAATTGGATTCAGAGCTGCAGCAGCTATTAACTGGTTAATTACTCTTTTCTCCTTCCCTCTCTCTCCCACCAGCTGTCATTTAATTTAGGATATCTCAGAACTCTTCTCCTGCCATCAGAGTAATTCCCCACACTGGCGGACAGTGCCGGCTTCCCCTGGTCTGCCCTGGAAGTGAAGAGAGAGCACCAGGGTCCTGAAGGTGTTTCCTTTGTGATTAGTCCCTCCAGCCTGGCCTGCCCAAGCAGCAGGAGGCTCACCCCCCGCCCCAAACACATGCTATTCCGTCACCCAGAAACAGTCAGCGACACCTGCCTCTCAGACCGGGAGGAAAGGGAAGGCCCAGTGAGGTGAGAGCTGGGGAACCAGCTCAGTCTCTGCCAGACCCTCTCCTCTCTAAGTAACACTGCAGGAGGTGAACTCTCAGGACCAACTGCTCTTGTCTCCAGCAAACTCAATTTTTCTCGGGAAATTCTGAATTGCGCTTAACAGCTCATCTCTAAGGGTGGCAATGCAACCCAATTTCCTATTTCTGTGCCTCTCCACTTTTCCCCTGGCCTCAGCCCTGGGGTAGCTACCTTCAGCTACATGAATGGGGCTGCTTTTCCAGCTCCGCATTTCAGGATGGACGTCGAGTTGCTAACTAGAGCTCTGCAAGTCTTCCCATTTGCACTTCACCCTGTGACTCTTCTGCAGCACGCTGTACTTGCTTCTTCCTTCCAGCGCTCCCCCCAGCCCCAGTCCATGCATGTGCCAGTGATGGATGCCTGAACTGCAACAACTGCCCCTCAGAGCTAGTCCTGCGCTCTGACCTCCCTCCCCATTCCGGGTCAGCCGACCCACTACTTCCAGAAGCGTTTTACAAAAGCCATTACCTGTGGTGGTGACCAGCTCAATCATCCCAGAGACCGTCTCAAATCCCAACTTGCTGCTGGACATCCAGAGAATGACTTTCCCCTACCCTCATGCTGACACTCCCCAATAGTATCCATTCTTTCAGCAAGGCCTCCTAAGCACCAAGGTCCTGTGGGGTCAGCGGTGAACACAGTTGACGCAAACCTCCACCCTGGTGGAGCCTCCATCACCTCCCTCCTGCCGCGAGACTGACACATCACCCTGTCTGCACCCAACGCCTGGCTTCTCTCATCTTCATCATTTGCTCCGTGTGCCACTGCCTGGGTGTCGTCCCCTCTTCTCTACCAAACCATATGCATAAACTATGACACCTCCGCCTGACCAAGTGGTGGTACAGTGGATAGAGCGTTGGACTGGGATACGGAAGGACCCAGGTTCGAGACCCTGAGGTCACCAGCTTGAGTGCGGGCCCATCTGGCTTGAGCACAAGCTCACCAGCTTGGACCCAAGGTTGCTGGCTCAAGCAAGGGGTTACTTGGTCTGCTGAAGGCCCACGGTCAAGGCACATATGAGAAAGCAATCAATGAACAACTAAGGTGTCGCAACGCGCAACGAAAAACTAATGATTGATGCTTCTCATCTCTCTTCGTTCCTGTCTGTATGTCCCTATCTATCCCTCTCTCTGGACTCTCTCTCTGTCTCTATAAAAAAAAAAACCAAACAAACTATGACACCTCCTTCAAGGGCCAGTTCTCCAAGAGCTCCTTCCTGAGTAGCCACCCACCTGACACAGTCCCTCCACCTGTAGGCCCCAACTCTCAAGTTCTCCTCCCCGCGTGGTTCTCTTGTAACTTCTCCCTCTCTCCCTTGCACCATTAACACAGCCACCACTATGATGTGTACTGAGTGCCACTTTACGTGGTGTTTCTCTTAACCCTCCAATAGCCCAGAGGAAGGTCTCACTGCCCCTATTTTATAGATGGGCTAATTAAAGCTAAGGGAGGTTAGCAGACAAATCTTTAATTAAAAAAAAATGTTAAAAATATAAAACAGCCTGACCAGGCGGTGGCGCAGTGAATAAAGCGTCAGATTGGGATGCGGAGGACCCAGGTTCGAGACCCCAAGGTCGCCAGCTTGAGCGCGGGCTCATCTGGTTTGAGCAAAGCTCACCAGCTTGGACCCAAGGTTGCTGGCTCAAGCAAGGGGTCACTCGGTCTGCTGTAGCCCCACGGTCAAGGCACATATGAGAAAGCAATCAATGAATAACTAAAGTGTCACAACGAAAAACTAATGATTGATGCTTCTCATCTCTCTGCGTTCCTGTCTGTCTGTCCCTATCTATCCCTCTCTTTGATTCTCTGTCTCTGTAAAAAAAAAAAAAAAGCTAATGGAGGTTAAGTAACTTGCCGGAAGTGACAGGGCTGGTAAAGGACTAAGTCTGAATGCTACCCCTAACCAACTCCAGAGCCCTGCTTTGAGCCACTTCTCTGATAATTTTCTGCACACATCTTTGCATTTAAGCATTTTACCTGTGACAGAAACAGCATTCAGTAAATGGCAGTCATGACTGTCCCTTACTCACTAGTCACTACTTGACCATGTACTGTGTCCCGGCCACGCACTCCTTTTCCCTCCAGCCACAGGATAAGCAACCCAGGGCAAAGAGCTCTTGTAGTGTGTAGCGTCCAGGAAAGAGCTGTGCCCATGGATGCACAGTCCATGTTTGCGGAAAGAACAATTTCTTGGAATACTGCACAGTCATAACTTTTGCCCTTCTTAAACCATTCAATCAATTGAGAAAACTCAGGATTGGATCATGGGGAATTTATTCTGCCAACTATTGAAACTGCCACTTAATAATATCAGAAGTAGAGAGGCTGGAGGGAGGCATCCGCGAGCCAAGAAATACCAAGGATCACTGGCAGCTATCAGAAGCTGCAAGATGCAAAGAGGTATCTTCCCCGAGTGCCTTCAGTGGAGCTCAGCCTGCCCATACTCTGACTTTGGACTCCTGGCTCCAGAACTTTCTATAAATCTATAAGCATACAAAGGTGTCTGGGATGATGTTCAGCAAATGTGAACAATGGACAGGCACATGCTGGGTGCCGGACCAACCACGGACCCAGAAAACAGTGACAGTCTCTGCGCCGTGGGGCTCACAGCATGTGGCCAAGCTTCCGGTCTACAGGAGGAACGACAGAGCTCTCCTGCACTAAGAAAACTCTTAGGTCTTCTGAAAAGTGCTGTCCCAAAGGGAAAAATGACTTCCTAGACACAGAACAAGAACTATTAGACTTTTTCTTATAAATACAGATAAAAAAGAACAGACAACTCCTGGTAGGAACAAAAGCACTATGTGGACTACACACTTATACTCACACACAGATGTATGTTAAATAAAATATTATGATGTCTTTGTGAGGAAAAAAATAATATCAGAAGTAAAAAGGGATGAAAAGATGGCCCAGGTCAGCAAAAACACAAATGGCTGCTTTGCAACCTGTTGGAAAGGTCTAGTCAGAATCTGGAAAGGGCTATGTCGGACCTGTGCTGGCGCAGTGGATAAAACATTGACCCGAAATGCTGAGGTTGCAGGTTTGAAATCCCGAGGTCACTGGCTCTGAGCATGGGCATCATCCACAAGATCCCAAAGGTCACTGGCATGAAAAGCCCAAGGTCACTGGCTTGAGCAAGGGGACACTGGCACAGCCCGGCCCTCAAAAACTCAATGTACAACTGAAGTGAAAGCAACTGAGTTGATGCTTCTCACCATCTTGCTCCTTTCCTGTCTCTCTCTCTCTCTCTCTCTTTCTCTCTCTCTCTCAAATAAATAAATAAATCTGGAAAGGCTGAAGAAAACCTCCAGAACTTACAAAATAGACTCAGGTAACATGGTAGGCAGGAGAGGCACAAGTATAAGTGACAATAAAGGGCTCTATATAGAAGCTACAAATACCCCTCAAGAGACAACTTAGCAAGATAGAGCTTTAAGTTGGTCTTTTCAGCCCTGTGCACTGACACTGGGACAGCACACGAATATCCCATGTAACAGAAAGAACACAATGCCAGGAATCAGGATGCTGTTTTCAAAGCTTGGCTCTGCCTCTTACTGGTGAAGTTGGGTGAGTCATCAAACCTATTAGGACCTCATCCATAAACACCAAATCCATGACCTTATTAACCAGTGCCAGTAAGAACTGTCGGATGAACCTGACTGGTGGTGGCATGGTGGACAGAGCACACTGAGCTGGGATACTGAGGTCCCAGGTCCCAAATCCCAAGGTTGCTGGCTTAAGCACAGCCCCACCAGCTTGATTGAGGGGTTGCCGGTTTGAGCACGGGATCACTGACAGGATCCCATGGTCACAGGCTTTAAGCCCATGGTCCTGGCTTGAGCCCAAGGTTGCTGGTTTAAACAAGATGTCACTGGCTCGGCTGAAGTCCCCTGGTCAAGGCATATATGAGAAGCAATCAATGAACTAAAGTGCTATAAATATGAGTTGATGCTTCTCATCTCTCTCCGTTCCTGTCTGTCTGTCCCTATCTATCCCTCTCTCTGACACTCTCTCTCTCTCTGTCTCCGTAAAAAAAAAAAACCTTCAATATGGGATTAAGCAAAAAAAAAACCAAACTCACAGACAATAGGTGATTATGGAGGGAAAGGGGGCGGGGGAGGGAGAAGAGGACAAAGGGGGGATCAATGGTGATGGAAGGAGACTTGACTTCAAGTGGTGAACACACAATGCAAGATACAGATGATATGTTATTGAACTGTACTCCTGAAACCTATCATTTTATTAACCAATGTCACCCCAACAACTTCAATAAAAAAATTTCTTAAATACCTCAATAAAGCTGTTTTATAAAACAAAGCATAGGAATACAGGGATGTTTAAGAAAATTTAAGAGTCAGCTTAATTTATTAGAATTACAGGAATTATTAAAAGGTTAGGCATGTCTGTCTGTTAATCAGATAACTGGAAATATTAAAATAATTAAAGGAAGTTGAATGTAATTTATCAATTTAATTTAAATTTTTCAAATGAATTAAGTTTGCAAATGAGATCAAGTATTAATCAAAAGGTCCCTTCAAAGTGATTATTAAATTTTTCTAGAATCATAAATAGAACAGAAAGATTGTAGGCTACACCTAAAAGCTAAACTTGGAAGACTAGCCCCATAAAGGAAGAACTAGATTTTTTAATTTGTAACTTGAACAAATTGAAAACCAATTTTTTTTTCAGCCAAAGTAACTTCTGAATAATCGTAGCATTACACAGAAACCCAGGGGTAGGAATAGGGTGTGGCGTCAGAAAACCAGCCCAGACATGCCACTCACCTGACACTCCTCAGGTCAATCTCTCTGAACCTCAGTTTTCTTATCATAAGAGGGGACTGTTTTCCAGAATTACTAATACAATTATTCTTGTTTTAATAATACTAATAAATTCCATATTGATAAACAGCACATCGTTAGTAAAAGCACTTGGAAAGCATACTGTGCTTGGCAAATATAAGAAATCAGCAGCATGACACCCCTCAGAAATAACTGCAGACTTTTCCAGACCCTGACCAATGACAGGCATGCAAAAGATGACATAAGTATCCTCAGAGACTGAGCATGACTCAGCAAAGCCAGATCATGGAATTTTCCCAGAGGCCTCAGCCAGGGATGGATGTCATCGGGAGAGGAGCCGCCACGTGTGGAGACTGGCCCCATTCCACAAGCAGCTGGTGGAAATGTACTTATAGCAGCCTTGGATACCCCTGCCCCTACCCCCTTCTCTGGTCTACAGGAAGGACAGGATAAGAAGGTAAGGGACAACAGCAATGAGGGGATATGCTGGGATGACCTGGGTTATGCCTTCTGGCCTAATACTTAAAAAAAAAAAAGCCCACATCCACCTCCGTCCAGAATCGCCAAGGAGATAGAGCAAAGGAGGAGGGCAGGGCAGCAGGGATCTTAGTAGTCAGAGTAACTGAGCAAAGCTCTGGGACTTGGCAGGGACTGAAGACCAAACAAGCTTTAACAAATTAGATGACCTGGGAGAAGGCAGCCCTTCCTGGGCACTAATTTCCCTTCCTCCTGGTGGATTTGGGGAGGGGGGGGACATACAAGGGAGTGGGGTAGGGTAGGGATCAAAATATTGAGTTCTGCTAATCAGCCTTCTCTGGACCCCACT
Source organism: Saccopteryx leptura (assembly GCF_036850995.1). Lineage (NCBI taxonomy): Eukaryota > Metazoa > Chordata > Mammalia > Chiroptera > Emballonuridae > Saccopteryx > Saccopteryx leptura. The sequence continues at coordinate 6,578,831 of NC_089503.1, read as the reverse complement.
TTCTCAAGTCCTTAAACTAGGTGGTTGGGGCCTTCACCCAAATCCCCACCTCTCCTCGCAGGGATGCAAGGAAGAGCGAGAACACTCAGCACCATCCACCAGGAACAGGAGGGCACGAGCAAGCAGAGTCCAGGACAGTGGACACTTCTCCACTGCAGCTTTGCTAAGCAAACTCAATTGAGGCTGCTGCTGCCCAATTCCTGGAACAAGAGAGGACTGTGGGAAAATCTCAGAAAGGAGAACTCCTGGGTCATGAAGGGTCCCCTGAGGAAAATCCCTACACAATGAGTAGAAACCCAAGAAAAATCCCCATACAAAGGAATCTCCACTCTGAGTACTGAGCAGGAGCTCTGGGGAAAGTTGGCCCTGAACAACAAAGTCCCCAGGCTGTGAAGTGGGGATGACAGGGGGCACGCCTGTGGCTAAGGGAGAGGCTGTTAGCAGTGTCTAAAATGCCAGGGACGTTAGAGAGCAAGGATGGTGGCTGGCTAGGATGTTTGCTGGGACCAGCAGCGGGAGAGAGGAATGGACCGTCAGCTGGACCCCAGCCAGAGGGCCTGGGCCTGTGGGCTGAGGCGATGCACCCAGCTCAGTGCCACCAGAAACCTGTGTGAGGGGGACCTGAAAAGCAGGAGGGCGTACAGGCAGTGCTGCCTGAGCACCGTGCGAGAGGAAGGGACAGTTCCACCTTTACCCCTTTGTCATTGTGAACATGCGCCAAGGGTTTTTACAGACAGCGGACAGGGTCACAGCCACAGGCATCCCAGAGTCCCTCACCAGTCAGCACTTGCTCTCCATGCTGACTCAAGGGGTCTGCTCAGAGGCTGCCAGGTCCTAGAGATGCTTCCTCGGTCCCAAGGAGCCTTGCCACTCTCCCCATGACGAGCATCCCATGCCACCACACCCTTCCCGGGGCAGAGCTTCCTGCTGAGGCTGACCAGTTGCCAACTGGGCCAGCAGGGAGCCAGATGTCACTCACTGTCCAGTGAAAACCAGGAAAGACTGGGAATTGACAAGGATATTTTCCAAAAATCAGAGGTTGGCCTTTTTTATTTATTGAGCTTGAGAGCTGACAGGCCAGGACTGCTAACGTCTCCATGGCTCCCGAGGACCCACACCTCTCCCACAACCCGGATTCAAGCACAGACTCACCCTCATGTTGCCAGCTCTCCAAAGGCAGGAGCTGTCTAAAGTAAAAGAAAAACAAGTGTTAGCCTCGTGTCTCCAGGCACTCCCCAGAGAACCCAGGAGTGGCAGGAACAGAGATTCAGAACCCAGAGAAGAACTGTTACTTTGCTTCCATCAAGAAGAATGGCGGTGGGCACCAGGAGAGCACTGGGCTGAGAGCACCCCAGCTCTGTCGTCCAACCACCCAGGCTCCACCACTGCTGCTCTGCTACACGCTCCTGGAACCCCTCAAAGCCTGTTTCCTCATCTGTGAAATGGGAATAACAACACCCATCTCACAGGATTACCGATGAGTCAACACACACAAAGTACTGGCATTGTGCCTGTCCAGAGAACACAGACATTGGCCAGCGTGCTCAGTAAGAGGTATTTAAGTAAAACCATTTTTTGGCATCCACTACACAAGAACAAGAAGTTCTAGACACTGTTACTGTTTTATCTGAAGTACATTCTGTAAGGCCAGTGGTTGTGGCCATGCAGATTCACACTGGATTCAGGCAGAAGTAAAGGAACTGCGGAGCTGGAAAATGGTGGCCCATTCCGTTTATTAGAGTCTTGCAACAGTGGATAAGCAAGCAGGCAGGGAAAATGGCTTCTCTCTCTCAAGGCTGACAAGCAAACAGGCCAGGGGAAAAACCTTTCCTCCAGCAAACAACGGCCCCTCCCAAGGACAGCAGGCAATCAGCAATCTACAATCTGCCTCCCTGAAGGCAAGCCCTTGCGCCCTTACATAGACTATACACACGTGGTGCTGCCCCCCTTCCTGCACCAATTAGGCAAAGTACAAGCGAGCAAGCCTAACACACTTGTTTGCCCAACACCTTTTTTTTTTTAAATTCAGTTGAGAGAAGGGGAGAGACAGACTCCTGCATATGCCCTGACCTGACCACTGAGCAAGCCCACTAGGGAGCGATGCTGTGCCCATCTGGGCCATTGTTTCTTTGCTCAGCACTGAGCTCTACTTAGTGCCAGAGGCAGAGGCCATGGAGCCATCCTCAGCGCCAGGGGCCAACTCTGCTCCAATTGAGCCATGGCTGCAGGAGAGTAGGAGAAGGAGAGAAAGAAGCAAGAGGGGGAGGGGTGGAGGAGAGATGGGCACTTCTCCTGTGTGCCCTGACCGGGAATTGAACCCAGGACATCCACACACCGGGCCGCTTTACCACTGAGCCATCTGGCCAGAGCTAAAGTGCTTTCTTTTCCTGTCCACTTGCACCCAGCACCAGACCCACTGTCTCCGCAGAGCTGTCTCCTGTCCTGCAGATCAGGTTCTCCGAGCCTGGTTCCTATCTCACTATGCACCTGACACTAATTTTTGTCTTATGTGACCTGAGAGCTCATGCGTCTCCTATTTCCCTATTTCCTCAGCTCCTTTCCTGCAGAGACCCCCCCCACACACACACACACACATAAGAGCACACCCCGTGATTAGACCCCTGGGAGCCCACCGCTAGCAGTACGTGCCACTTTGGGGTGTTTATAGGCTGCTCTGTTTTGGAAAGGCCACACCTGTCACTCAGCTCTAGCCTCTGGTCACTAGAGAACAAAATGGAGACAAAAGCCTGCAAGCCATCAAAGGAACTGAAGCCATGTTCCAAGAAAACCAGATGCCCTAGTAAATCATGTCAAGGCTGAAAATGAATGTTTGGGGCATTCAATTTAATTATTTATTAGGCATATACCTTCCATAAAGGACGATGCCAGAAGGCAGAGGCTCTGTCCCCCAAATGCCAAAAAGCAAGTTGTTGGGGCTAACACATAGAGGGTAAGGGCAGGATAACACATGAGAGGGACCCAGGCAGAGACTCAGCCTGACAGCCTGGGACAGACCCCTGCCATACTGTTCCCTAACTGTGTAACTCTGAGGGACCTAGTTCACCCACAGTTCCTCACCTGTAAATGAGAAGGGAACAGTACCTTTGTGGTAGGGTTGTTGTGATAATCAAATAATACACTTAAGGGGTTTAGTAAGGTCCCTGCCACCACAGAATAAAAGGTTGGCTTTTGTTATTAGTAAAAATAAATCATTACTTTTCATTCAGCCATGTCCAGCTGAAAAGATTTGGCATGGGCTGATACAGGAAAGCCTGAAGAATAATTTTGACAGGATAAGAGGAAAGGTCTTGCAGAGAACAAGGACACCAAGGACAAGAACAGAGGAGAGACAGACACTAAGATACAAGTTAGGGAGCAACAATAAATAGTCTCATATAAGGACTGAGGCAGACAGAAGAGGGTACCTGTTGGTTAAATGTAAGAAAAAGCCCAATAGGTGGAATCCTATCTTTTCATTCAATAGGTAAGAAGAAAGAACTTGTTCTTTGTGTCATTTCCTACTTCTTTGGAAGTTTGGCAAAGAAACCACAGCTGAGACTAGAGGCAGCTAAGAGGTGAAGGGATGGTCACTCAGGCCCAGCTAAGGTTTGAGAGTAAGCCAGCAAAATGCTCCACTTCTGAAAGGATGTCTCCAGGTGACAAGCAGCATGCTTTCTGGATATGGGGAGCAAGGGCTCGCTTAGAAGAGAGTAAGACCCTACTGTTGGCAGCCAAAAAGGAGGCCCACACTAATCCTCAGGGAAAATGTTTACCTGAGTGAGGCACCCAGTTCACGTGCAAGAGTGCTGAAGAGATCTGGAGAGTCTGGGTCTATCTAGCACGGCACCTGGTACTAGGGCACTGGAAGTGAGACAAGGAGAAAGCAAGGAGGAGGACAAAGGGCAAGTGGCCTGTACTGGCACAGCAAAGGCAGGAGGGATCCCCGAGACTACGGCCACCAGGACAAACCTCCCCGAGAGGTAGGTGATCCTAAAAGTAAGAACTAGCACAGACAGGGTCAAAGAAGCTGGAGCAGGCGTCAATAGAGAAAAACAAGGCACAGAGGGGCATAGGGGTAAATTGTGAAACTTGGGATGGCAGCCAAATTCAATTCAACAAATCAACATTCAACCACTATAATGAACAAAGCTCCTCCCTGCAGGGCAGGGCAGCCACTAAGAAAGGCAGGATGGCCCTGGCCGGTTGGCTCAGCGGTAGAGCGTCGGCCTGGCGTGCGGGGGACCTGGGTTTGATTCCCGGCCAGGGCACATAGGAGAAGCGCCCATTTGCTTCTCCACCCCCCCTCCTTCCTCTCTGTCTCTCTCTTCCCCTCCCGCAGCCAAGGCTCCATTGGAGCAAAGATGGCCCAGGTGCTGGGGATGGCTCCTTGGCCTCTGCCCCAGGCGCTAGAGTGGCTCTGGTCGCAGCAGAGCGACGTCCCTGGTGGGCGTGCCGGTCAGGCGCATGCGGGAGTCTGTCTGACTGTCTCTCCCCATTTCCAGCTTCAGAAAAATACAAAAAAAAAAAAAAAAATTATAAAAAAAAAAAAAGGCAGGATGCCTGCTCACACATGGCTTACTAGAACACAGATACAATCTGTAGCTCAAGCCACCTGCTGGGCCCTCAGAGGCCAAGCGCCCTGGTGCCTTTGGACCCAGTCTCATCTCTGCCTCAGCAGCATGTCAGCAAGTGCCCTGGCTTTGTCACATCTCCCTCCTAAGAGGCCTCTTCACAGAGACCTAACAAACTTTTCACAGGAACTGGGGAGTGCTACCCCCCCCCCTCTGTTCCCTTTCCACCTTCCTCAGCCTTCCTCCTGCAGGTTCTAGTCACTTAAAACTCACCTCTCCTCCATAATAAAACCTTGGGCCCGACCAGGCGGTGGCGCAGTGGATAGAGCGTTGGACTGGGATGCGGAGGACCCAGGTTCGAGACCCCAAGGTCGCCAGCTTGAGTGCAGGCTCATCTGGTTTGAGCAAAGGCTCACCAGCTTGGACCCAAGGTCACTGGCTCAAGCAAGGGGTAACTCAGTCTGCTGAGGGCCCACGGTCAAGGCACATATGAGAGAGCAATCAATGAACAACTAAGGTGTTGCAATGCACAATGAAAAACTGATGATTGATGCTTCTCATCTCTCTCCATTCCTGTCTGTCTATCTGACTCTCTCTCTCTGTTCCTGTAAAAAAAACAAAACAAAACAAAAAAAACAAACCTCAGAGCCTCAAATCCAGTCACTGCTTCTTTTCTGCTGGCTCCAGAGGAATCAAAAGAGGCTCACGACCCAGCCCATCCACAAAGCTTTCCCCAATCCAACCCATTTCTCCTCCCCCAGGCTTCAGGATGTGGTCTGGCCGGATCTGTGGCCCTCTACTCAACTTCTTCCATGTGCTCCTAGGGGCCATAGTTCACCAGCATGGGCTCTCTGCAAACACACGTGCCATGCTGACCTGCTGCTTAAGTTCTATGTCTTTTTCTCTCCCCCAGTAAGTTTCAGCAGCTCTAGGACAAGGATCAGTCTCCTCTCCCAAGTCCTGTCTCAGTGCCCGCTCTGGAGATCTGAGCAAGGCAGGTGTGCAAGAAAAGGCGACTAAGAGTTCAAGAGTTAGCCTGGCCTGTACTGATGCAGTGGATAAAAGCGTCAACCTGGAACGCTGAGGTCACTGGGTCAAAACCGGGGTTTGCCCAGTCAAGGCACATACGCGAGGCAAGTACAAGCTGATGCTTCTCACTCCTCACCCACCCTCTTTTCTCTCTCCTCTCTCTAAAAATCAATTTAAAAAAACAAGTTCAAGAGTTAAATGGAGAGCAGGCAGACAGGAAAGCTGTGGCTCCAGGTTAAAATGCTGAGCACGTGCTCTCCCAGCGTGAGTACTGGCATCACAGGCAGGGGAAGGGTGACACGTGGAAGCCAGGGCTGCTGGTAGCAGTGGGTAAGGGAGCAACAGAGAAGGCACAGACTCCTGGGTAGGCTCTAGTTGTGATCTGGCAAATATTGGCACCTCTTTGCGCCTCAGTTTTCTCAGCTGCAGAATGGGGATCATGAACCCTGGCGTACTTTCTCACAAAACGAACACGCAGATTTTTAAGAAGTTCAAAGCTGCCAGGGACCTAGAACCTGGCCTGACCCCAGCATGTGTGAGGTGAGAAAAAAAGCTCCCCAGAAGTGAAACAACTCAAAGTACGCAAAGCAAGACATTCTGGGAGAAACCTGCATAGCGAGCAGGTCCTAAAAGCCGAGGCTTCCGATTCCGAGCCCCGCGGGGCACTTCGGGCCGCTGCTCCTCACTCCGTAACCCACTAAGAGCTGTTGCAACGGGCTGAGCCCAGCCTAACTCCTAACTGAGCAGCCTTGGGCGCCTCAAGCTTCTTTCCCTGAAACTAAGTGGAGCCGAGGATACTCCACAGGGTACCCAGGAGGACCCTACGGGGGACACTTGGAACAGGGAAGAATGGGGTTCGAACCCTCCCTCAGGGACCTAGCACGAGGCATTTCGGGCTCCGTGCGTCAGCTTCTCCATCTGTAAAATGGACCCGAGAGCAAGAATAAAGCCGCCGGCCACCGCCAGGGGCGCGGGCTGGACAAGGCCCAGCGGCGCCCGCACGGGAGGGATGCTCGCGAGGCTGCGGGCTAGGTGGGGGTGAGGGAGTTCCCGGAGCGAGGAAGCCGGAGGACCGGCCCGCGCCGACCGGCCCCCGCTGGAGGCGGGGGGGGGGGGGGGGGGGTAGGAAGAGGGGAGGTGCGACTCGCGTCGCGCGCCGCCCGCTGCTGTCTCCTCTAGCCGTCACTCGTGAAGCCCGCGCCGCCTTGGCGCGCACGACCCTTACATAAGTGTCTCCCGAGGCGGCGGCGGCGGCGGTGCACACACGCCCCTCGGACCCGCCGGGGAAAGCGGAAGGTGCGCAACGCCGCGGGCACTTACCTCCTGGCGAACGCCTCAAGTCGTCGCCACCGCCTCCACCGACGCTACCTCCACTGACAGGGAACAGCTGCGGTCTCCGCGCAACCAAACTTGCTGCGATCCCGGCCCCGCCTTAGGACTTCCTATTGGCTCAATTAGCCCAACCCCTCCTTCTATTGGACAGTGTCCTCCGTCACTCACCACTCCCCCGCTCAGAACTCCTCCCCACGCCTGTCTGCCTGTCACGTTTAAGCCTTGGCGCCCCACGTCAGCCCCGCCTCTCGCGTCCCCAGCGGGTCTCTGGATTGGTGACGAGGCTGGAAGGGCCCGCCCCTTGCGCGCCACTACTTACTCCCTTGTCTACAGAATCCCACGTGGGCCGCCCGGCCTCCACCGCAGCCCGCAATAGGCGGAAGTGGCCGGGCACCCACACCCTGTGATTGGTTGTCGGCGGGGGTGGGGATGTGCGATTCATTCACCGGAGTAGCACGTGTCTCCCAAAGCCGCTAGCCCAACAGATTGCACCCGAGCTCAGGAATCCCGGCTAGAGGCAAATACGTGCAAGACGATGGAGAGGAGGTCGTTGGAAAGGGTTTGCGAAAGACAAGAGGAAGGAGATGGTGCACGAGTTTAAGGGACTGTGTCCTTTAGCAGCTACGGGGGTGGTGATGATAGGCAGGAGTACATCCCTGTGTGACCTTGGACAAGCAACCTTACCTCTCTGAGCCTCAGTTTCCCACTCTGCAAGTTGAGGCTACTCAGGACCTAAAGGATTTAGAAGGCTTGGTTGAACGGAAAGCTTCATAAGTCGTAAGCAAGGCTTTGTGCCAACCAGGGGATAGAGAAGTGACAAAAACAAACCAAAATCTCTGCCTTCCGGTGAGAGAACAAAGAACATAAATAAATAAAACAGGGTACATCAGATGGTAATCAGGGCATGAGAAAAATGACCTGCTTCTAGACAACTGGGAGGAACAAGGACTATGAGAACATCTTGTTAACTAAAAATTGCTAATTGAGCATGGAGAGATAATGCAAATCCATTCTCTTCTCTATGTTGTGTCTGCTGTGTTTATCTCTCCAACGTCCTAGTCCTTCCTCCCACCTATCTGGCTGAACTCCAACCTGGAGCAATCCAACATAGACATTTTAGTAGCAGAAAACTGATTAAAATCTCAATTCTCTAGACTAACATACTCATTTGATTAACAAACATTTTGAGCACCTACTATGAGCCTGGTGCTATGCCTGGGACACAGTGGTGAAAAAGACAGCTCCTACCATCATGTCATAGAGCTAACATTCTATTAGATGTCCCAGTTCAAGGACTCTTTCTACCTCACAACTTGCTTTTTTTCAGGAAAGAGTTAAAGCTGTGTGACCTTGGGCAGTTTCCAACCCTCTCTGGGTTGAACTTCCTCATAAAAGGATTTGGACTGGATGAACATCAAGTCTGTCTTTTACTTGTTCCTATTAGTCTTCTAGTGTATGACTACTTTCTGACTTCAACACTTCCTGCCTGCACTGCATTGCTTAGAAGCTCCTCAATAGTTCTAAAGTGAGTCAGTGTTGAGAGACCTAGAGAAGTTATCCCACAGCCTTCTCTGATGATAAAAACCTGCTGGGGCTCTCTAAAAACAAAACAGAGCCCTGGTGGGTAAGTCAGTTGGTTAGAGCATTGTCCTGCTACACCAAGGTTGCAGGTTCAATTCCTAGTCAGGGCATTGACTAAGATAAGTAAACCAAACAATGAATGCATAAGTAAACCAAACAACCAGTTGATTCTCTCTCTCTCTCTCTCTTTCTCTCTCTCTCTCCCTCCCTCCCTCCCTCTCCTCTCCTTTTCTCGCTCCCTCCCTCCTCCTCCCTTTTTTTCTCTAAAATCATTAAGTAAAACATTTTAAAAAGCAGATCCCTGGATTCCCAACCCCTGTGGATTATGATTCAGTAAGTCTGGGGCGGGGCCCACAAATCTTTTTATTTATATATTTATTTTTAACAGCCCCAACTGATTTTTGAGATCTGGGAAGCTTGAGAAACTTGGCTGAGTTCCTAGGAGGATGCAGGGGAGGGTGAGTCGGGACAGATAGGCTGAGACCAGCCTATGGAGACTGGCCAGGAGTTTAGCTCAGAACTAGTTCTCACTGTATTATAAGAGGTGTTCAGGCAAAGAGATATTGTGAAATATACATAATTTTAAGTTAAATATGTATATATCTACACAGCCCTTCACCTCATTTCTGGTGGGCATAATATCTTTAAGGAAAAATCTAATGGCTTCTAGTTCTGTCTGATTGTTCTGTAGGGTGTATAAAGACCCAGTTTTGAGCCATGGTAGGTGGAACACATTTGCTGAGGACTTTTTCCTGGTCTGACTCTGCAGGGCTGGATTCAAGGCCCACTACTGACTGTGTGTCCTTGGGCAAATTGCTGCACCTCTCTGAGCTTTTGTTATTTCATCTGAAAAATTAGGCTAAGCTCCAGAGTGGTGTGAGAATGAAATGCAATCACAGAGGGAAGGCTCCCAAGGAGAAGGCACACTCTGTCCCCATTGCCTACCAAGTTCAGTTAGATTCCTCTTCCTGGCTCTAAAACACTCAGAGAGTGGGCTCCTCCTATCTATCTTTCCAGATTTTTCTCTGGCCCAAGGGCAACCCTGTGTGTTCCCAGGCTCCAGTCACTTACAAGATCCCATCCCCATCACTACTGCACCAGTCTTCCCTCCTTTGAGGCTAAGTGCCAACACTACCTCCTCCAGGAAGCCTGCCCAGATTCTCCCCACCCCCAAGCCAGAGGTGGTATCCCATCCTCTTCCATGCATCCTCAACCCTTGGAATCTATTTTAAGGTGCCTTCCTTTATGTACATCAGAATTCTTACTTTGCCAGGGGTGGTGATTCTACCCTGCTCCCCTTGGCCTCACTCTTCTGCATCATTGAAACAGGATCTTGCCTGTAGTGTGTAGATGTGGATTGATTTCAATGGTTCACTATTTTTTATTTATTTATTTATTTATTTATTTATTTATTTATTTATTTTTTACAGAGACAGAGAGTCAGAGAGAGGGATAGATAGGGACAGACAGACAGGAACAAAGAGAGATGAGAAGCATCAATCATCAGTTTTTCATTGCGATACCTTAGTTGTTGATTGGTTGCTTTCTCATATGTGCCTTGACCGGGGGGCTCCAGCAGACGGAGTAACCCCTTGCTCGAGCCAGCAACCTTGGGTCCAAGCTGGCGAGCTTTGCTCAAACCAGATGAGCCTGCACTCAAGCTGGAGACCTTGGAGTCTCGAACCTGGGTCCTCAGCATCCATCAGTGGATGCTCTAGCCACTGCGCCACCGCCTGGTCAGGCCAATGGCTCGCTATTAAGGAACAACTGGGCACCTGCCCCAGTTTGCTGCCTTCCATATATCTAAGCCTCACTACAACATCAAATGGCACCAGCATGCAAGTCTCAGAACCACCTTAGGAAATAGATACTGTGTGTTCCATTCATTTCAATGTACACACTTTTTTTTTCCTGTATTGTTAACCCCTGAAATGGTTCTACACCTTCCAATGAATGGGCACGGGGTATTCTTTCTTTTTTTCTTTTTTTTTTTAAGATTTTATTTATTCATTTTAGAGAAAGGGGGAGAAAGAGAGAGAGAGAGAGAGAGAGAGAGAAGGGAGAAAAAAGGGGGGGGAGCAGGAAGCATCAACTCCCATATGTGCCTTGACTGGGCAAGCCCAGGGTTTTCGAACTGGTGACCTCAGCATTCCAGGTCGACGCTTTATCCACTGCGCCACCACAGGTCAGGCACTTTCTTTTTTTTTTTTTTTTTTTTTTTTTTGGTCAGGCACTTTCTTAATGGTGCTCCCTTTCCATCAAGGCCATGTTAAATTTGATGAAATAAGGTATTATCCCCATTTTAGGGCTGAGAGTTGTAGGTGCATGAGGTTAGGCCACTCACTCAAGGCACAGAGCTACCATGTGACGGCAGCGTGATGGGTTTGGAATTGAGGTCTCTCGGGTGAGCAGCCTGCATGATGACTCCCTACAGTCAGTCCTACCTCCTGGTGTTCCTGCCCTCACAGATCTCCTCCCCTGAGTGCTGGCAACACGCCTTGAAGGAACAGAACATGGCAAAAGTAATCGGAGGTCACTTCTGAGATTAAGTTCCCCAATGACTGGCTTCTGCCTGCCCGTGTCTCCCGCCCTCTCACTTGCTGGCTCTGATTGAAGCCAGCTGCCGTACTGTAAGCTGCTCATAGGAGAGGTCCATGTGGCAACAGTCAACAACCTACAAGAAACTGAGGCCCTCAGTGCAACAACCTGCAAGGAACCAAGTCCTACCAACAACTGTCAGAGTGACCTTGGAGGCAGATCCACCCCCAGTTGAACTGTGAGATGACTGCCGACCCCTAATGGGAGCCTGCAAGGAACCCTGAGCCAGAAGCCCAGTGAGCCGTGCGCCACGCCTGGATCCCTGACCCACAGAAACTGAGCTCACACAGGAGTGTCACTGTGAGCCACTAAATTTCAGGGTAACTTGTTATGCAGCAATAGACAATCAATAGTCTTCAATAGTATTTAAGACCAAGTATTTTCTCTACTGTCCTGGGGACAGAGAGATGAAAAATATGTTGTCCTAGTCTAGAAGGGACATGCGGCATGTGATTGCTGCTACTGTGTGTGTCTGGTTGGCTAGAGAGAAAATTGCTTCCCTAACCCAGGCTGGGGGGTCAGGCAGGCCTCCAACGGACATGGCCCACTGCAGATCTGGAAGGTAGGGACCTGCCAGATGATAAAGGCAGGGAGACAGTGGGGGGGGGGAGAGAACACATATTTCTGCTTGTTCTCCAGGGATTTGGGAAGTTTTTGTAAAATTACAAACTTGTCAAGAGGGTACCATCGTGCCTGACCTGTGGTGGCGCAGTGGATGAAGCGTCGACCTGGAAATGCTGAGGTCGCCGGTTCGAAACCCTGGGCTTGCTTGGTCAAGGCACATATGGGAGTTGATGCTTCCAGCTCCTCCCCACCTTCTCTCTCTGTCTCTCTCTCTCCCTTCTCTCTCCTCTCTAAAATGAATAAATAAAATTAAAAAATATATATATCATTGACAAAAAAAAAGAAAAGAAAAGAGGGTACCATCGTGTTAACTAGTTTCACCCTAATAAATTCAAAAATTTTTTTTTTTTAAAGAGAGGGTATTCAGTAGTTCTATGCTTTTTTTTTTTTTTTTTTTTTTTTTTTTTTTTTTTGTGGCAGAGACAGAGAGAGTCTTCGTTTTGGTTCCTTAGTTGTTCATTGATTGATTTCTTATATGTGCCTTGACCAGGGGGCTACAGCAAACTGAGTGACCCCTTGCTCAAGCCAGCGACCTTGGGCTCAAGCTGGTGAGCCTTGCTCAAACCCGATGAGCCCATGCTAAAGCTGGCGATCTTGGGGTCTCGAACCCTGGTCTTCCGCCTCCCAGTCCGACACTCTATCCACTGCGCCACCACCTGGTCTGGCTCTATGCTTGACACAAGAGCAAGTGACTCACCCCAAGACATCTTAGGAGTAGGTGTGTCAGCAAGCTCCTTCCTGCTCAGACTTTGGTGACAGTGGGGATCTGAGTTGACTATCCGGGGGTGAGGGCATGGAAGATTATGTAATGGTTCTGTTGCTTTTTAACCAGAGTCAGGGGTGGGCCCATGACTTAGCCTGTAAGGGGTGTGGTCAGGGTCGGAAGGAAGAGGCCTGGGTGTGGATCTCAGTTCACCTTTGGGGTGGGCTGGTATGGAAAGTCAGGGCCCTCTTTCTCCATTCTTCTCTTTACACTGGCTCTGTCTTAGCTCCTCTAGCTGGGACCAGGGCCTGGTGGATATTCAGAGCCCCTTCACCCAATGAGGGCCTAGACACTAAAAGCGAGGGGAAAAAGCAAGGCCAGGCCTAGGGAGAAGTCTGGGAGGAGCCAGGAGTTGCAGCCAGCACTGCCCTGACCCCACACAGGGGTGCCATGTGCAGCAGCCCAAATGCAGACGAGGCAAGACCTCTGGCCTCAAGTCCTGCCTCTGCCATCAACATGGGCAGGAGAGCAGAGTGGTTAGAGCATGGGCCTTCGAGCCAGGCTGACCTAGGCAGGGGTTCCAGCTCTGCCACTTACTGGGCACACTCTGGCCAGGTGCTTAATTTCTCTGAGCCTCAGTTCCCTGCTCTATAAAAGAGGGACAACAATGCCTACCTCATAGGACTGTCACGATATTTAAATGAAATACATGGAGGAACCAATAAAAATGCTCAGAAAATAGTGGTTAAAACAAAAGAAGTGTAGAGGATCTTCTGGACAACCCAATTATCTTTCTCTCGCCCCTGTCTTGGGAGAAATAGAGGCTGCTGGTAGTCTCGCTTTTATAGACATCTGCATTCATGATTTCATTTAAATTTCACAACAACCCATTTTACAGATGACAAAGACTGACTGAGAGGAGAAGGGATTTGGCTGAGATAGTGAATATCACCAACTCACTTTTACTGAGCACCTGCTATGCACCAAGCCCTATGTGGGCACAGCGTTATCATATTTAATCCTCTGTCCAGCATTGGGGCAAAAGTGTAATGGCCATTGTAAGGAAAAAGTACCTTCAGCCTGACCAGGCGGTGGCGCAGTGGATAGAGCGTCAGACTGGGATGCAGAGAACCCAGGTTCGAGACCCCGAGGTCACCAGCTTGAGCGCGGGCTCATCTGGTTTGAGCAAAAGCCTACCAGCTTGAACCCAAGGTCGCTGGGTCCAACAAGGGGTTACTTGGTCTGCTAAAGGCCTGCAGTCAAGGAACATATGAGAAAGCAATCAATGAACAACTAAGGTGTTGCAACGCGCAATGAAAAACTAATGATTGATGCTTCTCATCTCTCTTCATTCCTGTCTGTCTGTCCCTGTCTATCCCTCTCTCTGACTCACTCTCTGTCTCTGTAAAAAATAAATAAATAAATAAATAAATAAATAGATAAAATTAAAAAAAAAGTTCCTTCATCATCCAGATGTGCCAAGGTAGCAGGTTTGATCCCTAGTCAGGGCACATACAAGACTCAATCAATGAATGCATAAATAAATGGAACAACAAATCAATGTTTCTCTCTCCCTCTCCCTTCCTCTCTGTCTAAAATCAATAAATAAAAATTTTAAGCAAAGGTATCTTCAGACCAAAAGGCAAAGGAAGCAACTCCATAGACTATAATAGAATTTGTTATAGGGTAATTTTTAAAAAAGATTTTATTTATTCATTTTATAGAGGAGAGAGAGACGGGGGGGGGGGGGGGGGAGGCGGGGAACAGGAAGCATCAACTCCCATATGTGCCTTGACCAGGCAAGCCCAGGGTTTTGATCCAGCGACCTTAGCGTTTTAGCCACTGTGCCACCACAGGTCAGGCCTCTGTTATAGGGTAATTTACTTTCAGGATGATTGGACCAAGTGAACCAAAGTCCCAGCAGTTTCATGCAAATTATTCTCCGCTCAAGACTTCTGTAACTGTACTGTTTTTATAGTGTCACTCAGGTACTATTGATTGACAAGACAAAGGGACAAAGAATGCAGTAGCCCCAGTGGAACTGTCACCAGTTTGATATTCATCCTGGCCATTACTCACCAAAGTATTTGTTACATTTGAAGGAACACAGATCAAAGGCTTTGATGTGCTTACTGAGGACAGTGGTTGGTCAAAGGTCACAGCATGAAAGGACACAAAGACGGAGATAGTTTTGTTTGCATCTACACCTATACACACCCTCACAATCCCCTGAGTAATCTGTTCCAGGTACAGACCAGTAAATTGGGAGAAGGTGCCCAAGGTCACACAACTGCGGTGATCAAGCCACACACTCCCCAGAGACCGTTGGTCCGCAGAACCTGAGCGCTCTTAACCCTGTTCTCTGCCAATCAGGGGCAGAGCTGGGCCTGGAAAGAACCCAAGTCTTCTAACTCCCAGCCTACAGATGTCCTCCTTCTTTTTTTGAAATTTCTAATTGTAGTAAAATTTACAAAAACATAACATTTACCATCCTAGCCATTTTTATCTACAATTCAGTAATGTTACTTCCACACTGTTGTGCAACCAATCTCCAGAACTTTTTCATCCTGCAAAATGGAGGCCCTAGAGCCGTTAAACAGCTCCCCATTACCCCAACCCCCGGAAACGGCCATGCCACTTTCTGTCTCTGTTTGGACTTGTAAGGCCAGGAGCCGCCATCGTGGTCACTCACTTGCAGGTTCGCATTAGATTCAAACAGACGATAATGAATCATCGGAGCCAAGAACTGATGGGCCATTACCTTGAATCCTAGCTTACACACTGGTGGGCAAGTAAAAACACACACTGGGGCCCTGGCCGGTTGGCTCAGCGGTAGAGCGTCGGCCTAGCGTGCGGAGGACCCAGGTTCGATTCCCGGCCAGGCAGAAGCGCCCATCTGCTTCTCCACCCCTCCGCCGCGCCTTCCTCTCTGTCTCTCTCTTCCCCTCCCGCAGCCAAGGCTCCATTGGAGCAAAGATGGCCCGGGCACTGGGGATGGCTCTGTGGCCTCTGCCTCAGTCACTAGAGTGGTTCTGGTCGCAACATGGCAACGCCCAGGATGGGCAGAGCATCGCCCCCTGGTGGGCAGAGCGTCGCCCCATGGTGGGCGTGCCGAGTGGATCCCGGTCGGGCGCATGAGGGAGTCTGTCTGACTGTCTCTCCCTGTTTCCAGCTTCAGAAAAATGCAAAAAAAAAAAACACCAAAAAACACACACACTGGGCTCCAAAACCCACTCATTCAGTGCTCACAAAGCTACTGACTTATTCGAGTTTCCTAGAATCAAAGGTTTCTAGCTCACTAGCCTTATTCACCTCTGTTCCCCATCTTCTTCTCTCTGCACAAACTCTGCACAAACTGGCTTCTCCTTTAGCATTCTGCCATCTTGGCTGCCTCTCTTCTCCTCCATGTGGCCTTTTTCTGCTCTCTGCTCTCCAATGCTAATCTCAGGAACTGAGAGAGAGCAAGCTCCCGATCTGCCCCCTTTAATCCAATATTCAAATAAGGAAGTCTCTGATACAAAGTCACTTATCTGAGGCATAATGGGATTCCTCATGAGAGTGCACCAGCCCACACCAAAAAGGGTGGGAATGGCTTAGTCCTAAAACCAAACCCCAGGCTACAAGGATCCTGCCTGCCCACAGCCTGCCCCCAATACACATTAATATAATCACACCCATTCCAAGCAAGAAGGGCAACTAATATCACCTGGGCAACGGGCTTCCACGTGGGCAGTGCCATCTTTAACAAAGTGAGCATAATATATTTTATCTGTCCAACAGGACTATTCTAGGTTAGTGCTATCTTGTTTCTTTTTTTTTAATTTATTGATTTTAAATTAATGAATTAATTAATTTGAGAGGGAGAGGAAGAAAGAGACAGAGAAACATTGATTTGTTGTTCCACTTATTTATGTACACACTGGTTGATTCTTTTTTTTTTTTTTTTTTTTTTTACAGAGACAGAGAGTGAGTCAGAGAGAGGGATAGACAGGGACAGACAGACAGAAATGGAGAGAGATGAGAAGCATCAATCATTAGTTTTTCATTGCGCGTTGCAACACCTTAGTTGTTCATTGATTGCTTTTCATATGTGCCTTGACCGCGGGTCTTCAGCAGACCGAGTAACCCCTTGCTGGAGCCAGCGACCTTGAATTCAAGCTGGTGGGCTTTTTTGCTCAAACTAGATGAGCCCGCGCTCAAGCTGGCGACCTCAGGGTCTCGAACCTGGGTCCTCTGCATCCCAGTCCGACGCTCTATCCACTGTGCCACCGCCTGGTCAGGCCGCACTGGTTGATTTCTATATGTGTTTGACCAGGGATCGAACCCATGACCTTAGTGTATTGGAATGATGCTCTAGCCAACTCACCTATCCTGCCAGGGGGAGAAGTCCTGTTTCTTTCTCTCTCTCTCTCTCTCTCTCTCTCTCTCTTTTTAAATATTTATTTTATTGATTTTAGAAAGAGGAAGGGAGAGAGAGGGAGAGACAGGAATATCAATCTGTTCTTGTATATGCCCTAACCAGGGATCAAACTGGCAACCTCTGCACTTCTGGATGATGCTCTAACCAACCAAGGTATCCAGCCAAGGTTGTCTTCTTTCTTTCTTTTTTTTTTGTATTTTTCTGAAGTTGGAAACAGGGAGGCAGTCAGACAGATCCCTACATGTGCCCGACTGGGATCCACCTGGCACGCCCACCACAGGGCGATGCTCTGCCCATTTGGGGCATCGCTCTGTTGCAACCAGAGCCACTCTAGCGCCTGAGGCAGAGGCCACAGAGCCATCCTCAGCACCTGGGCCAACTTTGCTCCAATGGAGCCTTGGCTGCGGGAGGGGAAGAGAGAGACAGAGAGAAAGGAGAGGGGGAGGGGTGGAGAAGCAGATGGGCGCTTTTCCTGTGTGCCCTGGCCGGGAATTGAACCCGGGACTCCTGCACGCCAGGCCGACACTCTACCACTGAGCCAACTGGCCAGGGCATGGCTGTCTTCTTTCTTAAAACTCATCTCTGTCTTGCTATTGAGCCATCTGTTCTCAGTGTCAACATAACAGATTTGGACAGTGAGGGCTACAGGAGTTCAGGGAAGGCCAAGCTCTTCAAGGATGGTGTGGTCAGGGAAGGCTGCCTGCAGGCGGGGGAGGGATGAAAGGGGAGAGGCTGCACCCTTTGCCCCGGGGTGGAGAGACAGAACTGAGTATGACTCAGGGATGCATGGCCCCAGTGGCCTGCCCTTTGGTTTATGATGGCCACCTCAGCAGTGCCAACCTTTGCCCCCAAGTGAGCTCCCATGAGATGAGTGGAGGCACCAGACCATCTCGGAGATCAGTGACTTGCCAAGGTCCTGCAGCAGTCCTTCTCCAGGAGGACTACAGCCTCTAGAACTATGGGGACAGGGCTGCGCAGCCAGTCCTTGCGAGGCCCACGGTCCTCCTATGGCAAGCTGCAGGAGCCCTGGGGGAAGGGGGGCCGACTGCGCAGGGCGCTAAGCCTCAGACAGGGTCGTGACAAGGCCAGACCCTCGGATGGAGGCCCTGAAGGGCTGGACTCTGCTGATCAGGAACGGCAGCCAGGGTGCCTGGTGGACACGGAACAGCTGATCCAAGCTCGGCAAGGAGGCAGCTGGCGGTGGCTGAGGCAATATCAACAGGTCTGACTGATGGATAGATGAATGGGCGCTACAGGGGGAGGGTGGGGACTCCAAGGAAAGGGACCCAGAGCAGCAAAGGCTCAGAGGTAGAAGCACACGGAGCTAAGGACCAAGAAGAGAACAGAGTTTTGGGAGATGAAGCTAGAGAGAGAGGTACCCAGGGAACCATATTTCAGAGGGCCCTGACAGTGCTTGGAATTTATCCTGTAGGCACTGGGGAGTCATGGAAGGTTTTGGAGGAGGCCCGTGAGATAGCACTTGTTTCAGGATGATTAATCTGGCAGTGTGTTGGGTGGGAGGGTTTTGCTGGAGGCAAGGAGACCAGCCAGTACAACCGCCCAGGGTGATATCTCATGTTCCTCTTCCCCGGGAAAGGGGGGATCCAGCCCACCTTGGTGGGAGCTGCACTCCAAGCCCCTGCCTCCTCCTGTAGAAGAAAGGGTCCTTAATGCTTCTGTCTCTGGGGTCTACCACCACCTCGTGGCTGTAGGTGGAACAACACCTGAAGCCCACCGCTCAACCTGATCTCCCCTCTCTTCTGTCTTCCCGCAGGTGAGGAGAAGGTGGGAGAGCTTTGTTGCCAGTTTCCCAAGTGTGACCCTCAGCCGGCCAGCCTCTCCGCAGCCCCCTCTGGGCACCACCAGCTAAGGATGCTAGAAGCCACGGTGGCCCCTGCTGTTACCCAGATGAGACAGCCACTTCTGTTGACCTACCTCCTCGTGACCCGTCCGGACTGTGGTTGGAGTGGCCCCCTCTACGTGGACGGGTCGGCCCTTCCTTACATGGCCTGAAGCCTCTGCTCCGTTGAGGACCCCGCATTGCTCCTCTGCTCTTTCCTCTGCTCTGG
Organism: Saccopteryx leptura; assembly: GCF_036850995.1. Lineage (NCBI taxonomy): Eukaryota > Metazoa > Chordata > Mammalia > Chiroptera > Emballonuridae > Saccopteryx > Saccopteryx leptura. The sequence goes on along the minus strand of NC_089503.1, from coordinate 6,559,904 downwards.
TCTTCTGCTCCGGGGCCCTCTCTCAGCTAAGACTCCCAACTTGGCTGAGGAGAGCTTGGCTCTGCCTCCTGGTGGATTCTGCCCTCTGGAGAAGGTCATGGGGTCCCCCTGGACAGGGACATGAATGAGGGTCTTAGAAACCTGCCCAGAGGCCAGGGTGTCGATGCCCCTGACTCCCACTCAAGACAGTCACATACTTCCAAGAGAGAACTCAGTGAAGCCAGAACTGTGGCTGAGAGGCTCTCCAACCTGTCTTGTCACTGGGCCACGTCCCTCCTGCCCTTCTTTCCTGCCAGCTGATGGTGGTGGGTGGGGCATGGGCCTCCCTCCCAGCCCGCGAGCCCCCTGAGGGCAAGGAGTGAGACTGGGGGGTCCTCAGTGCCAGTATTCTGTGGCCAAAAGGCTCAGGCCGGGATGTGGTCACTTCCACTTATACAGTGTCCCAGTGAAGGAAACAAGGGAAACCTTTCCTTCCCCTGTGACAGAGGGGTAAACTGAGGCCCAGAAAGGGGAAGGCACTATTGTCTTTGGCATCTCCGACCCCACCTCTACCCAGTTCCCAATATGAGTTGAACACAGGAATAAAGACTGCTAAGGTGCTGTAAATGATTTGCCTGGTGACTAACTCGCTTCTAGGCCTCTCCCAACCCCGTGGGGGCAGGCCCGCCCCAGAGCTCTTCAGAATGGTGGGGCCAGGGCAACAGGGGCAGGTCCCCCTGCACCAACCAGATCCCTAGGAGGCTAGGTCTTTCCTGCCACTTTTTTTTTTTTTTTTTTTTTTTTGAGAGAGCGAGCGATAGAAAGGGAGAAAGATGAGAAGCATCAACTCGTAGTTGCGGCACTTCAGTTGTTCATTGATTGCTTTTCTTTTCTTTTCTTTTTTTTTTTTTTTTTTTTTTTTTTTTTTTCCTGTATTTTCCTGAAGCTGGAAACGGGGAGAGACAGTCAGACAGACTCCCGCATGCACCCGACCAGGATCCACCCGGCACGCCCACCAGGGGGGGCGCTCTGCCCACCAGGGGGCGATGCTCTGCCCCTCCGGGGCATCGCTCTGCCGCGACCAGAGCCACTCTAGCGCCTGGGGCAGAGGCCAAGGAGCCATCTCCAGCGCCCGGGCCATCTTTGCTCCAATGGAGCCTTGGCTGCGGGAGGGGAAGAGAGAGAGAGGAAGGAGGGGGGGGGGGTGGAGAAGCAAATGGGCGCTTCTCCAATGTGCCCTGGCCGGGAATCGAACCCAGGTCCCCCGCACGCCAGGCCGATGCTCTACCGCTGAGCCAACCAGCCAGGACCCATTGATTGCTTTTCATATGTGCCTTGACCAGGGTGCTCAAGCCCAGGCAGTGACCCCTTGCTCAAGCCAGTGACCTTGGGCTTCAAGCCAGTGACCTTTGGACTCAAGCCACCAACCTTGGGATCATGTTAATGATCCCATGCACAAGCTGGTAACCTCAGGGTTTTGAACCTGCAATCTCAGTGTCCCAGGTCAATTGTCTATCCACTGTGTCACCACCGGTCAGGAACTGCCACCTCACCCTGTGCTAACTCCAGCCAGCTTCGGAGGACCTGGCTGTCACCAGCATCTTGCCTTTGTGCTCTGGCCTGAGACAGGACTCACTCTGAGGCTCAGACAGGGGAAGGGGCTCACCCAGGACCACACAGAGGGGAGTGTCTAACCCCGAAGAGCCCAAGCTCTTTGAGAGACTCTGGCTCTTCATGGGTGGTCCTAGATTCTTCTAGTTCAATCAGACACAAATTGAAAGGTGAGGGAGCAGCTGCAAGCATCCTGGTATAGTTCTGTTCAGTGGGTGTGAGGAGACCTGAGGACCCAACAACGGGCAGAGGGGAGGTTCCCTGTATCCCCAGAGCCCAGGACCCTAGCAGGGCCACTGAGGAGCAAGAGCGGTCCTGGGAATATTTTGTCCCAGGCAGCCACAGGACAGAGACTGGGATGCTTGCTGGCTTGGAACCTGGACCGTGGGAACTGACCAGAACCTCAAGCCCAATTAGTCACAAATTTTAGATATTCCCTGCCCAGAGGACACGCCTCCTGCAGTAGCCCCTGGGGTGCTTCTGGGGGACTCTAGGATGCCAGGAAAGATAGTTTGAGTCCACAGCTCTGACAAACCTCTGGATGTCCCGAGGAGGAAACTGAGACCCCGAACGGGCCGGAGTTCTCATCGTCCCCCAGGTCTCTGCCCTGGAGGTTTGTCCTGGTTTATTTGTCCCCAGGGATTCTCCAGCCTGACACTCTGCTGTTCTTCTTCTAGGGGTCACGCTCTGTGATCAGTTTGTCCAACTATGAATTTCTGTCACCCACAAGACAGAGATTTCCATGGGGACCTGGCTTGCTCACCACTGAGACTCCGGTGCCCCACTCAGGGCCCACCTAGCACATAGTAGGTCCTCTATATGTGATTCTTAGGAGAGTGAGAGACCAGCCTGAAGTCATCCACTGAGTTGGTGGCTGATCTGGACCTTGCAGGACACAGGTCTGTGGACTCCCCACTCAGGCGGAGCAGTTCGGGCCCAGCCTCCTCAGCAACCAGCCCCATCACCAAGGAGCACATCTCCAGCGCCCCTGGCGGAGGCTTTCACTGAAACACACACGGACTCCGACAGGTTGTTTCTGAAGATGGCCTGACCACCCCACCCATGCTGTGTACCAGTCTTAGACTGTGTCTTTGCCACACCTCCCTTCGAGAGGGGGATTCTGTTTCCCTCCCCTGGAATCTGGGTGGGCCCCGTGACCTGCTTTGACCAATAGAATGCGGTGAAATAGTGTCCTGGGGCTTCTGGGCCTAGGCCCGAAGAGGCCTTGCAGTAGCCGTTTTGCCCTCTGGGAAGCCAGCTGCCATGGGAAGAAGTCCAGGCAACCCTGCCAATGGGTAGAAAGGTGGCCCACAAACCGATCCGACATGTTCTAATCCCCAGAACCTGTGAATTGGGGGGAGGGGGGGGTCTTTCTAAATGTAATAATGAACGGTCTTTGAGATGAGGAGATCAGCCTGGATTACTGGGTGCAGGGCCTAAGTCCAATGACAAGTCACCTGAAACAGACACACAGAAGAAAGGACACAGAAGAGAAGGCCACGTGAAGGTGGAGGCAGAGACTGGAGTGATGTGGCTAGGAGCCCAGGAAGCCCAGAAGTGCCGTCAGCTGGGAGGCTCAGGGAGGCTCCTCCCGGAACCTCTGGAGGGAGCTCGGTCCTGCTCGCACTTGATTTGCGGCTTCTGGCCTCCGGAACCATGAGAGAATCGATTTGTTCTTTTAAGCTCCCAAGTCTGAAGAACTGTTACAGCAGTCCCAGGAAACTCACACAGTGTGGTTATGATTCCACCTGGCAGAGTGTGGCCAGGTGTTCACCCAGCCTGCACGTCCCCGCCAGACGTTTCCCAGCCCTCCTTGCAGGTGAGCGTGGCTCGGTGGCGAGCTCCCTCCAGCACAATGTGGGCGGAAGTGCAGGCACACCCCCAGACCCATGCATGAAACCTTGCCCAGCCTTCCCTCACTGGCCAGCAACGGGTCCCAGGGGGCCCCATCCCAGCCCAGGGGGTGGCAGTGACACTGAAGCAGAGCCCCCTGCCACCCATTTGGATTGTGATTTGAGTGCAAAATAGACCGCATTGCTTTAACCCACTGATTTGGGGTAGCTCTAGCCACAAGCTTGCCTCAGCTTATCGGATGTGTTTCCCTCGGGAGACTGGAAACTCCAAGACGATCCTCTTTTCGCTCAGGCCAACAGCTCGCCTCGCCTCAGACAGAGGCTGCCTCATTGTAGGTGCACAGGAAACAGTTGTTGAATTGCTGAACGCACTGAAGCTGAGACTTAGCAGATGAGTGGGCTGGGCCAAGGGAGGGGTCAGTCTTTCAGGGAGGGAGCAGCCTGGGCAAAATCCCTGAGACCAGAGTGAACATGAGGCATTTGGGAAGTGCAAACCATTCCAATGATCTAGGGCAGTGGTCGGCAAACTCATTAGTCAACAGAGCCAAATATCAACAGTACAACGATTGAAATTTCTTTTGAGAGCCAAATGTTTTAAACTTAAACTATATAGGTAGGTACATTCCTTATTGAGGTAGCGCCCGCACATAGTATTTTGTGGAAGAGCCACACTCAAGGGGCCAAAGAGCCGCATGTGCCTGCAGTTTGCCAGCCAGGGGTCTAGGGCTCAGCAGACACCCTGGCTCAGGCTCTGGCATATTGGCTGTGAATGATCACCCTCCCTACCTCCCACTTCTTTCTCTAGTCCTTGCTTGTCCTGGCTTCATCTGCATATGAAGACTTTGCTCTCACAGGGCAACAGGGCCACTGGGAAGGACACTGGGCCTCAGGCCAGGACCTGTGACTGCTACCCATACACTCACATCCTTGGGGCCTCAGTTGCCTTATCTGTCATAGAGGATAACCTTGCCTGGCCAGTTTTGGGGGTAGGAGGAGGTGACAAGAGAAGGCAGGGATACCCCCACAGAGTCGGGCCAGAGCCACAGCCAGGGCTGCGTTCAAAACAGCGAGGAGGAGCAGGTGTCAGGCTGCTGCCAGGTGGGTCAGCTCCTGAGCCAGTGTGCAAGCCGACCTCAGAGGACATTGCCAGCATCAGGGCTACATGCTGGGGATGTGACTCCTCATAGAGGCCTCCCTGATGTGGGCGGCCAGTGTGGCCCGCACAGAAAGGGACCCACCAGCACAAAAGCCCTGGGCTCTGAGTTGATCCACCCTCTGGCGGCCATCGTCTGCCGAAAGGTCACAGAGACATTCTTGCTGAGTCAGTTTCATGCTTCTTTTTTCTATTTTGGTTGCACACAGAGGGCAGAGCCTCCAAGTCCTCTCCCATGCCATAAGTTGTCAGAGCCAGAGGTGGAAGGGCCCGGGACCCTTCATCCAAGTCCCCTCCCCCACCTCCCTTCTCTCCTCTGCTCAACATCCCTGCCACAGCCTGCCTTTCCACACACGTGTTTCCAGAACTGGAGAGCTCACTACTGATCAAGCTCTGATCCATGTGACCTCTGCCTTCAGGGAGCTCACAGTCCTGCTGGAAAGGGAGACAGACAGAGAACCAGCTGCCCTGCTAAGAAGCAGAAGGGCGTAAGTGCCCACCCAGGCCGCGTGGTGAGGCAAATGAAGCAGGAAACCCTGACTCCAGAACCAGAGTGCCACTCTGGGCTTGGCCGGACAGCACCCCCAGCTTCCTGTGGCCCGCAGCCACCCCGGATGGCAGGCAGAAGGCCGTGAGCAGGTGGGGGAAAATATCCTGCAGCGGAAACAAGCCACTCGGCTGCACTCGTGGGGAAAGCAGTGGGCCTAGCAGAGAACGCCGCACCCTCCACACCTCCCAGAGCATGGCTGCGAAGTCAGGCTGCAGGGGCCCGCAGAGCCCTCAGAGTCAGGCTGCTTATTCACAGATGGGGAAACGGAGACTCCCACAGCCAGAGGCCAAGTGGGGCTCCCTCCCAGAGCTGCAGCCTCCCAGCCCACACCCTTCACCTGTCCGGGATGCCGCCCAAGGCCCCTTTCCTCAGAAACACCAAACTCAGTGTCCAGCCCCTCAGAGGGGCCGGGACAGGCTCAGGCCTGGATATCACACCTGGGGCCTAAGCATTGTCCTGAAACTCATTTGCTGAGTGACCTTGAGCAAGTCATTACCCTCCTCTGGCCTTATTTTCTCCTCATTGTGATCTCTGGGCTGAAAGGTAGGTGTGGTGTCAAGTGTGCAGAAGCTGTGTTCTGAGAGGGAACACCACTGTGGCCTTTGTCCTCTGCACTGTCTTCATCAGGCTGGAGGGCAAATGCAAAAGCTCTGTGGCCAAATGCTTGAGTTAGAGCCCTGGCTCCGCCACTTACTCTCTGGGTAACCTCGGGTAAATCACTTAACCTGTCTGTGCCTTGGTTTCTCCATCTGTTCAATAAAAATATTGACACTCTTTTCTCACAAGGTTAACCCTGTGTGACCATGGGCAGGTGTCCTTTCTGAGCCTTGGCAACCTCCTCTGGGAAATGAGGGTACAATAATAGCACCTGGCTGGAGGCGTCTTGGACACTAGATGGGCCAAGGCACACATGTGCTGAGCTCAGGGCCAGCCCACGGAAGCGCCAGTCGGTGAGAGCCTGGGAAGCCTGACACTCAGAGCACAGCATGTCCTCAGCTTACCTTGGCCTTGGCAGGGCTACGGCATCAGGCGCCAGGAAAGTGGGCTGAGCCGCAGACCAGACGGCCATGCTGAGGCCTCCCAAGAGGTGGTCTCTTCATCAGTGCCAGAGCAGGAAGGGGTTTAGGAGGAAGCCTCTCTCCTCACCACTCCCTGACCCCCCGCTGTGGCAGTCACCACACCCTCCCCGTCCCCCATCCTCTCCAGGCCATGTCTCCCTTCTCTGAGTCCCAGGACAAGCAGTCAGTTCAACCAATCTTAGCAAGGCTTTCAGAGCCCTGGTCGGTGAGGACATGAGCAAAGATGACTTGCCCAGCCCCTCCAAGGTCCATGCCAGTGACTGCCACCAGCACTCCTTGGCAGACTCAGGGAGCAGGGGCCCCGAGAAGGGTAAGGTTAGCTCTTACAGGGTGGGCATCAGGGACAGCTCCCTGAGGCGTGGATAGCAGAGCCAGTGTGAGTCATCCCAGGGGAAGAATTGGGGAGGGTGTGACAGGCAGAGGAGACAGCACTTGCAAAGGCATGGAGCTATGAAACAGCCAGAATATTCGAAGACCCAGCACAACTCAGTGTCTGGGGGAAAGCAAGGGACTCAGGGAAGTGAGGACAGACAAGTAGACAAGGGACAGGGCTGAACAGACCCGAGATGGAACTTCACCTGGGGAGCCCCTTCCACACTCTTTGCCCTCTGAATCTTTTCCATTGGGCTGTTCATCTGTATTCTCCATTATAACCTTTATAACAATCCTGTAGGTCCTGGCTGATTAGCTCAGTTGGTTAGAGCATCGTCCAGAAACACCAAGGCTGTGGGTTCAATCCTCAGTCAGGGCACAAGCAGGAAGTGATCAAAAAGTACAAAACTAAGCAGAACAACAAATAAATGTTGACCCTCTCCCCTTTCCCTCTCTGTCTCTCTAAAATCAATAATTAAAAAAAAAAATCCTTATTGGATTTCTTACATAAGTTTCCCTGCATTCTAGGAACCTTTCTAGTAAATGACAGAACGTGAGAAGGGGCCTGGGAGCTCCCCATTTATAGCTGGTCAGACAGAAGCACAGGTGACAACCTGCAACTTATGACAGGTGTTTGAAATGGGGGCAGTCTGTGGGACTGAGCCCTTCACCTCTGGGGTCTGCGCTGACTCTGGGTAGTTACTGTCAGGATTGTAGGACACCCACTTGGTGTCCGGAGAGTGGGAGAATATGAGAGGAGACCCCACATATTTTATATCAGAAGTCTTGTGACAATAAAGAAAAATTGTTTTTCTTTTATATGGTTATGGGAGAGAGGACTGAGGAGATACATGCTGAAATATCTCAGGGTGAAGATGCCCGATGTTTGCAACCTAGTCTCAAATGATTAAAATATACATTTTATAGGCCCTGGCCGGTTGGCTGGCTCAGTGGTAGAGCGTCGGCCTGGCGTGCAGGAGTCCCGGGTTCGATTCCCAGCCAAGGCACACAGGAGAAGCGCCCATCTGCTTCTCCACCCCTCCCCCTCTCCTTCCTCTCTGTCTCTCTCTTCCCCTCCCGCAGCCAAGGCTCCATTGGAGCAAAGTTGGCCCCGGGCGCTGAGGATGGCTCTGTGGCCTCTGCCTCAGGCGCTAGAATGCTTCTGTTTGTGACAGAGCAACGCCCCAGATGGGCAGAGTATCGCCCCCTGGTGGGCATGCCGGGTGGATCCCGGTCGGGTGAATGCAGGAGTCTGTCTGACTGCCTCCCCGTTTCCAACTCAGAAAAATACAAAAAAATAAAATAAAATAAAATATACATTTTATATAACAGAGTGTGAAATGAGAACAAATGTGGCAAAAATTGGTGAATCTAGGTGAAAGGCATATGGATGTTACTTGTACTCTCCTTGCAACTTTCCATAGGTTTGTAAGTTTTTTAAAAATAAGAATATTTTTTAAAAGCAATAGATAATATCATAAAAGGAGAGGCAACCAGGCAATCCATGCCTCCTGATGGGAGAAACGATATCACCTATAAAATATTCTTGCCCGAAAAAGGTCAAGCCTGCATCTGATCAAACTTGTAGATCTACTCCCAATTATGAGAACTGCTGGGAACAGAGAAACATGTTCAATTACACCAAGGGGCTGCAATTGGCAAAATCCAGACAAGGCGATTCCCGCAGAACAAAAGATCAAGCTTGTTTTTAACAAGTAAATTGCAAAGAAGAAAAGAGACAGAAGGAGAAACTCTAGCATAAAAGAAACCAGGCATGTTAACAAGTTGCAAGCATTAACATTATTTGAACACGGATTCAGATTATAAAAAAAGAAATACAGCGGTAGAGTGTCGGCCTGGCGTGCGGGGGACCCAGGTTCGATTCCCGGCCAGGGCACATAGGAGAAGCGCCCATTTGCTTCTCCACCCCCCCACTCCTTCCTCTCTGTCTCTCTCTTCCCCTCCCGCAGCCAAGGCTCCATTGGAGCAAATATGGCCCGGCGCTGGGGATGGCTCCTTGGCCTCTGCCCCAGGCGCTAGAGTGGCTCTGGTCGCAGCAGAGCGACACCCCAGAGCGGCAGAGCATCGCCCCCTGGTGGGCAGAGCGTCTCCCCTGGTGGGCGTGCCGGGTGAATCCCAGTCGGGTGCATGTGGGAGTCTGTCTGACTGTCTCTCCCTGTTTCCAGCTTCAGAAAAATACAAAAAAAAAAAAAAAGAAAGAAAGAAAAAAGAAATATTCATGAAATATATGAAATGTTGATTAACTAGTTAATGATATTATAGAACAATTCCCTGTTAGGAGTAAAAATGATGTTATAAGTACATTAAAACAAGATTCCTAGTATTTTAGATTATTCTTTCTATTTTTATTTATTTTTAGATTTTATTTATTCATTTTAGAGAGAGGAGACAGAGAGACAGAGAGAGACAGAGAGACAGAGAGAGAAGGGAGGGAGGAGCAGAAAGCATCAACTCAACTCCCATATGTGCTTTACCAGGAAAGCTTGGGGTTTCGAACCGGCAACCTCAGTGTTCCAGGTCAATGCTTTTACCCACTGCGCCACCGCAGGTCAGGCGTAGATTATTCTTTCATTGGAGGAAAAAATACAATATCTGGGACTTGTTTTGAGGGTGACAGAAATTTTGAGGACATGGATGATGCAAGATCAGCTCCAAGCTGATAACTGCTGAAGCTGGGTGGTGGGGATGGGGTGATGGGGATGGGGTGCGGGAAACAAGGTGAGGGAGACTGGGTGAGGGAGACAAGGTGAGGGAGACTGGGTGAGGGAGACTGAGTGAGGGAGACTGGGTAGTGGAGACTGGGTGGTGGAGACTAGGTGAGGGAGACTGGGTAGTGGAGACTGGGTGAGGGAGACTGGGTGGTGGAGACTGGGTGAGGGAGACTGGGTGAGGGAGACTGGGTGAGGGAGACTGGGTGGTGGAGACTGGGTGAGGGAGACTGGGTAAGGGAGACTGGGTAGTGGAGACTGGGTAGTGGAGACTGGGTGAGGGAGACTGGGTGAGGGAGACTGGGTGAGGGAGACTGGGTGGTGGAGACTGGGTGAGGGAGACTGGGTGAGGGAGACTGGGTGGTGGAGACTGGGTGAGGGAGACTGAGTGAGGGAGACTGGGTAGTGGAGACTGGGTGGTGGAGACTGGGTGAGGGAGACTGGGTGAGGGAGACTGGGTGGTGGAGACTGGGTGAGGGAGACTGAGTGAGGGAGACTGGGTGAGGGAGACTGGGTAGTGGAGACTGGGTGAGGGAGACTGGGTGGTGGAGACTGGGTGAGGGAGACTGGGTAGTGGAGACTGGGTGAGGGAGACTGGGTGGTGGAGACTGGGTGAGGGAGACTGGGTGAGGGAGACTGGGTGGTGGAGACTGGGTGGTGGAGACTGGGTGAGGGAGACTGGGTGAGGGAGACTGGGTGAGGGAGACTGGGTGGTGGAGACTGGGTGGTGGAGACTGGGTGAGGGAGACTGGGTGAGGGAGACTGGGTGAGGGAGACTGGGTGAGGGAGACTGGGTGGTGGAGACTGGGTGAGGGAGACTGGGTGAGGGAGACTGGGTGGTGGAGACTGGGTGAGGGAGACTGAGTGAGGGAGACTGGGTAGTGGAGACTGGGTGGTGGAGACTGGGTGAGGGAGACTGGGTGAGGGAGACTGGGTGGTGGAGACTGGGTGAGGGAGACTGGGTGAGGGAGACTGAGTGAGGGAGACTGAGTGAGGGAGACTGGGTGAGGGAGACTGGGTGAGGGAGACTGGGTAGTGGAGACTGGGTGAGGGAGACTGGGTGAGGGAGACTGGGTGAGGGAGACTGGGTAGTGGAGACTGGGTGAGGGAGACTGAGTGAGGGAGACTGGGTAGTGGAGACTGGGTGAGGGAGACTGGGTGGTGGAGACTGGGTAGTGGAGACTGGGTGAGGGAGACTGGGTGGTGGAGACTGAGTGAGGGAGACTGGGTGAGGGAGACTGGGTGAGGGAGACTGGGTGAGGGAGACTGGGTAGTGGAGACTGGGTAGTGGAGACTGGGTGAGGGAGACTGGGTGAGGGAGACTGGGTGGTGGAGACTGGGTAGTGGAGACTGGGTGAGGGAGACTGGGTGAGGGAGACTGGGTAGTGGAGACTGGGTGAGGGAGACTGGGTGAGGGAGACTGGGTGAGGGAGACTGGGTAGTGGAGACTGGGTAGTGGAGACTGGGTGAGGGAGACTGGGTGAGGGAGACTGGGTAGTGGAGACTGGGTGAGGGAGACTGGGTGGTGGAGACTGGGTGAGGGAGACTGAGTGAGGGAGACTGGGTGAGGGAGACTGAGTGAGGGAGACTGGGTAGTGGAGACTGGGTAGTGGAGACTGGGTGAGGGAGACTGGGTAGTGGAGACTAGGTGAGGGAGACTGAGTGAGGGAGACTGGGTGAGGGAGACTGGGTAGTGGAGACTAGGTGAGGGAGACTGGGTGGTGGAGACTGGGTAGTGGAGACTGGGTGAGGGAGACTGAGTGAGGGAGACTGGGTGAGGGAGACTGGGTAGTGGAGACTAGGTGAGGGAGACTGGGTGGTGGAGACTGGGTAGTGGAGACTGGGTGAGGGAGACTGGGTGAGGGAGACTGGGTAGTGGAGACTGGGTAGTGGAGACTGGGTGAGGGAGACTGGGTGAGGGAGACTGGGTGAGGGAGACTGGGTGGTGGAGACTGGGTAGTGGAGACTGGGTGAGGGAGACTGGGTGAGGGAGACTGGGTAGTGGAGACTGGGTGAGGGAGACTGGGTGAGGGAGACTGGGTGAGGGAGACTGGGTAGTGGAGACTGGGTAGTGGAGACTGGGTGAGGGAGACTGGGTGAGGGAGACTGGGTAGTGGAGACTGGGTGAGGGAGACTGGGTGGTGGAGACTGGGTGAGGGAGACTGAGTGAGGGAGACTGGGTGAGGGAGACTGAGTGAGGGAGACTGGGTAGTGGAGACTGGGTAGTGGAGACTGGGTGAGGGAGACTGAGTGAGGGAGACTGGGTGAGGGAGACTGGGTAGTGGAGACTAGGTGAGGGAGACTGGGTGGTGGAGACTGGGTAGTGGAGACTGGGTGAGGGAGACTGAGTGAGGGAGACTGGGTAGTGGAGACTGGGTGAGGGAGACTGGGTAGTGGAGACTGGGTGAGGGAGACTGAGTGAGGGAGACTGGGTGAGGGAGACTGGGTAGTGGAGACTAGGTGAGGGAGACTGGGTGGTGGAGACTGGGTAGTGGAGACTGGGTGAGGGAGACTGAGTGAGGGAGACTGGGTAGTGGAGACTGGGTGAGGGAGACTGGGTAGTGGAGACTGGGTGAGGGAGACTGAGTGAGGGAGACTGGGTGAGGGAGACTGGGTAGTGGAGACTAGGTGAGGGAGACTGGGTGGTGGAGACTGGGTAGTGGAGACTGGGTGAGGGAGACTGGGTGGTGGAGACTGGGTGAGGGAGACTGGGTAGTGGAGACTGGGTGAGGGAGACTGGGTAGTGGAGACTGGGTGAGGGAGACTGGGTGGTGGAGACTGGGTGAGGGAGACTGGGTGAGGGAGACTGGGTAGTGGAGACTGGGTGAGGGAGACTGGGTGAGGGAGACTGAGTGAGGGAGACTGGGTGAGGGAGACTGGGTGAGGGAGACTGGGTAGTGGAGACTGGGTGAGGGAGACTGAGTGAGGGAGACTGGGTAGTGGAGACTGGGTAGTGGAGACTGGGTGAGGGAGACTGAGTGAGGGAGACTGGGTGAGGGAGACTGGGTAGTGGAGACTGGGTGAGGGAGACTGGGTAGTGGAGACTGGGTGAGGGAGACTGAGTGAGGGAGACTGGGTAGTGGAGACTGGGTGGTGGAGACTGGGTAGTGGAGACTGGGTGAGGGAGACTGGGTGAGGGAGACTGGGTAGTGGAGACTGGGTGAGGGAGACTGAGTGAGGGAGACTGGGTGAGGGAGACTGGGTGAGGGAGACTGGGTGAGGGAGACTGAGTGAGGGAGACTGGGTAGTGGAGACTGGGTGGTGGAGACTGGGTGAGGGAGACTGAGTGAGGGAGACTGGGTGAGGGAGACTGAGTGAGGGAGACTGGGTGAGGGAGACTGGGTAGTGGAGACTGGGTGAGGGAGACTGGGTGAGGGAGACTGGGTGAGGGAGACTGGGTAGTGGAGACTGGGTGAGGAGACTGGGTGAGGGAGACTGGGTAGTGGAGACTGGGTGAGGGAGACTGGGTGGTGGAGACTGAGTGAGGGAGACTGGGTGAGGGAGACTGAGTGAGGGAGACTGGGTGAGGGAGACTGGGTAGTGGAGACTGGGTGAGGGAGACTGGGTGGTGGAGACTGGGTGGTGGAGACTGGGTGAGGGAGACTGGGTGGTGGAGACTGGGTGAGGGAGACTGGGTGAGGGAGACTGGGTGAGGGAGACTGGGTAGTGGAGACTGGGTGAGGGAGACTGGGTGGTGGAGACTGGGTGAGGGAGACTGGGTGAGGGAGACTGGGTGAGGGAGACTGGGTAGTGGAGACTGGGTGAGGGAGACTGGGTGGTGGAGACTGGGTGAGGGAGACTGGGTGAGGGAGACTGGGTAGTGGAGACTGGGTGAGGGAGACTGGGTGAGGGAGACTGGGTGGTGGAGACTGGGTGAGGGAGACTGGGTGAGGGAGACTGGGTGAGGGAGACTGGGTGGTAGAGACTGGGTGGTGGAGACTGGGTGAGGGAGACTGGGTGAGGGAGACTGGGTGAGGGAGACTGGGTGAGGGAGACTGGGTAGTGGAGACTGGGTGAGGGAGACTGGGTGGTGGAGACTGGGTGAGGGAGACTGGGTGAGGGAGACTGGGTGAGGGAGACTGGGTAGTGGAGACTGGGTGAGGGAGACTGGGTGGTGGAGACTGGGTGAGGGAGACTGGGTGAGGGAGACTGGGTGAGGGAGACTGGGTGGTAGAGACTGGGTGAGGGAGACTGGGTGAGGGAGACTGGGTGAGGGAGACTGGGTAGTGGAGACTGGGTAGTGGAGACTGGGTGAGGGAGACTGGGTAGTGGAGACTGGGTGAGGGAGACTGGGTGAGGGAGACTGGGTAGTGGAGACTGGGTGAGGGAGACTGGGTGGTGGAGACTGGGTGAGGGAGACTGAGTGAGGGAGACTGGGTGAGGGAGACTGAGTGAGGGAGACTGGGTAGTGGAGACTGGGTAGTGGAGACTGGGTGAGGGAGACTGGGTAGTGGAGACTGGGTGAGGGAGACTGAGTGAGGGAGACTGGGTGAGGGAGACTGGGTAGTGGAGACTAGGTGAGGGAGACTGGGTGGTGGAGACTGGGTAGTGGAGACTGGGTGAGGGAGACTGAGTGAGGGAGACTGGGTAGTGGAGACTGGGTGAGGGAGACTGGGTAGTGGAGACTGGGTGAGGGAGACTGAGTGAGGGAGACTGGGTGAGGGAGACTGGGTAGTGGAGACTAGGTGAGGGAGACTGGGTGGTGGAGACTGGGTAGTGGAGACTGGGTGAGGGAGACTGAGTGAGGGAGACTGGGTAGTGGAGACTGGGTGAGGGAGACTGGGTAGTGGAGACTGGGTGAGGGAGACTGAGTGAGGGAGACTGGGTGAGGGAGACTGGGTAGTGGAGACTAGGTGAGGGAGACTGGGTGGTGGAGACTGGGTAGTGGAGACTGGGTGAGGGAGACTGGGTAGTGGAGACTGGGTGAGGGAGACTGGGTAGTGGAGACCGGGTGAGGGAGACTGAGTGAGGGAGACTGGGTGAGGGAGACTGGGTGAGGGAGACTGGGTAGTGGAGACTGGGTGAGGGAGACTGAGTGAGGGAGACTGGGTAGTGGAGACTGGGTAGTGGAGACTGGGTGAGGGAGACTGAGTGAGGGAGACTGGGTGAGGGAGACTGGGTAGTGGAGACTGGGTGAGGGAGACTGGGTAGTGGAGACTGGGTGAGGGAGACTGAGTGAGGGAGACTGGGTAGTGGAGACTGGGTGGTGGAGACTGGGTAGTGGAGACTGGGTGAGGGAGACTGGGTGAGGGAGACTGGGTAGTGGAGACTGGGTGAGGGAGACTGAGTGAGGGAGACTGGGTGAGGGAGACTGGGTGAGGGAGACTGGGTGAGGGAGACTGAGTGAGGGAGACTGGGTAGTGGAGACTGGGTGGTGGAGACTGGGTGAGGGAGACTGAGTGAGGGAGACTGGGTGAGGGAGACTGAGTGAGGGAGACTGGGTGAGGGAGACTGGGTAGTGGAGACTGGGTGAGGGAGACTGGGTGAGGGAGACTGGGTGAGGGAGACTGGGTAGTGGAGACTGGGTGAGGAGACTGGGTGAGGGAGACTGGGTAGTGGAGACTGGGTGAGGGAGACTGGGTGGTGGAGACTGAGTGAGGGAGACTGGGTGAGGGAGACTGGGTGGTGGAGACTGGGTGAGGGAGACTGGGTGAGGGAGACTGAGTGAGGGAGACTGGGTGAGGGAGACTGGGTAGTGGAGACTGGGTGAGGGAGACTGGGTGGTGGAGACTGAGTGAGGGAGACTGGGTGAGGGAGACTGGGTGGTGGAGACTGGGTGAGGGAGACTGGGTGAGGGAGACTGGATGAGGGAGACTGGGTGAGGGAGACTGAGTGAGGGAGACTGGGTGAGGGAGACTGGGTAGTGGAGACTGGGTGAGGGAGACTGGGTGGTGGAGACTGGGTGAGGGAGACTGGGTGGTGGAGACTGGGTGAGGGAGACTGGGTGAGGGAGACTGGGTAGTGGAGACTGGGTGAGGGAGACTGGGTGGTGGAGACTGGGTGAGGGAGACTGGGTGAGGGAGACTGGGTGAGGGAGACTGGGTAGTGGAGACTGGGTGAGGGAGACTGGGTGGTGGAGACTGGGTGAGGGAGACTGGGTGAGGGAGACTGGGTAGTGGAGACTGGGTGAGGGAGACTGGGTGAGGGAGACTGGGTGGTGGAGACTGGGTGAGGGAGACTGGGTGAGGGAGACTGGGTGAGGGAGACTGGGTGAGGGAGACTGGGTGGTAGAGACTGGGTGGTGGAGACTGGGTGAGGGAGACTGGGTGAGGGAGACTGGGTGAGGGAGACTGGGTGAGGGAGACTGGGTAGTGGAGACTGGGTGAGGGAGACTGGGTGGTGGAGACTGGGTGAGGGAGACTGGGTGAGGGAGACTGGGTGAGGGAGACTGGGTAGTGGAGACTGGGTGAGGGAGACTGGGTGGTGGAGACTGGGTGAGGGAGACTGGGTGAGGGAGACTGGGTGAGGGAGACTGGGTGGTAGAGACTGGGTGGTGGAGACTGGGTGAGGGAGACTGGGTGAGGGAGACTGGGTGGTGGAGACTGGGTGAAGGAGACTGGGTGAGGGAGACTGGGTGAGGGAGACTGGGTGGTGGAGACTGGGTGAGGGAGACTGGGTGGTGGAGACTGGGTGAGGGAGACTGGGTGGTGGAGACTGGGTGAGGAAGACTGGGTGGTGGAGACTGGGTGAGGGAGACTGGGTGGTGGAGACTGGGTGAGGGAGACTGGGTGGTGGAGACTGGGTGAGGGAGACTGGGTGAGGGAGACTGGGTGGTGGAGACTGGGTGAGGGAGACTGGGTGAGGGAGACTGGGTGGTGGAGACTGGGTGAGGGAGACTGGGTAGTGGAGACTGGGTGAGGGAGACTGGGTGAGGGAGACTGAGTGAGGGAGACTGGGTGAGGGAGACTGGGTAGTGGAGACTGGGTGAGGGAGACTGGGTGAGGGAGACTGGGTAGTGGAGACTGGGTGAGGGAGACTGGGTGAGGGAGACTGAGTGAGGGAGACTGGGTAGTGGAGACTGGGTGGTGGAGACTGGGTGAGGGAGACTGAGTGAGGGAGACTGGGTGAGGGAGACTGAGTGAGGGAGACTGGGTGAGGGAGACTGGGTAGTGGAGACTGGGTGAGGGAGACTGGGTGAGGGAGACTGGGTGAGGGATACTGGGTGAGGGAGACTGAGTGAGGGAGACTGGGTGAGGGAGACTGGGTAGTGGAGACTGGGTGAGGAGACTGGGTGAGGGAGACTGGGTAGTGGAGACTGGGTGAGGGAGACTGGGTGGTGGAGACTGAGTGAGGGAGACTGGGTGAGGGAGACTGAGTGAGGGAGACTGGGTGAGGGAGACTGGGTAGTGGAGACTGGGTGAGGGAGACTGGGTGGTGGAGACTGGGTGGTGGAGACTGGGTGAGGGAGACTGGGTGGTGGAGACTGGGTGAGGGAGACTGGGTGAGGGAGACTGGGTGAGGGAGACTGGGTAGTGGAGACTGGGTGAGGGAGACTGGGTGGTGGAGACTGGGTGAGGGAGACTGGGTGAGGGAGACTGGGTGAGGGAGACTGGGTAGTGGAGACTGGGTGAGGGAGACTGGGTGGTGGAGACTGGGTGAGGGAGACTGGGTGAGGGAGACTGGGTAGTGGAGACTGGGTGAGGGAGACTGGGTGAGGGAGACTGGGTGGTGGAGACTGGGTGAGGGAGACTGGGTGAGGGAGACTGGGTGAGGGAGACTGGGTGAGGGAGACTGGGTGGTAGAGACTGGGTGGTGGAGACTGGGTGAGGGAGACTGGGTGAGGGAGACTGGGTGAGGGAGACTGGGTAGTGGAGACTGGGTGGTGGAGACTGGGTGGTGGAGACTGGGTGAGGGAGACTGGGTGAGGGAGACTGGGTGAGGGAGACTGGGTGGTAGAGACTGGGTGGTGGAGACTGGGTGAGGGAGACTGGGTGAGGGAGACTGGGTGGTGGAGACTGGGTGAAGGAGACTGGGTGAGGGAGACTGGGTGAGGGAGACTGGGTGGTGGAGACTGGGTGAGGGAGACTGGGTGGTGGAGACTGGGTGAGGGAGACTGGGTGGTGGAGACTGGGTGAGGGAGACTGGGTGAGGGAGACTGGGTGGTGGAGACTGGGTGAGGGAGACTGGGTGGTGGAGACTGGGTGAGGGAGACTGGGTGAGGGAGACTGGGTGAGGGAGACTGGGTGAGGGAGACTGGGTGGTAGAGACTGGGTGGTGGAGACTGGGTGAGGGAGACTGGGTGAGGGAGACTGGGTGAGGGAGACTGGGTGAGGGAGACTGGGTGGTGGAGACTGGGTGAGGGAGACTGGGTGAGGGAGACTGGGTGGTAGAGACTGGGTAGTGGAGACTGGGTGAGGGAGACTGGGTGGTGGAGACTGGGTGGTGGAGACTGGGTGAGGGAGACTGGGTGGTGGAGACTGGGTGAGGGAGACTGGGTGAGGGAGACTGGGTGAGGGAGACTGGGTGGTGGAGACTGGGTAGTGGAGACTGGGTGAGGGAGACTGGGTGGTGGAGACTGGGTGGTGGAGACTGGGTGAGGGAGACTGGGTGGTGGAGACTGGGTGAGGGAGACTGGGTGAGGGAGACTGGGTGAGGGAGACTGGGTGGTGGAGACTGGGTGAGGGAGACTGGGTGGTGGAGACTGGGTGAGGGAGACTGGGTGAGGGAGACTGGGTGAGGGAGACTGGGTGGTAGAGACTGGGTGGTGGAGACTGGGTGAGGGAGACTGGGTGAGGGAGACTGGGTGGTGGAGACTGGGTGAAGGAGACTGGGTGAGGGAGACTGGGTGAGGGAGACTGGGTGGTGGAGACTGGGTGAGGGAGACTGGGTGGTGGAGACTGGGTGAGGGAGACTGGGTGGTGGAGACTGGGTGAGGGAGACTGGGTGAGGGAGACTGGGTGAGGGAGACTGGGTGGTGGAGACTGGGTGAGGGAGACTGGGTGAGGGAGACTGGGTGGTGGAGACTGGGTGAGGGAGACTGGGTAGTGGAGACTGGGTGAGGGAGACTGGGTGAGGGAGACTGAGTGAGGGAGACTGGGTAGTGGAGACTGGGTGAGGGAGACTGGGTGAGGGAGACTGGGTAGTGGAGACTGGGTGAGGGAGACTGGGTGAGGGAGACTGGGTAGTGGAGACTGGGTGAGGGAGACTGGGTGGTGGAGACTGAGTGAGGGAGACTGGGTGAGGGAGACTGGGTGGTGGAGACTGGGTGAGGGAGACTGGGTGAGGGAGACTGGGTGGTGGAGACTGGGTGGTGGAGACTGGGTGAGGGAGACTGGGTGGTGGAGACTGGGTGAGGGAGACTGGGTGAGGGAGACTGGGTGAGGGAGACTGGGTGGTGGAGACTGGGTGAGGGAGACTGGGTGAGGGAGACTGGGTGAGGGAGACTGGGTGGTGGAGACTGGGTCAGGGAGACTGGGTGGTGGAGACTGGGTGAGGGAGACTGGGTGAGGGAGACTGGGTGAGGGAGACTGGGTGGTGGAGACTGGGTCAGGGAGACTGGGTGGTGGAGACTGGGTGAGGGAGACTGGGTGGTGGAGACTGGGTGAGGGAGACTGGGTGGTGGAGACTGGGTGAGGGAGACTGGGTGGTGGAGACTGGGTGAGGGAGACTGGGTGAGGGAGACTGAGTGAGGGAGACTGGGTGAGGGAGACTGGGTGGTGGAGACTGGGTGAGGGAGACTGGGTGAGGGAGACTGGGTAGTGGAGACTGGGTGAGGGAGACTGAGTGAGGGAGACTGAGTGAGGGAGACTGGGTGGTGGAGACTGGGTGAGGGAGACTGGGTGAGGGAGACTGGGTGAGGGAGACTGAGTGAGGGAGACTGGGTGAGGGAGACTGGGTGGTGGAGACTGGGTAGTGGAGACTGGGTGGTGGAGACTGGGTAGTGGAGACTGGGTGAGGGAGACTGGGTGGTGGAGACTGGGTGAGGGAGACTGGGTGAGGGAGACTGGGTGAGGGAGACTGGGTGGTGGAGACTGGGTGAGGGAGACTGGGTGGTGGAGACTGGGTGAGGGAGACTGGGTGAGGGAGACTGGGTGAGGGAGACTGGGTGGTGGAGACTGGGTGGTGGAGACTGGGTGAGGGAGACTGGGTGGTGGAGACTGGGTGAGGGAGACTGGGTGAGGGAGACTGGGTGAGGGAGACTGAGTGAGGGAGACTGGGTGAGGGAGACTGGGTGGTGGAGACTGGGTAGTGGAGACTGGGTGAGGGAGACTGGGTGGTGGAGACTGGGTAGTGGAGACTGGGTGAGGGAGACTGGGTGGTGGAGACTGGGTGAGGGAGACTGGGTGAGGGAGACTGGGTGAGGGAGACTGGGTGGTGGAGACTGGGTGAGGGAGACTGGGTGGTGGAGACTGGGTGAGGGAGACTGGGTGAGGGAGACTGGGTGAGGGAGACTGGGTGGTGGAGACTGGGTAGTGGAGACTGGGTGAGGGAGACTGGGTGGTGGAGACTGGGTGAGGGAGACTGGGTGAGGGAGACTGGGTGGTGGAGACTGGGTAGTGGAGACTGGGTGAGGGAGACTGGGTGGTGGAGACTGGGTGAGGGAGACTGGGTGAGGGAGACTGGGTGGTGGAGACTGGGTGAGGGAGACTGGGTGGTGGAGACTGGGTGAGGGAGACTGGGTGAGGGAGACTGGGTGGTGGAGACTGGGTGAGGGAGACTGGGTGGTGGAGACTGGGTAGTGGAGACTGGGTGAGGGAGACTGGGTGGTGGAGACTGGGTGAGGGAGACTGGGTGAGGAAGACTGGGTGAGGGAGACTGGGTGGTGGAGACTGGGTGAGGGAGACTGGGTGAGGGAGACTGGGTGAGGGAGACTGGGTGGTGGAGACTGGGTGAGGGAGACTGGGTGAGGGAGACTGGGTGGTGGAGACTGGGTGGTGGAGACTGGGTGAGGGAGACTGGGTGAGGGAGACTGGGTGGTGGAGACTGGGTGGTGGAGACTGGGTGAGGGAGACTGGGTGGTGGAGACTGGGTGAGGGAGACTGAGTGAGGGAGACTGGGTGAGGGAGACTGGGTGAGGGAGACTGGGTGGTGGAGACTGGGTGAGGGAGACTGGGTGAGGGAGACTGGGTGAGGGAGACTGGGTGGTAGAGACTGGGTGGTGGAGACTGGGTGAGGGAGACTGGGTGAGGGAGACTGGGTGGTGGAGACTGGGTGGTGGAGACTGGGTGAGGGAGACTGGGTGAGGGAGACTGGGTGGTGGAGACTGGGTGAGGGAGACTGAGTGAGGGAGACTGGGTGAGGGAGACTGGGTGAGGGAGACTGGGTGAGGGAGACTGGGTGAGGGAGACTGGGTGGTGGAGACTGGGTGAGGGAGACTGGGTGAGGGAGACTGGGTGAGGGAGACTGGGTGGTAGAGACTGGGTGAAGGAGACTGGGTGAGGGAGACTGGGTGAGGGAGACTGGGTGGTGGAGACTGGGTGAGGGAGACTGGGTGGTGGAGACTGGGTGGTGGAGACTGGGTGAGGGAGACTGGGTGGTGGAGACTGGGTGAGGGAGACTGGGTGAGGGAGACTGGGTGGTGGAGACTGGGTAGTGGAGACTGGGTGAGGGAGACTGGGTGGTGGAGACTGGGTGGTGGAGACTGGGTGAGGGAGACTGGGTGGTGGAGACTGGGTGAGGGAGACTGGGTGAGGGAGACTGGGTGAGGGAGACTGGGTGGTGGAGACTGGGTGAGGGAGACTGGGTGAGGGAGACTGGGTGAGGGAGACTGGGTGGTGGAGACTGGGTGAGGGAGACTGGGTGAGGGAGACTGGGTGGTGGAGACTGGGTGGTGGAGACTGGGTGAGGGAGACTGGGTGGTGGAGACTGGGTGAGGGAGACTGGGTGAGGGAGACTGGGTGAGGGAGACTGGGTGGTGGAGACTGGGTGGTGGAGACTGGGTGAGGGAGACTGGGTGAGGGAGACTGGGTGGTGGAGACTGGGTGAGGGAGACTGAGTGAGGGAGACTGGGTGAGGGAGACTGGGTGGTGGAGACTGGGTGAGGGAGACTGAGTGAGGGAGACTGGGTGAGGGAGACTGGGTGAGGGAGACTGGGTGGTGGAGACTGGGTGAGGGAGACTGGGTGGTGGAGACTGGGTGAGGGAGACTGGGTGAAGGGGTGTTTAAAATTCTTAAAAGGTTTTTCAAAACAGCCCTCTCTGTAAGTGGAGACGGCTAACACCAAACAGCTTCGTGCGCCCTGGGAGTGAAGCTGGAGGGGGAGGGTGGTGACACCTCCCTGTTCAACGAGTCACAAAGAGGCTCAGTCTGCTGATGAAGACACTGTTGTTCAAGTTCTTTGGAAAGACTTTGCTCACAATTAATAAAACACAAAGAGTGGAATATATATCTAAACTGAGATGCTTCCACTGTTGGTGACGGCACTGCCCCACATGCAGGTCTCCCCTCCACCACACAGCAGAGGGGACCCGCCGTTTCAGCGAGGACTCAGGTCCTGAACTTCACACAGAGAGGAACAGAATCAGGACAGATGTTTGGACTTCCAGCCACCCTGGCTGTGGCGGGAGCTGATACTTATCTATGTATATTTGGAAATCTGTGGGCATGTTTATTTGCTGGGAAGTCTGGGTCCCCCGGCGGTGGTAGGAGCCAGAGTAGCCAAAGGACACAAACCAGAGGAGGGTCAGAGTGGGCAGACTGGGGTGGGGCTGAGGCCAGGGCAGGACACAGAAGGCGAGAAATAGCTGTGGTCTTGGTGGGGTCAGAGATGGCCTGGCTGTGGGAGGGCCTTGGCAGAGCCACCAGATTGCTGGGTGGACTTGGGACAAACATCCCTCCTCTCGATCTTGGTTTGTACATCTAAGCAGTTTCATCCAGAGTTGGACAGATCTGGGCAGAAATCCTGACTTTGCCACTTGCTGGCTCTGCTGTGGCAAATCGTAGGGGAGATTCTGCTCTCTTAGTTATGAAATGGGTACACTGAGGGGACCAGAACCATGGGCTGTCCTGAGGAGTCAATGAGGCAAGTGTGGAAGTCTTAGCATGGAGGTAGATGCTCCACGAGCGCTCACTACTGCGAATAAAATAAATTTGAGAAGCTCAGCAGGGCCTGACACGGTCAGTGACCGGAAAGTTACACACAGGATGGTCTGACCACAAATTCCTAACTGGGCAGGCCATGGCAGGTAGTCACGTCCAAGCCTGTAGCCTCCATAGCCAAGGTTCCTCTCCATTCTAAGTGAGCCCTGCCCGCTCTTCTCCTGCGTCTAGGACAACACACCTTTGAACTGTCGGAGTCCTTTTCTTCTCCAGACCCGGCAGGCACAGCCGCCTGCACCAGAGCACAGGGCTGCAGAAGCACAGCCCAGAGCTCCTCACTGTTATCTTGTTGCCTGCGTGCCTCTATGTGCTGTCAGTGTTAGATGCTACCTGTCCTGGACCCACCAATGGAAAAGAAGTGTGTGTCTCTCTGCCTTCTCCTTTTATCCAACTGCAGACATTTCCCTACTGTGCTTTCTCCCGCCCCCTCCATCTACCACCAGTGGATCTCAGGTAACCCTCCTCATGTTTTCTCCTTTGACTCAAGTGTATAAAATGAGCAACAAAACTACCGTTCTCCAGAGCGTTTTCTCCATCCATTGAGATCTTTCTTTGGGCATGTCCTCAAAAATCTGGCTCAGGCCCTGGCCAGTTGGCTCAGCGGTAGAGCGTCGGCCTAGCGTGCGGAGGACCCAGGTTCGATTCCCGGCCAGGGCACACAGGAGAAGCGCCCATTTGCTTCTCCACCCCTCCGCCGCGCTTTCCTCTCTGTCTCTCTCTTCCCCTCCCACAGCCAAGGCTCCATTGGAGCAAAGATGGCCCAGGCGCTGGGGATGGCTCTGTGGCCTCTGCCTCAGGCGCTAGAGTGGCTCTGGTCGCAATATGGCGATGCCCAGGATGGGCAGAGCATCGCCCCCTGGTGGGCAGAGCGTCGCCCCTGGTGGGCGTGCCGGGTGGATCCCGGTCGAGCGCATGCGGGAGTCTGTCTGACTGTCTCTCCCTGTTTCCAGCTTCAGAAAAATGAAAGAAAAAAAAAAAAAAAGAAAAAATCTGGCTCAAATTCTTATAAGTTTTCTATAGGTTTGGCTGTTCTTTTGTCCACGCTACATAACCATAGGTACCACAAACACAGTTAATAGACAACTGATGGGGATTAATGAGTAACTTGACAGTGACGATGCCAGACCAATACTACTTCAGTCAGGTGACTGAAGTCAGCATCAATAGAGATAAGTGAAATGACAAAATTGACAATTCTGGCCCTGGCTGGGTAGCTCAGTTGGTTAGAGAGTCATTCTGACAACACCAAGGTTGCAGGTTGGATCCGCAGTCAGAGCACATACAAGAATCAACCAATGGCCTGACCAGGTGGTGGCACAGTGGATAGAGCGTCGGACTGGGATGCGGAAGGACCCAGGTTCAAGACCCCGAGGTCGCCAGCTTGAGCGCGGGCTCATCTGGCTTGAGCAAAGAGCTCACCAATTTGGACCCAAGGTTGCTGGCTCCAACAGGGGGTTACTCGGTCTGCTGAAGGCCCACGGTCAAGGCACATGTGAGAAAGCAATCAATGAACAACTAAGAAACCGCAACGCGCAACGAGAAACTGATGATTGATGCTTCTCATCTCTCTCCGTTCCTGTCTGTCTGTCCCTGTCTATCTCTGCCTCTGTAAAAAAAAAAAAAGAAAAAGAAAAAAAAAAGAATCAACCAATGAATGCATAAATAAGTGGAACAACAAATCGATCTCTCTCTCTTCCCCCACCCACCCTCTCTCTCTAAAAACAACAAATTAAATCCCTGGCTGGGTGGCTCAGTAGATGAAGCATCAAATCAGCTCCTCAGGGGTCATGGGTTTGACCTCCAGTCAAGCAATCATTGAGTGTACAACTAAATGGAACAACTAAGTGAAATGAGTTGATGCTTCTCTCTTTCTCTCCTTCCTCCCCCCCTCTCTCTTCCCCCTTTCTCTCTCTCTCACTCTCAAATTAATGAAAAAATTTTAAAATAAAAGCCAATAAATTTAAAAATTTTAAATAAAATAAAATAAAAATGCACGTGGCTAATGTGTTCATTGCACCATTCTTTATAATATCAAAAACGAGAAACATCTTTGGTCCATCAGTGGAGTATAATGCACCCATACAATGGGATACAGTTGGCCCTCCAGACCCACGGGTTCCACGTCCTAGGAGTCATCAACCTGGGATGGAAATATTTGAAAAAATAAGTTATGCTGTTGTTACATGTTTGGGCCAATGATGATTGCATCTGTACTCAACACCTACAGATTTTTTCCCCTTGTTGTTATTCCCTAAACGTTACAGAATAACAAATATTTACATAGTATTCACATTGTATTAGGTATCATAAGTAAACTAAAGATCCTTAGTATATGGGAGGATGTGCAAACACTCTACACAATTTTATATAAGGGGTTTGAGCATCCTTGGATTTTAGTATCTGTAGGGATCCTGAAACCAATTCCCCCGTGGATACTGAGAGAAGATTCTACTCTGCAATAAAGAAAAAGCGTTAAATAGACCCACAGCCCAGAGTCCAGACCCCATGGCATTCATATGTACTGGCCTCTCCCTAAATGTCATTTTCACAATTCTGTGAATTCATTACTATTGTTATGCCTATTTTACAGATGAGACAACTGAGTTTCAGAGAGGTTAAATAATTTTCCCAAGGTCGCATGCACACTTAGTTTTTTTTGTTGTTTGTTTTTTTTCCTGAAGTTGGAAACGGGGAGGCAGTCAGACTCCCGCATGCGCCTGACCGGGATCCACCCGGCATGCCCACCAGGGGGCGATGCTCTGTCCATCTTGGGGCATCGCTCTGCCACAATCAGAGCCATTCTAGTGCCTGAGGCAGGGGCCACAGAGCCATCCTCAGCGCCCGGGCAAACTTTTCTCCAATGGAGCCTTGGCTGCGGGAAGGGAAGAGAGAGACAGAGAGGAAGGAGAGGGGGAGGGGTGGAGAAGTAGATGGGCACTTCTCCTGTGTGCCCTGGCCGGGAATCGAACTTGGGACTCCCACACGCCAGGCCGACGCTCTACCACTGAGCCAACCGGCCAGGGCCCAAGGTCGCACACTTAGTAAATAGCAGAGTGGGAAGCTGAACTCGGGCACACTGTCTCTAAGTGGCAAAAATAACAGCAAAATACATATGTACACACACAAATTGGTGCACACATATGTATGTGCAAATGCATAAACAAACGCTGATGAATGTGCTTACTGTTAGAGGGAGAGGGAGGGAGGGGATGGGGCTCCCACTGTATCTGTGCAGAAGAGTATTATTTTGCTTCTGCAGTTGTATATGTTTTTCCTTTCATTTTCTTCCATCCAGCCCACCGCCACCCCCACCACACACTCACTGGCCAGGGACTGGTCTGTCTTCCTCTTCTGGCCCCTGGGAGGATGGATACAGGAGAACAAAGAGGTTGTTGCTGAGTTTTGCATCTCACATGAGACTTTCCAAAGCCCACAGTGGAAACAACAGCTTTGAGAACGAGCTTCTCCCAGAAGGAGCTCTCTGTTGTGGGGCTTTCTGAGGGAGAAGGGGCCAGTTGCGAAATGAACTGGGACTCCCAGCAGAACGTTTTCAGCAACTGCACCGAAGTGGAAGGAGGTTTGGGGGAGGGAGGTACCTTTTCCTACACCTAGTAGGAGGGAAGAGCAGCCCTAGGACCCTGAGCCATGCCCAACCCCACACCCCTTTCTCCTCCCCAGACCCTGGCTTCCCAAGAGAGCTGGGGAGCCTGCAGGCCCTGGGAGAGCATCTTAGCCAGGCTGGAGGTAAAACCAGGCAGGTAAAGGGCTCCTGCCACCACTTCTGCACCCTGGGTGGGTGGAGGAACTCCCAAATGTTTCCTGAGCTCCCCGGGGTCACTAGTGCAGTCTCAGAAATTGTGGATCCCATCAGGGCCTTCTGTGGCCTGCTGATCTGTGGACAGAGGCCTGGGCAGGCGCTGGGCAGCGAGAGCCAACGCTGGACAGAGGCCAACAAACTGGAGCTGAGGGCTGAGCCTCCCTCAGGGGGAGGACAGAGAAGTGGAAACCTGGTGACCCCTTCTTGGGTGGGACCTATACCTAAACCCTCAGAGCTTTGATCTGCCCTGGGAGGAGAGGGCAGGGGGCAAGGAGAAAACCGCTCCATGCCCCATGAGTGGTTGGTAAAATTTAGTAGATCAACACAATAGAATAGAATCAAATAAAACAGCACAGAATAGGATAGAAAATAGAAACAGAATGGAAAATGTCAGAATGTATTGCAGTAAGTAGTGCTTTTATGAAACTTTTACTACATAATTATTTTTTTAAGTAATTCTTTTTATTTTTAAGTTTTCCAATGATTTGAGAGAGAAACATCAACTTGTTGTCCCACTTAGTCATTCTATTTAGTTGTGAGTAAACCCCACAGGCAGGGAGGATGTGAGAGATGAGCAGGTGGTACAGACACCTCTTTTTTTTGTGTGTGTGTGGCAGAGCCAGAGAGAGCCAGAGAGAGGGACAGACAGGCAGGAAGAGAGAGAGAGATGAGAAATATCAATTCTCATTGCGGTTCCTTAGTTATTCATTGATTGATTTCTTGGGGGGGAGGTACACCAGACGGAGTGGCCCCTTGCTCAAGAAACCTTGGGCTCAAGCTGCTGAGCCTTGCTCAAACCAGTTGAGCCTGCACTCAAATTGGCGACCTCGGGGATCTCGAACCTGGGTCCTCCACATCCCAGTCCGACGCTCTATCCACTGTGCCCACCTGATCAGGTGGTACAGGCAACTCCTATAGAATCAACAGCGCTTACTGCTTCCCTCATCCTCCAGGGGCTGGGTGGCCATGTTTGTACTACATTACTGTACTCCTGACCTGGGGATTGGAGCAGGGCTGATCAGCTGACCAACATCAGCCAATCAGAGCACCCTCTGTGGCACAGGTTGTAATTCTAAAAGAGGGTGCTAACTGAGGAGCTGTGGATGCTCATTCTCCCCTGTGAAAGGGCGACAGAGAAGGGAGAAGGAAGCCTCGCCACAGAGGGATGCACTCGGGCTTATGACAGTCTTTCCACCCTAAATCTTGTCCTTAATGGACATCTGGCTGCAGTGCTGCCCCTGTTGCCTTGAAATACTGAATCTTTTTGATTAATCCTCCTTTTTTTTTTTTTTTTATCATTTTTCTGAAGCTGGAAACAGGGAGAGACAGTCAGACAGACTCCCGCATGCGCCCGACCGGGATTCACCCGGCACGCCCACCAGGGGCGACGCTCTGCCCACCAGGGGGCGATGCTCTGCCCATCCTGGGCGTCGCCATATTGCGACCAGAGCCACTCTAGCGCCTGAGGCAGAGGCCACAGAGCCATCCCCAGCGCCTGGGCCATCTTTGCTCCAATGGAGCCTTGGCTGTGGGAGGGGAAGAGAGAGACAGAGAGGAAAGCGCGGCGGAGGGGTGGAGAAGCAAATGGGCGCTTCTCCTGTGTGCCCTGGCCGGGAATCGAACCCGGGTCCTCCGCATGCTAGGCCGACGCTCTACCGCTGAGCCAACCGGCCAGGGCGAATCCTCCTTTTTTTTTTTTTGCTTCATCTTGAGTGGGTTTCCGTTACCTGCAAGGGTTGGAAGAAGCTTCACGGAATAGGGGGAAATGGCTGAGGCCCTGAAGGATAAAGAGGAAATAGGGAGTGGATGGCACGGAGGGAGAATGGAGTTCCTGTGGGATAGAAGGAAGCAGGTGGGACCAACATTGGGGCGCTGGAGAGACAGGGTAAGTCGAGTTAGGAGACAGAAGAGACCACAGCAGGGTCACCCCACATGGCTGTGACCCCTGGGGTGGGTGGCGCCTGTCTTCCTTCCTTCCTTCCTTCCTCCCTTCCTCCCTTCCTCCCTTCCTTCCTTCCTTCCCTCCCTCCCTCCCTCCCTCCCTTCCTCCCTCTCATTCTTTCTTTTTAGTGGAAAATCACTTGACTTATTCTCCCACCAGATAAAAGTAGAAACCACATTTAAGCACAAATGGTAGGAGCATCAAATACATGAACTCTCTTATCAGGTCTCACTAATAATAAACCACTCTTTCTTTTCTTTCTTTCTTTCTTTTCTTTTTTTTTTTTTTTTTTGTATTTTTCTGAAGCTGGAAACAGGGAGAGACAGTCAGATAGACTCCCGCATGCGCCCGACCAGGATCCACCCAGCACGCCCACCAGGGGCGATGCTCTGCCCACCAGGGGCGATGCTCTCCCCTCCAGGGCGTCGCTCTGCCGCGACCAGAGCCACTCTAGCGCCTGGGGCAGAGGCCAATGAGCCATCCCCAGCGCCCGGGCCATCTTTGCTCCAAAGGAGCCTTGGCTGCGGGAAGGGAAGAGAGAGACAGAGAGGAAAGCGCGGCGGAGGGGTGGAGAAGCAAATGGGCGCTTCTCCTGTGTGCCCTGGCCGGGAATCGAACCCGGGTCCCCCGCACACCAGGCCGACGCTCTACCGCTGAGCCAACTGGCCAGGGCAAACCACTCTTTCTTTAAAAATAACTCTTCCCTCCCCTGGCTTTATTGAGATATAATTGACATGTAACACTGTGGAAATTTAAGATGTACAGCATGTTGATATGATACAAGAAATATTATAAAATGATTGCTGTCAGAACCTTAGCTAATGCTTCTATGATGTCACATAGGTACCATTTCTTTTTGGGGTGAGAACATTTAAGATCTACTCTTGTAGCAATTTCCAAGCATAAAATGCAATCTTATTAGCTGTAACCACCATGTTGTACCTTAGATGCCCAAAACATACTTGTGTATAACTAGAAGTTGGTACCCTTTGCCCAACATCTCCTGACTTCTCTCAGCCCCTGGCAACCACCACCCTATTTTCTGTTTCTATGAGTTCAGCTATTTCGATTCCACATAGAAGTGAGATCAAACAATATTTGTCTTTCTCTATCTGATTTATTTCACTTGGCATAATTTCCTCAAGGTTTATCCATGTTCTCACAACTGGCAGGCTTTCCTTCTTTCTCATGGCTAAATAATATTCCATTGTACATATAGGTGTGGGCAAAAGTAGGTTAAAAATATTAAATAATACAATTAATAAATAATTAAATAAAACAAGAATAAACTGTTTTATGTACTCACGATTGTAAAACTACTTTTGCTCACCCTTGTGTATACCACATCTTTCTTATCCATTCACCTGTCAACAGACACTTAGGTTGTTTTCATATCTTGTTGGCACATTCCTTAACCTCAGCTGCTGAATGTGTAAAGTGGGGGCTGATAAAAGAAACTCATTATAGGGGTGTGGGGAGAATTAAATAGGTCAATGCATGTAACACTGAGAACTGTGCCTGGCACTAAAGTACTTCATAAATCTGAGGTTTTGATTTTTATGCATTAAAAATTTTTTTAAATAGATTGCCTTTTTTAGCGAGAGAAACATCAATTTGTTGCTCCATCCATGCATGCATTCATTTGTTGATGCTTATATGTGTCCTGAGCTGGGATCAAACCCATAACTTGTCCTGTCGGGACGATGCTCTAACCAACTGAACTATTCAGCCAGGGCTGAATTTTTTATTTTTATTTGTTTATTTTTTTCCTAAAGTTTATTTTTTCGAGTTTTTTATTTTTAAATATTGACACAGCATCTGCTCTATGCTAGGCTTAAAGAATCGAGAGATAAATGAGACATGGAATCTACTCTTCAACTGGCCAGCATCCAGTAGGAACAGGCACAGAAACAAGTACTGCCAGGCCTGACACTGTATAGGACCGTGATGGCAAACCTTTTTATAAAAACCTTCCACTTGCCTGACCAGGCGGTGGCACAGTGGATGGAGCGTGGGACTGGGATGCGGAGGACCCAGGTTCGATACCCTGAGGTCACCAGCTTGAGCGCAGGATCATCTGGTTTGAGCAAAGCTCACCAGCTTGGACCCAAAGTTGCTGCTTGAGCAAGGGGTTACTCAGTCTGCTGAAGGCCCACAGTCAAGGCACATATGAGAAAGCAATTAATGAACAACTAAGGTGTTGCAACGAAAAACTGATGATTGATGCTTTTCATCTCTCTCCGTTCCTGTCTGCCTGTCCCTATCTATCCCTCTCTCTGACTCTCGCTCTGTCTCTGTAAAAAAACAAACAAACACAAAACCTCCCACTTAAAAAAAAAAACACAAAAAACCCCGTCCACTTTTGCAGTGCTGGACAAACTGGTCCCTCCCGCCCACAAATGGGCGTTCCAGCTTTCATGGTGGGCCAATTGCAGGGCTGTTTGGTTGCTCCACTAGCCCACCATGAAAGCTGGAATGCCCATTAGTGGGCAGGAGAGACCAGGTTGACCAGCACTGCAAAAGTGGACGGTTTTTATAAAAAGGTTCACCATCACGGGTATAGGATGTACTAGAGGGGGTCCAGGAACTGTGGGAGAGGGGTTAACCTGCTGGAGCACTTGTGGAAGGCTTCCCAGAAGAGGGTTTTAAAAGGTGAAGTGGAGTTTGCATGGAGAGAGGCAGGTAGAGGACATTCCATGCAAAAGGAATTGCATTAGCAAAAGGTTGGAGGCAAGAAAGGGCTTGGTGGGCTGGGTATTAGTCAGCAGGGCCTTGCGATGGAAGCATCGCGAGGGATGGTGAAGGGTAGGTGAGAGGCTGAATGATAGGTGAGAAGATACAATGAAAATATCTGACCTGTAATTTCTGGCTTACCAAGACGTTTAGAGAAAATACTTTGCCACCTCTCAGGCTAGAGAAGGAAATGACAGAGTCCTAAGAATTACCCTGAAGAAGAATTTTCACTCATTCATGCCTCCCCCGTGGACTCATCTATGCCAACTCTATCCTGGGCTCCCGTGAGGGGGAGGACACAGCATGATTTCTGGAGCTAGCAACTTTGCCCAAATCCAGGCTCCAGCTGTGATGTGTAGGCCTAGAGAGGTAGGCAGGACAGGCTAGAACCAAGAGGGGGATGAGTGTCCAAACAGGGAACATCGCGATTTAGCTGGAAGTGGGCTGTCCCAAGGCCCACTGACTCGCCATGTCCCCTGGCCACTTCTTGGGCTCCGTGCCCAGCCCTGAGCTCATACCCCTCTGTCTTGCCATGACTGTTCCGGCTGCGAGTCAGCCAACTGCCGAGCTCCCTGCTGGTGACACCTGCCACCATCTCCAAATGTTTTCTGTGGAGGCCACGCATCCTGCTCATGCCCGTGAAGCCCTGACACCTCTTCTTGGGTGTCCTGAGGGAGGGCCACCTTAGCTGTGGCTCAGGGTCTGCGTTTCTGTAGCTCTTCTACCCTATTTTAACAGGCGGCCTGTTGGTAATGATGCCCAGATTTATTTGGTCTCACCCACTGGAACAGGCTAAGCCAAGGGAATTCCAGGCCAGGGAATGAGGGGAGAGAATTCGAGGGCCAGAGCCATTTAAGAGTCCCCACGTCTTTTTTTCTCCTGAAGGCCTTGTTCCATAACACATCTTACAAAAGGCTTCACATTTTACAATAAATAAATAGAATTCTTTTATCATGCTATGTTGAAGTGCAGTTTACTTGTTGACAAAATATTAATGCATGATCAAATATTAGCTTAGATTTTCTTTTCCTTTTTCATGCTGAAGGAAATAATTTTCCCCAGGTGTCAGATGTAGGCTTTTGCCTGGGACTGTCTTTGAAAAGCCCTGACTCACAGTTTGAGGAAACTGTGGCCCAGAGAATGTCAGTCTTATCCAAGGTCATAGGGTGAATTTGGTGCTCTTAACCACATGTGCTGCCTCTGAGCATTGTAGAGGCTAACAGGTACCAGGTACTTAGCATCAGGGACGCACACTCTAAAAGCTGCAGTGGTTGTTTCCCCAAGGGGAGGGGACTCTTGGTAGATAAGTTGGGGTTGTGAAGACCAGGATGGTCAGTCTTTTCTTTGGAAAGGAAATCTATCTGTTATTCCTTAGTTCTTGGCCTCAAGGGATGGCATTCATCTTCACAGGTGACAGGCTCTGTAGTCTGGCAGGAAAGTGGGTGTAGGTGGCTTGAGCTAGAGTAATTTCAAGTTTGACCCCCAGAGTGGGAAGGGTAGAGGTCCATGGCTGGCTGCTGGGGAGAGGTGCCCAGCTGGGCAACGTGGATAGTCTTAGGATAGAGAGGGCCTATGGGACCACTCATAGCAAACATCAATGACGTTTCTGCCTTACACTCTTGTTTACATACCTCTTTTTCTGGGGAACTCATTACCTTCCAGGATTGCTCTCAATTTTGGGGGGGGGCTGATCATGAGAAAGTTTTTATTTATGCTGGCTGATACCTGCCTCCTCGAAGCTTCTCGGGTGTGCTGGTGCCGAAGGCCCCCTGGATAACCCCTTCTCCCTTTTCTCCTTGCAGTCCTCCCAGGAGCCGAGGAAACCATCCAGAACTTTCTTGTTTTCAGCCAACATGTATATCTCTCTTCTCTTTGCCCCAACCCTGACGCTCAAGGCCTTGGGCCCCTTCCATTCACCCTTCTAGGCTCCTGCTTACAACACCCCTCCCTGCTTACAGCATCTTAAATGGCTCTGGCCCTCGAATTCTCTCCCCTCACTCCCTGGCCTGGAATTCCCTTGGCTTAGCTTGTTTCAGGGAGTGAGACCAAATAAGTGGGGGCATCATTGCCAACAGGCCCCTGTTAACACACCCCTCCCCACCTGCCGGTTAGCTGGGCACTCAACACACCAAGGCACTGCCTTGGATTCTTGCCTACGTGTCCTACCATGTCCCTATCACTTCCTGACGAGGTCACAGGCCCACATGAAGAATGACCTTGGCCGAGAAGCCTTGTCAAACCCCCAGGTCTGAGCCACACTGCTCCCAGGCTGCCGTGGCACTCTGCTCGGTGCCT
Source organism: Saccopteryx leptura (assembly GCF_036850995.1). Taxonomy (NCBI): domain Eukaryota; kingdom Metazoa; phylum Chordata; class Mammalia; order Chiroptera; family Emballonuridae; genus Saccopteryx; species Saccopteryx leptura. The sequence continues at coordinate 6,526,753 of NC_089503.1, read as the reverse complement.
TTGGCACAGGTCTGTGACATCTGTATTAGGTTCCTGAGCTGCTGTAGCAAATGACCACAAACTTGGCGGGTTAAAGGAACAGACATTTATTCCGTCACAATTCTGGAGGCCAGAAGTCCGAAATCAAGTTGTCAGCAGGATTGGTTACCTATGGAGAAGGCGCAAGGGAGAATTTCTTCCGGCTCTGGTGGCGACTGGCAACCTTTACTGCGGAATGTGGGGCCCTCCGACTCCAGTCTCTCCTCGTCTTCTCGTGGTTTTCCCCTCTCCAGGTCTCTGGGTCTCTGATCTTCTCTTTTCTCTTAGAAAGACACCAGTCATTGGATTTAGGGTCCACTCTAAATTCCGGATGATCTCACCTTGAGATCTTTAATTGAATTATCTCTGCAAAGACTTTATTTCCAAATAAGGTCACACTCTCAGGTGTGGGAGCTAGGACTTGGACATATCTTTGAAGGGGGCAGAATTCAACCACAACACCATCCCACCAAGGATCAGGAACCGCATCTCCTTCCCGTCCACATCCCCATAGAAAATCCTAGTTGAAAGAAAAGAGGTCATGTTGACTAATTCAGTGACTGGATATTCAAACACTGTGCCCAGAGCAGATGCCTGGGGGGGGGGGGGCAGGGAGCTGGGTGGGATGGGGTTGCCTAGCTCTCCTGACTCTCCGGCACCAGCTTCTCTGGAAGGCTGCTCTCTGCCTGGGCACTGAGGCCAGGCTGTGAGCAAGCCATGGCCCCCAGCCATGGGGACCTGGTGGGAACCTGAGGCCATGTGGGTGCGATCCAGATTGGAGAATAAAGGGTAAAGGATGACGGGGTGGACGGTGCTGGCCCCGCAGCTGTTTTGACTCAAATAGAGGCAGCAACAAGGCTTGGCATAGGAGTCTGGGGTCACAGATGGGCCTAGGTGTCCTGTCCTGCCCTCCACAGGCTGCTGGGACCCCTCGCAGTCTCACATCCCCAACATCGACATTCCCCGGAGGCTGGTGAACATGAGCGTGGGTAGAGTCACTCCAACCCTGGGCCTCTGAGCCACAGGGGCAGACAGACAGACTGACACCCAGCAGGAGGGAAGGGGCAAGCAGACAGGTCACCCTGGGCATGCACCGGGTAGCTGGACTGGGGGCCCTCTGCCCTCCATCCAGAGCTGCCGCAGCGCTTTGAACTTCCTCTGCCCTCAGGCCGGTGGCAGCTTCCCCTGACAATGGGTCCTTTAGCTAATGCTGAGGGAGGCAGCCTAGGTGGTTCATGGATGCAGGGATCAGTAGTCCCCGAGGTGGGGCGCTGCAACATGAGAGCAGGCAGGCTGAGGCCGGCGCTGGGAGGACAACTTCCTGCCGGCCCTACAGCATGTGCACCTCCAGGCTTCCGCGGCTGCTGCCACTGCACTCCCTTATCCTGGGTCCCAAGCCGCTGCCTCATGCTCTCCACACTCTAGAGGGCAACTCTCCAAGGAGCTGTGTTGATGACAGCTACTGAAGGTGGCACCTCCTTACCTGGTATGGACAGGTGAGGCACATAAGATCAGGCAAGGTGGGTGCCCACCTCCCTCAGGCTGTGGAATGATAGATGCCTCAGTTAAGAGTAAAGGGGGGGGGGCCTGGCCGGTTGGCTCAGTGGTAGAGCATTGGCCTGGCGTGTAGAAGTCCCAGGTTTGATTCCTAGCCAGGGCACACAGGAGAAGCGCCCATCTGCTTCTCCATCCCTCCCCCCTCTCCTTTCTCTTTACCTCTCTCTCCCCTCCCGCAGCCAAGGCTCTATGGGAGCAAAGTTGGCCCAGGTGCTGAGGATGGCTCCATGGCCTCCACCTCAGACGCTAGAATGGTTCCAGTTGCAACAGAGCAATGCCTCAGATGGGCAGAGCGTCGCCCCCTGGTGAGCATGCTGAGTGGATCCCGGTCGGGCACATGCAGGAGTCTGCCTGTCTGCCTCCCTGCTTCTCACTTCAGAAAAATACACACACACACACACACACACACACACAGCAAAGGGGAGAGGGCAAAGGGGGGCAAGGGGGGTGACAAGAGATCTTCATGGGGCACAAGGGACATGATCTGGTGAGCAGATAGTGTTATATTGAGTTGCACACTTGAAACCATGTCAGCACAATAAATTTAAAAATAAATTTTTAAAAAAGAGCAAAGGTATGTTGCTCTCTCTCCTTGGAGAGAGAGGGCTCAGGATGTGGGGCCAGGGCTTGTGGGCTCCACCTGGCCAGAGATTTCAGCCCTCCTGAACTGGATTCCCCAAGAGTTAGTAACAGCATCAGCCTGGCGGGGTCAAAGGAGATAGAGAATAGAAAGTGTGGAACATGCCCAGCAGATCCCAGTGGCTGTGGCTTTTATTACTAGAATCCCTTTGTGTGTCTGGTGTTTGATCCTTATAAAGTTTCTCCCTGTATGTGACCAGGACAACCGTGAATACAAAAGTGCCCAGCCCCTCCTTCCTCCCTTGCTGGCAAGGAGGGCTTTGGATTTCAGGGTTGGGAGGAAGAGGGCTGGAGAGGCCAGAAGGAGGCCTGGCTGGACTTCACCAGGAAGGCCAGAGAGCTCGTGATTTGAGAAAAACCTCAGACACACAATGAGGCGGGGGGGGGGGGGGGTCCTGAACAGGGAGTCAGGGAAGTTTGGAGCCAGGTAGAGAGAAATCTGGGGAGCAGCAGACATGGGTAACGGAAGATGGGAAGACAGGTTTTTCGCTGTGCATCATGAATGCACTTCTTTGGCATTTTCTGGAAAGGTTTCTGGGAAGATGTAAATAACTCTATAGCCATTTAAGATGCTAGACTACTGTTTCTTCAAATATGTCAAGACAGAGTCTCCAAGTAGTGTGTATTATCCCAAAAAGAGCATCGCAAAAACTCCCCATGGCAAGCTTGTTCTGAACCACACTCTGATTTATGAGCCTTGGGTGCTGCGGACCAGCGCAGCTCCAAATAACGGTGCGGAATTAAGGAAACACACTTTGTCAGAACAAAACCGATGGGACCAGGAGGACTCCTCAAACTGCCTGGCTGTATCTGAGTGCTTCATAGCCCCAGTTTGCTTTATTATATAGACATATGCAAATCAAGGAACCTGATACAAAGTTGCACATCAAAGGCTAAGACAGGAACTCTCCCAAGGCATAAAACAGGATGCATTAGTGAAATCTACCAACATCAGAAAACAAAGAGTCAGAGGAAGGGCATGTATATTGCTTCCAGCAACCCAAGGAAGCAAGTAGAGTGGGTGCAAACACTCAGCATCAAAGCCAAATATGGAGGTGAAAGGGGGAGAATTTAGCCTTTTGCTAAGCCTTGAATCTAACAATGGCTTTTTGCCATTTACGGTCCACAACACTTGGGTATGGTGTAGAACAGGGGTCAGGAACCTATGGCTCGTGAGCCAGATGTGGCTCTTTTGATGGCTGCATCTGGCTCGCAGACAAATCTTTAATAAAAAAAATAATGTGAAAATATAAAACATTCTCATGTATTACAATCCACTCATTTCCTACCGCTCGTGTTCATAGTTAGTTGTGAGTGGCTGGAGCCAATCACAGCTGTCCTCCGGGACACCAAATTTTTATTGGATAATGCGTAATGTACACAGGTTGTTGTATGGCTCTCACAGAATTACATTTTAAAATATGTGGCGTTTATAGCTCTCTCAGCCAATAAGGTTCCCGACCCCTGGGAAGGAACAATAGGACCTTCTCTTCCTAATTAGTTGCTGTGCCCACAAGACCAACCCTAAATTTGCCTACTCCTTTTCCTGATGAAACTCTGTCCCAAGCCCCCATGTTTGCCACTTGGATCCACAACAGCTTCCTAACTCTTGGCCCTCTAACCCTGTTCCACAGAGCAGTCAGGAAAGAAGTCACAAGAATTGACATCAGTCATGTCAGTCCCTGCTCCTATCACCCCCGGCCCTGCCACTATCCACCTTCCTGACTCATCTCATCACCATCCCCTGATGCCACCTAGCCTCTGTCTTCTTGTGCAACTCAAAGGTCTCTCTGTGACCCCAGGGCATTGACACTCGCTGTTTCCTCCATCCAGAATGCCCCACAGAGTTCCAACATGTTAGGTCTAACTCAAAAGTCCTCAGAAAACTTCCTTGACCACCTAGTCACTCTCTGTCACATCACCCTGCTCTATTTTCTTCATGACACTTACCATAATCTGGCCCAAAGGATGGAGCATCTAGACTTCAAGGCAGTGCCTCTCCTGAGGTACCCGGCTCTGCAGGGGCTGGTTGCAGTTTTCCCAGGGAGTGATAAAGAATGAGTAGGGGCCCTGCTGACACCCCCAACAGGAGAGGCCGGTGAAGACGATGGCAGGCTGAAGGGATCTGGCTTCAGTTACTGGAGCTTGGGGACTTCACAATAGGCTCAAGGGAGACGATGACGCAGGCTGTGGCCTTCACCGACCAGACTGCAGCTACAACCTAGACTCCAAGTCACGTGGAACCTTCCTATCTCTGGAAATATTCAAGATCCAGAGAGCCTCTGGCCAGATGATTTATGTGAGTCATGTCACTCTCTCCAGGGCCACCGCAGACTAGGCATCTGATAGGTGACACACCTGCTGAGGGGCTTGCATCCTTGCCAGGGATCCCAGACAGGATGAGGACCCTCAAGAGGCCCCCTGGGAATGGCTTCTGTAACTTTCAGGGTCTGTGGGGGAGGCTGAAGGTGGGCTCATGTGGGTAAAGCCTTGGCCCTGACCACAGGTGCCGTTATCCCAGCAGTGTGGGAACTTTTATCTGCTATCAGTTCCCTGGTTTGCATTTGAGGCTCTAAATACCATTGCCTACCCCCTCTCCTCAACACCCACTCTGGGATCCAAGCCCCCCCATCTTCCACCAGCACTTTATTCACCCATTCATTCATTTATTCACACAACAAACATTTATTGAGTGCCAACTGTGTGCCAGGCACTGTCCCAGGTATACCACAGGGAGGAAGACAGACAAGATCTGTCAAAGTGTAGAGTTAAAAGAAGGGACTCTGGCCCTAGCTGGGTAGCTCAGCTGGAATGTTGTCCTGATGTGCCAAGGTTGCAGGTTCAATTCCTGGTCAGGGGGCATAAAGGAGTCGGCTAGTGAATGTGTGGATGAGTGCGACAGCAGATCAATATTTCTCTCTCTCTCTCCCTTTTTCTTTCTCTAAAATCGATCAGGAAATAAAAAATTTAGCCAGTTCGAAACCCTGGGTTTGCCTGGTCAAGGCACATATGGGAGTTGATGCTTCCTTCTCCTTCCCTCCTTCTCTCCCTTTCTCTCTCTCTCTCTCTCCTCTCTAAAATGAATAAAGTCTTTTAAAAAAATTTAAAAAGAAGAAGGGATTCAGAAGCCAGTCTGCCTGGATTCAAATCCTGACTGCTACTTTTCAGCTATGTGACCACAAGCAAGTTACATAACCTCTCGGATTCCCAATTGCCTTAACTATAAAATAGGATTAAGATATAAATATCTGTCTGACTGCCATCCCTTTTCCAACTTCAGAAAAATACAAAAAAAAAGATATAAATATAAAATCTCTCCATGGGGTTGGCTGAGGAATCAGTACCTTGACACACGTTAGAAAGGGCGCTTGGCACATGGCAAACATGCTGCGGGTTTGTGATAAGTAGTCCAGTGATGGACGCAGGAAACGAACTGTAAACATATAAGATAACTGCAGACTATGGCTGGTATTTTGAAGGAAATAAGCAGTGGAGTGTGGACAGGACCCTTGGTGGGGTAGTCAGGAGGGTGGGTCTCTCTGAAGAGGTGGCTTCTTATGGTGATGCGCAGAAGATGGAGGGAGCAGTCTGGGTGAGAAGAGGGAAAACGCTTTCCAGGCAGAAAATAGCTTGGCAGGTGTCAGGAACACCAGAAGGCTTGAGGCGGGAGGGGAGTTGGGTGGGTGTGGAGGACATCATGGTGGCGCAGAGAGGCCATCAGGGCCTGTGAACCACAGAAAGGAGTTTAGCTTTTACTCTGGTGCTGTGGGCAGCCACAAGAGGTTTTCACTTTGTTTTTGTAAGTTATATTGAAGTGTATCACACACACAGAAAAGTATACAAATCCTAAGTGTGCAAATTTTTACAGAGTGAACACAGCCAGGGGACTGGCACTGGGGTCAGAGCCAGAACTTGAGCAGCACCCCAGAATTCCTCACAGACCCCTTCCAGTCACCACCCCATGGTAATCGCCATCTTGACAGGTAACAGTAGAGAGTCGTTTTACCTGTTTTTTTAACTTTCTATAAATAGAATCATACAATGTGTGTTTTTGCGTCTGAGTTCTTTCATTCAACATTACAAACGAAATTCATCCACCTTAGGGCGGGGGACATCCGCTCACCCTGTTGCAGACCTTGTAGTTTTGTTTCCTCTCTCCCCTGAGCGGCATGCCACTGTGCCGATGGTACAATGCACTTCACATCCAACTGTTGCTGGCACTCACAGTCCCTGCCTTTGGTGCACATGTGTGTGCTTTTCTGTTCCTTGAAGGGTTTTTAAACTGAACTTAACAAGATCTCCCTTCACCATCACTCCAGTTCCTACATCAGCCCAGGGGGTTGACACTAGAAGGAGACCAGCCTCAAATTCACTTTTTTGCTGTCCCAATAGAACCCTGTACCTGAGTGTGTCCTTTATGTGTGGATGGTGTGTCTAACGCACCCCTCTCTCTCAAACCGGGAGCCCTGCCCTTCTTTGGGTCGTGGTGTCCTCGCATGGAAAATGGGCTCAATCATACCTAACTGCATATAGTTGTGAAGATTAAGTGGGAAATGTCAGTGAGAGCCCATGACCCAATGTCCAGCCCCTATAATTAACGTCCTTTCTCTGTCTTCTTCCAGGTCCAGAAAATGAACAGGGAAAACAAGGGCGCTCCCTGTGGACCAAGGTCCTGCCTTCTACATCAAGGAAGCCCCGTCCCCACAAAGCCAGCACAGGCCCACCTCTTCCAGAGACCGCAGCCCCAAAGGCCCAGAGAGTAGATGGTCCAGGACCACTACTGCCTTTGCACATGCGCTCCCCACCTGAAATCCTCACCCCTTTCCCCACCCCACCCAGATCCTCTAGGAAGCCTTCTAAGGTGCCTGCCATCCCTACCCTTCTGGTTACTGTGTCCATTGCACGTGGCACTGTCCCCCGCACAGCACAGCCCCTTTTAATGTGTGCGTGTCTCCCCACCAGACTGCGCTGGCAGAGTGGGACCTGTCCCCTGTTCCAGGAAAGTGTAAGATCGCCCACACTGGGCACTGTGCCTGGAGTCCAACGGAGGCGTCGTAAATATCTCCTGAATGATTCATTCACTCCTTTGGGAGAAAAAGCATGACCCCTAGGTGGTTAAGAGTATGAACTTTGAAGTCACACGGACCTGGGTTCAAGTCTTGATTCTGACCTTTGGCTCTGCCTCTATGACCTTGGGAAGGTCACTTCACTGATGAGCCTGTTTCCTCACGTAAAAAATGGAGTGAACACGACTCCCAAGGCAAATTCAGTGAGCTGATATTGGCCTACAGTAACAGCGCAATCATGGTGGGAGAGGGTAATTATCCATTCAGAGAAGGGGCCACCTCCCGCTGCTCCGCCTGCTTTCTCCACGGTTCCAAGGAGGTGCGCAGTATCCAGCTGCTTTACAGAAAAAGAAACTGAGGCCTAGAAAGGGAACAGGATAATCCAGAGAGGTAGGCTGGGGCTAGACCCCGGGCCTGAGGACTCTGTGTCCAGTGCCCCGCCAGCCTCTCAGAGGCCCTGGTGAGCACATCTCCACCTTTGTCCCCCGACCTGGGAGTGAGGAGCTGGGTTCTTAGAGGAAACTCCCGGGACTCCGAGGTGCGCTTGGGGATCTTGGCTCAGACCCAGAAGCGTCGCGCAGCTCCCGGGTGCAGAGAGAGCGTTCGGGGTTGTCACTTTAAATTAAAGAGGGAGCGGGCGGGCGGGCGAGCGCGAGGGAGCGCGCGGCGGGCTCCAGGGAGCGTGCCCGGACTGCGGCGCAGCTCCTGTCCGCCGCCCCGGCCCGGCCGAGCCCCCGGCCCGCGCCCCGCTCCTCCAAGGCGGGCTCCGGGCGACAGTGCAGGGGTGGCGCTGCAGGCAACAGCCGGGCTGGACCACAGCCGAGCTGGGCGCTGGTGCGTGCGCGCTGCAGAAGGTCGGCCGGGAACCCGGAGCCCGGAGCCGCAGTCCACGCCGGAGCCTGAGCGGCGGCTCCTCCGCGGAGCTGGGGTGAGTACGTACCGGCCGACCCCCGCATACGGCGCGCGGACGCACGCAGGGCCCCCTACCCGGGCCGCAGACCCCAGCTCCGAACACTCCTCGCGTCTGCACACCCGCGCTGGAGCCAGGCGCCCTTCCCCGGCCCGGCCACTCCGAGCAGTGCGCATCGCATCGCGCCCGCACGCCCGCCCCGCGTGTGAACACGCGCAGCTTCCCCGGCCATTTACACGCCTTCCCGGCGTCCGCGCCGCACGCACGCCCCTCATTCACAGCACCTTGACTGTCCCCACTGTGCGGAATCGCTTCACACAGCAATTCAGTCAGCTCTCCATACACTCCTCCCCATAGACCCTGGGGGTGCCCGCGGCAAGGGTGCCTGGGCTTAGAAAATGCCCCAACCCTGAGAGACATGTCGTACTCTATCGCTGGGAGGCCCGGGAGCCTAGGAAAGGATCTTCAGCCGCCATCCGATGTCACCAGCCTGGGTGGGGGGCTTGCCAGGAGCCCTTCAGAACCTTCGACGCCGGCTGCTCTTTGGTAGAGGGAACTTACGCGTCTCAGGGCCTCGGATGTAGATTTGAGCTGAGATTGGGGTGGGAGTGGACAGAACAAGAGAACCTGGAGCCAAAGGTGCCCTGAGTCAGCCAACGTGGTGACCCCACTTCCAGGGACTGCAGAGAAAGTGTGAGCCCCCTCTTCAGTCAGTGAGGCCATCTGCACCCCAAAGTGTCTGGGAAACTTACACCCTAGAATGTCAGTCCCTTCCCCTAGCCTAGACTTGATAAGTTTGGAAAGAAAGCCGCTGTTTGCTTCCTACTAGAAGTGGGGAAACTGAGGCCCAGATCTGACAGGTGATCCACCCCAGGTAACTCAACCAGTCTGGAGAAGGGTCAAGCCAAGTACCCGAGCCCGTCCTCCCCAAGATGAAACCTTTCCCAAGAAGCTTGGGAGAGTGGGGGCTCAAGCTTGGACTCTGCCTTTTGTCTTCTGGGGTGACTGGGCAGATCATTTACTGCACCTAAGTTTTCTCACCCATTCAATGGTCAAAGTAGCAGCCTCCTCAGAGGGAGGCAGGGAGGATTTGCTGAAATAATACATAGCAAGTCCTAGTGGTACCCAATAAATGCCAGTCACCACCACCCTAGCCAGTCTGTACTGTGGTTTCTGTGGGCTTTGGGGAGGGTAGTAAGATGTGATTGTCTCAGGAAGTGGGGCACGCTTGAAAAAAATTTCTGCCCTGGCCTAATAGCTCCATTGGTTAGGGCATTGTCTTGAAGCACAGAGGTTGCCAGTTTGATCCCCAGTTAGGGCACATACAGGAATAGATTGATATTCCTGTTTCTCTTTCTCTCTCCCTTCCCCTTCTTCTCACTCTAAAATCAATAAAAATAAATATTTAAGCCCAGCCTGTGTGGTGCAGTGGGTAGAACATCAACCTGGAATGCTAAGGGCACCAGTTCAAATTCCTGGGCTTGCCTAATCAAGGCACATATGACAAGCAACACGCAAGCCATGAACAAATAAAATGAAGCAACTATTAGTTGATACTTCTCGCTGCCCCCCCCCACTCTCCTCTCTCTGTATAATCAATAAATAAAATCTTAAAAAAAAAAAAGAATTTCAAACCTAAAGATCCTAATGGCCTGACCAGGCGGTGGCGCAGTGGATAGCGCGTCGGACTGGGATGTAGAGGACCCAGGTTCGAGACCCTGAGGTCGCCAGCTTGAGCGCGGGCTCAACTGGTTTGAGCAAAACTCACCAGCTTGGAGCCAAGGTCGCTGGCTCAGCAAGGAGTTACTCTATCTGCTGAAGGCCCACAGTCAAGGCACATATGAGAAAGCAATCAATGAACAAGTAAAGTGTCACAACGAAAAACTGATAATTGATGCTTCTCATCTCTCGCCATTCCTGTCTGTTTGTCCCTATCTATCCCTCTCTCTGACTCTTTCTCTGTCTCTGTAAAAAAAAAAAAAAAAATCCTAATGAGTTTTGCAGTCTGGGAGGTCAAGTTCTGCCCTGTACCCACCCCAGTCTTTCCCGTTACCTGCTGGCTTCAGAGTGAGGGGAGGGAGAAAGAACCCCTTGCTGGCCAGAGATGTGATTAGAGACACAATGAGCAAGAAAATGGGGTGAGGAGCAGAGACATGGAGCCCCATATTGCAGAGAGAGGCACAGAATTCCTGGAAAGCCATTTCTCTGACATTCTCAGGAGGGGCCTAGACTGTGGTCAATTCTGCAGCCCCGTGGAAGTTCTTCCCACCTACCTCCACCCCTGGAAAGTCGAGTCAGAAGGTAGCATGGTGACCAAGAGCCCCGGCCCAGATCCGTCACACCTTGGTGCCAATCCCCGTATTGCCAGTCCGATGCTGAGTGACTGGGGGCCCCAGCTTCCTCATCTTTAAAATCGGGGTCCATTTTTCCATTCAATCGTCAGGTCTATATTGTGTGCCTACTATGAGCCAAGCATGGTGCTGAGCACTCAGCATCTGTTGTGTCTAATTCTTATAGCATTAGGTAGGTATTGCCAGGTAGGTATGATTAAGTCTGGATTAGAACATAGAGCTCTTTTTCATGAGCATGCTCCATGAAGGTTAGGGTTTGGGGCGTTGGGGCCAGAATGAATATATATTGGGTGGGGAAGGGTGTCAGGAAGGGGACACGGATCTGAAGAACTCAGATTTGGGTTTGGGACAGCTCTGGCTCCCCTCACCCCTGCTGAGCTCCATTTCCTGTATGTCCGAAGCTGGGGAAAGCTCTGGTCACAGGCTGCCCTGGCCTCAGATATGTCATGTCAGCATCTTGTTCTGAGCCAAAGCCGCAGCCCCTCTGCCTGGCAGACCTTCAGGCTGCCGGCGGGAGCCTGCTGGGGTTGTCCTAGTCAGTGAAATGAAGGCAGGGGGTCCTGGGGGACACTGAGTAGCACCATTAAGAAAGGCACTTGAGGCAGAGCCAGATCTGGCTCGGTCTCTGCTCCCTGCTTACTGGTTAGGTGCCTTGGGCAAATTCACTGCCCTTCTCTGAGCCTCACTTTCCTGGAATTAATAATAGGATGTGCCCCATAGGGGTCTTGGGAGCAGTGAAGTCCTTGGCACAGGGGCTGTGGTTACTAATAGAAGAGACACTGGAGACTGACCAGGCAGTGGCGCAGTGGATAGAGCATTGGACTGGGATGCGGAGGACCCAGGTTCGAGATCCTGAGGTCGCCAGCTTGAGCGCGGGCTCATCTGGTTTGAGCAAAGCTCACCAGCTTGGACCCAAGGTCACTGGCTTGGACAAGGGGTTACTTGGTCTTCTGTACCCCACAGTCAAGGCACTCATAAGAAAGCAATCAATGAACAACTAAGGTGTCACAACGAAAAACTAATGATTGATGCTTCTCATCTCTCTGCGTTCCTGTCTGTCTGTCCCTATCTATCCCTCTCTCTGACTCTCTCTCTCTGTCTCTGAAAAAAAAAAAAAGAAGAGACACTGGACCCGGCAGTGGGTATGGCTGCCAAGCCCAGCTCCACCAATGCTGGCTGCATGGATGTGGGAAACTCATTTAACCTTTCTGAACCTCCCCTAGCTCATCTGAAGGCTTGCTTACCAGGCTTATGAACGAAGATGCTTCCAGAGACCATTAGGTTCTGGCAGTGAATGGAGGGGTGCAAGGCCCCAGGCCCGCTGAGCAAGTGCCCTGTCCGAAGGGGCAGAGCCTGCTCAGCTCCAGCTCGGGCTATTTTGAGGGGTTGTGGGGGATACATTCCCATTGTCAGAAGATATTCTAACTTTTTTTTTTTTTTTTTTCCTGAAGCTGGAAACGGGGAGAGACAGTCAGACAGACTCCCACATGCGCCCGACCGGGATCCACCCGGCACGCCCACCAGGGGGTGACGCTCTGCCCACCAGGGGGTGATGCTCTGCCCCTCCGGGGCGTCGCTCTGCCGCGACCAGAGCCACTCTAGCGCCTGGGGCAGAGGCCAAGGAGCCATCCCCAGCGCCCGGGCCATCCTCGCTCCAATGGAGCCTTGGCTGCGGGAGGGGAAGAGAGAGACAGAGAGGAAGGAGGGGGTGGGGGTGGAGAAGCAAATGGGCGCTTCTCCTATGTGCCCTGGCCGGGAATCGAACCCGGGTCCCCCGCATGCCAGGCCGACGCTCTACCGCTGAGCCAACTGGCCAGGGCCAGATATTCTAACTTTTAAAGGAAAACTGTGGCCCTGGCTGGTTGGCTCAGCAGTAGAGCGTCAGCCCAGCGTGTGGAAATCCCAGGTTCAATTCCCGGCCAGGGAACACAGGAGAAGCACCCATCTGCATCTCCATCCTTCCCCCTCTCCTTCCTCTCTGTCTCTCTCTTCCCCTCCAATAGCCAAGGCTCCAGTGGAGCAAAGTTGGCCCAGGCACTGAGGACGGCTCCATGGCCTCCGCCTCAGGCGCTAGAATGGCTCCGGTTGCAGCAGAGCAATGCCTCAGATGGGCAGAGCATCACCCCTTGGTGGGTTTGCTGGGTGCATCTGGTCAGGCACATGTGGGAGTCTGTCAGACTGCCTCTCCGCTTCTAACTTCGGAAAAATACAATAAAAAAAAGGAAAGCTGGAAATTCATCTTTTTTTTGGGGGGGGGGGACTTTTACCAAATTTAAATGTTGGCAACTTACTTTTTTTTTTTTTAATTATTGATTGATTTGAGAGAGAGGAAGGGAGAGACAGACAGACAGAAACATTGATCCATTCCTGTGTGTGTCCTGACTGGAGATTGAACCAGCAACCCTTACATATTGGGACAATGCTCCAACCGAGCTAGCCAGCCAGGGCATCACATTAACTTAAGACAAATGAAACACATCTGCAGGCTGGCCGTGTTGCCCACACGATTCCACAGCTCAAACAAGGGGCAAGGAGGCCTTTTGGACAAATGGCCAGGCCAAGATCCCCACAGCAAACGTTTGCCAAGCTCGACCGTATTTACTTCTCATTCCACCCTCCTGGCACCCTGATTGGGCTGTCAGGAGTCCCGTTTTACAGATGAGACAACCAAGGCTCAGAACTGGTGAGGCGGCAGATCTGTCCTCCGTCCTCTCAGGCAGATGTGCTCTGGTGTGGGAACCTTTGGCCTGGGTGTGGCTGGAGTCATTCACACCACAGAAATCACAGCTCTCAGGCAAAGGGGGGAGGAGGCTGTGATGAGGGTAACGTGGGAATCTGGAGTCTGAGCTGGACTAGCCTTGGTGGGATGGGGGCCCTTGGATGGCCAGCAGTCTGATCAGCAGACTGTCCCAGACCACGTGTACTTGCTGCAGGGGCATTCCCAGCCCACAGTGCTGGGGTAGGCCATCCCAGTGCAGCCCCACTGTCAAAATTCTGCTTGTGCCAGAGGAGCAGGAAAGAAAGCTGCTGGTATATCAGATTCCCAGCAGGGCAGAGACAGGCTGAGACCTGTGTGCTCACATTAACGCGCGCGTTGCAGTGTGTCCAGACTCCCTGCTGCCAGGAGCTAGGGCCACCTTGGGCTTGTACACAGTGCCCTATTTGATCTTCAAGTTCTCAGGAAAGTTTTGAAACCATGGACCTGCCTGCAAGTCAGGCACAAGGGTAGGATCATGGAGCTGGATGGCCTGGGTCGAACAATCTCTTAACTATGTGGCCTGGGGCAAATGACCTTACTTTCATGCCTCAGGACTCTCCTCTGCAACCCAGAGATAATAATAGTACCTATCTGTGATAGAGAATGAGATGGGGTACTCTGTAGGCAAAGTGCTTAGAGCTGCATTTGGGTGTAGGAGTGCTTGGCAGGGTTAAGATCATTATGATGATCTCCAGCCCAGGTCCCAGGAATGAGCTTCCCCTTTGAGTCAGCATCTCCCTCCCATCACCATGACAACCCACATCTCAGCGAGTGGGGGCATCAGCAGGGAGCTGGGAGCAAGGAGCTGTCTGTACGCCTGGCAGGCCTTCTCCCAGGGCCTGGTCCGCCCTGCTTCTCCAGGCCTCCTGCACTGGGACTTGAGGCACTCCCATAGGTTCTGGATAAACCTGTCTGGATCACAGCACTTCAAGTGCTTGGCTCCAAAGCCAAAGACTGGGGAGAACCCCAGGGTTCTGGAAAATGCCCAAGAAAATATTCACCCTCTGATTGGACCCCAGTCCCAAAGGGAGCCCACAGAGTGCTCCGAGGAGTTACAAACAGGCTAGCCACAGCCAGGCAGCTTTTCTTTCACACTGTGCCCGAATGCTGTTTACATTTGTTGTGAATTGGTACAACATTTAAAAATCAAGAAACTGCACAGAAACTATCCAAGCCTTTCTTTAAAGAGCCAGAAGAAGGTTTGGCGCTGCCGGACGGCCTTTCCCAGGAACAGAAACACGCTGCCCTTGCGCTGGCAAGCGCTCTACAGTTTATACACATGGACACATGGACACGCACACACATGCATGCACACACATATATACACATACACACACTACATCGCCTCCCATGTGTCCCACCTCACCTGTCTGTGACTACCTCTCTGTGCCACGAGGGAACACAGAGTTTGAGGAGGGGGTTATCTTGTCCTGACGTGTCCCTTGAGCTGAGACCTATACAACTCATCCTGATTCCTCTTTGCACCCCCACCCACCCATTTAGAATATGTCTGTGAGCCAGATTTCTTCTTAGCAACAGCAATAATAAAACGATGAGCCGTCTCTGAGTTCAGGTAATGGCTTGTATGAGCTTCCAGACCTTGGAGGGTGGGGCGGGGAGGACAGAGAACAGAATATTGCAGAAATGCAGCCTTTCCTTTTCCAGTTTAAACAAGAGCATTTGAAGTGCAGTCATGCGTCATGAGGCGATTTCGTCATTGGGTGAACATCACAGAGTGTGCTCACACAAGGCTAGGTGGTCTAGTCTACCATAGCACATCTAGGCTATGTGGTCTAGTTTATTGCTCCTTGGCTACTAACCTGTACAGCATGTTGCTGTCTGAATACTGTAGCCAATTGCCACACATTGTACTATGACATTATGATGGTTAATGAAGTCACCAGGTGATAAGAATTTTCAGTTTCCTTATAATCTTATGGGAGCATCCGCGAAAATGTGGTCCATAGTACTGTTCAGCAGGCACTCCAGGGGGCCTGCTCTAAAGCATAACAAAGAGGCAGTGCTGGTCAGCCTGTCGTTGGTAGGATGGAAGTGAGGTAGGGATGCCGAGTCAGCAAATACAAAACATGGGATGCCTGGCAATTTTTGCATTTCAAGTTAACAGTGAATACATTTTTAGTAAAAGTATATTCCAATATTTGGACATATTTATACTAAAAACTAATCTGAAATTCAAATGTCATTGGCATCTTGTGTTTTATCTGGCAACCCTGAGGTGAAGTCTCAGAGTGCTTAAATAAAGTTTTAGACACCATTTTTTTTAAATGCTATTTTATTTTTTTTGTGTGTGTATTTTTTTTCTGAAGTTGGAAACGGGGAGGCAGTCAGACAGACTCCCGCATGCGCCCAACCAGGATCCACCCAGCATGCCCACCAGGGGGCGATGCTCTGCCCCTCTGGGGCGTTGCTCTGTTGCAACCAGAGCCATTCTAGTGCCTGAGGCAGAGGCCATGGACCCATCCTCAGCGCCTGGGCCAACTTTGCTCCAATGGAGCCTCGGCTGCGGGAGGGGAAGAGAGAGACAGAGAGGAAGGAGAGGGGGAGGGGTGAAGAAGCAGATGGGCGCTTCTCCTGTGTGCCCTGGCCGGGAATCGAACCCGGGACTCCTGCACGCCAAGCCGACGCTCTACCACTGAGCCAACCGGCCAGGGCTAAAAAATGCTATTTTAAAAACCACCTACTAGACTGACCAGGCGGTGGTGCAGTGGATAGAGCATCAGACTGGGATGTGGAGGACCCAGGTTCGAGACCCTGAGGTCGCCAGCTTGAGCGCGAGCTCATCTGGTTTGACCAAGGCTCACCAGCTTGAGCCCAAGGTCACTGGCTCGAGCAAGGGGTCACTCATTCTGCTGTAGCCCCCTGGTCAAGGAACATATGAGAAATAAATCAATGAACAACTAAGGAGCTGCAATGAAGAATTGATGTTTCTCATCTCTCTCTGTTCCTGTCTGTTTGTCCCTATCTGTCCCTCTCTCAGTCTCTCCCACAAGAAAAAAACCCCACCTACTATAGGAAACTGAGATTCATGAACATAGAAAAAAGTGAAGTGTTTTCCAGGGGGAGGACCAGGGGAGAGGCATAAAGCGGGAAAAGATATATCTCACATAGGTGGGATATAAAACTGAGACTCATGACCTGACCTGTGGTGGCACAGTGGATCGAGCATCCACCTGGAACGCTGAGGTCACCGGTTCGAAAACCCTGGGCTTGCCTGGTCAAGGCACACATGACAAGCAACTACTACAAGTTGATGCTTCCTGCTCCTCCCCCTTCTCTCTCTCTCCTCTTTCTAAAAATCAATAAATTAAATCTAAACCCCCCCCCCCCCCAAAACCAGAAAAAACTGAGACTCATGGACATAAGTAAAAATGAAGTGGTTACATGGGGGTGGGGAGGAAAGAGGGACAAATATACAGAGATGGAAGATGATTTGACTTTGGGTGATGGGCACACAACACAATCAACAGTTCAGATGCTTTAGAGATGTTCACCTGAGACCGGTGTTCTATTGTTGATCAATGTTACCCCATGAAATTTAATTTCTACATAAAAATTAAAAAATAAAAATAAAAAACCACCTACTTTTGCCTGGGCCCCACTCACAGCTAAGTGTCAGCTCTGAATGACAGGCACATGGGCCCAGGGAGGCCGGGGCACAGGGTTTGGGTTGGGGACCCTCTGAAGCCCTCTCCTCTGACTCTCTCTTCCCTTCTAGTGTCAGCCGCCGCAGCGGGCATCATGGCCGTGGATGTGGCAGAACACCACCTGAGCGGTGAGTCCCAGCAGCAAGCATGCCATCTCGCAGGACCCTCCCACCAGCCCTGGGGTGCGGGGATCAGTGGGACACCAATCATGGCCCTGTTTTACTGGTAAGGACCATCAGTGACTTGCCCAAGGTCACAAAGCCTTGGGGACATGGGGCTGGGACCAGTCTGAAATCTCTTCCTCTCTCTGCTCCAGTGGCTCCCACGTAGAAGTGACCCATTTGGCTTGAGGGGATCTCAGGAGGCCCATGTCCCACTGCTCCCTAAGGACAAGCCTGTGCCATAGAATCCACTCACCAGGGCCATTCCTAGAGCCTCTCAGTAGCCAAGTGAGAGGAAACCCAGGAAGGTTGGTGTTAGATCCACAGGACATTAACCTTCGAGATCGCCCAGACCAGGGATGGCAAATACCTGGGATACAGTTCCCGCCTCCCCTGTGTGCCCGGGTGGGCACTGAGTGTGGGCATGGCGCCCTGTCCCCTTTTACAAACAGGAAGAGGGAGGCTTAGTGAGGGAAAGGGATGGTGAGTATAGGTAATGGGGTCAGGACATGAATCAGGTCTCCTGACTGGTGTCCCCATCACTCTAGTTCCTGCCCCAGCATGGTCCCCAGCCAGCCCAGGGCTGAGCTGAGGGGTGTTCCAGGGACCACCTTTCCCAACCCCCAGCCAGGGATTCTCACCTGCAGCCTCCCAGTTCCTGGCCCAAGCTCTGGTGTAGCCTTGGGCAAGTGATAAAACCTTTATGAGCCTCCATTTACTTATCCGTAAAATGGGGCAATGAGGCCTGCCCCAACGACTGCTGGGAAGACTCCATGAGCTAAACTATGTGAATTACCCAGCACAGTGGAAACACAGCTATCCCCCAACTCCAGGCCTTGCTGTTCCTTTTGCCTGGAGTTGCCTCCCTCTGCCTGGCTAAGACCTCAGATCTGCTGTGGAGGTTACCAGCACAGATCTGGAGCAAGATTGGCAGCGAATATCTCCTCTGTCCCTCACCTTCCTCATCTGTAAAATGGGGCATAATAATAGAACCTTCCTCCCACGGTTGTTCTGAGGACCCAA
This sequence comes from Saccopteryx leptura, assembly GCF_036850995.1. Lineage (NCBI taxonomy): Eukaryota > Metazoa > Chordata > Mammalia > Chiroptera > Emballonuridae > Saccopteryx > Saccopteryx leptura. The sequence goes on along the minus strand of NC_089503.1, from coordinate 6,508,605 downwards.
TGGGTTAATACACGTGAAGCGCTTGGCACAGAGCCTGGTAAACAATAAATGGAAGGGAACCTATTATAACTCCAGCTCCTCTTCTGGTCTCAGCCTTGACCTCACTTCTCTTGGGAATTCTTCCCATACTGTCCTAAGGCCGCTACAGTAAATGAATAAATAGAGTATCAATTACCGTCATTGCGCGTTACCTTCCTGAGGCTGCCCCTTCATGCCCGTGGCCCTGCCCTCCTTTCCTGTCCAGCAGGGCTCTGCTTCAGTCCTCCGCTTCCCTGGGATCCGCCCTCTCAGAGGGGGCTTTGTCACCTTGCAGGCCCCCTGCCCACATCCAGGCCCCTCTGTGCACACTGCTCAGCAGGAGCCTCTCAACGTATGCCTCTCTCTGTCCAGTCAGACAGGTGCATTTCCACCCCATCCCCGGTTCACCAGACGGACTCCCAGGACTTTCCCTGACCTCAGCAGGGCTGGCCCTGGGGCCTCTGTAGATCTTTGTTGTGGGTTTTTTTAGACCACAAATTACATTCCAGCAACCAAAGGCTTTTCTCCCAGTCCCTGCATCCTTACTTCCTGCTCTTCTCATTCTTCCCTGGTCCGCCCAGACCTTACCCATCTCCTGTGTGGTTCTTCACATCAAAACCATGTGGTTATACCAAGTCAGAGATTGATTTTTTTTTTTTTTTTTTTTGCCTCTTAACATTGCCTGAAACGTTTTTCTGCACAGTGACGTCCTAATGACTTCAGTTATTCTCAAAGGCCAATGACATTCCCTTCTAAGAGCACCAGGGCCCCCAGTCAGACCTTTAGACTGTTTCCAGATTTCTGTTGTTATAAATACAGCCTTGATGACTCATGTCAGACAGAAAACTTGTTGGGATTTTTCCCTTAGAATAAATGCCCTGGGTGGAACCGCTGGATGGGGATGTTTTGTGGCCATTTCCTTTTTCCGGATGAGGAGACCGAGCCCAGAAAGGCTAGGGCGCCTGGACTTCTCACCCCTGTGGCCTTGAGCCGATAGATAGATGCATTCTTTCACCTCTCCAGCCTTGGTTCTCTAGAAAGTGGAGGTAGGGAACCACACAGGGGGCTGCATGCTGGGTGAACACCAGGGCTGCAGGCTGGGCCCTGCCCTCCTCCAGAGTGGGTTAGTGTCCATGCTGGCTGAAGTTAGCTGGGCCCAAGGCAGCAGGGGCAGGCTGAGGCCTCCCACTGCCAGAGGGGCCTCCACTGCTCTGTGACTCCTCCCTGTGTGGCTGGGCTTCAGGGGACAAAGGCCAGGAGCCCTGCCAGCCCCCATGCCCCACCCCCTCTCTCCCCCTGGGCACTCTGAACACTCTGGGGCTTGTATACCCCCCTTTTCTTCCTCCCCTAACCCCAGCCCCTGTCACCTTGGCCTGGCAAACATCTCTCTCCTCTTTCGTATCTCAGCTTAGATATTCCTCTGGGAAGGGACATCCTTCTCCAGCTCCAGGAAGCCCTCCTGGGCTGTTCCCATCACTCTGATTTGTCTGTTTGCCTACCCCACCCCCTAGACAGTGAGCTGGGCCTGCAGCTGACTCCCTCCACAAGGTGCTCACACACAGGAGGTGCTCAGTGGATGTGCCATGAGAAATGCCCTCCCTACCTCTCTGTGCCCTGCTACTCGGGGGACTGCACTGGGTGGAGACCTGGTGGGGCAGTGGTTACCTCTGCTTGCTCTGTAGTCTGGCTGTCAGAGTTGGAATCCCAATACCAACCCCTTCCTGGCTCTGTGACTTTGGGCAAATTCTTTGTATGTCTGTTTCCCCATTTGAATTGAGCATAGAGGCAACACTAAGAATGGTCAAGGGAAGTGTACTTGCCAACAACAGTGTGACCTTCTACAGAATGTGAAGCGTGAACCACTATGGCTCTTTTGGGGGCCTGCAAAGCCAGGCTCCCTTTTAACATGCACAGACTACCACGTGCCAAGCATTGTGCTAGGTGAGGACCCACCCACACAGTTAAGGAAGAGACAGTCAATTCCTGTGTCTGGGGCTGGGGAGGCTCAGATAAGGAAAGTTATTTACTCTCAGTGAACAAACAGCATTTGATTATCTGGATTTGTCCCCAAGCCCTGCACAGCCTGCAGTCACCTCTCACTTCTGGCTGAGATATTTTTTTTTTCTTTTTTGGTAACAGCTTGATTGAGATAAAATTCACATACAAATTCAGCCACTTAAGGGCTACAATTCACTGGGCTTTAGTATATTGTGCAGCCATCAGCACCATCACTTTCCAGAGTATGTTCATCGTCCCAGAAAGAAACCCCCTGGTCTACCTTCCTCCGTGTGCCCCCAGCCCTGACCATCACAAACCTACTTTCTGTCTGCCTGGATTTGCCTGTCTTGGACATAAAGTAGAATCAGAGAACATATGGTCTGTCATGTCTGGCTTCTTTCACTTAGCATAAGGTTTTCAAGTCAACCGTGTTGTAACATGTACTAGAACTGTGTTCCTTTCTATGGCTGAACAATATTCCATTGTGTGGAGAGACTACATTTTATTTATCCATTCATCCATTGATAGACATTGGGTTGTTCTAGATGAGGTTTGCGGCAAAAAATGGGATCATATTTTGTTTCCCAATCCCTTTCCTCTTTCCCCAGACCCCAAAAGGCTCCTTGATTATCTAGAAGCAGGAGGTCCTCTGAAGGCTGAGGTCCGAGAACTCAAAGAGGCAAGAGCAATCCTACTTGTTTACAGCCTAAAGAATATATAAAATTGCTCACAGCTCTTCATCTGTTCTAGTTAGGTGTCCCTCATGCTAGAAATGTCTGTTTTCGTGGGAAAGAGGATTAAAGCAGAAATCACAGAGAGTGTATTCTTGTTCAACCCTGGATCCCCAGCTCCTAGCACCTACCCTGCCACATAGAAGGCACTCAGTAGATATTCATTCAGTGAACAAGTCGGTGCTAAACCATCGGGTCCCTGGGTGGGGGTCTGTCACCACCGAGTCCCCCCCCCCCCCCCCCCGGCCTACTAATGAGAGTCTGCTTTTGCCTTGTAGTCATCAAGAGCCCACCTGAGTGGGAGGTGGGCGTCTATGCCGCGGGGGCCCTGGCACTGCTGGGCATCGCAGCTGTGAGCCTGTGGAAGCTCTGGACATCAGGGAGCTTCCCCAGCCCCTCCCCGTTCCCCAACTACGACTACAGGTACCTTCAGCAGAAGTACGGCGAGACCTACGCAGAGGCCAGGCAGAAGGTGAGGCGCTCCGCTCTGCTCCGTAGGTGCGCACGGAGCGGTGTAGCCACGCCCCCGCCATCTGCTCTCAGGATCCGCCTCCACTCCCTCCCCATCTAGCCTCCTCCTGCTTAATTTTCTCCGGGAACGGAGGCCCTCACTCTTTGGCATATCTCAACCCTATCCCGGTGCTAGAGAATCCCTGAATACCTGTCGAATGAATGAATGAGTGAATGGTTTCACTTTTTAAAACTATCCTGTGAAAAATATAGGAAAATATAAATAAGAAGGAAACTTCTCCCAATACCACCACCCAGAGGCAAGAAAAAGTTCATTGTTTTTTAACTATTAACATTTTGAGGCCCTGGCCAGTTGGCTCAGCGGTAGAGCATTGGCCTGGCATGTGGAAGTCCTGGGTTCAATTCCCAGTCAGGGCACACAGGAGAAGCACCCATCTGCTTCTCCACCCCTCCCCCTCTCCTACTTCTCTGTCTCTCTCTTCCCCTCCCCCACAGCCATAGCTTGAATGGTTTGAACAAGTTGGTCCCCGGCACTGAGGCTGGCACCATGGCCTTGTCTCAGGTGCTAAAATGGCTCAGTTGCTGAACAGCAGCCCAGGATAGGCAGAGCATCACCCAGTAGGGGGCTTTCCAGGTGGATCTGGATTGGGTGCATGCAGGAGTCTGTCTCTGCCTCCCTGCCTCTCACTTAATTAAATTTTTTTTCAATTTATTTCTTTTCAATATTTTTAATCTGCCCCCCCAGTCTTTTTTCTGTGCATAGTTTTACACAATGGGTGTTGTTTCTACCTAGAACTGTAACCCTTGCTCTTCTCATCTCCCTTATAACTGAAGCATTTTGCCACGTTCTTGAACAACCATTGTAAATATCATTTTAAGATTCCTTTTTATGTATCTACCATAATTTACTAAATGCCATTATAAATGATGTCATGAGTGTTTTATAGGTAAAACTTTGTCTTCATTGGGATTATGTGCTTTGAATAGCTGCCCAGATGTGGAATTGCCGTAGCTGGGAGCACATTTACTGGGCTCTCGGCATCTACTGCTGAGTGTGTTTCATCATTTGATACTTGGCTGAGAATTTTTCTAACATGATGTAGAGCCCCAGAGAGCACAGCCAGAATCTGTCACCAGATACGCGTTCCACATGCTCACTCATTTGGGGTTTTGAAGGGGACTATCTCTTACCCTGTTGGAGGGACTGTAAATTGACACAACTTTTCTAAAGAGCATTTTTTTTTTTTTTACAGAGACAGAGAGAGAGTCAGAGAGAGGGATAGACAGGGACAGACAGACAGGAACGGAGAGAGATGAGAAGCATCAATCATTAGTTTTTCGTTGCTCGTTGCAACACCTTAGTTGTTCAATGATTGCTTTCTCATATGTGGCTTAACTGCAGGCCTTCAGCAAACCGAGTAACCCCTTGCTCAAGCCAGAAACATTGGATTGAAGCTGGTGAGCTTTTTGCTCAAACCAGATGAGCCCGTGCTCAAGCTGGTGACCTCGGGGTCTCGAACCTGGGTCCTCTGCATCCCAGTCTGACGCTCTATCCACTGCGCCACTGCCTTGTCAGGCTCTAAAGAGCATTTTTGCGACAAGCAACAAACACTTTCCAAAAGACTGTGATCTCTAAGTCAGGATTTTAAGAAAGCTACTCAAGGCTGCATTATTCATATTTGAAGAAATAGAAGCAACATAAATGTTCAATAGGAGGGGAATTATAAAATAAATTATAGCTATTCACTCAATGGAAAATTGGGAGGGGCAATTAAAAACTACAGTAATGAAAACTATGTAGCTACAGGAGAGATGCTTGTGGGACAGACGCTTTTGTTTTCTCAAATCTTATGAAGGTCAGTTTAGACCAAAGAAAAATTGAATATTATCTCAGGTTGCAAACATTATTTGAAAACTTCCTTTGAGGCTGTTTGATCATCTGTGGAGTAGCTGTGCTCTAGTATTCTGACCCCTTCCCCTTCTCTGGACACCTAGATTGCTAACTATCTTTCCTTTTTATAAACATCACTGCAGTGAACCACTTTCTGTAGGGAAGTCAGTCCCTATAAGGGAATATTTTGAGAAAACGCTCTCTTACGTCCTGATTAAAGAGAGAAAACTGAATGACATGAAATAACATTAAACAAGGGCCTTCTGAACTATGACATACCCTGTTTTTGTAAAAGGGGAACTTGGAGGTGCCTCGAAGGAGCAGGGATTCCTTGTCTCTTTGCCGTCTCAACACCGTTGCCCCTGTGATGCTCCCATGTCCCTTTTCTCACCCCCAGAGAGTGCCTGCCTGGAATGTCCAGCGGGCCAGCACTCGGGGACCACCCGGCTGCAAAGACAGCCTCAGCATGGAGGACACCTTTGAGAGCATCAGCGAGCTGGGTCCCCTGGAGCTGATGGGCCGTGAGCTGGACCTGGCCCCCTACGGGACCCTCCGGAAGTCGCAGTCAGCTGACTCCCTCAATTCCATCTCCTCCGTGAGCAACACCTTTGGGCAGGACTTCACGCTGGGCCAGGTGGAAGTGAGCATGGACTACGATGCCGCCTCCCACACCCTCCACGTGGCCGTGCTGCAGGGCAAGGATCTCCTGGAGCGGGAGGAAGCCAGCTTCGAGTCCTGCTTCATGCGCGTCAGCCTGCTGCCTGATGAGCAGATCGTGGGCATTTCCCGGGTAAGCGGGGGCTGCCAGGCGGGTGGGCGGGGCAGAGGTGTGCTCCTGCTCTCCGGAGGCATCCCGGGGCAGGACAGTCTGCAGAGCCAGGCAGGATCAGAGGAGGGTGCTGGACAGTGGACTTGGATGCTGGTGCCAGAGCCTGAGGTGCTGACCCCCTCTGTGTGCAGTTCCCAGCGTTCCTGCCACGTGAATCCAGTGTGTGGTCACTGTCCATTTCCACAGCTTGGGGCCCTGACAGGAAAGGGATGACATACTCAAGTCAGCTGATTTGAGGAGAGCTTAATAACAGGACTGGTAACCATGCTGTGGGGGTAGTGTATAGGGTGACCCAAGGATGGTTTGGTACCCTGGTCTGAAAAGATAAGGGGAAAGAGAGGTTACCAGACCCAAAAAGAGACAAGTATGTAGAGAAGGCCACCTTGATAGACGCTGTGCCCTTTGGCCAGGGGACACGGTCGGCCCACAGCAACACTGCAGAGGAGCTGGGGGAATAAGCACTCTGACCTCCAGCCTCTGCCAAGTAACTACCACTGGCTGGCTGACCCCGCCAGAAGCCAGAGGCCAAGGGAACGAGCTGATGTAGCCCATAGAGGTCAGCTCCTGGGGCAGAAAGCGGGGTGGAGGTAACCCAGGAAGGGCAAGGAGAGGGACCCAGCACACCCTGCCCAGGCTACCCCCAGTGTCCCTCCACTTTGCCAGAGGGAGCGAAGCCTCCATGAGACACACCCTCCTGCCCAGCACCAGCGGCCAGGAGCTCCAGGCTGGTCGGACAGGTCCAGATGCCGTGGCTGGAAGTCCTGAAGTGGTTAAGGTCAGCACACCATGGCTTCTGACCAGAGCAGGAGGAGCCCGAGGACCCACAGGACCAAGTGGCTCTGACTCCTCAAAGACCCACCTGTGTCTGGTCACCTTTTACCATGCTGAAAATTGGTTGTTCCTCGGTGGTGCGGACTGTCATCCCTCTCCTGCCTCCCGCTGATCCCCTCATTCTAGAAGGGTCTAAAACTGACCACCAGCCATGTGCATGTAGGGCCCAAAACAGGGCAGCCCAGCTTCCGAGAGGCAGGTCAGTGGTGGTTAGGAGCCTGGCTGCCCAGGTTCGAATCCTGGTCCCCTACTTCCTGGCAGTGTGACCTTGGGTAAAGTCACTTAAGCTCTCTGCGACTATTTCCCCATCTGTCAAATGGGCATCATAATTCTTGAGGAGGGGATGTGTTCATATATACAAACTGCTTTGTCGGGCCCTTGGTAAACACTCAACAGATCGTCTGTCAGGACTGTGAAGTATTCCTGTTGAGCCCGATCCACACTGCCTGTGGCCAAGGCAGCCTGGAGGACCCTGAGTAGTTCTGGACACATCCCTTGAGAGAGGACATTGGCAGACAGCAGCTGCCACTGCCTGCTGTGTGCTGAGAACCTGGTTCTCAGGGCCCAGCACATCCACAGTTCTCTCATTACCCTAATGTGATGGATTGAGGGCCGCATACAGATGAGGAAACTGAGGCTCAGGAAAGTGCTTGGCCCAAGACAATCCCAGCAAGTGAGCAGGAGACCTGGAACTCGACCCCGGGATTCCCACTTCCTCCCCACCATGTGCTCATAAAGCACAATGCAAAGCGACCGGCTGGTCGGGGAACCTGGGCCCCTGTGGGCAGGGGACAGCCAAGAGGCTGGCTTGGCCCAAGGAAGGGGAAATGGCACGAAGACCACGAGGAACCTGAATGCCCAGGGCCGGACCAAGAGGTAGGCCTTTTCCTGCGGGGTAAGGAGCCCTCGCTTCTCGAGTAGGGGACTGATTGGGTGGGGAATGTAGCTCCCTGGAGCCACATAAGAGGAACTTTCCCACAGCCCAGGCAGGCACCAGGTGTGGTTCAGAGAACCTGGAGGTGCTGGTGGACTTATTCCCATGAAGGCAGGCTTCTTACCTCCTGGCCCAGCCGATCCCAGTGAGTGGGTAGCTGCCCCAAGGTTGAGCAGCCCCCAGCTTTGGGCGAGGAGCCAGGAATGAGAGCGCCTCTCTTTAAATATCGCCAGGCAGTGACTAAGGCAGCCCCGCATGGAAGGGGGGCAGTGCCCGCGAGTGCACCTTCCCAGGGGCCTGCCCACGCTTCCTGGGAGGAGGCCAATGGCACCCACCAGCAGGATGGGACTTGGAGATGGAGTCAGCACAGCGTTGCCTAGTCATTCCGTCTGTCTGTCCATACACCACAACGTTCAGACAGTCCTGGGCCAGGCTGGGGGCGGGAGGGGCTAGGCCATCCATGGCTCTCAACTCCACAGACAATTAGCCACACTCACCGCATGCCTGGCCCAGGGCCGGACTTGAACACATGCAAGAAGTACTGAGACCAGCTCAGCTAGTGCGTTGTGAGGTTTCTGTGGAGCCATGGGCACTGAGGATGGGACTTGGTTAGGGGCAGATTGTAGAAGCTTCGAATGCCAGGCCACCAGATTGACCACCACTGAGGGGAGAACAGGGAGGCTGTTAGATCATCACGGCCAAGTCACCAAAAGAAGGATCGGCATTGGAGTTGTGGGGACAGCAGAGCCAGGATGCTCGCCCAGGTTCTGGACTCTCCATCCAGTGCTCTCCCCCTGCCATGGCCGGCAGGACCCTGGCTGCCACCCCTCCCCAGCTTTGAGGTGCCCTCCATGAGCCTTTCTCTCTGCAGATCCAGAGGAACGCCTACTCCATCTTCTTTGACGAGAAGTTCTCCATCCCCCTGGACCCTGCAGCCCTAGAGGAGAAGAGCCTGCGGTTTTCTGTTTTCGGCATTGATGAGGATGAGCGGAACGTCAGCACGGGCGTGGTGGAGCTGAAGCTCTCTGTCCTTGACCTCCCGCTGCAGCCCTTCGGAGGCTGGCTCTACTTGCAGGACCAGAATAAGGTGAGTCTGCCCACCTGTCCACCCATGAAGAGTGACACACACACACACATGCACACACACACTTCAGAGGAGGGCTCCACTGTCCTCTGCGGCAGCCTGGACACCAGCCTCATGCAAGAATATCCATGTTACCACATGCAAATGAAAAGCACCCCGACCACTGTACATAGCTCATCTACTGCTCGTGCCTCCAAACCTGCAGGAACTCCACGCCTACAGAGCTTCTGTTAGGGAAGCTCTCCTCTGGCCATGACGTGAATTATTTCAGACAGCAGCCAAGATGTTTATTTTTTATAAATGGAAGAGTGCTTGGGGAGCATTGCTGTTATTTCAGCAAATGATCTACTAATGCCAGGCCATTTGGACCTCTATGTATCACTCCCACAGAATGTCTTTCTTGGCCTAGAATGAGGCAGTATAACTGCATTGGGATGCTGCACTGAACAGGCCACCGCTGGCCCTCTGTCTAAGGCAGGACCTGTCCTGTGGGAGGGAGGGATGACACATGCCTCATGGAGTGGGAAGGGGGGCTCCTTTCTCAATCCCACCAGTCTGCTGCCCTGGTAGAGGGGCCCCAAGAACAGCAAGTTCTCAGTGGAGAAGGATACCTCTGTCTTTCCCTGGACACGTCAGGGGACAGAAGCCCTCTGAGCCACACCCCTGTCCTCCAGGCCGCCGATGCTGTGGGTGAGATCCTGCTCTCCCTCAGCTACCTGCCCACAGCCGAGCGCCTCACTGTGGTCGTGGTGAAGGCCAAGAATCTCATCTGGACCAATGACAAGACCACAGCAGGTAAGGTCCCGCCAGCTGCCTGGCTCCTCCGGGGGGTTGGTGGGAGCTGTGGTCCAGCTGCTGAGCCCTGGGCATCTGGACACATCTGAAGGTACGGGGCACAGGGCCAGGCCCCCCAGCCCTGGCTTCGGCTGAGCTCAGGAGCCATGCATGGTGGAAAGATGAATCTAGCTGGGAAACCGTGGGAACACAGAAGGAGGCAGGGAGCCCCTGCAGGCGGAGAGCTGGGAGGCTGGGAGGCTAAGAGCCGAAGGCTGGGGCACTGGGAAGGAACCAAGGTGAGCACCCACTGCCCAGAACTGGAATTCTTGGTGGAGGCTCCATTCCCAGAGATCAGACTGCATTCCAGATCCCAAACGGGGACTAGGGCCCCTGGGTTGCTGTGGGTGCCAAGCAGGACCCAGTGTCCCAGGTCTGCAGGGGACTCTAGTCCCAGGGAACTGAGGACAGAGGACTGGGGGAGCCCAACCTACTGGAACCTGGGGGGACCCGGGGTCCAGGCGGGCACAGCAAGGATAACCAGTGGGCGGTAGGTGACAAGCAGACGGAGACTTGTTATTTTAGAGCCCCATATTGTTGAGTCAAACCCTGCTGAGCGGGTGCCGGGTGACTCAGCGCTGACGTCTGCGCTCGGGCCATTTATAGAATGAAAAGTGGTGGGTTGGCCAAGTCCCCCGAGCGTCGTGTGAGGGGAGCACACATCTGGGTTGGGAGGCACGCTGCCCGCGTCTGAAACCCAGCCATTCTCCTAACTCGGACTTGAGCCTGTTTTCTCGTCTGTCAACCAGGAAAGAAATAAAGGACCAGTGGCTGGACTGCAGGAGAGGATGGCAATAGTGAAGTTTGGGGGAGTTTAGAGCCAGTGGGCCCCTGGGATGGGCAGAGCTGTGCCAAGTGAGTATGGCACCGGCCCTCACCTCCACCCTCTCACCTACCCACCCCCTAGACCCCTACGTCAAGGTGTACCTGCTGCAGGATGGGAGGAAGATGAGCAAAAAGAAGACAGCTGTGAAGAGGGACGACCCCAACCCAGTGTTCAATGAAGCCATGATCTTCTCGGTGCCAGCCATAGTGCTCCAGGTGCGGGGGAAATGGCACGGGGGGTAGGGGCAGGGCCCGGCCAGCCCTGGGGCTCTGGGGCCATTTCATCCCCTGCAGCCCCGCTGCTCGCTGCTCGGAGCTCTGGCGCATGCTGATGCTTTGCCTCAAGCCATGTAGTTGAGAAGCATTTTTGAGCACCTGCTAGATACCAGCCCGATGGTGGGTGCTGGGGACACAGGCACTGCCTCCTTGGTGCTTACGAGGGACAAGCAGGAAAGTCTTCAGGCAATCCTAATCAACGGAGGGCATGCCAGGCGTGGGTGGTCAGGGGAGGCTTCTGCAGAAGGGCTCAGCTAAGCTGAGGTAGGGAGAAGGCAGCTAGTTCCCAGTGGAGGGAACTGCAGAGACCTGGACATGAGCCAGCACTAGCCCAACGGCACAGAGTTCTGCCCTAAGTCTCCAGAGGTTCTACCTGCAGAGGGGCCCTGCTGAGCTCCCTACACTCCCATGGCCTTCGGGAGGTGACCCCCTCCCAGCACAGATGTCACAGACCCAGGGTGGGGGAACTGCAGAGGATTTGGCCCGAGCCATGCCAGTGGTCCTGCTTGCATGCCTCAGAGGATGGGGAATTCACCACCTCTCCTCACTCCCACCTTCCATCCTGGGGCATTCCTAACAGTGAGAAAGTCCTTTTGTACTTTGAGCCAAAAACTGCCTCTTAGCCCTGGGGCTGCGCAGAAAGCTACTTAATCTCTCCCCCACGACACCCTAAATATGAAAGCTCAGAGTTCTGCCTCAGTCTGCATGATCCTATTCCAAGCAAACATCCCAGCCTCTCTGGTTGGTCCTGGATGTCGCTACCTTGCCCTGCCACCCATCTATCCCTCGCTCCCCCCTGGGTGGTCATAGTATCGCTACACCACAGCCTCCAGGGATCAGAGCCTTCTTGGAACCAGGGGGAGAGGGGTGGGAGCGAAGAGGACATCAGGCAGGGTTCTAGTTTCAGCTTTACTACTTTGAGCTCAGGCAAGTTCTTTCCCTTCCTCAGTCGAGTCCAACCTGCAGTTATATTAGGAAGAACAGCCCACGTTGTAACTCTCTGTGTATAGGCACCTTTCTAAGTGCCTTACATTTTAACTCATTTTGTTCCCAGAACAGGTAGGGACTACTATTATCACGATTTTACAGATGGGGAAACTGAAGAAGGGATAACCCAGGTCACTGTTCAAGGTCACACAGCAAGGAAGTGGAGAGGCCAGCATTTGAACCTGGCTATCTGGTGCTGCTGCGGTGTAGCGAGGCAGCAACAGAGCCTGTAGGGTTAGGCGGGTCAGAGGTGAGGATTCAGTGGGCCATGCCTGGTACCACACTGAGTCCTGGCGTTTGTGGACTGGGCCCCAGGAGCTATGGAGGACCTCTGGCACTGTCCCTGGTCCCTACTACCCATTATTACTTCTTCCCCAGGACCTGTCTCTCCGTGTGACAGTGGCCGAGAGCAGCAGTGATGGCCGTGGGGACAACGTGGGCCATGTCATCATCGGGCCATCAGCTAGTGGCATGGGTACCACACACTGGAACCAGATGCTGGCCACGCTGCGCAGGCCTGTGTCCATGTGGCACCCAGTCCGGCGAAACTAGCAGTGGGGGCAAGGCCAGGGTGGGCACTGGTGCTGCCTGGAGCCTGGCACAAGCTCTGGTGTGACACCCTTCTCCATTGTCCAGCTGGAGCCATGAATGCTGGGGTCCCCCAGTGGACTCCCCATGAGCCATATTGGTCCCTCTCTCTAGACTGCAGTGGGGGAACAGGCCCAGGCTTTCTCCCACTGAGGACCCGCTGTAGCTGGGCACTGGACTATTGTTCTCCCATTTTGAGATCCCGAACAGGTCCGTCCCTTGGCCTGGGGTGACCTTGGCCTCTCAGAGCTCCCCATACCCCACCCTGGCTTGGAGGCCAGTGCCAAGCTGGGCATATACTGGAACAAAGCAAGTCTTGGGGGCCAGGCACCTGGGTCACCAGCGGACGTGACATGAACAAGACACAGACCCCTAGGTTGCTAAGAAGACAAGATTCCCTGTCCTAGTGGTCGGCTCAGTGCTGAACGGTGGCCCAGCCAGGTGGTCTCAGGGAAGGCTCTAGCGGCTGGAGGACGAGATGGGAGCTGTGGTCTGAGGGGCAGTGAAAGAACTGAGAGTGTCCCAGGCAGGCAACCCCAGCTCAGCATGGCAGGGACGTGACCTTCCCCACACACAGTCCTCAGCCCACTGTGGTGGACACAAGGGCCTCTCTCCGGGCAGGAGAAGAGACCAAGAGACCAGGCCAAGGAAAGGCCCACAGGCCACCTGGGACACTGGCTCTGGAGTCATTCTATGAAATCTACTCCCTTGAACCATAACCCTTACAAGGCCCAGAGATCCACAGAGACCCAGACCCAGGTCCCTGCATTCGGTTCTGTGTGCACTGCACATTGGCTCCACGGCGTCCAGTGGAGTCCGGCCAGGCCAGGCTCTGTTGGGAAGAGGTGTCTCAGCCTGTGAGGGACTGGTGGGCGATGGGACAGCCAGGACATGGGCTGCATGGTGTCTGGTGGGGAGGCCTCTGTGGGCTGCAGGCCCCTGAGAGGACTCGGTGGAGCAGGAGACCCTTGGGCTGGGCCACGGAGAGAGAGGCAGCCTGTGAGGGGCAGTCGAGGGGAGGGGGTCAGGATAGAATGTGGGGCTGGGGAGGAAGTGGCTCTGGGGCACAGTCCCCCGTGCAGATCCTAAGATGAGGCTTCAAGGGCGAGGGGTCTATCAAGGGAGAGCCCCCAAGAGAGACCTGTAAGAGAGAGAGGGAAGCCGCGAGCAGCAAGCAAGTTGTCACTTCCAGAGTCTAGTGTCAAGCTGGTGGCTTGAGGAAGCCGGAGGGTGACTGGCACCCAGGGGGGTCCTGCCCAGAAGTTAAGGGGCTGGGCTATCTTACCCCCTCATGGATCACCTTGGACCACCGTCTCACCGCCCGCTGGAGAAAGGGTCTGTGACTGAGGGGGCCCCACCCACCAGAGGCAGCCCCGCAGAAGCAGGCAGCTGTGCGCCCCACCAGCTGAAGGTTGGCTGTCCCTGCGGGTTCGAAGGGACTGGGGACTGGATAGGGGGCAGTATCTACTGCATGGAGCCACTCACGGGTGAGCACATGGGCTCCTGGGCTGGCTGCCTGTGGCCCTGGTGAGCCATGGAGACCCAGGCCCACCAGTTATCCCCTATGATGTGGCAGGAGGGGTTGGCTGCAACTCAGTGGGAGGCCCAGGGTAGCATTGGGATTAGAGGCAGGACTGTGGCTTTCCCCACCTACCGCAGCTATGGCCCATCCCTGAGGCCAGGCTGGCTGCCTGTGGCCAGCACTGGGAGGTCTGCACGGCACGGGCCAGCACAGGACCCCGGGACATGCCGCTGGCGAGCCTCTGCAGCCTGGGAGACCCCAGCTCTTCCCACCCCAGTGGCTGTGCTGTGCAGGGCCATGACTCCCCTCCCGCCCCCCTCTTTCCTTCCCTCTAACTGCATGAAATGTTGACTGTGCACCTGGGATGGGCGTGGTGGGGACTGAGTATGCTGACTGGAATGATTCTAGAACCAAAATAAAGCTGGGGCAGGAACGAGGGGGCTTCCAGGGAGCCCTGCTCGGCCCGAATCACCTTCATCTCTCCTTCAGGAACCAGGGACTCGGGCCTCTGCCCAGCTTACTGCTGCTGGGTGCCCAGAAGGAGGGGTAGGCCCTGATCTGGTTGGGGAGACCATGGCAAGGACCGATGCCATCAGGCTTCTGGGAAGCTCAGAGAAGGGGCCCAAAGCCAGGCCTGGTGGGGAGGGTGGCGGTAGGGAATATCAAGGAAGGCTTCCCAGTGGTGTTGCTGACCTAAGTCTCCAGGGCATGAAGTGCCATAAAGCCGAAAAGGGTGGATAAGGCCCAGAAAGCATTCCTGGCAGAGGGACCAGCATAAGAAAAGGACAGGAGTGGGCACAAATTTGGCCAATTTATCGACCTTGCTAGAGCCAAGTTAGGGGAGGGTGGGGGAGAAAAGAGCCGGAAGAATGGCTTGCGGGGAGAAGGGCCGCACAAGGCAGCGAGCGCAGTGCCCGGCCTGCCACTCTGCCACACTTAGAGGGAGGTACTGTGTCATCTCCTTCTTTGCAGATACGGAAACTGAAGCTCAGAGGTTAGGTAACTAGCCCAAGATCGCACAGCCTGAAAATCTTAGAGCAGGCATTCAAGCTCGGCTGTCTGGCTCCAGAGCTCATGCTCCTAACCACTGCCCGCCGCAACTCCTCAAGAGTGGGGCTGGGCGGCAACAGAGATGGCCCTCTGGGTCCCAGGCTGCTCTGGGTTCTCCCTGCCTCCCCCTTCCCCCACCCCAGCCTCCCCCGAAAGATCACGGCAAGCATGGAGGAGGGGGTCTGGGTGGGCATTCCCAATATCCCCCAGGAGGCTGGCCCCCAGCCAGGCCTGACGGTGAAGAGCTTCTGTGGACACCCCCCCCCCAACACAAGAAGGACAGAGGTAACCAATGAGACAGGCAGGAGCCCATGACGGTTGACATCAGGGAAAGCCTCCCAGAGGAGGTAGAAACATGAGCGCTGGCTTTGCAGGGGGCAGACTACACCCTTGGGAGGAAGAAGAGGGGCCTCCAGGCAGGGGAACTGCCCACCCAGGGGTTGCATGTATCTGGGTAGCAGAGACCAGGTGCTGGGGAGGCTTGTGTCGGGCTGAGGCCGGGGCTCCTGGTGCTATTGACAGCGAGGAGCCACAGAGGAGTCCTGGGCAGGAACAAGTCACAGGAGGGAGGCAGGACGGGGAGCCCCCTAAGCAGTTCTGGAAATGAGGGACATCAGCAGGCTGCTCTGGGTCAGTGAGGAGCAGTCCAGGCTGCCTTTAAGTGTTAAGTTCCTTCTGCGCGCTCGGTTGAAGAGAAGTGTTAAGTTCCTTCAACTGGGCCCCAACCCAGCTGCTCCCATCTCTCCCTGCCCCCCTTCTCCCTCATCTTGCCCCCACTCCAACTTCAGGCCCATGGGCCTGCCTTGAAGGTCTCAGGCCCCCTCTGTCTGGGAGCTGTCCAGGATAGGCTGAGCCCCGCCTATCCTGAGCTCCACACCGGGACAGGTGTGGAGGTTGCTGACCTGACCAGCAGCATTGGCCAGGCCAGGCCTGCGTGTGCGAGGGGCAGGACCAGCCCATTTATCACCCACAGTTGACAGCAGCTCCAAACTTCCCTTCCTCTCCCCTGCCTGCGGTCGGTCAGGACTGCCAACACCGGAAGCGAGCGACAATCCAAAAGGCTAAATAAACACTAAAGCTGGGCCACAAGGCTCCCTCACACTCTGCCCGCTCCCACCCCGTAATCAACCTTCTCGTCCCACTCAGAAGCATCAGTCATGGTGAGGCAGGAAGGGGAGGTGGGGCAGAGGACCGCATCCCCAGCCCAGGGCTCCACTCACATGGTCGCCAGGGTTGAGTTGATCTGGGGGGCCCAAAGAAGAGAACTTGCAAGAAGAGGCCCTTCTGGGTTCGGCCTACCATAGACCTAGGTCTGCTGCTTACTTGCTGTGTGACAAGTCCCTTCCCCTTGAGAACTTCCGTCTCCCTATTAAAGAACAAGCAAATTGGACAAGAAGGCCTCTAAAGGCCCCCCTGTTGCCTATAATTTGGGGGGATTCTGTGTGTAGGGACTCTAGAGTCCCGTGGCTTGGTTCAGAACCCCAGCTCCTCCACTTACCAGCTGTGGGGTGTCTGGGCCTCAGTTTCCTCAATTGTCAAAGAGGATGAGGAAGTATACAGATGTCATCGGATGGAGTGCAATGACACATGCCAGGTGTCTGGCCCACTGTAGGTGCTCAACAAACGTGAGGTCAAGGCTCTGGGTGGAGTTCCAGCTCTTGGGATTTGCAGTTTGGGATGAAAGGGAGAGAAGGTCCATAGCGAGGCGTGAGGAGCAAAGGGTCTGTGTCCCCAGCCAAGGCATTCCAAGGGCAGGACAGGACGGTGAAGTCCCATAGCCCTGGCACCCACTTTCCCTCCCCTTCAGCCATGCATGAACACCCCACCCCCCAAGCAAAGCAGCCACATCCCCAACGCTGATGACGGTGCAGGGAGCAGAGCCACCACACAGGGGCAGCAGAGACTCGGCTGGAACAGCAGGGGCACCCAAGCCTCAGGGAGGATGGGGGTGGGGTGTCCAAACATGGGGCAGAGGGGTCAGGGGGGAACCGTGCAGTCAATGGAGGCTGGAAGGTGGTCACCTGCCTGCTGACCCTGAACTCAGGTCATGCACTGTATTCCCTTATCTATTGAACATTCGTTCTTTTATTCATTTCTTTACTTTGCTTGTTGAGTCAGTTCATCCTCCTTCTTTCCTTCCTCTCTCCCCTGCTCCCTCATTTTTCTTTCCATTTCCCTTTGTCCAGCCAGGCCATCAACTGGACATAACATCCCAAGCCACAGGAGGGCCAGCCTGGCCACCTCTGCTATGCTGAGGTCTGTTTGGGGCAGTGACCCACTGTGAGGAGTTTCCAAAGGATGCTGGGCTTGGGACCAGTGGAGCCTCAAAGGGCTGAGTCACCCACAGGCGGACAGTAAACCACAGCCACAGAAAGCAGGATAACAGTAAACAGTTCCCTGGCCAGACAGACTGACCTGGGCCACCTCCCCGCTCCAAAATAAACTCCAGGAAGACAGTGCTGACCAGGGCCCAGCAATGCCAACCACGGCAGATTTTCCAGGCCCTAATCTCCCTCTTGCAGAACTTGAGCATAGAATGGGGCTGAGGCTGGGGTTTAACGTCAGTAGATCTGAGGGCTGAATGAATTCATGCATATGAGCTGTGATGTCTGGAGAGAGCCTGGCTTTGTGGCCAGACCTGGTTCAAATTAGGATTCTGCCACTCTGGCTGGTGGTGCCGGCTCGAGCCCAAGGTCAACGGCTTGATCCCAAGGGCACCAGCTCAACTCCAAGGTCGTTGGTTTGAGCCCAGACAGGGCCTGACCCCTAAGGTGCCAGCTCAACCCCCAAGGTCACTAGTCACAGGTTCCAGCCCCGGTCAGGGCACATGTGAGAAGCAATCAATGGCACAACTAAGTGGAACAATACGTTGATGCTTCTCTCTCTTACACACACACAAAACAATTTAGAATTCTGACTCTTACTACCTGTGCACAATCTTAGACAAGGACTTCTGGGCCTCAGGTTTCCCATCTGTGAAATGGGGCTAACAATCTCCACCTGCAAAGATGGTACCTGCACAGGGTTAGCGATCCCTTAATGGGGCTGTTATTATTAAGAAATGTTCAGTGAAACTGTAAAGCATGACACACATCAAGGGTGTCATTAGAGTGATTATCCCTATAGCAACCAAGGCCAAATGCCTCTGCCTGACTCTCAGCTCCCTCTTCCCTCAGTCTGGCCCCACCTGCCTCCCAGTCTTGCCACCCAAAGCCTGATGACAGCAGCAGTCAGGAGGACAGGGGATGACGAGGCTGACAGCTGATTGTTGGGGCCCCTCCCCACCACTCCTTGGGGTGGAGAGCCCTGCTCAGTGGCTACACACCCAGCCCAGTGCCAAGTCACTACCCAGCCCTGTGGCAGTTTCGGGGAGGCAGGGGCACCTAAAGGGTGGGGAAGTCCTGGAATGTTCCCTCCCTCCAGGTGAGGTTCCATTCAGCCTACTGACCAGGCCCTGGGTGAGCTCAGAAGATGAGTCAGGGGTCTGAGCTCTGCCTCTGTGCAGTGGAGGCAGGGACACCTGCCCCGGCTGCTTCTTTGGGCCACAGTAAGGTTCAAAGGGGGCTGAGGGAGCTTTTCCATTGCTAGGCATTGAACTCCATGCAGATGACATCGTAACCTGAGTGGGCTCAGGGGCAGTGCAAAACCCCAAGATTTCTGCACTTTGTTTCCTTGAGCTTCAGTGGGAACATTCAGTGCACGATCTGGGGATGCCCCTGTGTCTATTTTTAAAACATTTCAATTCTGGTCACTAACAGGGATGGGAGGTCAGGTAACAGTGAGTTTCCACTTCAGTTCTGCATTTATTCCTGGCATCTAAAGGGCTGCACTATACAGGCTAGTTAACCCTCAGCCTCACCCTGGCACCAGCTCCCCAGCCCACCTTGCCCTCAGTCACAAGGAAGGACTGTGGCCCCCAAAGCACCCCCTCTCTCTTGTCTCCATACTTTGCATGTGCTGTTCCTTTGGTTTGGAAAAACTGTCCCCTCCCCCAACTGACTGTCTCATTTTTCCCTCAAGACTCTGGTCCTTCAGAAGGGTTCTATGACCCCCCAACCCAGATGAGGGGCCACTCTATCCCACAACCATCCCATTGCCTGTCCCCACCTCTGTTGTAGCTCTTATAACTCTGATGCCCTTCCTGTCTCTCATTCTAGGCATGGGCTTCTTAGGGTAGGGACTTTGTCTTAAATGGTTCGGTGTCCCTGGGCCCTTGGGTACAATCAGTGTTGGTTACATAATAAGTATCACTCACACATAGCACCAACCATGCACCAAACCCTGATCTAAACTCTTTATAGATGGAAGATTCCATCACTTTCCCGAGATTGCGCTCCAGCCAGCCAGAGGTGAGACAGGTGGTCACCCACCTGCAGCGAAACTTCCTGGTTGCTGGCTGGGGGAGGCCTGGCAAGGCCTGGCAGTGCCAGTGACTGATGCATAAGGGCATGCCCAAGTCACCCCATTCCTACCTGGCCTGAAACACCGAGAGGGAGGCCTGTGATATACTACATCTTTAGAGCCCTTGGGGAAATGCACATTCATTCATTCATTCATTCATCCATCCCCTCATCAAGAGTCACTAGCTTCTGCTCAGGGATCCACCTACATTGGGCACCTGGAACCCAGCCCCTGTGCCCACTAAGCTAATAGGCAAACATGGCTGACTCCCACCATCCTCCTTCCAGGGGAGGTGGGCCAGGTGCCTCCTCTTTCCCTGTCCACACTCCTAAATTCACTGTCACTGTCCAGCTACTTGTCCTCCCGCCTCCCACATCAGACCAGAATTCCCTCCTGAGATAGTGAGCCTGGGTCCCCCGTCTTGTGGTCTTAGCGCCTGCACACAGTAGGTGCTTAAGACATTTTTCTTTAGTAGCTGAATAGGGTGGGAGGAGAAGGTCCCGTGTCCAGCCGCCACGCCTGGCCGCCCCGCGAGCCGAAATCCCGCTCCGGCCTCTCACCTGCGGCCCTCGCCCGCCCCCTGCCCGCCCCCTGCCCGGCTCGCACTTCCTCCCGCCGCCCCGCCCCTTCCACATTCCTGCCCCGCCGGGCCTGCCCCGCGCCCGGCCTTCGCGCAGCCCGGCGGACGCCGCTCCGCGCCCGGCCCCTCGGCCGGCCCCGCGATGAAGGCGGCCCAGGCCGCGGGCGAGGAGGCGCCGCCCGGCGCGCGGTCGGTCAAGGTGGTCCTGGTGGGCGACGGCGGCTGCGGGAAGACGTCGCTGCTGATGGTCTTCCTCGATGGGGCCTTCCCCGAGGTGAGTGCCAGAGCCCTCGGGCACGGCGCCCCCCGCTGTGCGCGCATTCCCGCCCGACCGCAGTCGCGCATGGGCTCCCGGTGTGCGCCGTCTGTGCGCCAGCTGTCGAAGATGGGTGCCCACGCTGGCCTGCAGAGGGGTCTTCCAGCAGAGTGCTGGGCCAGAGGCAGTTCTCCCTCTGCCATCGGGAGTGAGGACCTCAGTGATAACATCTGAGAGAATGGCACCTTCCTGGGAGGGGTGTCACCGGGTAACCTGCGTGGTAGCTTGGTGGCACTGCATAGCTAAGGGAAACTGACCTCCGGCAGACTGCCAGGGCTGGAATCATGACTTTGCCATTTACAGCTGTATGCCCTTGGGCAAGTTCCTTACCCTCTCTGTGCCTGTGCCTGTGTTCTTAATGGCATAATAGGAATACTGATGGTGCCCTCCTACCAGGGTCACTGTGAAGAGTGGGTTAATACCGGCGGGGCGCTCAGCTTGAAGCCTGCAACAGGAAGGACTCACTGGAGATGGCAAACCTCTTTCATGGGAAATGTCATCTTTTCTCCCCCAGCTTTGCCCATACAATAGACATCCCCTGGGCTCTGCCCTGGAGGGTAAGAGCACATCAGACTCAAGTCAGACAGCTGGTTGGCACTTTGGCACTCCTCTAAGGGCCTGCATGGCCCTCAGTAACTCGCTTAGCCTCTCAAGCCTCTGTTTCGCATTTGGCCTCCTGGGCAATGGAGAGGTGGGGTTAGAGTAAGGCCTAGCGATGACCCCACATGGTACTTGGCCCGTTCTTGGTGTTCGGGCACGCTGACCATTAGTCCTTCACCAGCAGGCTCACTAACTGGCCAGGAGGACTTGCCGGGTAACAGGACAGGAGCTGGACACACCCACCATGCCACCTCTCAGCACAGTTCTCCTGGGAGTTTGTAGGTTTGCTTTTGATGTCTCTTCTCCCTCCTGCCTCTCCCAGCACCCGGCCAACCCCTGGGGGTGTGCAGGCACTGGGCAGTGGATGGGGGAGGCAGGAGAAACCAAGCCTGGAAACAGACCTCTTTCCACTCTGGTAGCATCGAGCTGACTCTTGTGGTTTGTGGAGCTGACGTAACCTCCTTTGGCCAGTCACATTTTTTTAAAGTTGTGGGGAATGTGTTTCCGGGCCTCCACATGCTGCCCATGGGAACCCAACAATTATGGCATGGGGGTGGGGGGAGCATCACAGAGGGGCAATCCAGTGGGTCCCAGGAGAGGGGCTGGGAGGGGTAGCGCCTCACCACCAGTGTCCTGGGATCCGAGACAAGTGTCCTTGATGATGAGACCCATCTTGATTTCAGCTAGGTTACAATGTGGAAGTGGGCATCTCACAGTTGATGAAATGTGTGTGTTGAAGGATACACTGGAGCTGGCCAAGGGAGAGGAGGGCATGTTTGTCAACCAGGGGATGGGCCTGACCTTGTCTAGGCTCCTCCCTGTTTTGGGACCCTGAATTCCCAGGAACCCTTCTGCCTCCAGGCACAAGGGAGGCCTCTTCATTTAAAAGAAACATGGCCCTGGCCAGTTTGCTCAGTGGATAGAGCTCGGCTCAGCGTATGGATGTCCCGGGTTTGATCCCTGGTCAGGGCACATGTAAGAAACAACCATCTGCTTCTCTTCCCTTCCCTCTCCCCCTTCTCTCTCTTCCCTTCCCACAGCCAGTGGCTCAACTGATTCAAGTGCCAGCCTCAGGTGCTGAGGGTAGCTCGGTTGATTCGAGCACCGACCCTAGATGGGGGTTGCCGGGTAGATCCCAGTCAGGGGGCATGTGGGAGTCTGTCTCTCTATCTCCCCTCCTTTCACTTAAAAAAAAAAGAAACACAGGTCCAAGAGTTGGAAAGGCCTTCATATCACTGATGGGAAAACTGAGGCCAAAGAGATAGTCTTGCCTTGGGGCATAGGGCCTAGCAGTGGCAGTACTGGCCCAGAACCCAGGTCTCCCCACCCCTGACCAGGACACTCTCCGCAGCCCCCAGTGCTCTGCCTGCTGGACCCAGCCTTCTCCTGCCCCTGGACCCCTCCTCCTGGCCGCTTTCCAAGCCCAGGGAGCCAGGAGCTCGGAGACTTGGGACCCCATCTCCCAGGCCTCCTGCCTGCAGTAAAGAGCAGAGAGCAGCCCTAGCCAGATGGCTCAGTTGGTTGGAGCATCATCCTGAAGCGGATAGGTTGTGGGTTTGGTCCCCGGTCAGGCACATACAGGAACAAATCAATGTTCCTGTCTCTCTCCCACTTTGTCTCTTGCTAAAGTCAATTAATTAATAAACATTTAAAAAAAGAAAAAAAGAATATTTCTTTAAAAAAAAAAAAAAAGAGCAGAGAGCAGGCTGGGTCTTGGAGGGTCCTCAGCGATCTCTGTCCGCCTGTGCTCCCACCTCGGGTTCAGGACGCGGGAAGCGGAGGAGGAGAGCCGCTGAGGCTGGGGGAACTCCTGGCTGACATTTGGGGCGGGAACCATTCCCACAGCAGGGTGACAGGGCAGGGAGGGGGCAGGCAGTACCGGCCCTGCCTTCCGCAACCAGCCGAGTCTTCCTGGTCCGCACAGGAAGACTGCCATGGGGGACATAGCTCTCCTCGCTTGAGCTATGTCCCCCATCCTAGGATGATCAGTCTACCTGTCTCTGAACCCCATGAGGCCAGACCCAAGCCTGAGTCATCTCTGGCCTTGTCAAGTCCAGGCCCTGCCCTGCCTTTCCGGCTAAGGACAACTCAGTAGATAAGATTAGGTGCTATTGACCCTATGGGCAAAGAGTGACCCTGCCTGGGGGTTCAAAGGACACAACAGAAGATACGGCCGGAGTCTCTAGGATGGCATCCCCAAATTACAAGCCAGAGGAGCAGTGCAGCCCTCCATCACGGACTGGGGCTTTCCTGCTCACTCCTGTTAGCAGGGGCTGAAGTTGGTGACTTTAAAGGAGGCAAGTGACCTCAGGAGAGGCAGATGACTGAGGACAAAACCTGGCCTCGAGCCAGAAAAAAAACCTGGCTCCATATTTAGCCAGCTGTCCATTATGTTATGCTGGGCAAGTCACCTCCCCTCTCTGGGCCTCGATGTCCTCATCAGGAAAATGGGGAGAGTACTGACTTTTCAAGGTTGCAGGGATCAGAGATGGTGTGAGTATAGGGCCATGCACAGTAAATCCCTAGAGAGTATGGGTGGCAGTGTCATTTCAACAGGCATTTGCAAAGTACTGACACGTGTCTCCCAGGAGCTGCGTGGCATGCTGCCCCGCACCTCAAGTCAGGCAGGGTCCTGCACGGGACTCCTGTACAGGCAAGTGGGTGGCCAAGCTGGCAGTTCGGCAGGCATCAGTGCCCTCCAGTGGCAGGCTGGTGGGGAGAGGGGCACAAGCTGGAGGGATGGCCAGTGGCCAGTGTGGAGAATGTCCCTGGCAACCAGCTTTCTGAGTGGGAGGTATTTATGCTGGGTCTCACCTGCCCACCAGCCTTCCCCATCACACTGCGGGGTGACACTCTTCTCCTTTAACCGGTGAGGAGATGAGCCTAGGTCCCAGAGCCGGTCCTAAGCGAGGCACCTCTGATTCCAAAGCAGTGCTGCTACCACCGGGTCACACTATCCCCCACCAGGCAGAGGGCCCGAGGAGAGGGACCCTGGACAGGGAGAGGGGCATGGGGAGATGGGTGGAGGCTTTTCTGTTCCTATTAGTAGAGCAGGTGAGAAATGACTCGAGTCCAGAGAAAGTTGAACCCCCACCCCATGGCTGTCCTCGATGTCTCCAACTGCCCCAGCTGCCTGCCCTGAGGCCCTCCTTTCTCCCCACCCTCCCCCTACGGCTTCCCACGTGCTCTGGAGGACTGCACCTACCCAGACCCACGGATAGGGGCCGCTCCTCCTAGAGGCCAGGGCCTGACTTGGGGCCAGTCACAGGCAGTCCCCCAGCCAGCATGGGAAGTCGGGGGAGGACAGGCTGTCCTGGGCTGTTGCCCCACTGAGCAGCTCTGAGCCAGTGAGCAAGGCCTGGGGACCCAAGCTGCAGCGGGCAAGTGCGCCCTTCTAGGCGGAGAGCTTGTGTGACGGAGTTTTGAAAACCTCTTCGCCTATTGCTTGAACCCCATCTGTAAAAGCTCCCTTTGATTCCGGCATCTGTGTACAAATCCCATCCTATTTCCACTCACCCCTTCTTTATGGAGAGAGAGCCAGCTCCAGGCCTGGGGGCAGGGCAGGGGCGTCTGGCCCAGGTGATCCCCTCCTGAGCCCAGACAGGGCAAGTAAGAGAGGCAGAAACCAGGCATGGGCCGTGAGGAGGCATCTTGGGGGAGGTGGCGTTGGGCAGGGGTCTTGGTTGGACCGTGAGAGGTCGAGAAGCAAAGGAGGGGCCCCAAGCACAGCTGCTCCTCAGGCAGACACTGAGTCTTGCTCGTTTCTTGGTCACGGTGTCCAGAACTGGACCTGGAGAAGGTATTATGACCAAATGTATGAATGAATGAGCAGACGAACAAATGTAGGTTAATGTCATTCCAGGAGGAGGGGACAGCATGAAGGAAGGCTCAGAAATGGGACAGTCCCCTGTCCAGGGGGACAAAGATAAAAATAACAGTGGCCAGCATACATGGAGTGTTTATTTTGTGCCGGGCCCTGTGCTAAGGCTCTGCGTGGAACTTCTCATTGAAGCCTTTCAGCCACATGCTGTGGTGGGTGCCTTTCATATTCCCACTTTACATCCGAGGAGGGAAGGCTAGAGAGGCGGTGCCTTGCTGGGCACCCAGCTCAAAAGTGGTAGCGTTAGGCCTTAACCCCACTGGACCACTTCCAGAAACTACCACACTCTGCCAACTCCCGATGAGGGCAGTGCCGCGGACACTCCTGGGCCCCGGCCTGGACGCTGGGCCGGCCCCCCTTCAGAAGTTGTCCTCACAACCTGCCCTTGCCCGCTTCTTCCTCAGAGCTACGCTCCCACAGTGTTTGAGCGGCTCACCGCTAATCTGCAAATGAAGGGCAAACCTGTGCACCTCCAAATCTGGGACACAGCAGGTAGGTGTGCAGGGCTGGGGTACGGGGTGGGGTGGGGTTGGCGGGGCCCCCAGTCCAGCAGCCAAGCCCCACCCCTTCCTTCTGAACTGGGGAAGCCAGCTAACCTCCAAGGGATTAGTGTGGGCCAGGAATAGTGTCCCCAGGACTTGAACCGCCCTTGCCTCTATGCCTGTGACCACTGCCTCCCCCAGCCCTGGGCAGCCCACTGTGTCCTGGAGATGGGGGTTGAGGAGGAGAGCTCTTTGCTCTCAAGTGGTGGACAATTCCTGGCCTCAGCATTCCAGCCCAGCTCCAGCGTCTGTAAGATCTGCCTGACCTTGACCTCTGCCCTGCAGCCTCCTGACCTTGCCCACATAAGGGTTTAGAGTCAAATTTACACCAGAGCTTAAAGCTTAAAGCTAACCTCAGGGATCGCCCTTATCTTCGAGAGGCAAAGTTGTCTTTGCTGGGGTCCTGCCTGCCTCTTTCTGCTCAGCCCCCAAAGCCCAGGGCACAGCAGGCTTCTGAGCAATGGCCTCAGTCCCTCCAGGTTGGGCCTCTACCATGCCCCAACCTTCCAGAACAGGGATATTGCTGCAAATGGGCTGACTCTGGCCAGGGCTGGCATAGCTGCTGCGGGCTGGCCAGGGGAACACTGCCCCAAGGGGGATGTTCATGTGGAATAGAAACCTAAGTACCAAATTGATGTTGGACCCTGAGGCATGTACACGCACATGCGCGTGCAAACACACACACACACACACACACACACACACACACACTCATAGTGGGATACCGGGCTTGATTTGGGGGAGGTGCTGACAGTGGGCAGGAGATCTCAAGGGTGTGACCATGCCCATTCTCCCAGGACAAGTCGATTATGACCGCCTGCGGCCCCTGTTCTACCCTGATGCCAGTGTCCTGCTCCTCTGTTTCGATGTCACCAACCCACACAGCTTTGACAACATATCTAACCGGGTAGGTACTTGGGGGGGGGCAATAGGCACAGCCCCAGAGCCAGGTCACAGTGTTCCACCCCTACTCTTGACCCAGGGGACTGTCAGAGTGCATCAAGGCCAGTGCCTTACGCATGTACATGGGAAAATCAAGGCCTAAAGATAGGCAAAAACTTGCTGGGTGTTCTACAGGGATTGGTGACAGCATCTGGTCTCTGATTCCCAGTCCAGTGCTCCTGACCTGCTCTCTACTGCACACTCAGAACACTGTGGTTCTTTTACTGTGACCCTGCCCAAGAGTTCTGGGTGACCCAGAGGCCTCTGAATCTCCCTGACTTGGGCCTGACCGAGGTCGCATGAACTATCAGCTTCTAGCGGCTCTCAGCCCCTGTCTGTGTGACTGTTACCTCCCAGCGGCCTCCCAGGATGCCCCTCAGTTATGTCAGGGGTTCCAGAAGCTGCACACAGATGTCAAGGCCTCTGTGTGAACTGGGTGCTCCTGGGTTCCTCCGAGCTCAGCTGGTGACAGCATTAGTAATAGTAATACAATGATGATGGAAACATTAGAACTTACCATGTGTCAGGCACTGTTCTGGGCACATACATATTTACTCATCTCACCCTTTACAACCTTAGGGAGCAGATGCTGTTACTATCCCCAGATTGGATCATTTGCTCCAAGAAACACATCTATTGCAATGGTAACCTGGATATTTGAACCTAAGCATTCTGCTCCACAGTCATTCAGAAATATTGACCGAGTGCATTTATTCTAGGCACTGGGTACTGGGCAAGATGGTGATGGCTGGGACCAGGGCGCTCGCAGAGGGGCTGGTGAGAGGTGGGCGGGTACTGAATCTGTTTGAAAGGCAAAGCCATCAGGATTTGCAGGTGGTTTGGACATGGGTGGGTGAGAGACATTTTGACCAGAGTAACTGGAAGGGATCTTGCCATTTGCAAAGATGAAAAGGAGCAAGCTGGGCATAGGGAGGTGAGAGGCGGGCACCTGTTGGACATCCACCCCAGTGGAAGCAGCAGACAGGCAGGTAGAAGTCTGAGTCTACAGCTCCCAGTTCCCGGGAGAGGGCTCGGCCAGGCTGGGAAGATCCATTCGGATCTGCTGGTGGGGAAGAGCCATGAACTGGGGGCAGTCATCTGGAGGTCACTTGGGGGGAAGGAGCAGCCAGAGGCGAGGCACGCCCACAGCTTGAGGGGTGGGGCACCAGTAAGACCCGAGAAGAACCGGGAGAGCGGGGTCCTGGGGCAGAGTGTAGCCTGGGTCTCAGAGGAAGGTGCGATGACCCCTGGTGTCAGGGCTCAGGGTGATGAGGGCTGAGGTCTCACTTTGGATTTAGCAAGGTGGACTCATGCAGACCCTCTCTGAGTACAGTTTTGTGGGGGGTGGATGGGGTCTGCTCAGAACCCACACAGGCCCCACGTGGCTCCAGAAGATAGCTGGTTAGAGGCCAGCTTTTCCTGGACGGACAAACAGAACAGGCATGCACTCCTGGACACGCGAAGCCTTGTGTCTGGCGTCCAGGCCCTGGTTGTAGTCCAGGCAGAAATAACCTGGAGCCTCACATTCCAAAGAGCAGCTGACAGGATGAAAGCATTCCCTCCGACAGGCAAACAGCTGCCGTCAGGTTGTAAGCCTGTAAGCTGCTCTGTCTATAAAGGACCACGTATCTGCTTACACATTTTGCCCAGTTGGGGGGAGGGGTCTTGGGAGCCTTACCTTGTAGATAGGTAGGATTCTAGAGGGGCTAGAGCGGGGCACTGGCTTCAAATCCTGCCTCTTCTGATTGTGTGACCAAGGCCAAGCTTTATAGCCTCTCTAGGCCTCTGTTACCACATGTGTACAATGGGAGTGATGATGGCAGTTGCTTCATGGGGACTCGGGGGCCTTGGGAGCTTAACGAGTTCATAGGTATAAAGTCTTAGAGCCTGGCGCAGAGTAAGTCTCCCCGAACATCGGCAACACTGGTGACCGAGTTGCCCAGGGCGGAGGACGGCCCACTCTCCCCTCTGTGGAGTGAGCCGCACTCCCACTGGTCACACACACACCACCTCTTCCCCCGCAGTGGTACCCAGAGGTGAATCACTTCTGCAAGGAGGTGCCCATCGTCGTCGTGGGCTGCAAGACTGACCTGCGCAAGGACAGGTCCCTGGTGAAGAAGCTACGGAAGAATCAATTGGAGCCCGTGACCTACCACAGGGTAGGAAACCCAGCCTGGAGGAAGGGGAGCTGGGAGAGGGAGCCCCTGGGGTACGCTGGCCAGCACAGCCCCTCAGCAGCGCCAGGTGTCCCCCACACGCAGGGTGTGGGACAGAGCAGGGGTCACCTTGGAGGCAGTCATGGTTCAGAGACTGCAGCTGCTCGGAAGTAGCACCTAGAATACTCTGGAAGGTTCTGGCTGTAGAAGGGAGAACAAGTGATGTGCACATCAGGTGGTCCTACCCACCCACATCACAGGTGGGGAAACTGAGGCCCAGAGAAGACCCCCAGCTCTTCAGGCCATAGGATCGTCTCAGCTTTATCCCTGGGAAGTGAGTTGGTACCTTGACAGGCAGAAACCCAGCCCAGAACCAAGGCAGGAATCACAACGAAGCCATGAGAGTGCTCAGTCAAGCCAGGGGCAGAAGCTCTGGGTACCCTGGAAAAACTCACCTTCCCCTTTTGTCCAAGGGTGGCCAGGAGGGCTGTGGGAAGGCTGGACATGAAATGCATGCCCTAGCAGTCCTGACCTCACGGCGCCCCCCCCCCCCGCCCCCGCTCTCCCTGTTAGGGCCAGGAGATGGCGAGGTCCGTGGGTGCCGTGGCCTACCTCGAGTGCTCTGCACGGCTCCAAGAAAATGTCCACGCCGTCTTCCAGGAGGCAGCCGAGGTGGCCCTCAGCAGCCGCAGTCGCAACTTCTGGCGGAGGATCACCCGGAGCTGCTGCGTGTTGACCTGATGGCGTAGGGTCCTCCCTGCCCAGACCAACCCCAGCTGCACAGGACGGAGCTGGGCACTGACCTATTGCCCAGTTAGTTGTCTAGGCTGGACCCAGTTCCCAGGCTGTGACTAAACAGCCTCTCAAACAGACGGTCACCACAGAGGCCGGGCCCCTGATTCTGGGGCTGAGATCCCTGAACTGAAGCGAAACCCCTCTGAGGCCTGAGGTGGGGCGGAGAGGGGTGGGTCCCGGGCCCACCAGCCCTGTGGAGGGCTAGTCCCCTGGAATCACTTAGCACTCCAAGCTCCCAGCCCTGGACTGCACATCCTGGAGCGGTCGTGCAACATGGCGCCACCTCGTGGCTGTTCCCAGGGCTGCAACTTCCGGTAGCACCTGGCGGTTTTAGCACCACGCCCGCCCCTACCCCGGCCAGAACTCACACCTGGCTCCTTCCCTCTTTGCCCTGCCTTTCTGAGTGGTAACTGTAACAACTAAAACGACATCTGTCAATTGTGCACGTCTCTTGTTTACGCACACATTCCAGGGTGACTAAGAGCCCCTCCCTTGGCCCCGCCCTTACCTTCTCCACCGTAACTTTCTCTGAGACCTCCGTGGCCGTTTAACAAGGGCCCGTCTGTCTCTCCACCAGATGGCCGGCTTCCGTAGAGCACAGACGGGGTTAGTTCGAAATCTACCTGTGCCTCAAACAGAACCTAGCAGGCAGGAAGCACAGTCACAACCCCTGTGCCCAGAGAAGAAAGTCCAACTTCTGCAGCTGGGGACTTGGGCTCTCCTGCACCTGATCACAGCCCATTTTCCCCGCTGGGAGTCCGAGACACCTGACACCCCAATTATACCCAGGCACACTAATACCCATACCAGCCTACCAGCCTTTGATCAGGCTGTTCCTGCACCTCAGCACACCCTTCCCCCTAGCCACTGCCTGTTCACCCCCAAGTCCTTCGGGTCCAGCACAGACCTTCTCCAGCAAGCCCTTGGGTCTGCCAGCCTCCTTGCTCCCACCTCACTGCACCCACACCAAAGCACCCACTGTCTTTGGCAGGGCCCCTGGCTAAGGAACTGGGCTTTTCTTCCTTGGCTTGGACTCCTGAAGATGACAGGTAAGTGGCGGGAGGGCGGAAGTGAAAGAGGGAGACCAGTTGGGCAGCTGCAGACATCCAGAAACAAGAAACAAGCCAGCACAAGTCAAGGCCAGCTGACTTCTTGGTGACAAGGATGGACTATGGGAAGGGTGGGGAGGCTGAGAGGGAGGGAAGAATGCGGGCCTCTCCCCTGTATGAGAAAGCCCCTTTGAGACACCGGGACTGGGAGAGGTGGGACTGTCAAGTGACTGGTTTCCAGCATCAGGCCTGGTCCTGACCATCGGCCACACGCAGCCATTCCAGGTGTCACGGGAGGGCACGGTGAGTGGCAGCACTGGGAGACACTGCCGAGGAGCCAGGCTGGTTATTACAGGTGGTTGTTACCTCCTCACCCGTCAGACCTTTGTTTCAATTCCTCACAGCCCCGCCCGGCAGGGCAGGTGCCTGCAGACAGGTGGGAGCCCAGAAGGCAAAGCTCAGAGACCAGCAGGGCTGAGCCACAAACCAGTGTCTTCATTTCTCCACACCGCCTCTGCCTGGCCTAGGGTTGTCTGCCGGGGAGGCCAGAGGTGGAGGTGGGGACCCCAGGTCATCTCCTCCAGGACAGGCCACTTCCCGGCATTGTTGAGTGAACAGGGTGGAGCGCACTGTGAGTCATGAAGCTTCCCTCTCCTCTCTGCCTGGACAGCACCCTGGGACCCACATCTGGGTGTAGGGAGAGGACAGTGGCTGGTAGATCACCCCAGTTAGTTCAGGTCACCCTCTTTGTTCTCTCTGACCTCCTTCTGCTCTTGTGGGGGATGAGAACTCATGGCCTCCAGGAAGTCATCCCAAAGACACTGGCACGGGAATTAGGAAATCGACAGAGCCTGTGACTTGGCTGAGCAGAAAGATCCAAAATTGACTAGCTGACCACCTACCCTACATTCCAGGGCTTGACATCCTAGTTAAATGCCTCTGATTAAAGTTGGATTGGGGGAAGCATGGGATTTTCCTGGGTTCAAATCCTGTTTCTGCAATTTACCAGCTTGTTACCTTGAGGGGTCACTGGGGCTCTCTGTGTGCCGGTTTCCTTATCTGGAAAATGAGAGTAAGACTAGGACCTACCTCTTGGAGTGTTGAGTTAAATGAGTTCATGCAACGAGTGCTTTTCACTCAGTGTTAACTACTAACCACAGTTAACTATGAAACGAGGATCATTATTGACTCTGCAAGGTTGCTGCAGGATCTGCAGAGCAGGAGCAAGCGTGGACATGTTTGATGGATGTTGGTCTTTCCCCAATCTGGGTCACCACACCCTGGGAGGAGAAGGGAGGGAGCCCAGGCCTTCCTGTTCACAAGGATGGGAAGCCTCAGAGGAGGGTGGGCAAGGAGTATGCGGCTCTTTGTAAGGCCCACTTGACCCTGCGAGGGGAGCCAGGAAGATGGGGCTGGAATTCCCCCGGGTTCCTGTTTGCAGAGATGACATCAAGCCTGGTCTAATGTTGAGGGCAGGGCAGGAGGGTGGGGAAATTGACAAGGATGTGGTCCTTGCTTTCCCAGCCTCCATACTCCATGGGAGTGCCAATGTGGACACGAGCACCCCTGGGAAGGGGAATGTCCAAAGTTCACGCAGCAGCCTGCTCCTGCCATCAAGATAAACAGGAGGGGAGCTGGAAATTGGGGGACCAGGGAAATGCTCCCCACTGAGTGAAAGACACAGCCAACCCAGAGCTTGCCCGCTGCACCCATTCATCTGAAACAAGGTTGTTCTGGGACCCTCACTCCTGTCTGCCCACCAGAAGAGCATCACAGAGTCCTGTCTGGCCGGGCCCTGTAGGTGACATTCTGTTCCTCCCATCTTATTCTGTCCTTACAATCCCCACTTTACAGATGAGAAAACAAGTTCAGAAAGCTAAAGAACAGGACCAAACGCAGCGAATGGCAGAGCTAGGCGCTTAGATACAGGATGAGTCGGGACTTCCAGCTCCTGACCTCCCATGGACACTTGCAGGCAGCTGGACCTTAACCAGCAGAGGGCAGCAGGGCCCAAGGAGAAGAGCCTTTCTCCAGCCCGGGGGAGGGGGGGGGGGGCTGCCAGGCAGGCCCGACAAGCAGATCTGCCCCATCGCTCTGACCTGGGGCACTTTCGGTGACACACCACTCCCACCAGCTGCCACCTGCTGAGCAGCGCCCACACAAAACTGTACGCAAGACAACAGGCTCAGAGTGGCCACGTGACTGGACCATTCTGACCAGTCTGGGCATGCTGTCCCCAGTTTGTTATGGTTCTAGGTCAGAATCTAGGGTTCGAATTCTGACCATACAATTACCACCTCGCAGGATTATAGTCAAGTTCTTGGGCTGGAGTGAGATCAAAGGAAACATCCCAGCCAAGCACTTCCCACGGGGCCACTTGTGACCCAGGCTTGCTGTTTTCTCTGTGCTACGCTTGGGGAAGCAGGTAGGGACTGAGGGGTCTCAGTCCCTCCTTTCCTTTCCCCTGTATTTTCACCCCAAAATCTGTAACATAGTTCAGGAAGATGATCAAAATTCTCCGAGAATGTCAAGGGACCCCAAAGTGTGCTCCCAGAAGTAAAGTGCCGTGTGCCGGGACCTGGGGCTGGAACTATCTTGGGGGTCTGGCGGGAGGAGGAGGGAGGAGAAGAGGCCAAGGATCTGGAGGACCCTGGGGTTCTTTCTGCCCAAGAACTACGGAGACCCACACGGAGACCCAGACCCTGTGACGGGGGCGGGAAGCTGCTGGGAAAGTTTCAAACTTTCTTATCCCGGAGCTCCCAACAGCTGAAGGAGCTGAGTCATGTGATAAAGCAAAGTCAGGTGACCAGGAGGTAATACCCCTCAATGCCACTTTAGAAACCCTGGGTTCTCCTCTTTTCGGTTTCCCACCCCAACTTCTACACCCCCACCCTCAAAAAATGACCAGATAAACAGTAAATTGTCATGTGCTATATAGGTCCATCTCTGCAACTTCCCGTTCACATCTGCCCCACCCCCAGGCCGGGACCACCAGACCACTGGGTGTAGGGCAGCCGTGAATGCCCCTATCACCCTACGGGCCATTGGCCACCGCTGTGACACATGGGGATCTCCCTTTTCCTGTATCTTTTGCCCAAATCCCTCCTCCTGCTTCCTGAGATCTTATCCCAAATAAGCTCCGCTGTTTGTTGTAGTTGCTGCATTTGTTTTGGTTTGTCTATCAGTTCACTCACAATTCTTTGTTGAGCACTTCCTGCAAAATCCTTACCTCCAGCCTGACCTGTGGTGGCGCAGTGGATAAAGCGTCAATCTGGAACGCTGAGGTCGCCGGTTCCAAACCCTGGGCTTGCCCTGTCAAGGCACATATGGGCGTTGATGCTTCCTGCTCCTCCCCCGCCCCGCCTCTCTAAAATGAATAAATAAAATCATTTAAAAAGAGAAACAAACAAAAAAAAAAACCCTTGCCTCCAGCCCTGCAGCTGGGCCCTCCTTGACGTCTCTGTTCTCTGTGCGGTCCTGCTGGGAGGCAGTGTCCTCCCCTTTTGGAAGCTGGGCCACTCACCAAAGCCCGCTCTCTCCTGTCCCGGGCAGCTAGGACAGCATCACCATCCACTTGTCTGCTCTTCCCCAGCCCCCTCCTTAGGACTTTGAATCTGGATCGAGAGACGAAGACGTGTATTTAAATTCATTGTGGTGACATTGGCAGTATTTTTTTTCTTTAATAAGTATATGCAGCCTGACCAGGTGGTGGCGCAGTGAATAGAGCGTCGGACTGGGATGCAGAGGACCCAGGTTTGAGACCCCGAGGTAGCCAGCTTGAGCACAAGCTCATCTGGTTTGAGCAAAGCTCACCAGCTTGGACCCAAGGTTGCTGGCTTGAGCAAGGGGTTACTCGATCTGCTGTAGCCCCACAGTCAAGGCACATATGAGAAAGCAGTCAATGAACAACTAAGGTGTCGCAACAAAAAACTAATGATTAAAAAAACAAAACAAAAACTAACAACGATTGCTTGACCTGTGGTGGCACAGTGGATAAAGCGTCGACCTGGAAAGGCTGAGGTCGCCGGTTCAAAACCCTGGGCTTGCCTGGTCAAGGCACATAATGGAGTTGATGCTTCCTGATGCTTCCTGCTCCTCTCTCTCCTCTCTCTCTCTCTCCCCCCCTCTCTCCTCTCTAAAAGTCTGGAGTGACTGACTGTCCCTTCATTGAAACTGTCCCGTCAGAGTGCTAGTGTGGCTTTTATTCAGGATTGCTAAAGGGAGTCCAGGAATCAGTAAACTAAAGGGGAAAGATTTTAAAGGAGGAAAACTTTTTTTCTGGCTTTTTTCGGGACACTCTCGGTTTCAGATGTATTGACTTAATTGTCAATCAAGGAAGCCAACCCAGTAGGTGGGGCCTCGGCTTTCTCTTCTGTCAGGTGCCGGTGAAGATAGTTCCTCCCGGAGTCCGACTGGCTCCCGGGCGCTCAGCAGAGGTTAGGGAGGTTACTGGGTGTTCCACCGGGCTGCTCTGTCATTAGTGACGTCCCCACAGCAGGAGAGCCAGCCCAGAGGGCAGTTCTGCTGTAGAACCTTCTTGAGGAGGGGAAGTGGTGAGATTCAAGTAATTTAACAACTGGTTCTCTTTAAGTATATAAAAAAAAGATATGTCAAAAAGTAGTTTATTATTTCATGCATTTAATACTCAAATAAGAACAATAAAAGCGGTACACAAAACTAGATTATGTTATAAGAATGAGTTTTAAAATATGAATGAAAAAGGTATTAAATAACACCCAACAAAAAGCAATAAAACCGTTAAGAAAATTTCCAATGACAGCTTGTCACACCCTGGTTGTTTGGCACTTTTTCTCTTTATGTTATATGTTTGTTTACTGAAGTAACAAATGTGGGGAAATTAAAATGTATCTCATCGAAGGTATAATGAGTTTTATGAAATGAATAAATAAATATTACAAGCATAGTTCTGTTAAATTTTTTTCACCTATGGACATAATGAACATGACTACAGGCGCTTAGAATACATTATTGTGCAGATGAACATTAAAAAAAGAGTAAGGAATGTAAATTTGTGATTACCCTGATGATGAATGCCATTTTAACAACCGGTTCACCAAACTCCACAAAAGAATTAGGTATTGGTTCTGTTGAACTGATGCGACCCGGCTGAATCTCACCACTAGGGAGAGGGTGTTGCTTTCATTTCCCACCACTCCGGTCTTACAAGACTGGTTAGGGCTCACTTCCAGCACCTCCTCTGGTGGGGCGATTCTCTAACAGCTCACTTAATGCTCCCAACAACCCTAACAAGGTGGGTATGCTTAAAATAGATGGAGAAAATACAAGACTTCCCGGGACTTGAATCCAAGAACTCTGGGATCTTAACACCACACCCGCCCCAGCCCCCTGCAGCCTCAGCCTTGCTGGTCCTCCCATAGCCAACCCCAGCGCTTCACTACCCAACAGAGAGATGGAAGAAGTGATGGAAGCCTACAAAGCAGGTGCTCTGGGGAAGAAAAAGGGTGCAAGGCAAAAAAGAAGGAAGGGAGGAAGAGATGAGAGAGAAAAATGAACAATCTTAGCAATAACTTTAACCCTGGCCGGGTAACTCAGTTGGTTAGAGCATTGTCCCAATATGCCAAGGTTATAGGTTTGATTCCCGGTCAGGGCACACACAAGAATCAATCAATGAGTGTGTAAATAAGTAGAACAATAAATCTATGATTCTCTCTCCCTTCCTCACTCGCTCTCTAAAATCAATCAATCAATACAACTTTTTAAAGATAATTTTCTTTTATATTAAAATTAATCAATGTACCTCTGTGATCTTTCTCCCCAAATCCATAACCTCTATCTAATCAGGAGAGAAACATCAAACCCCAGCTGAGGGACATTCTACCTACTACCTGACAGGTCCTTTTCAAAACTGTCAAAC
This sequence comes from Saccopteryx leptura, assembly GCF_036850995.1. Lineage (NCBI taxonomy): Eukaryota > Metazoa > Chordata > Mammalia > Chiroptera > Emballonuridae > Saccopteryx > Saccopteryx leptura. The sequence continues at coordinate 6,472,579 of NC_089503.1, read as the reverse complement.
TCATCAAAAACAAGGCAAAGCTGGCCATGGCCAGGTAGCTCAGTTTGTTAGAGCATCGTCCTTGTATGCCAAGGTTGTCTAATCCCAGTTAGGGCACATTCAAGAATCAACCAATGAATACATAAATAAGTGGAACAACCAGTCGATGTTTCTCTCTCTCTCTCTCTCTCTCTCTCGTCCTCTCTCTCTCCAATCAGTTAAAAAAAAAAAAAAAAAAAGGCAAGTCTGAGAAACTGTCACAGCCCAGAAGAGCCTAAGGGGACATGACAACCTAAGAGACTGTGGGGTATCTGGGATGGGATCCTGGGACAGAAAAGGACATTAAGTAAAAACTAAGGAAATCTACATAAGATATGGGCTTTCGTTAATACTAATGTGCCAATATTGGTTCATTACTTGTAACAATTGTACCAGGCTAAGAAACTAACAACAGGAGAAACTGGGTGCAAGGATATATGAAACTCTTTGTATTATCTTCACGCTTTTTCTGTAATCTATATAGAAGTTCTAAAATACAAAGGCTATTTAAAAATTAATCATGCCTGACCAGGTGGTGCAGTGGATAGAGCATCAACCCAGGACGCCAAGGACCCAGATTTGAAACCCCAAGGTCCCTGGCTTGAAGGTAAGCTCACCAGCTTGTGCGCGGTTGCTGGCTTGAGCGTGGGATCAAGGTCTCTGGCTTGAACAAGGGGTCACTGGCTCGGCTGGAGTCCCCCCAACCCCCGTCAAGGCGTGTATAAGAAGCAATCAATGAACTACTAAAGTGCCGCAACTAAGAGCTGATGCTTCTCATCTCTCTCCCTTTCTCTCTCTAAAAAAATAAATAAATAAAAATCGAAGTACCAGTAGTTACCTGGAGAAATCTCTGGAGGTAGTTGAATGTCTAATGATCTTTGCTGGGCTAGGGCCCTGTAATCCTTTCAGCTGAGAGACTCTAAAGAGTGTAACCATCACGGCCTGCGTCTCCTACACCTCGAGGGGCTTCTCAGATGGTACCACATGACAAACCAGCTAAGGGCAGTTCCCAGAGACCTGGCGACAGCCCTTCTGGGTTCTTCCTCAGTGCAGAAGTTCATTAAATGGATGTGGGCTGTCTAAGGCCTGACCTGCCCCACATCCAGGTGAGACAGAGAAAATGGGTGCAATTCACACCTACTTGTGAAATTCAAGTTCTGAACTGGAACACAGACCCAAATGAACAGGATCAGGGTGGGGCGGGCCTCCTGAGGTTTAAACAATAGAAATGTAAACAGCCTTTGATAGGTATTTGTTCACACATTTTTACTCTTGGGTGTTGTGTATTGCCCAAGCCAAGTTCCTTTCGCCCAGGATTGGAGATGCCATTTAACATCAGTAAATTATGCAGGTATACTTTCAAATCAGATCTAAGCGCTGTGGGTCCCCTGGGCCCAGCCAGCCCCATCAATAGAAGGGACTACAACAGGTATTAAAAAGCCTGTGGGGGCCCTGGCCGGTTGGCTCAGCGGTAGAGCGTCGGCCTGGCGTGCGGGGGACCCGGGCTCGATTCCCGGCCAGGGCACACAGGAGAAGCGCCCATTTGCTTCTCCAGCCCCCCCTCCTTCCTCTCTGTCTCTCTCTTCCCCTCCCGCAGCCAAGGCTCCATTGGAGCAAAGATGGCCCGGGCGCTGGGGATGGCTCCTTGGCCTCTGCCCCAGGCGCTAGAGTGGCTCTGGTTGTGGCAGAGCGACGCCCCGGAGGAGCAGAGCATCGCCCCCTGGTGGGCAGAGCGTCGCCCCTGGTGGGCGTGCCGGGTGGATCCCTGTCGGGCGCATGCGGGAGTCTGTCTGACTGTCTCTCCCCGTTTCCAGCTTCAGAAAAATACAGGGGGGAATACAGAGATTGCAGCCCCCCCTCACCGGCCCTCCCCATCAGGGAGGACTGGTACTCAGTGGAGCACAGCTGTCCATGGGCCAAGAGGCGCCCTGATCCCTTCACTCCTGTGACCAGAGCCTCCTACTCCTCTGGCGGAAGTCTTATTCAGTCCCACCTCACAGGGCAGTGGTCTGTGGTCATCTGGACGTGGGGCTGGGACCCGGAATGAGGGAGTCATGGTAGAGGGGAGGGAAGAAGTTCGGGGTAAGCCAGGTGGGAAGACCTTGGAGAATTTCTGCAGCCCAGCTAAGGGCAGAGCAGGGCAGGGCGAAGCTGTTGGCAGGATGGGCCGCAGAGACCTGCAGACTCGCCCAGAGGGCGGACTCTCCAGCATCCGTTTGGGTTGAAAACTAGTCAGGGACAGCACTGAGGCCCTTCCCTTAAAAAGCAAAAGCCGCCCTGGCCGGTTGGCTCAGCGGTAGAGCGTCGGCCTAGCGTGCGGAGGACCCGGGTTCGATTCCCGGCCAGGGCACATAGGAGAAGTGCCCATTTGCTTCTCCACCCCTCCGCCGCGCTTTCCTCTCTGTCTCTCTCTTCCCCTCCCGCAGCCAAGGCTCCATTGGAGCAAAGATGGCCCGGGCGCTGGGGATGGCTCTGTGGCCTCTGCCCCAGGCGCTAGAGTGGCTCTGGTCGCAACATGGCGACGCCCAGGATGGGCAGAGCATCGCCCCCTGGTGGGCAGAGCGTCGCCCCATGGTGGGCGTGCCGGGTGGATCCCGGTCGGGCGCATGCGGGAATCTGTCTGACTGTCTCTCCCTGTTTCCAGCTTCAGAAAAATGAAAAAAAAAAAAAATAAATAAATAAAAATAAAAAATAAAAAGCAAAAGCCCATTCTGTCCCTCCCGCCCCAGCTCCCTTCCCCCAAAGCTGATCCATCAGTCAGCTCCTACCACATAACATACCTGGCATCGAGCTCTGGGGAAGACCCAGACCAAATCTCCCTTTTGGAGGGGCCCTGCCCCCATAGCCACATATGTGTTTTAGAAGAGTCTCTTGTGTCAGTCAGTCAGTCAGTTGCATAAGCTGCCCTGAGCCCTGCGGGTAAGCCCACCTTGCCTGCCCTCCACCCTCCTGTTCTCCCTGAAGAGGGCAACTTCTTCCCCACCCCCAGTCTCCAAACTGCAGGGGAGGCTGCTGGGATCCAAGGGATACAGGGTCAGTGTGTCCGTGGGCACAGAGCACACTCACCTGCACCTTGACTGCAGGCCCCCCCCCCCCGCCTGTCTGGCACCATCTCTGAGGGGTTTAAAGAAAAGGCATCTTAGCTTCTTAGCTTAGAGCCCCAGGGCTTCCTCTCAGAAGCGGGCAGAGCCTCGTTTTAACAAACTTGCCTCGTGCTCACCGTGCTCACCGTGGTGTATCTCGGGACAAGATGGAACAAAATTTGAGCTGTGTGGTCCAGAGTATCTCCAGACCAGCGCCCTGGGAGGAGCAGCTCTCTTTACCTGATGTATCGCCTTGAGACCCAGAGAGCTGCAGCATCACCCCAGCAATGGCTAAGCTGTGTCCCACGGGATCGCTGTGCTCAGATCTGTCACAATGCTGTGGAGCACCCAGGCCTCATCTGGGTCCGAGTACACATCATTGCCAACCGCGGCCGAAAACTTTTCTTTTTCTTCCTTTTTTTAAAATTTTAATTTATTGAATTTAGCAAGAGAGGAAGGGAGGGAGAGAGATAGGGATATAGATCTTTTCCTGTATGTGCCCTGACTGGGATGGAACTGGCAACCTCTGTGCTTCGGCACAATGCTCCAACCAAGCTATCCAGCCAGGGCCAGAAACTTTTCATAGAAGGTTCCTGATCACATTGCCTTCCCTTCTTCCCAGGTCCTTGTCCACTCCCAGGCTGCTGTCACATCCTGTTGTGGCAGCTGTCACCTCCCCCCCACCATTTCTTGTGGCCTTTTAAGATTTCCTCCACTGGACTGTGGTTCTGCTTAAGAGAAAGAGCAGTGTCTTCTTCACCTTTGCAAACCTCGCGCTCACTGGTGCCCGACAGGGTGACTCCCGCACTGGGCTCCTCGCTGTTTCCTGTGGATACATCTCATTTCACAGCCCACAGCAGTGCCTGTCCTCTTTCCCCCTCGTCGTGCCCCAGCCTGGGGCCCAGGGAAGCATCTTTCTCCCCATGTCCCGGCACTCCGTGCGCGCCCGGCTGTCCCTCCTGTTCACGTCCCTGGGGTAGGCCCTCTGCAGCCACCTGAGAAACTAGCCACAAACTTCATTTTCGGGTTTTTTTAAAAAAGATTTTATTTATTCACTTTAGAGAGAAGAGAGAGAGAGAGAGAGAGAGAGAGAAGGGGGAGGAGCAGGAAGCCTCAACTCTCATATGTGCCTTGACCGGGCAAACCCAGGGTTTCGAACTGGTGACTTCAGTGTTCCAGGTCGACGCTTTAGCCACTGTGCCACCTCTGGTCAGGTTACAAACTTTGTTTTATGTCATTTATCATTTGACACACACAGTCCTCTGTGTGTTAACAGCACAGGAACATGACCTTCCCCTGTATTTTCTTTTTTTTTTTTTTAAGAGAGAGAGGAAGGAAGAGAGAGGGTGGAGAGAGATGAGAAGTGTGAGTCAGCTCGTCGTTGCTTCACTTTAGTTGTTCATTGATTGCTTCTCATATGTGCCTTAACCACGTTGCTCAAGCCAAGCCAATGATCCCTTGCTCAAGCCAGCGACCTTGGGAATCATGTTGATGATCCTGCGCTCAGGCTGGTGGTCTCAGGGTTAAACTGGGGCTCCTGGCATTTCAGGTCTACACTCTATCCGCCGCACCACCACCAGTCAGGTACCTCTCCTGTTTTAAATAATTCTAGGGATGCTTGGAACACAGGCCTGGGAACCATGCTACCTGAATTCACACCCTATCTTTGCTTTGCTCCAGCCACATGACGTTGGGCCAGACCTTTCACCTTCTAGTGCTTTTCCCTGAAGTGGGTCATCCTCACACCTTCTCACAGGGAGTGAAGGATCAGTGTGAAGAGATAAGACAGGGCCCCGGCCAGTGGCCCAGTGGATAGAGCATCATCCTGGAGCACCAAGGTCCCCAGGATCTCTCTCTCTCTCTCCCTTCTTCCTCTCTCTCAATAAAAATAAATAAATGAAATTATTTAAAAACTGGGACAGGTGAGCCTGACCAGGCGGTGGCACAGTGAATAGAGCATCGGACTGGGATGCTGAGGACCCAGGTTCGAGACCCCAAGGTTGCCAGCTTGAGTACGGGCTCATTTGGTTTGAGCAAAGCTCAATGTGAGAAAGCAATCAATGGACAACTAAGGAGCTGCAACGAAGAATTGATGCTTCTCATCTCTCTCCCTTCCTGTCTGTCTGTCCCTATCTGTCCTTCTCTCTGACTCTTTCCGTCTCTGTCATAAATAAATAAATAAATAAAATTTAAAAAAATAAAATAAAATTAAAGGGTTTAAAAATAAAAAAACGGACAGGTGAATGGTTTAAGGACATCTCTGGGCAGAGGTGGATTAGGGTCAATCAAAGACCCGGGCATAGAAGAAAATATTGGGCCCCTTGTCATTAGAAAAAAGTGTCAAGTTGGGGTTTTACAGGGCTCTTCAGAAGTCGGAGCCCAGTGCGCATGCTCAGTGTGCTGGCGCCCGTTACATCCGCCTCTGTCTCTGAGGCCCTGGGATCAGAAAGGCTAGTGAGATGCTGCTGCCCTGCGGCCTCCACTCGCCCACCTCCTTGCACCCGCTTCCTTGTTCTTGCCTCTCCCTTAGAGCCCAGCAGGTGGCCTCCGGGCTGGCAGACTGGCGCCTCCTGGGGTGGGACCCAGGCTCAGCAGATTTTCTTTCCTTCTTTTTTATTTAATTTAATTTTATTTATTCATTTTCAGAGAGAGAGGAGATAGAGAGAGAGAGAGAAGTGGGGAGGAGCAGGAAGCATCAACTCCCACATGTGCCTTGACCAGGCGAGCCCGGGGTTTCGGCCTGCAGGTTTTCTTTCCATCTGGCTTTTCTTTATTTACCACCTCTGCAAGTTCAAATTCAAAGCTCATCGTACCCGACTGGTGGTGGCACATGGACAGAGCATCGACCTGGGATGCTGAGGACCCAGGTTTAAAACCTCAAGGTTGCCGGCTTCATCACAGGCTCATCAACGTGACCCCAGGGTTGCTGGCTTGAGCCCGAAGGTAGATAGCTGGCTAAAACCCAAGGTTGCTGGCTTGAAGTCCAAGGTCGCTAGCTTGAGCAAAGGGTCACTGGCTCAGCTGGAGCCCCCCCCCCGCCAGCACCCCCCTCTCCCTGATCAAGGCACATATGGGAAGCAATCAATGAACAAGTAAAGTGACACAGCTACAAGTTGATGCTTCTCATCTCTTTCCCTTTGCCTCTCTGCTTTGCGAGGCAAAAGAGAAAATCATTGTGCCTAGAAAGCCTTAGTCGCTCAAGTCTGAGACATTTTTTCTCTGGAACTGACTGTTCTCTTCTGGTGCCCTCCGCTCCGTCCGAGTTCTATTGGAGAACCCATAGAACTTTCCATTGCATTCCTCAGCCCTGGTCGTGGTCGCCAGTCACAGCCCCTCAGCAGTGTCTGTGCCCAGGAGCTGCTCAGGCTGCTAGCAGTGCACCCATGCGGGGTGGCGAGGCGGTCTCTGGAGCAGCCTCCACCAATGACAGATGTCAGTTGGTGGAGAAATAAGACTTTGAAGCCTGTTCTACACTGTCCCCCAGAGGCCCCCGACAGGCTGAGTTCCAGTGCCACTGCAGTGGCTTGCTTGATAGGGTACCCTCTGCTGGCCTTGTTCCCTTTCCTATGTCCTCCTCCTTGGCTGGTGCTTTGGAGGACCACTTCCCAAATCAAGTACTTGCACTTGAATCCTTGTCTCAGGGTTTGCTTCTGGTGAAAAACTAAGACACACTCACTCGCTTACATGAAGACTAGGGCCTGTCATATTTCTTTCTGTCCCCAGTAGCCAGCATACAGAACCTGGCACAAAGGAGACTAAAGACATGAACAGCCCTGGCCGGTTGGCTCAGTGGTAGAGCGTCGACCTGGCGTGCGGGAGTCCCGGGTTCGATTCCCGGTCAGGGCACACAGGAGAAGCGCCCATCTGCTTCTCCACCCCTCCCCCTCTCCTTCCTCTGTGTCTCTCTCTTCTCCTCCCGCAGCCAAGGCTCCATTGGAGCAAAAGTTTGCCCGGGCGCTGGGGATGGCTCTGTGGCCTCTGCCTCAGGCGCTGGAATGGCTCTGATTGCGGCAGAGCGACGCCCCAAGGTGGGCAGAGCATCGCCCCCTGATGGGCATGCCGGGTGGATCCTGGTGGGGCGCATGCGGGAGTCTGTCTGCCTCCCTTTTTCCAACTTCAGAAAAAAAAAAAAAGACATGAACAAACATGGGGTTCTCCACAGACTCTACATCTGCAGAGGAGCCTGACCGTGTTCTCAACTTTTATTTTTTATTTATTTATTTATTTGTCCTAAAGTCACCTGCTCAGGAATTAACTTTCTGAAAGAGAGTCTGCCAGGTCAAATCTGAGTCACAAGCAGACGCTGACTACACCGGGGGCGCAGAGAAGGAGCTTGCCCTTCCAGCTTTCGCAAAGGGAAGACTCCACTACTGTCCCTCAAGAGAGAGACCGGGGGACCTGTAGGAACAACCCCATTGACCGGTGTGTTGAATGAGGACTCCTGAAAAATGCAGTGTTCATCAGCCTGTCTTTCCCTTCGCTCCCACTCACAGAGCAAAGCGTAGTCATTCCATGCCCTCTGCCAAATACCAGTCTTTCTCTGCTCCATTTCAGCGCTCGGTCACTGTTTCAGTCTAGTTTCCGACTATCAACCCTGCACGTGACCACCTCCTTCCCCAGGCATCCAGCCTCCAGCAACTGCCTGCCAGGTGCTCAGCCCAGTGCCAAAGCTGCATTTCCTATCTCTTGCCCTGAGCGTGATACTGCCCTTCCTAGAGCTTCTGCGGCTGTCAGTGGCCAACCCATTCCCATCCTGGGCTAGCCTCGCCGTCAGCTCCTTCCTCCCAGGCCCTCTCTTCCGGCTGGCTCTTCCGCAGCCATTGGGTGGACCTTCCTGGAAAAGTGACTCGATGTCCCCTTCCTCCCATCATTTCAGCCCATGTGAGTCTTTGCTCAGATGCGAATACTTTATATAACTTCCATATCCTCTTGTAATACTTGCTTTACAAATTCTACCTCTTTCCTGGCAAGCCCTCTAGTCTATCCCTGTGCCATCAGTCATGACACAGTGGCTTACTCTTATGTTACCTCCATAAGCATTTGGTGAGTGAGGAAATGACTGTTTTCCTGGCCTGCTTCCAGACACAGTGGAGGAAACAAGTCCTCAGTCTTTGGGGGTTTCTTCCACGGCGGCGGGAGGGGGGAAGGAGGGTGTGGTGAGGAGAACAAGATGTAAAACGCAAGAGGCTGTGCAGGAAATGCCCACCTGGGTGGTGATTCACAGAGCTGTGGGAATTCACAGGGGCAACAACAGCCCTGGCAGTGTCCGGGTGGGGGGCAGAGGAGTCCCCGGGAGGAGGGGGCAGAGAAGGAGCCTGTGGGAGGGGAGGATCACGCAGGAGACTTGGCTCTTCTGGGAGAGTTCAGGGGAAAGTCCAACCGTGGAGATACTGGCCAGGTAAAGGTTTGGGAAGGTCAGGGCCAAGGCAGCGTGGGAGTCACCCCCACAGACACCAGGTTGGAATAAATGAGGACTTCAAGGGAGAAAAGGCTAAGGGTGAAAACCCAAGGGTAGCGGTGGGGGAGATAGGCAGAGGCCGGGCCTGAGGGAGGTAGAAACTACTGCTTATCCGCCAGCTGGAGCGCTTGCAGCCCGCTGTGGATTCTAAGTGCTCCTTCCCTCCTTCCTGTCCGGCCCCCCAGCTTGGGTCCTCACCGGCCTCTGAAATGACTGGTGGTGACAGGAAGGGGGATATGGCTTGCACCGCTTCACAAGTCCACCCGCTTCTCCCTACACAGAGGTTTAGAACGGTGAGAGGTTGAACTCAAAGCCTACTACAGTTACACTGCCCTCTGCATCCCCATGACTGTTGCAGGGGCGTTCAAGTGTAAACCCCCCCCAATCTCCTGCCCCACCTCTGCCCACGGCCTCGCTCTAGGTTCAGAGGAAGCCGATGTCTTCTCGCAGCTGGAGCTAGTTTCAGGCCAGTGCACCTCCCTGGCTGTTCCACTCTGAGAACCCTCCACTCCACCTCCAATCCCTTATATTCAGGTTGCATTTTCAAACCCCCTTTCTCTACCAACATCTTCTTGCAGGACATGCAAGTTCATTTCTTTCCAATTACCACCCCCCTTCTGGTCTTTCCTTTGCTCTTCTCTTCACAGGGTGTCTTCACCATCTTTTCTCACTTGAAAGAAAGGTGTGCACCTGCCATCTTTGCTTACTTCTCATTCATTCTTGACTCACTGTGTTCCAATTCCCCCAGCCCTAACTAACTGCACGGACATTGTTGTCAAAGGTCGACAGTGATGACATGATGACTCCCCATGCAGGGCTGGTCTTCCAGCTTCATCTGGCCCTTGGGTCCCTCCCTCCTGCTTGACACCCTCCATACTGGTTTCATTTTTTTATCTTAATTCTCTGCTCTTTCCTTCTCAGCTGTTTTCATGAGCTCCTCTTCCTCTGCTAAACACTTCTACATCCGCCTTGGCCAGTTGGCTCAGTGGTAGAGCATTGGCCTGGCGTGCAGGAGTCCCGGGTTCGATTCCCGGCCAGGGCACACAGGAGAAGTGCCCATCTGCTTCTCCACCCCTCCCCCTCTCTTTCCTCTCTGTCTCTCTCTTCCCCTCCCGCAGCCAAGGCTCCATTGGAGCAAAGTTGGCCTGGGCACTGAGGATGGCTCTATGGCTTCTGCCTCAGGCGCTAGAATGGCTCTGGCTGCAGCGGAGCAACACCCCATATGGGCAGAGCATTGCCCCCTGGTGGGCATGCCAGGTAGATCCGGGCCGGGTGCATGTGGGAGTCTGACTGCCTGCCAGTTTCCAACTTCAGAAAAATACAAAAAAAAAACCAAAAAAAACCCAAAACATGTCAACACTTCTACATCCACTCATTCTTTTTTTTTTTTTTTAAGTGAGAGGAGAGGAAATAGAGAGACAGACACTCGCATGCGCTCCGACTAGGATCCACCAGCAACCCTGTTGGAGGCCACTGGTCGCGTACCAGTACTGAGCTATCTTCAGTGCCTGAGGTTGGTGCACTCGAACCAACCGAGCCATCCTTGGCACCCAGGGCCAATACTCAAACCAATCGAGCCATTGGCTGTGGGAGGGGAAGAGGGAGAGAAGGGTACAGAGAGGGGGACAAAGCAGATGGTTATTTTTCTTGTATGCCCTGACCAAGAATTGAACCCGGGACATTCATAAGTTGGGTGAACACTTTATCCACTGAACAAACCAGGCAAGGCCACATTCATTCTGCAAGCAGTAACTGAGCACCTACAATGAGCTGGGCAGATTCTGGGCTCCTTTCTATACTTTTCCAGGGGCATCTTGTTTCTCTCATTGTCGTAACCTGGTGTTGATTCTTGGACCTCCAAATTGGGTGCTGACTGCTCTTCTCTTCATAGAGTTTTTCAGCCTCAATAAGTCCCAACATGCCCCCATCTTCCTGGGCCTACTCCTTGCTCTTCCTCACTTCCCCACTTTATTTATTTTTTATTTTATTTTATTTTATTTTTTTTTACAGAGACAGAGCGGGAGTCAGAGAGAGGGATAGATAGGGACAGACAGACAGGAACGGAGAGAGATGAGAAGCATCAATCATTAGTTTTTCACTGCGACACCGTAGTTGTTCATTGATTGCTTTCTCATATGTGCCTTGACCACGGGCCTTCAGCAGACCCAGTAACCCCTTGCTCGAGCCAGCGACCTTGGGTCCAAACTGGTGAGCTTTGCTCAAACCAGATGAGCCCGCGCTTAAGCTGGTGACCTCGGGGTCTTGAACCTGGGTCCTCCGCATCCCAGTCCGACGCTCTATCCACTGCTCTACCACCTGGTCAGGCCCTCACTTCCCCACTTTAGAGGGTGGCACAGTGAATTAAGCCAAAATAGAAAAGCAGCAGCTACCCGTGACCCCTCCAGCTTCCTCACTTCCTGTACGTTTTTTTTTGTTGTTGTTGTTGTTTTTAGAGAGAGAGGCAAGAGAGGCATAGACAGGCAGGCAGGAAAGGAGAGAGATGAGAAGCATTAACTCGTAGTTGTGTCACTTCAGTCGTTCATTGATTGCTTCTCATATGTGCCTTGACTGGGGGGGGGCGGGCTGGGGGGTTCCAGCCAAGCCAGTGACCCCTTGCTCAAGTCAGTGACCTTGGGCTCAAACCAGTGACCATGGGATCATGTTCAAGCCGGCAACCCCATGCTCAAGCTGGATGAGCCTATGCTCAAGCTGGAGATGTCGGGGTTTCGAACCTGGGTCTTCAGGATCCCAGGTCGATACTCTATTCACTGTGGCACCACCAGTTAGGCACTTCCCACACTTCTCATGTGCCACCAGACCCTGTGAAGTCGTCCTCTAATATCTTCTCTTCACACCCATATTACTGCCTGAGGTCATGTCCTCTATTTCCCTCGTGGGGACCAACAGAACACCTTCATTTCCTCACCAGCATTCTGCTTTCATGTTTCCGTTCTGTTGCCGCAGCCACTGCGGGCATTTCCTCTCAGCTCCTAGTGAGCTCTGTGTGACCCAGCCTGGCCTCACTGGGACTTCATCTCACACCACTCTCTCTACCTTGGTCACTCTGACCTGCAGCTTTCCGAGAACACAGGTGCCTTTCCCATTGAGAGCCTTTGGTCAAGCCGTTTCCTCTCCTTGGAATGTTCCTTTTTGTCACACAATCTCAAATCCAAATGTTATCGCCTCAGAAAAGCCTTTCTGTTTTCTTGATATAATTTATCTAACAAATAACTTGCTTATTGTTAGTTAGTTGCCCTAACTAACCATAAGTTCAGTTTTATTTCACGAATTTGTTGATAAGCACTTTCTATGTTCCTGTGGGTGTTCTAGACCCGTGAGTGCAAATTCACTTCTGGCCTATGACAGCGACCTACAAAGGAGGGACTCAGATCCCCATTTGACAAATGAGGAAACCGAAATCCTGAGGGCTGCATGACTTGAGCAAGGTGACGTGTTCTTTGCATGGTGCAGCTGGGCTGGGAACACAGTGTATTTTCAGGGTCCGTGCTGGACCACTACACCATGTCTGAGCAGGGGTCTGCCTGTAGTGTCCATGGTATTCCCGGTGCCTACAGCAGTGCCTGCTACCTAGTACACAATACATGTTGCCTGGATGACCAAATACCATATTTACAAAGGATAAGGCCCTGTCCACGTGCTGAATAGGTTAGGAGCAGTCATCTAGGATTCCTCCCTGCAGCCTCAGCTCTTCTTGGCTGTCCTGATGTGTCCAAAGTGTGCCCGGCATGGAAAATGCCCTTCTTCCAATGTCTGCTTGATGACTATCAAAACTCCAGTAACTTTCAAGCATTGCCTCCCCACAGAGCCTTCCCAGACTGGACTACCCTCCCCCACAGCAAAATTGGCCTGTCCCGGCTTTGTGACCTCACAGTAACCATCCTGTACAGGCCAGGTATGTATATCCTACACAGACCTGATGTCCATCATGGCACTTGTTCTGTCTTATAGCTGGTGTGCATATAGTTATTAGACTCTTTCACTGTTTCAAAGGGCCTTAGTGTAGAGGCTAGTTTATATGGTCGCCTGACACACCTAAAATGTGGTCTGCTGCACACTCATGTTGCAGCCCCAGGGCCAAGCACAGTGCCCTGCACAGGCAGGTGCTCTTTTTGCGGAATGGAACAAACAAACAAACATTAGATCTGATGGTTAAAAGTGCATCAGTTTGAGGAGTAGCAGGAAAAGCAGCTATCTGAAGACATAGTATGGTTCCAATTTCGTTACTAACCTAGCTGCATGACATTGGCCAAGCTGCTTGACGTCTTCGGGCCTCAGACTGCCAGTTTTTACAATATCTGGTTGGATTCAATGACCTTCAAACTCCATGCCAGCTCTAAGATCCTGTGATTCAGCTCTAATATTCCCTTAATTGATGAGCACCTAACAGTCTCTATGGGGAAGAAATTAATGCAGCACCAAGTAAACACACCAGGACGTCTGGGAAGAGGGAGAGGTGTTGCTGCAGCTTCCGAAGCTCTGTGGAAACGGTCTTCATCCCCCCCCCCCTCCGATTCTGCCATGCTATTGGCGGTCTATGCAGGCCGGCATTTGTGAAGTCGTCTTTTTTTTCTTTTTTCTTTTAAAACTGTAAGCCCCTTGAAGGCATGGTTTAACTCATGAGGACCCAGCAAATAGTTAGAAATTGGCAAGTATTTTGTGGTTGCTGAGGATAATAATCATATAGAGTGAATCAGATGTGAAACAGTAGAAGCAGTTTTAATTAGAAGTACATTAAAAAATTAAATTTGGGCCTGGCTGGTGGTGGCACAGTGGATAAAGCATTGACCTGGAATGCTGAGGGCACTAGTTTGAATCCCTGGGCTTGCAACTACTATGAATTCATGCTTCCCATTCTTCCCCCCCTTCTCTCACTATCTCCCCTCTCTCTAAAATCAATGCATAAAATCTGCAAAAAAAAATCAATAAATGAAATCTAAAAATATATATATTAAAAAAACATAGGTGAGTAGACCTTGGCTAGTTAACTCAGTTTGTTAGAATGTAACCCAAAACACCAAGGTTGTGGGTTCAATCCATGGTCAGGACACAGATAGGAAGCAACCAATGAATGACAACTAAGTGGAACAGCAAATGAATATTTCTCTCTCCCTCCTTCCCTCTCTCTCTCTGTCTCACTAAAATCAATCAATTAAAAAAAAAACATAGGTGGGTAAGTCTTGTAATTAGTTTCAATAATAAAGGACAAAGGTATATATATGATATATATATATATATGTATTCTTATACCAGTACAATTATGCAGTAATAAAAAGTTAATAAGGATATGTAGCTTTCTAATAAGAAGATACTTAGATCAAAGTAGAAGTATATCTAGTAATTTTGACCAATCAAAACATGAACCCCTTAAAACAAAACAAAACAAACAAACCAAACATGAACTCCAAGCTGTGGCAGATCAAGTATAATTGCAAAAAATATAACATGGAAATCTCACCTTAAACGCAGTCAATATTTTCTTGTGGTCCCCCAGAGTGCAAAAATAGATTTAGCCAGAAAAATAAAGAAGACTGAATACATTTCAGCATTTAAATATTTAGCAAACCCCTTGGAAAAAAAAAAGATTGACATTCCAAAATCACACACTTCAAATATAATGAACAGTATAATTAAAGAAGCATTGTGAAAAGCAATTGACTGGGGATACTAAGTGAATAATATCACATCAAAAGTTGTGCTCTGATAGGTCTCTAAAGATGACATCCAGAAATTGGAGACAGCAGAGATAAGTGGAGCAGAGAGCAGATCGCAGGAGAGGCTGGAATAGAAAGAAGGTGAAGAACTTGGCCTGAGATTTGCATCCTTACTTCCCAGCTGGTTTACAGCAGCAGTGGCTTTAGTTGCTAATACCTCTATTCCAGCTGAAGTGACAGCTGCAGGAACAGTTTGCCTGGAATAATAGCCATCACATCATCTTCTGCTCCAGGACACATGTGCCTCTATGACCCTTTCAAAATCAAACTGCTCCGCAAGGGTTCAGCCACCTCCCTCACCCCTTCACCCTCCCTTGTCACTCAAAAGTGTCACTGCATTGCTTTGTTCATTAATTCAGTAAATATGAAGAATGAGTGCCAGCTATGCCTGGCACTGCTCTAGGCACACGGGATGCAGCAATGGACATGAACAAATGAACAAAACTTCCTGCCCCATGGGGTCTACACCCAAGTAGAATCTATACTCAGTCCTTATTAATTTTTATTAACTTTATTGTTTTGACACGGTTTCAAGTGTACAACTCAGTGTAATACTGTATATATTCCTTCCTCAACCCCCTTATTATTTTATTTTATTTTATTTTATTTTATTTTATTTTATTTTGAGAAAGAGAGAGAGAGGAAGAGAGGAAGATAAGAAGCATCAACTCATAGTTGCGGCATTTTCCATTTTCATTGATTGCTTTCTCATATGTGCCTTCAATGGGAGGCTACAGCCAAGCCAGTGACCCCTTGCTCAAGCCAGTGACCTTGGGCTCAAGCCATTGACCTTGGGGTTTGTTTTTTTTTTACTTTATTTTATTTTTTTTTTTTCTGAAGTTGGAAACGGGGAGGCAGTCAGACAGACTCCTGCATGCGCCTTGACCGGGATCCACCCGACATGCCCACCAGGGGGCGATGCTCTGCCCATCTGGAGCATTGCTCTGTTGCAACCAGAGCCATTCTAGCTCCTGAGGCAGAGGCCATAGAGCCATCCTCAGCGCCCGGGCCAACTTTGCTCCAATGGAGCCTTGGCTGTGAGAGGGGAAGAGAGAGACAGAGAGGAAGGAGAGGGGGAGGGGTGGAGAAGCAGATGGGCACTTCTCCTGTGTGCCCTGGCCAGGAATCAAACCCGGGACTCCTGCACACCAGGCTGATGCTCTACCACTGAGCCAACCAGCCAGGGCCGAGACCTTGGGGTTTTGAAGCTGGGACCTCAGCATCCCAGGTCAATGTTCTATCTATTGTGCCACCACCTGACAGGCCCATTTATTAATTTTTAAAAAGTTTTATTTCCTTATTAGAGAGAGAGAGGGGAAAGGAGAAACATTTATTGGTTGTTCTACTTAATTTATGCATTCATTGGTTGATTCTTATATGCTTATATGTGCCCTGATCGGGGATCAAACCTACAACCTTAGTGTATCAGGATGATGCTCTAACCAACTGATGTAGCCAGCCAGAACTATACCCAGACCTTATTGCCTACATTGTCTTTCAGTGACTCACTATAATGATGATGGTTCTCTAAGTCACACCTTCATGGTATCTCCTCCATGACGTGAAGCTCTTTCAAGGCTAAAAACCAAGCTTTCTAATTCTTCAAATCTACTTTCTCTACCCATGCACTTAATTTAGTGTTGGGCACAAGATATTTGGTAACTAAAACAAACCTTCACGTAGGGAAATAAAAAATAAAAAGAAATCAAAGAATCAGAAATACTTTCTAAATCTGCTGTCTTCCAGTTTCCATAGGGCATCATTCATGTCCTTTAGGCCAACTGACAATAGCCTTAGGAGGAAATCCAGCAGGAGTCACTATCTGTATTTTTTTAAAATTGATTTGAGAGAGAGAAAGAGAGAGAGAGAGAGAAACATCAATTTGTTGTTCCGTTTATTTATATATTCATTGGTTGATACCTGTATTTGCCCTCACCAAGGATCGAACCTGCACCCTCGGTGTATCTGGACGATGCTGACCAGAACCTGCACCCTCGGTGTATCTGGACGATGCTGACCAGCTGAGCTACCCTGCCCAGGCTACTGAAGAGAGAATGGAGTTCCTGATAGGCTAAGGGACTGGGCTAGTAACACACAGATGGTAAGGACTGCTCACAAAGCAGCCAAATGAGTGCCAGTCTTAGTCGAAGCTGACAAAAGGCAGTAAATGCCCCAGAAGAAGGTGGACAATGATAAGACCCTCTGGGAGGATCTAGGAACAGGCTTATGTGTTTAGCCAATCACCCCTCAGTGATGTGGCTGGGCCAGCATGACTCGCACCAGCTGAGCTGGCAAACAAACGAACACAAGGTTGCAGACAGACTTTGAAACCCCAGGGTGACAAGAAACTCTCCCTAACAAACACAGGTGTAGTGAGGCCACACTCTCGGGAAGGGGAGGAAGTCCCTCTTTTATTTGAAAAAAAAAACTTTTTAAAACCATTTTATTTATTGATTTTAAAGAGAGGAGAAAGAGAGAGAGAGAGAGAAAGGCATGAGGGGAGTAAGAAGCAGACCCGGGGGTTCAAATCGGCCTCAGCATTCCAGGTTGATGCTTTATCCACTGTACCACCACATGTCAGGGAAGTCTTCCCTTTTATTTTTTTATTTTTATTCATTTCAGAGAGGAGGGAGGGAGGGAGGCAGAGAGAGAGAGAGAGAGAGAGAGAGAGAGAGAGAGAGAGAGAGAAAGAGAGAGAGAGGAGGAGGAGGAATCATCAACTCCCATATGTGCCTTGACCAGACAAGTGCAGGGTTTTGAACCGGAGACCTTAGCGTTCCAGGTCGACGCTTTATCCATTGCGCCACCACAGGTCAGGCAAATCTTCCCTTTTAGAAGTGGAAGCGAGGATGGCCCCAAGGCGAAGTTTAAGCTGCTAAAAGAGCAGGTGGACCCCAGATGCTGGTGCAGCTGCCCCAGCAGCCAAAGTCAACCCCACAACTCAAGAGAGGCAGGTCTACACAAAGGTATGCCAAATGCTTGGGGGGGGAAATGGCAGCAAAGAGGCACTGGGTGAGGGAGAGTGGTGGTACCACAGTCCCAAGGAAAGGGTTAACCACGTTCCATGAACATACAAGTGTCTCCTTGGCCAGGTAGCTCAGTAGGTTGGAGTGTCCTCCAGAGGTACCAGGTTTATGGGTTAAATACCCTCGTCAGGGCACATACATGGGTCAATTAATGAATGTCTGAATGGATGGAACAGCAGGTCAATGCTTCTCTCTCAAATTCATAAACAAAAATTTTAAAAATAAGAAACTTGCCCTGGCCGGTTGGCTCAGTGGTAGAGCGTCGGCCTGGCGTGCAGGGGTCCCGGGTTCGATTCCCAGCCAGGGCACACAGGAGAGGAGACACCCATCTGCTTCTCCACCCCTCCCCCTCTCCTTCCTCTCTGTCTCTCTCTTCCCCTCCCACAGCCAAGGCTCCATTGGAGCAAAAGATGGCCCGGGCGCTGGGGATGGCTCCTTGGCCTCTGCCCCAGGCGCTAGAGTGGCTCTGGTCAGGACAGAGCTACGCCCCCTGGATGGGCAGAGCATCGCCCCCTGGTGGGCGTGCCGGGTGGATCCCGGTCGGGCGCATGCGGGAGTCTGTCTGACTGCCTCCCCGTTTCCAGCTTCAGAAAAATACAAAAAAAAAAAAAGAAAGAAAGAAAAAAAGAAACTTACCATTATCTCATGCTTATCCATGTTTAATATAATATAATGAGAATCTCCGGGAATTTCTGGCTTTCTTTCTTTTTTTCTTTTTTCCCCCCTGATCAATTTAGATTTTGCTTCCAGACTCAAAAGAAAGATTTCTGTCCCTTAAAACTTATAATCACTCAACACCTAACTTTCATTCCTCCTAGGGTTGACACAGTACGAGAGACTGATTTTGGAAGGTGTTTTGAGGGATATAAATATGGACTTCAAGGAACTTGTAGTCTAGTGGAGGTAGGTGAAGGGAGAATTTCAGGAAATGATTAAGTAACAAAACTGAGAGCACATGTAACAAACGGATGGGTAAGGGAAGTGGACAAGCAAGGTCTACTCCGCTGATGACAGAATAAATGGCACCAGCCAGCTCGGAAAGAGGAATGAAAACTGCAGATGGGGGAGCAGCAGAGTGATTGAGAGAAGGGTGGGAATAAAGAGGCCTCAGGAGGTCGGTGATGACGGTGAGAGCAAGACAGAGCCAGGGAAAAGCGGAAAATGGAGATCAGAAACCATCTGTGAGAAAAAAAAGAGAGACTAGGAACTAGGAAAGGAAAGAGAAGGTGTAAGTAAGTCATGACTCATTCTCTATTCTCTGTAAATTAGCTTAAATATTAAAGCATCTTTTTAAACGTTTTTATTTATTGATTTTTTTAAAGAAAGATTTTATTTATTGGCCCTGACCTAATTAGCTCAGTTGGTTAAGAGCATCGCCCCGAAACTACAAAGTTGCAAGTTCAATCCCTGGTCAGGGCACATACAGGAAGCAACCAATGAGTGCAGGACAGAGTGGAACAACAAATGAATGCTTCCCTGCCCCCTCCTCTCTCTCTCCCTTCCTCTGTTTCTCTAAAATCAATCAATAAAAAAAAAAATTAAGCCCTGGAGGCAGAGGCAGATTTAACTGCGGGCACAACAGGTGCGTGCAACTTCTGAAGGGCCCTGCAAAACTCGAACTTTACACTTTTTTTCTAATGACACCAAGTTTGGTTTCATATGTGCAATTTTAACATTAATAGTACATAATATTTTTTATTTATTAAAAAATATAGTTAGGCCTGACCTGTGGTGGCGCAGTGGATAAAGCGTCGACCTGGAAATGCTGAGGTTGCCGGTTCGAAACCCTGGGCTTGCCTGGTCAAGGCACATATGGGAGTTGATGCTTCCAGCTCCTCCCCCCTTCTCTCTGTCTCTCTCTCCTCTCTCCCCCCTTCTCTCTCTCTCTCTCTCCCTCTCTCTCTCCTCTCTAAAAATGAATAAATAAATAAATAAATTTTAAAAATATAGTTAGGCCCTGGCCGGTTGGCTCAGTGGTAGAGCGTCGGCCTGGCATGCAGAGGTCCCGGGTTCGATTCCCGGCCAGGGCACACAGGAGAGGCGCCCATCTGCCTCTCCACCCCTCCCCCTCTCCTTCCTCTCTGTCTCTCTCTTCCCCTCCCGCAGCGAGGCTCCATTGGAGCAAAGATGGCCCGGGCGCTGGGGATGGCTCCTTGGCCTCTGCCCCAGGCGCTAGAGTGGCTCTGGTCACGGCAGAGCGACGCCCCGGATGGGCAGAGCATCGCCCCCTGGTGGGCAGAGCGTCGCCCCTGGTGGGCGTGCCGGGTGGATCCCGGTCGGGCGCATGCGGGAGTCTGTCTGACTGTCTCTCCCCGTTTCCAGCTTCAGAAAAATACAAAAAAATTAATAATAAAATAAAAAAATATATATATATAGTTAACATGTTTTTTTATTTTTATCTTTCTGAAGTTGGAAACGGGGAGAGACAGTCAGACAGACTCCCGCATGCGCCCGACCGGGATCCACCCGGCACGCCCACCAGGGGCGACGCTCTGCCCATCTGGGGCATCGCTCTATTGCAACCAGAGCCATTCTAGCGCCTGAGGCAGAGGCCACAAAGCCATCCTCAGTGCCCAGGACAACCTTGCTCCAGTGGAGCCTTGGCTGCGGGAGGGGAAGAGAGAGACAGAGAGGAAGGAGAGGGGGAGGGGTGGAGAAGCAGATGGGTGCTTCTCCTGTGTGCCCTGGCCGGGAATCAAACCTGGGACTCCTGCACGCCAGGCCGACGCTCTACCACTGAGCCAACCAGCCGGGGTGTTAACATGTATTTTTATTTTTCCTGTTTCTCTTGGGACCCAATATTTTCTTCTGCGCCCGGGGCCTCAACCAACCTTAATCTGCTTCTGCCTGGAGGGATAGCTTGGTTGGTTGGAATATCACCTCACAGTGCAGGAGGTTGCCAGTTCGATTCCCAGGTCTGGGCACATATAGGAACAGCTTCATGTTCCTACCTCTATTTATTGATTTTATGTGAGGCAGGGGCAAGAAATATGAACTCATAGTTTTTCCTTGGTTGCTTGTCACATGTGTCTTGATTGAGCAAACCCAGGGTTTTGAATTGGGGACCTCAGCATTCCAGGTTGACGCTTTATCGACTGTGCTACCACAGGCCAGGCTATTTATTGATTTTTAGATTTATTGATTTTTAGAGAAAGGGAGAGAGAAACATCAATTTGTTTTTTCATTTACTTGTGCTTTCATTGGTTGGTTCTTTATCTAAATTTTTTTTTTTTTTTTTACAGAGGCAGAGATAGACAGGGACAGACAGACAGGAACAAAGAGAGATGAGAAGCATCAATCAATCATCAGTTTCTCGTTGCGCTTTGCGACTTCTTAGTTGTTCATTGATTGCTTTCTCACATGTGCCTTGACCGCAGGCCTTCAGCAGACCAAGCAACCCCCTACTGGAGCCAGCGACCTTGGGTCCAAGCTGGTGAGCTCTTTGCTCAAACCAGATGAGCCCGTGCTCAAGCTGGCGACTTCGGGGTCTCGAACCTGGGTCCTTCTGCATCCCAGTCCGATGCTCTATCCACTGCGCCACCACCTGGCCAGGCTAAAAAAATTTTTTTTTAATCTAAAAAAATTTTGTTAATTCATTTTAGAGAGGCAGGGTGGGGGTGGAGAGAAGGATGGGGGAGGAGCAGGAAGCATCAACTCCCTTATGTGCCTTGACCAGGCAAACCTGGGGTTTCCAACTGATGACTTCAGCATTCCAGGTTGAAACTTTATCCACTGCATGACCACTTGTCAGGCCTTGTTGGTCGGTTCTTGTATGTGCCCTGACTGGGTATCAATGCTCTAACCAACTGAGCTACCACGCCGGGACTTAAGGTAAGTTTTAAGTAAAGATAGTTCAAGCCCTACCTGAGTAGCTTAGTTGGTTAGACCATCATCCTGATACATCAAGGTTGTAGGTTTGATCGCCAGTCATGGCACATACAAGAATCCACCAATGAAAGCATAAATAAGTGGAACAACAAATTGCTGTTTCTCTCTCTTTCTCTCTCTCATCAATAAAAAAAAAAAAAAAAAAAAAAAAAAAAAAACCCTAAAAACTAGAGATCAAAAACAGGCTGGGCGTGGTGGCGCACGCCTGTAGTCCTAGCTACTCAGGAGGCTGAGGCAGGAGGATCGCGTGAGCCCAGGAGTTCTGGGCTGTAGTGCGCTATGCGGATTGGGTGTCCGCACTAAGTACTGCATCCCGGGAGCAGGGGACCACCAGGGTGCCTAAGGAGGTGTGAACCAGCCCAGGTTGGAAACAGGAACAGTAAATGTTCCAGACACTGAGCTTTAAGACATTATTTCATCTTGAGAGTTTTTCCAACTTTACAGAAGAGAAACCAAGGCTTTGAGGGGTTCATTAGGACTAATTAGCAGTAGCCAGCAGAGCAGACTTTCAGTCTCTGGTTCCAGAGTTTTTCAACTACTTACTGGTTACGCTACCTCCCAGGAGGATCTTCAAGACTGACCAACTTCTCTATTTTTTTCAGACCTCCACTGTCTGAGACAGCACTACTTCCTCCTTAACACTGAAAGAGTGCAGAGAAATTGGAAATACTTTAATTTTTTTTTCCTTTTTTTTTTTTTTTCATTTTTCTGAAGCTGGAAACGGGGAGAGACAGTCAGACAGACTCCCGCATGCGCCCGACCGGGATCCACCCGGCACGCCCACCATGGGACGATGCTCTGCCCACCAGGGGGTGATGCTCTGCCCATCCTGGGCGTCACCATGTTGCGACCAGAGCCACTCTAGCGCCTGAGGCAGAGGCCACAGAGCCATCCCCAGCGCCCGGGCCATCTTTGCTCCAATGGAGCCTTGGCTGTGGGAGGGGAAGAGAGAGACAGAGAGGAAAGCGCTGCGGAGGGGTGGAGAAGCAAATGGGCGCTTCTCCTGTGTGCTCTGGCCGGGAATCGAACCTGGGTCCTCCGCACGCTAGGCCGATGCTCTACCGCTGAGCCAACTGGCCAGGGCCGGAAATACTTTAATTTAGTTGACCAGACTACAGAGTTCTCTTGACCCACTAAAGTCTCCCAACAGAAGTGGATGATCTGGATTTTTGACTCTCAGTGTTTGTTGGGTCTTAGCGTCATCAAGAAGGAAGAAATTTGTTAATACAGTACCTTATTAAGGCACCAGCTTATTTTAGCCAGGGTTCCTCTTCTCAGTGACTCTAGAAGGAGTTTTTCGTTCCTTTTCCCATCTACCACTCTCCCGCTTTCCCTGCAACTGCAGTTGAAGCTGTATAATTCATAATTCTATTGGCCTTTTTGGGGACTCCCCCGACTTCTATTCTCCTTGAAAATGGCTTTTTTTTTTTTTTTTTTTTGTCAGAGAGAGGGGTAGATAGGCAAGAGATGAGAAGCATAAATTCTTTGTTGCAGCACTTTAGTTGATCATTGACTGCTTTCTCATATGTGCTCTGACCAGGAGGTTACAGCAGAGTGAGTGACCCCTTGCTCAAATCAAGCCAGTGCGACCTTGGGCTCAAGCTGGTGAGCCTTGCTCAAACCAGATGAGCCTGCGCTCAAGCTGGTGACCTCGGGGTTTTGAACCTAGGCCCTCAGCGTCCCAGTCCAACGCTCTATGCACCACTGCCTGGTTAGGCGAAAATGGCCTTTTTTATTTTATTTATTATTATTATTATTTTTACAGAGACAGAGAGAGAGTCAGAGAGAGGGATAGACAGGGACAGACAGACAGGAACGGAGAGATGAGAAGCATCAATCATTAGTTTTTCGTTGTGCGTTGCGACACCTTAGTTGTTCACTAATTGCCTTCTCATACGTGCCTTGACCGCGGGCCTTCAGCAGACTGAGTAACCCCTTGCTCGAGCTAGCGACCTTGGGCTCAAGCTGGTGAGCTTTTTGCTCAAACCAGATGAGCCCTCGCTCAAACTGGCGACCTCGGGTCTCGAACCTGGGTCTTCCACATCCCAGTCCGACGTTCTATCCACTGCACCACCGCGAAAATGGCCTTTTTTAAAAGAACAAAACAGTGAACTCTGTGTTATGCCCTTACCAATCACAGCCATTGTGATTGTGGGGAAATCACTAACCATCTGCTTATCTCTAACTTCACCCTACACATCTGCCTGGGAATATTAACAAAGCCTGCCTGTGGAGAAACCACTGGGTGTGTCTGTATAAACATTTCCCCCAACAACAAATGGTTAACAACTGGAAAAGAGCTAGCTGCAATCTAACAAACCTTTACTTGCAGTCCTGTCCAAAAAAAGTATTACTATAATCTTTGTTGAAGGCTTCTTAGGTGTCCTCCCAGCATACCCACCTGAATTAAACCTGTAGACGGCACTTGTTTGCTGAAGGTGAGCAACTCAGTTTGATAAGGATTAATTACCTAAGAGGCTCTCGACCTTAAGATAAAGGGCAAGACCAAGTTGAGCTACTGCTAGAGACCTCCTCCTCACTTTCTTTGCCCCCAAGTATCCCATGGGTGATAGGAATGAGTGGGAAGGAAGGAAAACTGTTTATTTTGCAAATAGTGATGAGGCCCAACTCTTACTTAACCCGACAATGGCAAAAAGTCTTTCCTACTTAAAAATAAAACAAACAAGCTGTGCTGCCTTTTTCTATACCTGCAGAGAGCCAGATGCCTGTGGGACCACATCTGGTGGTGCCAGTATGGAAGACATTTAAATATATATTAATATAGCCTGAAAGACTTAAAACGGCTTTAGACCTGATGAAGTTATGGTAAAGATCTTCCTGGTATCAGTGGTCTGAAAATCTAAAACATCTGAACAAAACTGGTATCATAATAAAGAATATTTCCCAGTGACTGGAATGCAAGTGGGTGATACCAAATTAACAAATCTCTGTTGTTTGTGAGAGGTTGCAGCCAGCTACTATAGGATGCTGGACTCCTATCTGATAGAGTAACTATGCAAGCTGTTGATCCTTTCTATATTTCAAGTGTCTGTCTTTAAAATGTGTGTAATGCTACCAGGCACTTTTTAGCTCATCTCCTAAGGATGTTGTGAAACAAAGGACAGAACGTCTGTAAAACACCCTGATTTCTCATATAGAAAAACCTAGTGTGATAATAATACCTCGGATTTACATAGTGCCTTTATGCTAGAGTTCAAACCTTGATAGAAATAGGTTTTGTTTTCTGGGTTTTTTAAAGGTTTTATTTATTGATTTTAAAGAGAGAAGAGATGGAAAGGGAAGTGGGGAAGCAGAAAGCTTCAACTCATAGTGGTTGCTCCTCCTATGTGCCTTGACCCGGGACATATGAAGCTCAGCGTTCCAGGTCGACCCTTCATCCACTGCGCCACCACAGGTCAGGGGGTATCGGTCTTTCAATTGTTTTCCCCAAAGTCTTCCTAAAAGAGTTGAAGGTTGTTTATGGAAGTCGTATCATTCTCTCCATGCCTTTTCTCTCTCCTCCATACCCGCATCCCAGGAATCAGAGGTGAAAGAGTGGGAAAACCAGGGCTGGGAGAAGAAAGCCCTGTGGGAAACTTCTCAGCAAGAGCGCAGCGAAGCCAATATTGCGGACCCGGATGCGTAACGCCCAAGCCACAGTCCTTGACGGGATTTATAATTTAAACGGGCCCCAGAGCGCGAGATTGGCTGGGGGAATGCCCTGATCGTGGTTGGACTGCTCGCATGGCGTTGCTCAGATACCTCTGGCCGGGCCCCGTCGACGTCCACTGCTTGCTAGTCCGTCGGGCAGCTGTCGAGCCGCAGGAGCCCGTTCGTGGGCAGGGCTGGCGCGCCTCGGGCGGCCGCTGCCCCGTCGCTGACCCTCGCGCGAAGCTGCGCGCACCGAGGAGACATCTTCCCGGTCGGGCCTCCCGCGCCCGCCTCGGCCCGGGGCAGCGAGGCCGACCCCGGACTGGGGGGCGGCCCACGCACCCCTCCGTGGGGGGCGCCCCGACTCGCCGGGGGCGGGGTCACGTCCCACCCGGGCCGCCGGGGGCACCGGCGCGGCGGAAACCTGAATGTGGCCGATGAACGGGGGCTTCCAGGGCCACCTCCCCGGGCGCCTCGGGCCAGCGGTGGGCGCGCCAGCCGCCGCCGCCCTCGGGCCGTCGCGGAGACCACTCCTGTGCCTGGTACCTGTGGACGCCCTTGTCAAGCGCTTGGAACACCCCCACCGGGGAGCCGAAACCGGGAAAGACATGTTCCTCCCGTTTCCTGCCCCTTCGGAGCGGCGAGGAGTGGGTGAGGCGGGGTCAGGCCGCTGCACCGAGGAGCCCCCGGGCCGAGGGCGGACGGGCCCCGCCGCGGGGGTGCGGGGCCTGCCCGGGGATGGCGGGCAGGCCGGCCTCGGCCCACCGGCGGCCGCAGGAGAAGGGCAGCAGGCGGCAGTGCGCCCCCTCCCCGCGCCCCCTCGCCCTGGGCAGGCCCGAGCGGGGCGCCCAGGTCGGGCCAGTCGGGCCCAGCGGCCTGACCCCGGGAGAGCCGACTTGGAAGCGGGCAACGGCTTCCCTGGCCCAGGCCGCCCGGCCCTTAGACTGTTTGACTGTGACGGGCCCGACTGGGGTAGGAGGCGGTTGCGGGAAAACTGGGCGCTTCTCCCCACTGCTGGGGGGGCTGTTGTGCTTTGTGGGGGGTCGGGGGTCACCACCCTCCCAGGAGAGGTGGGGGAGGGCCGGCGGCGCAGCTGGCCGGCTAGGGGCGGGGTCACAAGCTTAGTGTTTGTGTGTGAATGTGTGGTTCCAACGAGGGCCGAGGTGGGGGCGGAGAGCGCGCGCGGAGGAGGAACCGCGGCTTGCGCGCAGGCGCGAGCAGCGGGCCGGGCCCGACTCGGGAAGGAGGCTGGCGGGGAGTGGGGGCGGTGGGCCTGCGGGAGGGCCAGCAGCCTGATGCGGGGGGGGCGGGGAGCCGCGTCGGTGTCGCCGGGCGCGGGCGTTTCGAGGCCGACGCATCCGCGCGTGCGCGCGCTGGCGGAGTGTCCGCGTAGAGGAAAGTGACGCGTGCGCGTTCACGTGCGCCCGGGAGAGCGGTAAGAAGCGTAGGGAGGCTTGAAGGGGAGTGGGGGGTGGAGAGGCGAGCCGGAGGAGGGGTGGGGAGGCGGCGCCTGCGCAGTGTGCCGCGGAGGAGCTGTGTGTATGTGAGAGTCTGACGGGTTCAAAATGGCGGCGGCTGCTTCAGCGGCTCCTCCTGTGTGAGGGAAACAACACCCCTCCCCGGCAGCGGCGGCGGCAGCGGCGGCTGCGGCTCGCAGAGCACCTTCCCGGGGCCTGGGCCTGTCGCCACTCTGTCTGTTCTGGGCAGGGGGCGCTCCGGGAGGAGGGGCAACGCCAGGGGGGCCCATCCCCCGGAATCCCTCCTCTGCGACTGGGGAGTAGCCGGGGGCTCGTCCCGTAGCGCGGAGCCCGGGCTGAGGGGGAGACGCGAGGGGAGACCGGGCCCCCAGGCCGGCGCGCGGCGCCGCTCCCGCCCTCTCCGCCCCCCGGGGCCGAGGCCCGCGTTCCGGGGGGCCGGGGCGGCGCGGGGAGCCTCGGGCCGGCCGGTCTCAGCTGATCGGCCGCCGCTCCCGGGCTCCGGAGGCGGCCGGGCGGCTGCTGGGCGAGGGCACGGCGAGGTGGGCGCTCCCGGCGCCGGGGCCGGCTTGGGCTCGGGCTGCTGACCGCTGCGGGTCCGGGGGAGGCGGGGGCGCCCGGGCTGGGCGCCGAAGGGTCGCGCTCCCCTCTCCTGACGCCGCCGACTCCCGGGCTCCGAACCCAGAAGAGGAGGTTTGATTCAGCAACTGTTTCCTCTCTTCTCCGGGTCTCTCTGACCCTCTCTGGATATTGGGTTTATCCACGGAAAACGCCGAGGACGACGTTTGGGATTTAATTTTTTCCTCTCAGTTTTTGGAATCTTTTACTTCTCACTTGGACAACTCACGAGCAAAAATCCCCGGTGAGATTTCCTTCTGCAGCCCTCCCCCCACCTTGAAAGTTTAGTTCGCTGTGTTATCTATAAAGACTTAATGTAAAGTTTCTATTTCTTTTTCCGATGGGCGAACCATTGAAACGGCTTTGCCAGGGAGAGCCCGGCGCGATCTGTCCTTTTCCCTCCCCGGCCCTGGCTGCTCCTAAGCCCGGGCGACCCTCGGCCAGGGGCTGCAGACGCGGTTTCTCTCCCGACTTGAGGCCAGGGCTCCCTCCGGAATGGCCCTGCCGCGAACTGTTCTTAGCAAACTGTGTCATCGGGTCCTTGGGTCTCGTAGCACTTTTTTGAAAGGATGCTGTTAACGTGGCCGTAATGTAGTTAGAAAAAGAAAACAAATCTGCATTCCCTATGGAAGCCATTATCCATAAGAATATTTAGAAAAAAGAAACCTTTTTTGGTATTATGGATCGATCCTCGAGCAAACCTGTCTTTATTTAATTTCTGGGAAAGATGTATTTTACTTATATATGTATACGTAGAACCAATTATTACTTTATTCGTAAGGCTCTGATGGAATTTTTGTCCCTGATTTGCAACTCTCTTGAATTTGTTTCAGAGTTGTACACATCTTGGGTTGGAGTGGAGGGTTGGTTTGGGATGAAAAGATCCGGGGAGTCTAGGAAGGAAGGCGACAATTGTCGCCTTCTAGAGGAGAATGGGAAATTGTTTTGAAGTCTTTCTTCAGATCCTAATTTCTTGTCCTCTTTTTATATGGTTAATCTGCCCTTCTTTCATTTACCAGTTTGAGAGGACTAATTTGGTTAGGATTTGGATTAGTCTAGTGTCTGCTTCACCTGGTCGGCTCTCTGGAGGTAAAAGTCCTGCCCCCTCCAACACCCCCCCCCTCCCGGGTGCTAATGCTGCCTTGAAGGGGGAGCCTTGCTAATTGTATTCTGTGGGGAGAAACAAGTGGTGTGGCCCGACCACAGGGAACTGAAACCAGCATCTCCTTTGGCCTAGGCCTGGGACTGTTGTAATGCGATTAATGTTGGTCATGACATGGAACCACTTGCCCAAGAGCAGAGATCCCAAACTGATGAAGAGGAATCAGATATCCCAGAGAGCCTTTAACTTACACTTATTTTAAACACTTCTTGCTGTGAAAAGAAAACTTGAGTTTGAGTTCTCATCTCTGCTCATATCATTATTCTTAGTGTTGCAATCAATCTGGTTCCTAAGGAGGAAGAGGAAGGCAGCCCTGGAGTGGTTTCTTTACAGTAATTTCAACTTAAGAGTGAGAGATGGAACCCGAAGAAGAAAGGATTCGTTACAGCCAGAGACTGGTTAGTATTTTCCTTGTCTTTTTTTCCTCCAATTTTGAAGTAGAATAACTATAGTGTTTCTATTTATGAACATACTCTGATTACAACTTTTCAGGGAGAGAAGGTATATCACTAACTCATTTGGGTTTTATCCAAGTTGTTAGAGCCTTAATATTCATCCTGTTTGGAGTTATACGTAGCCTTTAACTTTTTAGAAACCATTGTAGTCAGGATTTTGTGGATTACAACGTGACAAGGATTCCTAATTTTGCAATACTGACATTGTAATAATTTGAATTAAGTTAGATTAAAATGTAAATTTCAGAGGCAAAACTGAGGAAGGATTGATTAATATAATTTTTTTAAGATTATGGTGTGACAATTTGTGGCCCTGAGCTAAGGAGTAGAACTAGGGAGTCTTTTTTTTTTTTTTTTTTAACAACACTTTCATAGGTTTGGGGGTTTGATTGAGAAAAGATAGAATACTGCACGCTGATGAAGTTCTGTATTTTGTATTTCGGAATGGATGTCTGGTATCTTGAAGGAAATTTTTCCTTAGTAATGGTCTGGAGGGAATTAGCTTGTACTATGTGCATATGAATCCTTGCTCCTGTAGGCCCTGCTTTCCTCTCAAGGGTTCCCTACTGGAGTTCAAGAATTTGATTTTGTTTCCTTAGTCAAAGAGAGCTTTTAATATTCTTACCATGTATTTATTTCAGAAATTTGAATTTGTGTTTGTATAGTGGGATTTGAGGAAAGCCGCAGAATTGTATGTATTATGTGAAATTTGGTGGGCTGAAAGACCTACAAGATCACTAGAGGAATTTATGGTGGTTTTATTTGGCTCTGCGTTTTTAGACTTAGTTTGGAGGAGATAAAGAGTAATTCTTTAATCCATTTTCTGATGACTTCCACTCTTTTTGAGAAAAGATTACTTTTTTTTCCTTTGATGGGACTGTTAAAAGGATGTAGAGTATATTGGGAAGTATATTCAGCAGGCCTATGTTCCAGCAAGCTTTATTTCAGAGATTTGCCTCTTTTCTCCCAACCCATGTATTAAGATTATAATTCTTTATCTCTAACTTTTAGGAGTAAAGTGTATCAGTAGTAGAGTTTTATACATTTAGAATTTATTTTTGTTTTGACCTTTCTCGAATTAAACTTACTTTGGGAAAAAAGAAAGAGAATGCTTATTATATCAAGTTTATAGAATTGTTGACCCTGTTTCATAAATATCTGAGGGATATTGGGATCCAATCTTTCAAAGGAAGAGCCTTTCATCAAGGAAAGTTTTCCATTTTTTTAACAAGGTAGTAGTAGGGAGATACAAGGTATCTGTGATTTTGGTCCTGGTAAGATTTTTTGTTATTAATTA
The DNA here is from genome assembly GCF_036850995.1 of Saccopteryx leptura. Taxonomy (NCBI): domain Eukaryota; kingdom Metazoa; phylum Chordata; class Mammalia; order Chiroptera; family Emballonuridae; genus Saccopteryx; species Saccopteryx leptura. The sequence goes on along the minus strand of NC_089503.1, from coordinate 6,442,716 downwards.
TAATGATTGCTACCTGTTGTTGCACACATAACCCCTTTCCTTATTTAACATTTTTTTCTCTTGGTTCATGTGCATTTGTAGCCATGTTAGGTAAAAAGGTACATCAGATATGTTGGGGAATCTTAGAATTTTGGGTAATTTTCAGTTTAGGGTGACTGATACCTATTTTCCTTTCTGAGATTACATGACAAAATTATATCTGAAGTGAAAATCTCTTCTATAACATAACTTTTGCTATGAGCGCATATTGTTGGCTTATTTATGTGGCAGTTTGCCTGCCAAACTTTTGTTCTCTCTTCATTGAGTACTTGCATTACAGAATTCTCTACTGATTAACTTAGATCTTATTTGAGGAATTTTAAGGCTAACATAAAGGCATAAAGGCTAATCTGTATAGTAGTGTGTGTGTGTGTGTGTGTGTGTGTGTGTGTATGTGTGTATATATTTTAAACCCTGTATCTCCCTTTAAAGTAGGTCAAAGTATAGAACTTAGGTTTGTTTTGTAGTAATTGGCCGTGGAACATAAAGCTTGAAAAAGAGATAAAACAACAGGTTTACTAATTTGGCCTAGTAATTAAATTTTATGTTGGTGTCATATAGTATGTATTTATTTAGTTGAATTGAATCACATAGTACATTGACTATCGTGGTACTGACTGTTAACTTCATGTTGTTTTGGAGGACAGTACCTAAATGGTCATCCCTCTGTAGCATACCGTTAAAATAGCCTCTTGGGAGAGAAACGTTGTACTATTAAAAGTCTTGCGCCTGGCCTGACTAGGCGGTTGCGCGGTGGCACAGTGGATAGAGCGTCAAACTGGGATGCAGAGGACCCAGGTTTGAGACCCCAAAGTCGCCAGCTTGATTGCGGGCTCATCTGGTTTGAGCAAGGCTCACCAGCTTGGACACAAGGTCACTGGCTTGAGCAAGGGGTTACTCGGTCTGCAGAAGGCCCGCGGTCAAGGCATATATGAGAAAGCAATCAATGAACAACTAAGGTGTTGCAACGAAAAACTAATGATTGATTGATGCTTCTCATCTCTCTCCATTCCTGTCTGTCTGTCCCTGTCTGTCCCTCTCTCTGACTCTCTCTCTGTCCCTGTAAAAATAAATAAATAAATAAATAAGAAAAAAAAAGGTCTTGTGTCTAAACTCATTTCAGAGCAAAAATGATTTTTTAAAATTGATTTCAGAGAGAGGAAGGGAGAGAGAGAAACATTGATTTGTTCTTCCACTTATTTATACATTCATTGGTTGATTCTTGTATATGTCCTGACTGGGGATCAAACCCGCAACCTTGGTATTATCAGGAAGACACTCTTAACTAACGGAGTTACCTGGCCAGGGCAAGAATGACTTTTTTGTACTCAGGACCCTTTACCTATCTTTAAAAAAAAAGTTGTATTTTTTCAGTTTTACTCATTTTTTAGGAAGAGTAGAAGAACAGACAGAAAGGGGTTGGGGGGGGGGAGAAGGGGGAAACATCAACTCATAGTAGTTGCTTCCTATATGTGCCTTGACCCAGCAGGCCTGGGGTTTTGAACTGGGGAACTCAGCGTTCCAGATGTACACTTGATCCACTGTGCTACCACAGGTCAGGTAAAAGTTGTATTCTTACTAATAAGAATGCTATTTGTGATTTTACCTACATAGCTTTTTCAGGCACACAGGATGAATTTGGTAATAAAATTTTGATATATGTTTATATCATCTTTATGCCAAGTCATTAAAAAAAATCAGAAATAACTAGTTTTAAAAATTAGCTTGTCTTTTACCAAACTGTTATTTACCTATTATATGTTGAAGAGAATTGTACCTTTGAAGATGATGTGCATGTGTAGATTTGGAGCACAAACTCTACTTTCTGGAACCAGGAAACTTAGTTTGCAGCGTAAGAAATGACATGGGAAGGCTCTTGTAAATGACACTGTTTGGCTTTTTAAAGCAAGACCTAGACTTTTTTTTTTTTAAATGAAAAGATTGGTAGGTTTAGTGTATGAATTCCTAGAACAAAGCCTGATAGATCTCCAAGTCAGTCTATACCTCAAGAGAGGGACAGAAGCTTCAGTTTTGGGGATGGGTGGATATTTGGTTTTCCTGAGATAAAGATGGTTTGTTTTTGTATTTTAATAAATTTAGATGTAGGATCATATTGAAAAACATTGACAGGTCCTAAAGATGGAACTTTTTTCCCCTCTCATTTGGTTTCAGGAGCCAAAGTGTTGGAGTAGTTTTGGATGTTTGTGACTTTATTTATATTTAAATATTCATTTATTGGGACTATTCAATATGATGTCTTACAGTTTCTTAGTCTAAATGTTAGTTAAGTCCTTAGCAATTATAATTGATGATCTTTTAGGTTTTTGAAGTCACACCGATTCTGAGTAATTCTTATTGTATAGAAAATCAAGGGCGAAATAATGAGTGTTTAAAGTAAATGCTGCCTGGGCCCTGGCCAGTTGGCTCATTGGATAGAGCATCAGCCCCGCATACGGATGTCCTGAGTTTGATCCCTGGTTAGGGCACACATGAGAACCAACCATCTGCTGCTTTTCCCCTCCCTCCCCTCCTTCTTGCTCTCTTCTTCAGCAGCCAGTGGCTCAGTGGCTCAATTGGTTCAAGCTTCAGCCCCGGGCGCTGAGGATAGCTCAGTTGATTCAGGCACGGGCCCTAGATGGGGGAGGGGGCTTGTTGGGTAGATTCAGGTGAGGGCCCAAGCGGGAGTCAGTCTCACTATCTCACCTCCTCTCACTTAAAAAAAAAAAAAGGAAATGCTGCCTGGCCTGCGGTCATGCAATGGATAGAGCAGGGGGGTCCCCAAACTTTTTACACAGGGGGTCAGTTCACTGTCCCTCAGACCGTTGGAGGGCCGGACTATAAAAAAAAACCTATGAACAAATCCCTATGCCTGCACATATCTTATTTTAAAGTAAAAAAACAAAACAGGAACAAATACAGTATTTAAAATAAAGAACAAGTAAATTTAAATCAACAAACTGACCAGTATTTCAATGGGAACTATGGGCCTGCTTTTGGCTAATGAGATGGTCAATGTGCTCCTCTCACTGACCACCAACAAAAGAGGTGCCCCTTCTGGAAGTGCAGTGGGGGCTGGATAAATGGCCTCAGGGGGCCGCAGTTTGGGGACCCCTGGGATAGAGTGTTGACCTGGAACACTGGGGTCGTTGGTTCAAAACCCTGGACTTGCCTGGTCAAGGCACATATGACAAGCAAGGCACAATTAAAGTGAAGCTACTATGAGTTGATACTTCTAGCTCCCATCCCCCTCTCTGTAAAATCAGTAAAAAAAAAAAAAAAATCTTAAAAAAATGCTTAAGATTTCTATGCTAAGTAGTATGATGACCTCCATTTTTAATTTGGGACATTTTTTTTTTTTTGGCTAGGGGGGAGCTTTTTTCATTTTTATTGGGAAAGATGACCTTTGTTATACTGGACTATAATATCTGCCTTAAACTTGTATGGTAAAATTCACTAGCCCTTGCCAAAGGCAATTGTAGAAACAAATGAACACCTAAATCAATGTCAAAGAAAGTAAAGAAGTTTTTTACTTCAGGGTAAAAAGTTACGTAACCTGAAATTTTCTTTTCCTCTTGAATTTACCTAAGCCTGAAGCGTTATTTGAAAGGGGGGGGGGGGTGTTGATTTATTTAGGATTTATTTTGCTTGTCAATCTTGATGATGAGATTAAGAGATATTCTAAAGGATATTATTACATCATTGGGTGTTCAGTCCTGTTAATGTGCCTTATGTATGATTTTCTCTGAAATAGTTCTGTTATCATTATCTTTGTAAGAAACTGAGAGCACTGAAGCCATGATGATATTCTCACCTTTCTTTGGGTTACCCTTGAAATTGTCTCCCCATATTCCACAATTACCAGATTATCCATTTTATAAACAGTCCCACTTATTTTTTTCCCATTGGTTTGAGGTGGAGGGGTGGGAGGGAGAGAGAAGCATCAACCCATTGTTCCACTTAGTTCCCATTTTAGTTGTGCATTCACTGGTTGCTTCTTGTACGTGCCCTCCTGTGACCTTGGTGTGCTGGGATGATGCTCTTTTCACTGAGCCACCCGAACAGTACCACTTTGAATAACCCCACTCTAAGGTCTTTTGACCAGGAATGGACTAGGCAAAATAAAATCCTCAATTAAAAATTTTTTTATTGATTGATTTTAAAGAGAGAGAGAGGAAGGGAGAGAAAGAAAGAGACAGAAACATCGATCTGTTCCTGTATGTGCCCTGACCAGGGATCAAACCCACAACCTTTGTGTATTGGGATGATGTGCTATCCAACTCGGCCATCTGGCCAGGGCAAAAATCCTCATTTTAAGCCATTTTTTTCTAGCATGAAAGTGTCATATTGTTACCAACTAGGAAAAAAAGTATAGATGGTTTAGAATGTTGAATTTGCTTATTTGTAATTATTTCATTAGCCTTAACAATTTCAGTCTGTGGAGGAGTACATTGTTCTGAGTGTGTCAGCCTCCTTCCTGATGATGTAGGGAAAACTTGCCCATTTTTGGGTGATTCAAAATGCAGATAATGAGGTAGCTAATTCTTTATTTTTACATCAGTTGTATTTTGGGGACCCAGTGTAAGGGCTATATTTAAACTCTTATCATTTTCTCTTGTTTTATCTTGCTGAGCACTAACAATTTACTACTATACTTAAATTTGTGTATATCTCTCCATTAGCATAAACTCCTTGAGAGTTAGGACTTTTGTTGTTGTTGTTTATGGTGTATTTTGGATGCTTTGAATAGTGCCTGATACATAGAAAGTGTGCAGTAAGTATTTGTTTATGTTGTTGGAAGTCTTGATACTTTTTTGTACTACCAGCTTTCTTGAGTGCTAGGAATAGACCATCAGAATTGAGGAGAGGTTGGTGTACAGGGAGGAGCAAAAGATCTGAATATTATGTTTGTGGTGCACATAAGAACCAGAAGGTCTAAACTATAACAGATAAAAACTTATGCTTAATACATACGCTAGATGAACACATTTATAATGTTTGAGTCATTAGAAAAAAATAAGAAAATGTCTAGTTAAATTTAAAAGCTCAGTCTGAATTTTTAAGTTCTTCTACCTCTAATGTCTGAACACTGTCAAGGTTTTTGCTGATTCTTAGACAACCTTAAAGTTGTGAAGCTGTAAGTAATGGTATTTTTGTTATTCTCAAGTATTGGTTTTGGCCATTAAGTCAGAGAATTGATATATTTACTAGACCATGCTGAGGGACATACTTTTTTTTTTTTTGTATTTTTCTGAAGTTGGATATGGGGAGGCAGTCAGACAGACTCCTGCATGCGACCGACCAGGATCCACCCAGCACGCCCACCAGGAGGCAATGCTCTGCCCATCTGGGGCGGTGCTCTGTTGCAACCAGAGCCATTCTAGCACCTGAGGCAGAGGCCACAGAGCCATCCTCAGCACCTGGGCCAACTTTGCTCCAATGGAGCCTTGGCTGCGGGGGGAAGAGAGAGACAGAGAGGAAGGAGAGGGGAAGGGGTGGAGAAGCAGATGGGTGCTTCTCTTGTGTGCCGTGGCCGGAAATCGAACCCGGGACTCCTGCACGCCAGGCTGATGCTCTACCACTGAGCCAACCGGCCAGGGCTACATTTTTTATTTTATATCCTTAAATTTTTTTCTCCTTGGGAAATGGACATCCTTAATCAGGTTCATTAATTTGCTGTTTATTTTATTTTGGAATAGTACTTTTTATTTTGCATTGTGCTTTCACATTAACAAAATTCAATTAACATTTAGCATGTATCAAATGCTAGGTTAGGTCCTTTCATGTATGTTACCTCAAAGCAACCCTGTAAGGTAAACTGTATAGTTTTAAAGTTGAACTTTTTTTTTTTTGGAAATGGAAGCTTGGGGAGGGGTCTTGCTTGACTTGCCCATGATCACATTTGGTCAGGGGTAGAACCAGACATTGAATCCCGTGTTTCTTCTTTCACACCATACCATCTCTCTTGTGATGCATTTTATACAGAAAACAAGTGATACTCATTTCTGTTGTAGGAAGTTGTAGACTAAGTACTTTCTCTTTTTGAGACTACTTTATAATTTTCTTTTCTAACAGGTGCCTGCCTAACATCCTAAATGAAATATAGCTTTAAATATTTGATAGCCATTATTTAATCATGTTTTTAAAAAGATGGGCACATTCTTTTTGTGAACTTTGCATTTGTTGCACTTAATCTATTAAAACACTAGTATCTGTGTAGTTTGTATATATGTCAAGCCTTTTATTTATGCATGCCACTCATATCACTGTTTTCTGTTTTAAATTTTAGGTACTTGGGGGTTTTCTCTATCTGTGAGTACTTGGTAAAAACTAAAACCATAAAGATAAAAGGCAGCAGATAGTGACCAAACCTGGTTTTGGCAAATACAGTGGTGAAGGCCTCCTTCAGGTAGGTAGAGAGGAGGAGGGAAGAGGGTGGCCTTGTAGGAGGTAAAGACAGAATAAGCCGTACTGTGGAGTGGGAAGCCTGTATGGTTTATTCTGAAGACAGCCATTAGATCAGTAGGATTAAAGTAAAAGATTTATTTTGGGAGGGAGGTGCTGTTGATAATGTTGGGCACACATTTTAAATAATTATGAAAGCCATGTATGGAAAATAGAGAGCCATAGTTGTAATTTATTTTTAATAGGACAGTAATTGATCATAGTTTTAGGAGTAATCATTTTGCAGTTTTAGATCAGGGAGGTTGTCTAGAAGAATACCATAATAAGTTACCTCTTAAGGTGAAAGGTACTGAGACTCTAGGGCAGTGGTTCTCATCGTGTGGTCCTCTCACTAGCAGCATAAGCATTATCTTGGGTATCTGGGAACATGTTAGTAATGCACATGCTTGGGCCCTGCCCCATACTTGACTAAATCAGAAATTCGAGTTAGGGCCCAGCAAAATGTGTTCTTACAAGCCAGGTGATTCTGATGCCTACAGAAGTTTGAGAACCATGGCTCTGGGCTACAAGTAGTAGAAATGGAAAGTAAGGGACGGAAATTAGATATGTTGACAGTGAAGTACTGCTAAAACTTGGTGACTGGTGGATAGCAGTGTATTATAATAGAAAAGAATGCTCGATTAGGGATCACAAGCCCCAAGTACTAGCGTCACCTCCATCACCAACTGTGGGTTTGAACAAGAGAACTGACATGTCATTGAGGGAGTTATAAGTGATTTCTGAGGATTTTGGAGGCAAAGGCAATTGAGTTGAGGTAGACTCTGGGATTAAATCTGAGTTACCAGGAAGATCAGAGGGAGGGATTTTTGAAAGGTGGGCGTGTGAGAGAACATGGGTGGATGTTTTAGACCAGGGGTAGTCAACCTTTTTATACCTACTGCCCACTTTTGTATCTCTGTTAGTAGTAAAATTTTCTAACTGCCCACCAGTTCCACAGTAATGGTGATTTATAAAGTAGGGAAGTAACTTAACTTTATAAAATTTATAAAGCAGAGTTACAGCAAGTTAAAGTATATAATAATAATTACTTACCAAGTACTTTATGGATCCAAGTTGGATTTTCACTAAGTTTGGCAGAATAAATCTTTATAAAACAACTTACTATAGTTAAATCCATCTTTTTATTTATACTTTGGTTGTTCCACTACCGCCCACCATGAAAGCTGGAACCGCCCACCATGAAAGCTGGAAAGGTAGACCAGGTTGACTACCATTGTTTTAGACAGTTGAAACATTTATTTAAAGTAGGGTTCCTTCCTGTTTGACCTATGGTGGCATAGTGAATAAAGTGTCAACCTGGAGTGCTGAGGTCACTGGTTTAAAACTGTGAGCTTGCCTGGTCAAGACACATACAGACAGCAACTATGAGTTCATGCTTCCCACTCTTCCCCCCTCTTTCTCCTCTCTCTAAAATGAATAAATAAAATCTTTAAAATAAATCAGGGTTTCTTAACTGGGTGTGATTTTTATCCAGTCAAGAAATAGTCAAAAATATTTGGAGAGGCCCTGACCGGCTGGCTCAGTGGTAGAGCATCAGCTCAGCATGTGGAAGTCCCGAGTTTGATTCCTGGTCAGGGCACACAGGGAAGCGCCCATCTGCTTCTCCACCCTTCCCCTTCTCCTTTCTATCTCTCTTCCCCTCCCGCAGTCAAGGTTCCATTGGAGCAAAGTTGGCCCAGGTGTTGAGGATGGCTCCATGCCCTCCACCTCAGGCGCTAGAATGGCTCCGGTTGCAATGGAGCAGCGCCCCAGATGAGCAGAGCATCACCCTCCCTAGTGGGCTTGCCAGGTGGATCCAGTTGGGCACATGCGGGAGTCTGTCTCTCTGCCTCCCCGCATTTCACTTCAGAAAAATACAAAAAAAATATCTGGAGACATTTTTGATTGTCTTATTAGGGGAGTAGTTACTGGTATTAGTGAGTAGGGTCTAGGAATGCTCCTAAAACATCCTAAATGCACAGATCAGCTTCTTACAACAATGAATTATCTAGCTCAAAATGTCAATAGTGTGAAATTGGAAACCAGTAGATAGGTTTTATGTACACTTCCATCCTGTTTAGCTACTATTCATCTTAGAATTTTAAGTCTACCACAAAACATCTCCAAAGTGCTATTAAATTGTGTTTCTTAGGGCTTTGCCCAAAGTAAGCATATAAAGTATTTTTATTTGTTGAATTTTTACAAAACTAACTTCATGGTTGTGGCAAATCCTCTCAAACTAGTTGCAGATTTATTACTCCTTTTAACTTACCTTAAAATCAATTTATTTGGGTAACCGAAGTAAGCATTCACTGTCTTGAGATCAATAATTAAGAAATTCAACAAGAAATTTTCTTTTGATATTCTCTTTGAAGGATAGAAAAGTGGAATAAAAGCTGCAGTTTTGATGTGAGCAAATATTGAAATATTTTGAATTGCCCTGCAGCTGAATACCCCATGACCATTCCTGAGTAACGGCTGCATGAGCTGGTTGTAGCCCTCAGTGGGAATTCAAGGTAGCCTGGATTACGGAGCAGTAATCTGGCCAACTCACTCTTTATTCTGACAGTGACCTAAAGAGAATGTAGATTTGTAAACATAATGATCATTTTATAGTGCTTTTAAGCTTCCAAAGCACTTCCGGTTTCTTGTGTCTTTTGATCATCTTAACCTTCTGATCATATAAGGAGTTGCAAGAACTCTGGAATGGTGCTACCAGGTAGAACAATTTCAGAAGGTGCCAGTCACATATCTTAATCTATGTGAAAGACACCCTTGGAGTTGTGCAGTGTACAAAAATAATAATCACCCTTCTGGGGTAGGTAAAATAAAGGAAAAGTCACCCTGTATATTTGTAACTTTGGGAGGATGAGCCCAATCTGATGGATAACAGTACATATTGAATGTATACTATGTGCTTGGCCCATACATATATTAACTAATTTAATTCTCAACAGCTCTTTGAGGTAGGTTCTAATTCCCATTTTACTGATTTGGAAACTGAGATGTAGTACAGTTAAGTAACTCATCCGAGCCTATCCAGTTAAGAAGGGAAAGAGCCAAGATTCAAAGGCATTCTGGTTCTCAAGCCTACAAAGCTGTACTGCCACTTCTTTGACTTTGTTGGAGGACAGTTTGCAAATGTTTTGCTGATGAGTTTGGGGTGTTCCCCATGTCATCTTTTCTCATTCAGGAGATTTATTCACTTAAATGTTGGTTGAATGCTTACACTGTGCCAGGCACTTTGCTTGGGTCTTGCTTGTTAGACTTAGAAAGACTGTACTGTGGTTTCAGATGTGCTGAATGCTTTCAAGAAATAAAGAGGGTGATAAAATTGTTGTATGGGCCCTGGCCGGTTGGCTCAGCGGTAGAGCGTCGGCCTGGCGTGCGGGGGACCCGGGTTCGATTCCCGGCCAGGGCACATAGGAGAAGCGCCCATTTGCTTCTCCACCCCCACCCCCTCCTTCCTCTCTGTCTCTCTCTTCCCCTCCCACAGCCAAGGCTCCATTGGAGCAAAGATGGCCCGGGCGCTGGGGATGGCTCCTTGGCCTCTGCCCCAGGCGCTAGAGTGGCTCTGGTCGCAGCAGAGCGACGCCCCGGAGGGGCAGAGCTTCGCCCCTGGTGGGCGTGCCGGGTGGATCCCGGTCGGGCGCATGCGGGAGTCTGTCTGACTGTCTCTCCCCGTTTCCAGCTTCAGAAAAGGAAAAAAAAAAAAAAAAAAAAAGATTGTTTTATGGTAAGTATGACTTATTGAGATTGGGCAATCGATAAAGGCTTCCTTTGAAGATGGCACTTTGTAACTTCACTGAAACTTGAGTGATGAGGAGCCGATTTTGTGAGGTTCAAGGACTTAAGGGAACAGATCTGGGTCAGCAGAGATCTAAGTAGAGGGACCAGCTAATGCAGAGCCCTGTGGTAAGGATGAGAAGATACTGCAAGCACTTAACCATGTGTCAGACACCATGCAAGGCTCTTGGGATACAGGGATAAGCAAGACAAGCATTGTCCCTCTCATGAAGCTTACAGTCTGGTGTGGGGGGGTCAGGCATTAAATAAATACTTACACTGCTGATGTTAATTACAGTTACACAGAGGAGTAAAGGTAAATACAGGATGCAATGAGGATATGTAATAGGGTGACCTAATCTAAACTTCAGGAGTGGAAGAAGGTATCAGATAACACCTTTCCTAAGAAAGCCTTTAAAGCTGAGACCTAAAGGATGACTAAAGTAGCTAGGTGTAACAGAGCAGTGATTAGCATATTGCAAAAACTAAGGTTTGAAGGAATCCGACATATTTGAAAAATCTGCCAATCACAACCAAAAAAGTCCATTGTAATTGGAGTGAAGAAAGTGGAGGAGAAAGTTAGTTTTGACAAGGTTGTTAGGGGTCAGTCCAAGTAGGTCTTTATCCTGAAGGCGAAGTTCAACAGAGGAGTAATATACTTGGACTGATACCAGCTGGCTGCAGTTAGAGAAAGGTCCAAAGAGAAAGCAAGAATGGATTTGGTGAGACCAATTAGGAGGATACTGCAGAGGTTCAGGTAAGATGTGGTGGTCTAGTGGAGAATGCTAACAATAGAATTAGAGAGGTTTTGAAAAATATAGGAAATAGAATCATAGAATTTTGGTTCATTGACTGTATGGAGGGTGAGGTTAAGGAAGGTACATACAAGCATGACGCCCCAGTTTTTCTCACGTGGGTGGCTTGTGGTATAGTCCTTTTACTGAGATAGTGCACACTGAAGGAAGAGCAGTTTTGGAGACTGAGAGAAATAGCATAAGTTCAGTTTTTATTAAGTTTGGACGGTTGGATGTGGGGTGTCTGTAGAACTGTTGAGCAGGTAAGTGTGATTCTGGGCCTGAGGAAGGACTTACTGGCATGCAGCTGGGTCTCCTTGGTATGTATACGGTAGTTGAAGTTGGGTAAACAGAGTGACTTACTAAGGGAGTAAGAGAGTACCACAGAGGTGTGAGGAAAGTCAAGAGAATAGTTGTGTCTTGGAAACCAAGGGACTGTGGTGCTTACTGTTTATTAGGCACTGTTGTTGTATTTAGTGTTTTTACTTATATAATGCTCATAACTCTCTGAAGTAGATGTTTTTACTATCAATATAATTTGTCTAAAACCACTGGATAGTAACTGGAGAAGTTGGTTTTTGAACCCAGGTTTGTCAGGCTCCAGTTTAAGTGAGTGGAGGGGAGATAGAGAGACAGATTCCCGTCCCGCATGCATTGTGACCAGGACCTACCCAGCCACTCCATCTTGGGCCAATGCTCAGATTAATTGAGCTATCCTCAGTGCCTGAGGCTGACGCTCAGACCAACCGAGCTATCCTCAGTGCCTAGGCCTATGCTGGAACCAGTAGAGCCACTGGCTATGGGAGGGGAAGAGAGAGAGAGGAAAAGAGAAGTAGAATGGTCGCTTCTCATGTGTGCCCTGACCTGGGGATCAAACCCCATCAACTGCATGTCGGGCCACTGAGCAAACCAGCCCAATCTCAAGAAGTCATACCTATCATACAACAATTTTATCACCCTCTTTATTTCTTGAAAGCATTCAGCACATCTGAAACCACAGTACAGTATTTCTAAGTCTAACAAGCAAGACCCAAGCAAAGTGCCTGGCACAGTGTAAGCATTCAACCAACATTTAAGTGAATGAATCTCCTGAATGAGAAAAGATGACATGGGGTGTTAACACCACAAACTCATCAGTCAGGGCCCAGATTTTATTCTTTTTTTTTTCTTTTTTTTTTTTTTTTTTGCATTTTTCTGAAGCTGGAAACGGGGAGAGACAGTCAGACAGACTCCCGCATGCGCCCGACCGGGATCCACCCGGCACGCCCACCAGGGGGTGATGCTCTGCCCCTCCGGGGCATCGCTCTGCTGCGACCAGAGCCACTCTAGCGCCTGGGGCAGAGGCCAAGGAGCCATCCCCAGTGCCCGGGCCATCTTTGCTCCAATGGAGCCTTTGCTGCAGGAGGGGAAGAGAGAGACAGAGAGGAAGGAGGGGGGTGGGGGTGGAGAAGCAAATGGGCGCTTCTCCTATGTGCCCTGGCCGGGAATCGAACCCGGGTCCCCCGCACGCCAGGCCGATGCTCTACCGCTGAGCCAACCGGCCAGGGCCCAGATTTTATTCTTAACCTTTTGAATGGTGAGTTTTTTTCATGCTCGCTGACCTCCAGGAGTGTTATTTTTTCAAAAAGTGAAATTAGTTCCAGTTCCAGTTTTATTAACTTAAAATGTTTGATAACCAATTTATGGAAACAAGAAGAACATTTGCCTTTTTTTCATGTTAATCGTACTCTGGATGGTCAGTAGCCACGAGTATGTACATGAACTTTTGTACTACTAAGGGTTAAACACTTTATACTGATAATGTTTCAAAGAGGAGGGAGTAGTCAGCTGAGATCAGTGCTGCTCAGAGGCTGAGTATATTGAAGACTGAGATTGTCATGGATTTGGCAACATAGAGTTTATTGGTGACTTTAAACAGGAGTTATAGTGTTATTTGGGGCAGAAGACATTCTTCAGAATAAACCTGAGGTTACACAGAGACAATGAATGAAGCAAAGTTTGGCTGTGAAGAGAGAAGGGGTGCAAATCATAGTTTAAGTGCAAGATCCGAAGAAGTTTCTCTTGGGTTTTTGTTTATGTTTTGTTTTGTGTTAAGATGGGTGTGACCACTACATTTATTTGTTATTGGCATTATCAACTATAACTCCTTCCTCTCTTATCCTCCATAATTTAGTCAGTTGCTAAGACTTGCTGCATTTTTATATTATGGTTCCCACTGCCACTCTTATTACTGACTCAGTCTGAACTATTGTTATAGCCTAGTTCTTAAGAGTTTTTTTTCTGGGTATCTTTCCCATTATTTCTTAGTTTGAGGATAACAGAGGAAGAAATAATAGTTAATAATGCCATTACCAAAATAAATGTAGTAGTCATACCCATCTTAAAACAAAAAACATAAAACTGGTTCACAAACCATATATTTTAGTTATTTCCATGAATACTTAATTTTTCTCTAGTACTTTTACTTTATACTTGTTCAAGTCAAAAGTTAATACTACACTGCTCACAAAAATTAGGGAATCAGGGAACGTGCTCCAGTACTTTCAGTCTTTTATAGTACATTTTCACCAATGAAATAAAAGTTGGTTTTGCATCTCATTTGCATAATCAAACAACTTTCTTTGACTTGTCATTTGCTTTTCTAATGTTCTTGTTTAATAAAAAAAAATCAAATGCTTTTTTTTATCATTTCATATTCATTTTAAAATATTCCCTAATTTTTGTGAGCAGTATATAATTCTTATCAACTTAGTTTTTTAAGCTCTTTCTCAGTTTATACCTCTCTGTTTGTAATGTTAACCCATGTTGTCTTCTGTATCTTTTATAAAAATATTAGGTACTATTCCAAACATTATGTTGTGGGGACAAACATCTGCAGACATCCATTTACATCTGTCCCTTATTTATTTTTACCAGTTCTTTATATGTGATACAAAATTCTTCCATATTCTATAATTTAAAAATTCCATAGAGAAGCATTGTTAAAGGTATTTATAATTCTAAATGTATTTCTTGAATTTCTTCCTTTATGGAATCCATGCAGCCACTGGTAACGGCACATCTGGGAAAGACCCTGCTGATACTAGTGCCATCCTAAGTCAAGTTGGAACTTTGAGGGACTCTCAGTTACCAGCCATGAGCTAAGGAACTAACTCCCTTGGGTAAAAGTAAAATAGGAATTTTTAGCATCATGCCCAAATGTCAAATTGGAGGTGGTAGTGGTTTTATGCCTGGGAAGGCATCACATCTCTAGGCCTCTCAGCCTTTCCTGTATCAGAACAGCTTTCTCTCTTATTTTTCATAGATTGAGAGTTTTCTGATCACCTAACTACTTAATTTGATGAGAGACTTCTTTTTAAGACCCAGGTGAAAACAGAAAAACTGTTGGCTCAAATTTCATGATCTTATTCTATTGTAATAGTCATTTGAATGGCTTATGTATACCTCTAATGAGAATAGAATGGCAAGCTGATACATGTCTATTTGATTCAAAATCTGTTCATTTCACAAACATTTGATACAGGACTTTAAACTGTGTGCACTGGCTTAGGTGTGAAAATCTATTCAGTTTCTGATATGGAGAGGTTCCTTTGGATATAATGCTTTTTTTTATTAAAAATTTTTGTGGTGCCTGACCAGGTGGTGGTGCAGTAGATAGAGTGTCACTGGGACACAGAGGACCAGGTTCAAAACCCCGAGGTTGCTGGCTTGAGTGTGGGCTCATCTGGCTTGAGCGCGGGCTCACTAGCTTGAGTGTGGGGTTGCTGGCTTGAGTGTGGGTTCATAGCCATGACCCCATGGTCACTGGCTTGAGCAAGAGGTCACTTGCTCTGCTGTAGCCCCTTAGTCAAGGCACACATGAGAAAGCAGTCAATGAGCAACTAAAGAGACTAAGGAGCCGCAACAAAGAATTAATGCTTCTTATCTCTCTCCCTTCCTGTCTATCTGTCCCTCTCTCTGTCTGTGTCTGTCACACAAATAAATTTTTTTTGTGTATATCATGCTTTAACTTCTAAACTATGTACTTTATTGGTTAGTTGAGCTATGTAATTTTTATTTTATTTATTTATTTTTTACAGAGACAGAGAGAGAGTCAGAGTGAGGGATAGACAGGGACGGACAGACAGGAACGGACAGACAGGAACGGAGAGAGAGAGATGAGAAGCATCAATCATTAGTTTTTCGTTGTGCATTGTGACATCTTAGTTGTTCATTGATTGCTTTCTCATATGTGCCTTGACCACGGGCCTTCAGCAGACCGAGTAACCCCTCGCTTAAGCCAGAGACCTTGAGTCCAAGCCGGTGAGCTTTTTTTGCTCTAACCAGATGAGCCCGCGCTCAAGCTGGCGACCTCGGGGTCTCGAACCTGGGTCCTCAGCATCCCAGTCTGACGCTCTATCCACTGCGCCACTGCCTGGTCAGGCAAGCTATGTAATTTGATATTAACAAGACTCCTTTTGAAATTGTAATTAAATACAGAAGTAATGCAAAGGACATGAGAAAAATTCAAGTAAGGTTTTCCTGTGGGTGAAAATTTTCTTAAAATTTTTGTAATTTATTGATTTGAAAGAGAGAGGGAGGGGGAGATAAAAAGAGACAGGAACATCACTGTTCTTGTATGTGTCTTGACTAGGAATTGAACCGGCAACCTCTCTACTTTGGGACGATGCTCTAACCAACTGAGCTATCACTGGTAAAATATTTGTCTTTTTTCACATTAGTCAGTCTTTTAGAATGTATTACTGATGGTTCTTCCACAATTTATTAGTGTTTTTGCTTTCTTCCCTCAACTTTGATAGAATTGATGTTTTGAATGAGTAAAAAATTTTCCTCCTTTAGAGATAAAGATTACATATGCTGGTGTGAAAAATATAACAAAGTCAGTCATAATCCCAAATTTGATCATCATCACTATTTTAACATATCGCCTTCCCATTTTTTCCCATGTATAAAAGTGTTTTTATGTAGCTGAGGTTATGCTTGATATAATTTAATATCTTGCTTAATTTATCATATAATTTTTCATGTCATTAAAAACTCTGGTAGAATTTATGCTGTGGTTTCCTATAGTTTTTCTATTTCTCTGTTACTGAACACTGGGTTGTATCCATTTGGGGAGGGTATTAAAAATAAAAACCCAGTGAGCTTAATTGTATTTATTTTTCTGTTTCTGAGTATATTTTTATCATTCCTAGAAGTGCAGAAATTAAGGTTACAACCATTTAAAAACTTACTGTGCAAAAGGATGAAATTACAGTTTGTTCCAATGTACAAAAGTTAATTCAGAATGGATCAAGACCTAAATATAAGATCTGAAACATAGAAGAAAATGTAGGTATTAACCTAAGGACCCTGGTCTTAGAGAAGATTTTATGAACTTGACCCCAAAAGTAAGGGAAGTAAAGGCAAAAATAAATTAATGGGACTATATCAAAATAAAAAGCTTCTGCACAGCATAAGGAAAAGGCAACAAACAAAAGGGCAACCAGCTCATGGGAGATATTTGCAAACAACAGCTGTGACAAGGAGATAATACCAAAACATATGTATAAAGATCTCATACAACTCAACACTAAACAATCCAGTTAAAAAATGGACACAGGACCTGAACAGACACTTCTCCCAATATGACGTACAAATGGCCAACAGATATATGAAATGATGTTCAACTTCACTAGCTATTAGAGAAATGCAAATCAAAACTACAATGAGATACCACCTCATACCTGTTAGATTGTGTTGGATAACTAGTGTTGGAAAAGTTGGATTCACTGCTGGTAGGAATGTAAACTGGTACAGACACTATAGAAAATAGTATCATGGTTCCTCAGAAAATTAAGAATAGAATTATCATATGACCTAGCAATCCCTCTTCTGGGTATCTACCCAGAAACCTCAAAAACATTTATTCCCAAAGTTATATGCACTCCATATGTTCTTTGCAGCATTATTCACGGTTGCCATAACATGGAGACAATCAAAGTATCCTTTGACCAAGATATGTGGTACATATATACAATGGAATACTACTTAGCCATAAGAAATGATGAAATATTGCCATTTGTGACAACATGGATGGACCTTGAGAGCATAATGCTGAGCAAAATAAGTCGGAAAAATCTAAGAACCATATGACTTCACTTGTGGGATATAAGACTGAAACTCAGACACAGACAACAGTATGATGGTCACCAGAGGGAAGGGGGTTGGGGGCAGTAAATGGTAAAGAGGGCCAAATATATACTGATGGAAGATGGTTTGACTTTGGTGAGCACACAATGCGATATACAGATCAAATATAGAGGTATACACTTGAAACCTATGTGATCCTGTTGACCAAGGTCACTGCAATAAATTTAACTAAAAGAACTTACTATGGAACAGTGTAACCAATGCAGTGAACTCCCATACCTGTCAACCAACTACAACGGTCATCAATACGCGGAACTCTTCTTTCATGCGTTTCCTCTACTTTCTCGGTTATTTTGAATTAATTGTTTTATTTATTTTATCTTTTCATACTTCAGTTATGTATAGCTAAGTTTTTAGTAAAACTATTTGTGAAGGATAATACATATGCAGAAAATAATGTAAAACATAGTTCAGTGAATGATCACAAAATGATACCCTTGTAACTATCAGGATTTCAAATTGCTACCACCTCAGATGCTTCCTCATGCTTCTCCCAGTCACCAATTTATTTATTTTTTCCCCCAATGCAGTATCTAAGAATATAATTTAGTTTTACTTGGTTTTGAATTTTTTTTTTTTTTACAGAGATAGAGTCAGAGAGAGGGATAGATAGGGACAGACAGACAGTAACGGAGAGAGATGAGAAGTATCAGTCATTAGTTTTTCGTTGCAACACCTTAGTTGTTCATTGATTGCTTTCTCATATGTGCCTTGACCGTGGGGCTACAGCAGACCGAGTAACCGCTTGCTCGAGCCAGCGACCTTCGGCTCAAGCTGGTGACCTTGGGGTCTCGAACCTGGGTCCACAGCACCCCAGTCCGATGCTCTATCCACTGCGCCACCTCCTGGTCAGGCGGTTTTGAATTTTTGAAAAATGGAATAATATAGTGTGTATCCTTTTATGTCTGGCTTGGTTTTACCCAACGTTGTGAGATTCATCCATGTTGTCCTGTTATATAAACACTTTTTAAAAGCATAACCACATTACTAATATCACAGTAAAACAGTAGACAATTTCTTTTCTTTTTTTTTTTCTTTTTTTGTATTCCAAAGTTAGAAGCGGGAAGGCAGTCAGACAGATTCCTGCATGTGCCTGACCGGGATCCACCCGGCATGCCCACCATGGGGTGATGCTCTGCCCACCTGGGGCGTTGCTCTGTTACAGCAGGAGCCATTCTAGCACCTGAGGTGGAGGCCATGGAGCCGTCCTCAGCACCTGGGCCAACTTTGTTCCAGTGGAGCCTTGGCTGCGGGAGGGGAAGAGAGAGACAGAGAGGGGGGAGGGGGGAGAAGCAGATGGGCACTTCTGCTGTGTGCCCTTGACCGGGAATCGAACCCAATACTTACATAGGCTGGGCCAACGCTATACTGCTGAGCCAGCTGGCCAGGGCCCAATGGACAATTTCTTAATATCGTCATTGTTCAAAGTTTCCTAATTATCTGTGGGTTTTTTTAATGGTTGGTTGGTTTGAATCATGAGTCATACCAGGTTCATGCACATGTTATATCTGGTTGATATTTGTCTGAAGTCTCTCCTAACCTATAGGTCACTTCTCTCTTTTTTGTTTTTTTGTGGAAAATTCTGATCACTTATCCTGTAGAATTTGCTACTTGATAGATTTTGCTGATTGTATACCCATAGTGTCATTTTTTTAAAAATTGGTATATATATAACATACCATAAAATGTACAGACCTTGTATTTGGGGGAGTTTTGACATAATCACTATTCAGAACTAGATATAGAAAACGTTTCTATCTCCATGGAAACTTCCCTTGTGCCCCTTTACAGTTAGTATCCTCCATCTATATATCTGGTTCCTGTCACTATAGATAAGTTTGCCTCGTTGGTTTTCATTCAGATACATATATATGTAATATATATAAAATACCAGCATGTGCTCCTCTGTGAGGGGCTTCTTTCTCTTAATTAACATTATGGTTTTGACATTTTGTCCATGTGTTTCCATAGTTGTTTTTATTGCTGAATATATTCTGTTGTATACACCACAACTTGTTTATTCTCTTTATGATGGACATTTAGGTTGTTTTCAGGTTTGAATAAGGCTGTGATAAATATTCTTGTACAAGTCTTGATGTGGACATGTTTTGTTTCCTTTGAGAAATACAAAGAAGTAACTGCTGGGTCATATGGTAAATGTATGTATAACGTTGTAAGAAATTGCCAAACTGTTTAAAGTACTCTATTTTATATTCTCACCAGCGGTATTTGAGAGCTGTTCTTATTCCTTATCTCCGCCAACATTTGGTTTTTGAGATTAGCCATTTTAGTGAGTATTAAATATCTCAAGATTTTAATTTGTATTTCTCTGATGATTAATAATATTGAACACCTTTTCATGTGTTTATTGGCCCTTTGTATATTTTGGATGAAGTTTCTGTACAAATCTTTTGCCGCCCCCTCCCCCTTTTTTTACTGGTTTGTTCATCTTTTAATTGTTGGTTTGTAGTGGGTTTTTTTTGTATTTTTCTGAAGTGAGAAATGGGGAGGCAGAGAGACAGACTCCCGCATGGGCCCGATTGGGATCCACCCACATTTCCACCAGAGGGTGATACTCTGTCCATCTGGGACGTTGCAACCAGAGCCATTCTAGCACCTGAGGCAGAGGCCATGGAGCCGTCCTCAGTGCCCAGGCCAACTTTGCTCCAATGGAGCCTTGGCTGCGGGAGAGGAAGAGAGAGACAGAAAGGAGAGAGGGATGGGTAGAGAAGCAGATGGGCACTTTTCATGAGTGCCCTGGCCGGGAATCAAAACCAGGACTTCCACACGCCAGGCCAACGCTCTACTGCTGAGCCAACTGGCCAGGGCTGGCTTGTAGTTTTTATATAGTTGGATATAAGTTCTTTGTTAGACATGTGTGTTCCAAATACTTTTCCCCAGTCTGTGACTTGTCGCTTTATTTTCTTAATGGTGGTGAGGAGAATTTTTAAAACCTCTTTTTCTTTTATACTTTGTTACATGCTTTTTAAAATTTGATCCTTGACCCTGGCTGATTGGCTCAGTGGTAGAGTGTCGTAGAGCGTCGGCCTGGCATGTGGAAGTCCCTGGTTCGATTCCGGTCAGGGAACACAGGAGAAGCGACCATCTGCTTCTCTACCTGTGCCCTTCCACTTTTTCTCTCTCTTTTTTCCCCTTCACCCCTTTCCACAGCCATAGCTCCAGTGGTTGGAGTGAGTTAGCCCTGGCTCTGAGGATGTCTCCATGGCCTCTCCTCAGGTGCTTAAATAGCTCGGTTGCCGAGCAACAGAACAGCAGCCCCAAGTGAGCAGAGCATTGCCCCCTAGTGGGCTGGCCAAGTGGATCCTGGTTGGGGCGCATGCGGCAATCTGTCTCACTGCCTCCCTGCCCCTTACTTAATTAAAAAAAAATAACAAGTAAAATAAAATTTGATTCTTGAGACAAACTTTTGAGGGGGGATATGGTAGTTCCACATTTTGTTCATTAGGAAATAGAGACCCAGAGATGTGAAATAACTTGTCCTAAAGTTGTAATAGCTAATAAGTGGTAGAATAAAGCCTGGAAACCAGGTCTTTTAACTTCAGGTTGAATTTCTTTCCATTACATCGTATTCTCCCTTTCTCTTTTCCCATTACCTGAAAACGATACTGTACTCAGCTACTTTCTCTTTTCTTAAAATTCTATGCTCTTTTTTACTTTGGGGCCTTTGCATATGCAGTTTTTTCTGAGTTGAACACTCTCTCCTCTCTTTAATTCTATTTATCCTTCACATTTTGGCTTAGATATTATATCCTTTGGGAAATTTTTAACATGTTTCTCCTTTTCTGCTAGATAAGGTGCCTATCTCTCCATTTCTTTCTTTTTTTTTTTTTTACAGAGAGAGGGATAGACAGGAACAGACAGGAATGGAGAGATGAGAAGCATCAATCATTATTTTATCGTTGCGCGATGCGACTTCTTAGTTGTTCATTGATTGCTTTCACATATGTGCCTTGACTGCAGGCCTTCAGCAGACTGAGTAACCCCTTGCTGGAGCCAGCGACCCTGGGTCCAAGCTGGAGCTTTTTGCTCAAGCCAGATGAGCCCGCGCTCAAGCTGGCGACCTCGGGGTCTCGAACCTGGGTCCTTCCACATCCCAGTCCAACACTCTATCCACTGCGCCACCGCCTGGTCAGGCTCTCCCCATTTCTTTAACTAGATTTTATTCTGCTCTTGTAACAAATAGCACCGACTGTATTTCCATGTATTTTCTAGATTCTAAGTGCAAGAACCACAACAGTCTTATTTACCAGAGTATTAATTGTGTGTGGCACATGGGCAGATGCTAAAAAATATAATGAATTCAATTGAATATAATCCTCCCTCAATAAGTTTGTGACATTTTTTTATGTGTGTATATATCTCTTTAATTTTTCCATTGATTTGAGAGAGAAAAAGAGAGGCATCAACTCGCTGCTCCACTTACCTCTACTTAGTTGTGCATTCATTGATTGTTTCTCTTAGGTACCCAGATGGGGTATTGAACTCATGACCTTGGTGTGTCAGGAGTACACGTTACCCACTGATTCACTGGCCAGAGTGACAGATTTTTTTTGGGCTGTGTTCTTAAACTCTATGGTGCATTTATTTATTTGTTTATTTATTTACTGCTTTGTAACTTTTTTATTACACTTGACATTCATTTTATATTAGTTTTGAATGTGGTATATTTATCATTTTTGTGTAGCATAATGAAGTTCCACTTGTGATTGTTTTTTTGTGTTTTTTTTTGTATTTTTCTGAAGCTGGAAACGGGGATAGACAGTCAGACAGACTCCCGCATGCGCCTGACCAGGATCCACCCGGCACGCCCACCAGGGGGCGACGCTCTGCCCCTCCGGGGCAACCAGAGCCACTCTAGCGCCTGGGACAGAGGCCAAGGAGCCATCCCCAGCGCCCGGGCCATCTTTGCTCCAATGGAGCCTTGGCTGCGGGAGGGGAAGAGAGAGACAGAGAGGAAGGAGAGGGGGAGGACTGGAGAAGTAGATGGGTGCTTCTCTTGTGTGCCCTGGCCGGGAATCGAACCCGGGACTTCTGCACGCCAGGCCGACGCTCTACCACTGAGCCAACCGGCCAGGGCTCCACTTGTGATTGTTGAATTCCCAAAAGGATTGTAACATATTTAAAAGTGAGGGTTATACAAATTTTATATTCTCTGCATTCTTAGGAAATATTTTTAAAAATTAATGAATTGAATATTTGACTACCTTTCAGAAGTTTTCTTTATTCATTTACTTTATTTTTATCCATTTACTTTTCTTATTAAAGGTATGTTAAACTTCAAAGTTAAACTATATAATTGCCTGAAAGATATAATATCTGAAAAACTAACTTATAAATTTCATAGCTGCTGTCTTTGACTTTGAACAGCAGGCTTTGATTCCATCTTTCATTCATAAAGAGTAAATAGGTTCTTAAAAAGTAACTTACAGAATTTACTGAAATTGCCTTGGCAGGATAGCTTGGTTGGTTAGCATGTTGTCTGGAAGGTGCAGAGGTTGATGGTTCAATCCCCGGTCAGGGCACATACAGGAACAAATTGATGTTCCTGTCTCTCTCCCCCACTTTCCTCTCTCTAAAATCAATCAAAAATTGTTTTAAAGAATTTACCGAACTTGACAGCTGTTCTGTGGTTAGGTTAAAATAAAATCTTTATTATCCTTAAGGAATACACAGAGAAGTAGTAGTAAAGAGCCATCATATGTGCAACTTGTTCTCAGATGGTTTGAAAGTAAGTGGGTAAAAGCATACATACACACTGGTGTATATCCACAGATACACAGTTCACTAAAATTAGGGGATCAGGGAATGTGCAGATACTCCAGTACTTTCAGCCTTTTGTATAATGCATTTTCACCAATGAAATAAAAGTTGGTTTTGTATCTCATTTGCATAATCAAACAACTTCTTTGACTTGTTTGCTTTTCTGATGTTCTTGTTTAATAAAAAGTCAAATGCTTCTTAAGAAAAAGGTCAATGCTTCTTATTTTATCGCTCCATATTCATTTTGAAATATCCCCTAATTTTTGTGAGCAGTATATATGTAAAAGCAGATCTCAGTTTTCATGGTAGTGAGGGGCTGTAAAAATGACTGCAAAAATTATGATGTGCTCTTTAAAATATTTGTCAAAATATTAAGATCTATTTCATTGTTGGTTATAAATATATGAGGAAATGAATAATAAAACTAATATTTATTTGTTATACTGTAATTTAAAGCATTAGAAACCTGGACTATTGGAGTGTTTTATTCCTTCATTAAAAACTTATCAGGGCCCTGGCCGGTTGGCTCAGTGGTAGAGCGTCGGCCTGGCGTGCAGGGGTCCCGGGTTCGATTCCCAGCCAGGGCACACAGGAGAAACGCCCATCTGCTTCTCCACCCCTCCCCCTCTCCTTCCTCTCTGTCTCTCTCTTCCCCTCCCGCAGCCGAGGCTCCATTGGAGCAAAGAAGGCCCGGGTGCTGGGGATGGCTCCTTGGCCTCTGGCCCAGGCGCTAGAGTGGCTCTGGTCGATGGCCCCGGAGGGGCAGAGCGTCGCCCCCTGGTGGGCGTGCCAAGAAAAATACAAAAAAAAACAAAAACAAAAACTTATCAGGGGTGGCCCTGGCCAGTTGGCTCAGTGGTAAAGCGTCGGCCTGGCGTGCGGAAGTCCCAGGTTCGATTTTTCGGCCAGGGCACATGGGAGAGGCACCCATCTGCTTCTCCACCTCTCCCCCTCTCCTTCCTCTCTGTCTCTCTTCCCCTCCCGCAGCCGAGGCTCCATTGGAGCAAGGATGGCCCGGGCACTGGGGATGGCTCCATGGCCTCTGCCTCAGGCACTAGACTGGCTCTGGTCGTGGCAGAGCGACGCCCCGGATGGGCAGAGCATTGCCCCCTGGTGGGCATGCCGGTGGATCCTGGTCGGGTGCATGTGGGAGTCTGACTGCCTCCCAGTTTCCAGCTTCAGAAAAATACAAAAAAAACCCACAAAAACTTATCAGAGGTAATTTTAAAAGTTCTTGCCTGCTTGTCATACAACTTAAAGTAATAGAGTAAGTGTCTTCTGAATGTCTCAGCTTCTAGCAGTTTATCCTTTGCACTTTCCATGTCATGGAATATCTTTGAGAGTTCTTTTTTTTGCTGACATTGCTTCCTTTGGGACATCTTTATCCTTTTCATCACTTTTCTTATTTATGTTTCTTATTTATGTCTCCACTAAGTTCCTCTGATACATACTCTTTATTTTCTATTCAAATCTCATTTCCATCATTATCACTTTATTTCTTTGCTTTATTTTCATCTTTGTAGGCTAATTCTCTTTTTTGACTATCCATTTTTGTAAAATGTCATGTGCTTTATCACTGAGAGACTAGCAGGTAACACAGCTATGCCTTGCTGTTTGTGTGTCAACTGAATAATGTGCCAGTGATTCATCTCCAACAGACTTTGAAAGAAGTAATGTGATTGGTTACTGATTATGATGCACACCTATTTACAAGGTGATTTGTGGACTGAAAACTAGCAGTCAAGTTAGTACTTTGTGTATGACTACTCACAGTTCATTCATATACAGTGATAACAAATTTGAACTATGTTGTTAGAGGATTGATGTTATTTAACTAAACTGTGGTAGCTGAAATGTGTGCATATTAGGACCATGCAAAGCAGGTACTACAGGTATAAAGAGAATGTATGAATGAGAGCAAATGCTTTGATTTTTATCATGTTAGATAAAAATTTCCTTCCCTTGCAAGGAAATTAATGTCATTGTATTTTTACTGAATTGTAACTGTGGTTTACAGGGAGGATAGATGATAAGATACTATATGTATATAAAAACTCTTTGTTAACCATGACACGTTATAGATAACAAGTATGTGGTATGATAGGGCAACCAACATTAACAACTCTAATATGCCAGGCAGTATTTTAGATATTTTACATATAGTAGATTTGTCATTTGACCCTTAGCACAATCCCTGAAGTTGGTGGTATTTATACAACCTTATTTTATAAGGAAACTGAGATTCGTGGTTTATGTAAGCTACTAGTAAGTAGCTAATTCAGGATTCACACTTAGGACTGTCTGGCTTCAAACCCGTATTCATTCTATTACTCCATTTGTTTGGTAGTTGTTGGGGGTCCTCCCAGAGACCCTTTGATAGTGGCTAAATAAAGATTAAAACATGAGAAAGCTTCCTGACCAGGCGGTGGCACAGTGGGTAGAGCGTCGAACTAGGATGCGGAGGACCCAGGTTCGAGACCCTGAGGTCGCCAGCTTGAACGCGGGCTCATCTGGTTTGAGCAAAGCTCACCAGCAAGGTCACTGGCTTGAGCAAGGGGTCACTCGGTCTGCTGAAGGCCCACGGTCAAAGCACATATGAGAAAGCAATCAATGAACAACTTAGGTGTCGCAATAAAAAACTGATGATTGATGCTTCTCATCTCTCTCCATTCCTGTCTGTCCCTATCTATCCCTCTCTCTGACTCTGTCTCTGTAAATCAAAACAAAACAAAAAACATGAGAAAGGGGCATTTTAGATATATAATATTTAGGTTTATGGAGTATTAGGTGATTAGATTCAGGTTTACCATTTTTGCAAAAATACCTCACAGGTCACCATCTTGCATATTTACAAGCCTTGCATCACCAAGAGTGAGATGCTTTCAGATTGTGTCACTCTTGATGATGTGAGCCTTGATCATGTTAAGAGTATGACTGTCAGATCTTTCCTATAAAAATATTTTTTCTTTTGTAATTAGAAAGTAATTTGTGCAGTGGTACTTTGAGATTTCCCCAACAACTTTTCATTGATCATCTATTTAATGCCCCAGCCAGGTAGCTTGGTTGGTTAGACTAGAGCATTGTCCTGAAGTATAGATGTTGCTAGTTCAATCCCTAGTCAGGATGACACATATAGGAACAGATTGATGGTCTTGTCTCTCTCTCCCTCTCTCTCTCAGTAAAATCAATAAGTAAATCCCCCCCTTCTTTTCCAAGTGAGAGGAGGGGAGATAGGCTCCCGCTTGTGCAAGTCCTAGGTTCGATTCCCAGTTGGCACACAGAAACGACCATTTGCTGTTCCACCCTTTTCCTCTTCCCCTCCTGTCTCCGCTCCTGCAGCCGTGGCTTGAATGATCTGAGCAGTTTGGTCCTGGGCACTGAGGATGGCTCCATGGCCTCCCCTCAGGCTCTAAATTAGCTTGTTGCTGAGCAACAGAGCAGCAGCCCCAGATGGGCAGGGCATCGCTGGGTAGGGGGCTTACCTGGTGGATCCCAGTTGGGGCGAATGTGGGAGCTTGTCTGTCTGCCTCCCTGCCTCTCAATTAGAAAACAAAAAAACTCACAAAAACTGTGGATGAAAATAATCACTTCTAATTTTTTGCTGCAGGAAACTTTTTAGTTTAATACTGGTTATAAACTATAATGCCATAGTTCTCTCTCTTCCATTTTTATGTGTTGTATCTAGTTATTCCTAACTGTAGGATAAAAATGTTTTATAAAAGTTTTCAGCCTGCCCTGTGGTGGCGCAGTGGATAAACATATCGACCTCAAATGCTGAGATTGCTGGTTTGAAACCCTGGGCTTGCCTGGTCAAGGCACACATGGGAGTTGATGCTTCCTGTTCCTCCCCTCTTCTCTTCTCTTCTCTTCTCTTCTCTTCTCTTCTCTTCTCTTCTCTTCTTTCTCTCTCTCTCTCTCTCCTCTCTAAAATAAATAAAATCTTTAAAAAAAGTTTTCAAAGATATATAGCTTTCTGATTTCATTTCGGATCATGTTAATATGTTTGAAACTCCTTCAGAACCTGGCCCAAGGACTAAAGTTAATTTGTGGTATTAACAATAAAGATTTCCTGCACCCAGATATAATTATAATAGGCAGGAAAGCTATGCAAGGTGGAAGGTAAAACAGAACTAAAATTCATGAGTGTCTGCTGTGTAAGTCCAGAGTAGATAATCATCTTTAAAATAATGTGAAAGATATGATATAGGAGAATAGAAATAAGCATTGTTTTTTTGCTTTTGTTTTTTTTTTGTATTTTTCTGAAGCTGGAAACGGGGAGAGACAGTCAGACAGACTACCGCATGCGCCCGACCAGGATCCACCCGGCACGCCCACCAGGGGCATCGCTCTGCCCACCAGGGGGCGATGCTTTGCCCCTCCGGGGCGTCGCTCTGTCACGACCAGAGCCACTCTAGCGCCTGGGGCAGAGGCCAAGGAGCCATCCCCAGCGCCCGGGCCATCTTTGCTCCAATGGAGCCTTGGCTGCGGGAGGGGAAGAGAGAGACAGAAAGGAAGGGGGGGGGTGGAGAAGCAAATGGGCGCTTCTTCTGTGTGCCCTGGCCGGCAATCGAACCCGGGTTCCCCGCACGCCAGGCCGACGCTCTACCACTGAGCCAACCGGCCAGGGCCAATAAGCATGGTTTTTATTTCATTCAGGCTTAACTTTATTTGTTGTATCATCCTGGGAAAGGTTAGGTTAAAAGATGTACTTTTCACTGAATTTCAGGGGTCAGTGAACCTAGGAAACCTTATTAAAAAAAGAAGGAAAGAGAATTTCAAGGATTAAGAGTTTCCACAGAGACTGCGTAGTTCTCAGACATTAGACATTCTTGTAGGCAGACTTCCAACTGATCTTATAGTGGTATTGTCAACTGACTTAGTACACGCATATTGATTGATTAACATAGAGTCTTGCTAGATCATTTATGGTTGGTGCTTGTCACTGCTGCTGTCATTTAAGACAATTATAGGTTTGGGCCCTGGCTGGGTTGCTCAGTTGGTTGGAACATTGTCCAGATAAGCCAAGATTGTGGGTTCAATCCCAAATCAGGCACATATAAGAATCAGCCAGTGAGTGCATAAATGGGTGGAACAACAAATTGATATTGCTCTCATTTCCTCTCCCCTTTTCTCTCCTTTCACTTTCTCTTCCCCTCCCCCTCCCCCTCCCCCTCCCCTCTCCTCTCCTCTCTCCTCTCTTCTCCTCTCCTCCCGTCTCCTTTCCTCCCTTTTCCTCTCTCCCTCCCACCTTGCCTTTGTGAGAAGAGGGGAGATAGTGAGGCACACTCTCACATGCACTTCTCTTGGGACCACCCACAAACCTCATCTGGGACCAATGCTCCAGTAGGCAGCTATTTTTAGTGCCTGAGGCTGATGCACTTAGAGAAACCAAGCTATCCTCAGAGCCTGGGGCCCTTGAATCAATCAAGCCACTGGCTACAGGAGGTGAGAAGGGGGAGCTGGAGGAGGAGAGAAGCAGATGGTTGCTTCTCTTGTGTTCCCTGACTGGGAATCAAACCCTAGATGTCTGCATGCTAGGCCAATGCTCTATTCACTGAGCCACTGGACAGGGATTCTCTTAAACTTTCAATAGGATTAGTATGCAACAACCATGTTCAGCATGGCCATAAGTCAACAAATGCCCCAAAATATTTATACTGCTTTCTTTATTGAGGCTGACAGATAAGCAGATTTTTAAAAAAAGAGATTTATTGATTGATTTTACAGAGAGAGGAAGGGGGAAGCAAGAAGTATCAACTCATAGTTGCTTCACTTTAGTTGTTGATTGCTTCCTTGTTGTGTGTGCCCTGATGGAGCAAGCCCATGGTTTTGAACTGGTGACCTCAGTGTTCCAGATTGACACTGTCCCCTGCACCACAACAGGCCAGGTTGTTTTTGGCAATTTTTAACAACGACAAACATTAAAAAGTATTTTCTCCTTACTCCTGAATTAACTGAATATTCCTTTAGCAAGGCTATAATCAATGTGTTAAATTCCCTGTATGTTTACGTTAGTGTGGTTTTGGGAGTCCCAGGCTCCAACATTCTGTGACCGTGAATAGGACACATCTTAACTTCTCTGAGTCTCAGTTTACTAATTTCTAAGTTGGTGAAATAATGTTACCTATTTTTAAGGATTGTTTGAGGATTTAATGGGATAATATTGAATGCTTTGCAAACAATGAAATTTTAATAAAATCTATTCTGATTTTCAAAACTTAATAAGTTATATGATCAGTTCTACATATTTCAAATCTGAGTGGTTTTAATTATACAAATAAAATAGAAATGCATTATTATATAAAATTGAAGGATTACAGATAAGGCTAAAGAGTCCCTTAACTGCTGTAATCCCAATTCTTTCCCTGGAAGTAACCATTTTATCAATTCGTATATCCTTCCAAGTCTATTTTTGCCTTTAAAATAAACGTACACAAAAACACACATGTGCGTATATATTTTCTACTTCATAGATCAAGAATAAAAGATAGCCTGACCAGGCGGTGGCGCAGTGGATAGAGCATCGGACTGGGATGCGGAGGACCCAGGTTTGAGACCTTTGAGGTTGCCAGCTTGACCATAGGCTCATCTGGTTTGAGCAAAGCTCACCAGCTTGGACCCAAGGTCGGTGGCTCGAACAAGGGGTTACTCGGTCTGCTGTAGCCCCAAGGTCAGGGCACATATGAGAAAGCAATCAATGAACAACTAAGGTGTCACAACGAAAAGCTGATGATTGATGCTTCTCATCTCTCTCCGTTCCTGTCTGTCTCTCTATCTATCCCTCTCTCTGACTCTCTGTCTCTGCAAAAAATAAATAAATATAAGAATAAAAGATAGTGCTTTAGTAATTTTGTAAATACTACAATTGCCACTTATTAGACTGTACTTTAGAGGCTTAGTTACCAAAGGACATCAAAATTCAGCAGTTTGTTACACAGTGTCAGATCTTGGGCCAAATTATAGAATTCTTTGTAGCCATGAAAGTTTTATTTTTCAAATATTTTACTGAATTTATTGGGCTGATACTGGTTAATAAAATTATACAGGTTTCAGGTGTACAGTTCTGTAATATATCATCTGTATACTGTATTGTGTGTTCGCCACCCCAAGTTAAGTCTTCCTCCATCACCATCTCCTGGATCCGTCACCTGCCCCTTTCCCTTCGGCAGTTTCCATTACCTTTTTCACACAACCTTCCAACCCCCCTCTTTCAAGCTGTCAGTCTGTTTTAATCAAAGGGAAGAAGCCAGAAGAAATAAAGAAACAGCCTGGGCCTGACCTGTGATGGCACAGTGGATAAAGCGTCCACCTGGAACGCTGAGGTTGCTGGTTCGAAACCCTGGGCTTGCCTGGACAAGGCACACAGGGAGTTGACGCTTCCTGCTCTCCCCCCTTCTTTTTTTTTTTTTTTTTTTTTTTCATTTTTCTGAAGCTGGAAACAGGGAGAGACAGTCAGACAGACTCCCGCACGCGCCCGACCAGGATCCACCCGGCACGCCCACCAGGGGCGACGCTCTGCCCACCAGGGGGCGATGCTCTGCCCATCCTGGGCGTCGCCATGTTGCGACCAGAGCCACTCTAGCACCTGAGGCAGAGGCCACAGAGCCATCCCCAGCGCCCGGGCCATCTTTGCTCCAATGGAGCCTTGGCTGCGGGAGGGGAAGAGAGAGACAGAGAGGAAAGCGCGGCGGAGGGGTGGAGAAGCAAATGGGCGCTTCTCCTGTGTGTGCCCTGGCCGGGAATCGAACCCAGGTCCTCCGCACGCTAGGCCGACGCTCTACCGCTGAGCCAACCGGCCAGGGCCTCTCCCCCCTTCTTGCTCTCTTTCTTTTCTCTCTCCTCTCTCAAAAGTGAACAAATAGAATCTTAAAAAAAAAGACACAGGCCCTGGCCAGTTGGCTCAGTGGTAGAGCGTTGGCCTGGAGTGCAGAAGTCCCGGGTTCGATTCCCGGCCAGGGCACACAGGAGAGGCGCCCATCTGCTTCTCCACCCCTCCCCCTCTCCTTCCTCTCTGTCTCTCTCTTCCCCTCCTGCAGCCAAGGCTCCACTGGAGCAAAGATGGCCCGGACGCTGGGGATGGCTCCTTGGCCTCTGCCCCAGGCGCTGGAGTGGCTCTGGTCGCAACAGAGCGACCCCCCCCCCCCCAGGGGCAGAGCATCGCCCCCTGGTGGGCAGAGCGTCGCCCCCTGGTGGGTGTGCCGGGTGGATCCTGGTCGGGCCTATGCGGGAGTCTGTCTGACTGTCTCTCCCCGTTTCCGGCTTCAGAAAAATACAGGGGGAAAAAAAAAAGACACAGCCTGACCTGTGGTGGCTCAGTGGATAAAGTATCGACCTGGAAATGCTGAGGTTGCCGGTTCAAAACCCTGGGCTTGCCTGGTCAAGGCACATATGGGAGCTGATGCTTCCAGCTCCTGCCCCCTGTCTCTCTCTCTCTGTCTCTCTGTCTCTCCTTCTCTCTCTCCTCTCTAAAATGAATAAATAAAATTAAAAAAAAAAAAAAAAAAAGACACAGGCCCTGGCTGGTGGGCTCAGTGGTAGAGTGTCAGCCCAGCATGTGGATGTCCTGGGTTTGATTACCGGTCAGGACACACAGGAGAAGTAACCATCTGCTTCTCCACCCCTCACCTCTCTCTGTGTGTCTCTTTGTTGTTACACTTACTTATGCATTCATTGGTTGCTCCTGGTATATGCCCTGATCAGAATCGAACCCATAACCTTGGCATATAAACCATTTTTAGTCCACAATTTTGTTTCCCTTTGGGGAAAAAATTTTTTAAATTTAATTTTATGTCAGTGGACATATAGGATTATAGTGCCAATTTGAGTGTTTGTGTGCATGTGTTTTACATTTATGGGTGTGTGTGTGTGTGTGTGTGTGTGTGTGTGTGTGTGTGTGTAATTTACCAGGAATGCCTCCTGTGGTGCTCATCGTACATTTTATACCCATGTTCACAAGGCACGGTTCTCAGTCTTTCTACCTGATTAAGCCTATTTCTAGAAAAATGATGCTTGTCTGTCCCAGAAAAGGATCCTGGAACCAGGTATATTCCTCAGCCCAGTTCTTATAAATCCTTACTCCTAAGAAATGTGGGACATTAGGCTTAATGTGTCATCAAACTTCACATTCAGCTGTCTAGAGCCAGCTTTGTACATTCATGAAATACATTTTCCCCAAAATGTTTTTATTCTGAAAAAAATTCTAATACAGAAAAGTGTAATGAACATCTATCTGTATATCCTTTATCTAGAGTTCCCACTTGTTTAAAAAAAATGCCACATTTTTCTCTATACTTTTTTTGAGTTGAATTATTTGAAAGTAATGAGCACATCGTGACACCTTACCCCTAAAATGTTTCAGCATACATCTCCTAAGAATAAGGACATGACCATACCATAAACCTATTGTTATACCTAAGAAAATTAAACAGTTCCATGATATCTAATATTCACATTTTTCCAAATGTTCTAAATAGCTTTTTTCTGGCTTTTTAAACCTTGGATTCAATCCATGTTTATGCAATGCATATAATTGTGACTCTTTAGTTACTTTTAATCTGCAATAGAGGTTGGCATACTACAACCCATGTGCCAAGACTGGCTAGTCAGTTTTTATATGTACAGCCCACCAAATAAGAATAAATTTTACTTTTTTTTTCTATATCTTTTTTTATTTTTTTTGAAAGAAAGAGAAGCATCATTTACAATAGTTGTACTTGGTTGTGTCATTGATTGCTTTTCATGCTGACTGGGGCTTGAATCAGCAACCTCGGGGTCAAGTCCTGACTAGGACAAGACTCTTACCAGCAACCTTGGGGTGTTGAGCTGGCAACTGTGGGACTGAATTGGCAACGTTTGTGCTCTGGGACAACACTATCCACTGTGTCATCAGCCAGGGCTCCTATATCGTTTTTTTAAATTGAGGTAAAATTCACATAAACTATTGAATTCATTAGCATTTAGTGCATTCAGTATGTTGTGTAACCATTATATCTGACTAGTTCAAGACATTTTAAGCACTCAAAAAAGAAACCCTATACCATTAAGCAGTCTCCCCATTCTGCCCTCCCTCCAGCTCCTGGTCAGCAGTAGTTGACTTTCTTCTCTATACATTCTCCTACTGTGGATGTTTCTTGTAGATGGAATCATGTAATATGTAATCTTTGTGTCTGACTTTTTCCACTTAATATAATTTTGAGGTTCATTCACACTGTAGTATTATATTTATCAGTACTCCATTTCTCTTTACGACTGAATAATATTCCATTGATATGGATATACCACATTTTGTTTACCTGTTCATATGTTGATGGACATTTGGGTTTCCACCTTTTGACTATTTTGAATAGTGCTGCTATGTCCCTTTTTGTACAAATATTTTTTAAATACCTATTCAGTTGGTTTTTACATTTTTAAATGGTTGAAAACATCAAAAGAATAATAGTATTTTGTGACATATGAAAACTATGTGAAATTCAAATTTCAATGTTCATAAATAAAGCTATTGTTATCCCCTTATGTTGTCTGTGGCTGTTTTCATGCTGCAGTGACAGTTGAATAGTTGTAACAGAAACCGTATGTCCCACAAAGCTCAAAATACTATTCTCTGGCCTTCTGTAGTGAAAGTTTACTGGCTCTGAACAGTCTCTCTATCTTTTTGTTTTTGTGACACTGAATTCTTAACTAATAAGACTTTCTTTTTTTTTTTTTCTTTTTTTCGAAGCTGGAAATGGGGAGGCAGTCAGACAGACTCCCGCATGCGCCTGACCGGGATCTACCCGCATGCTCATCAGGGGGCGATGCTCTGCCCCTCTGGGACGTTGCTCTGTTGCATCCAGAGCCATTCTAGCACCTGAGGCAGAGGCCACAGAGCCGTCCTCAGTGCCCGGGCCATCTTTGCTCCAGTGGAGCCTTGGCTGCGGGAGGGGAAGAGAGAGACAGAGAGGAAGGAGAGGGGGAGGGGTGGAAAAGCAGATGGGCGCTTCTCCTGTGTGCCCTGGCTGGGAATCGAACCTGGGACTCCTGCACGCCAAGCCGACGCTCTACCGCTGAGCCAACCGGCCAGGGCCTAATAAGACTTTTTAAAGTAGTTTTAGATTTGCAGAAAAATTGAACAAGAAATACAGAGTTCCCACATACCCTTCTTCTGCCCCTCAGTTTCCCCTATTATTATTACCATCTTGCATTAGTGTGGTAAATTTTAAAATTGATGAACCAATATTAACATTATCACCCAATCTCCATAGTTTACATTAGGGTTTGCTCTTTTTTTTTTTTTTTGTATTTTTCTGAAGCTGGAAACGGGGAGAGACAGTCAGACAGACTCCCGCATGCACCCGACCGGGATCCACCCAGCCTGCCCACCCGGGGCGACGCTCTGCCCACCAGGGGGCGATGCTCTGCCCCTCTGGGGCGTTGCTCTGCCGTGACCAGAGCCACTCTAGCGCCTGGGGCAGAGGCCAAAGAGCCATCCCCAGCGCCCGGGCCATCTTGGCTCCAATGGAGCCTTGGCTGCAGGAGGGGAAGAGAGAGACAGAGAGGAAGGAGGGGGGTGGGGTGGAGAAGCAGATGGGCGCTTCTCCTATGTGCCCTGGCCGGGAACCGAACCCGGGTCCCCCGCACGCCAGGCTGACGCTCTACTGCTGAGCCAACCGGCCAGGGCCAGGGTTTGCTCTTTGTGTTTGTAGATCTGTGGGTTATGGCAAATGCATAATGTCGTGTATCCACCATCACAGTATCACACAGAATAGTTCCACTGCCCTGAAACTTGTACTGCACTTACTCTCCTCCCCTCCTCTGTGCACTAGCAGCTGCTGCTGTTTTTACTGTCTCTCTAGTTCTGCCTTCTAACTTTAATCCAAACACAGTGTGTAGCCTTTTCAGGCTGGCTTTCTTCACTTAGCAATATGCATTTAAGGTTCCTCTATGTCTCTGTGTCTTGATAGTTCATTTCTTTTTATTGTTGAATAGGTTTATTCATTCACATATTGAGGACATCTTGGTTGCTTCCCAGTTTTGGCAGAAATAAATAAAACTGCTATAAACATTTGTATGCAGGTTTTTGTGTGGACATACATTTAAAATAGTCAATTTTTTAGAGCTGTTTTCGATTCAGCAAAATTGAGTGGACAGTACAGAGGTCACACATATATCCCCTGCTCCTGTATGCACATAGCTTCCTCCACTACCACAGTCCTGCACCAGAGTGGATAACAGTTGATGGCCCTACACTTGACACAACATTATCACCAAAAGTCCATGGTTTACATATGAATTCATTTCTGGTGTTGTACAGTATATGGGTTTTGACAAATATATAATGATATATATCCACATTATAATATTTATACAGAATAGTTTCACTGCCCAGAAAATCTGTACTCCACTTTCTTATCTCTTTCTTCCCCTCAACCTCTTGCAACAACTTATCCTTTTATTGTCCATAGTATTGCCTTTTCCAAAATGTCATATAAATGGAATAATATCATGTGTAGCCTTTTTTTAAATTTTATTTTAATGTATGCGAGAGACAAGACGGACAGGAAGAGAGAAAGATGAGAAGCATCAACTTGTAGTTGTGGCACTTTTTAGTTGTTCGTTGATTGCTTCTCATACGTGTCTTGACCGGGGGTTCCAGCTGAGCCAGTGACCCAAACCAGTGACCTTGGGCTGCAAGCCAGCGAACTTTGGGCTCAAACCAGCAACCATGGGATCATGTTTGATGATCCCACACTCAAGCCAGTTTCCTTGTGATCAAGCTAGTGAGCCCATGCTCAAGCCAGTGACCTTGGGATTTCGAACCTGGGACCTCAGCATCCCATGTTGATGCTCTATCCACTGTGCTACCACTGGTCAGGCTCATATGTAGCCTTTTCAGGTTGGCTTTTTTCCCCATAGCAATACACATTTAAATTCCCTTCATGTCGCCTGACCAGGTGGTGGCGCAGTGGGTAGAGCGTCGGACTGGGATGTGGAGGACCAGGTTTGAGACCCCGAAGTTGCCAGCTTGAGCGCAGGCTCATCTGGTTTGAGCAAAGCTCACCAGCTTGGACCCAAGGTCGCTGGCTCGAGCAAGGGGTTACTCAGTCTGCTGTAGCCCCACGGTCAAGACACATATGAGAAAGCTATCAGTGAACAACTGAAGTGCCACAACGAAAAATTGATAATTAATGCTTCTTATCTCTCTCCGTTCCTGTTTGTCTATCCCTATCTATCCCTCTCTCTGACTCTCTCTCTGTCTCTGGGGAAAAAAAAGAAAAAGACTGTTGCCTTGAAATGACAAGGTTGCAGGTTCAGTCCCCGGTCAGGGCACACGCAGGAAGCAACCAGTGAATGCACGACTGAGTGGAACAATAACGAATGCTTCCCTCCCCCCTCCCCTTTCTCTCTCTTTCTTTCTCTGTCTCTAAAAAAAAGAAAGAAGAAAAAAGCCCTAGCCTAATAGCTTGATTGGTTGGAGCATCACTCTGGTGCACGGAGGTTGCCTGTTATATTCTTCTTTCGGGGCACATACAGGAGCAGCTCCATGTTCCTGTCTCTCTCTCCCTGCCTCTCTCAAGAAAAGAAAAAGAGAAAGAAAGAAAAGAAAAAGAAGATTCCCACTGTCACAGAATTTGCCGATTTCCCTACAAGTTTGAAGATAGTGATAGAATTGGGTCTGTCCTTGGAGGGGGAAGTATTTGCAGCTTAAGGTATAGTGATATCAGAAAAATAGGATCATTAAAAGAATAAATGCTGGGCCCTGGCCAGTGGCTCAGTGGACAGAGCATCGGCTTGTTGTATGGATTTCTGGGGTTTTAGTCCTGGTCAGGGCACATAGGAGAAACTACCATTTACTTCTACCCCCCTCCCCTTTTTCTCCTTCTTCCCTTCCCGCAGCCAATGGCTCAAATGGTTCAAGCATGGCCCTGGGCACTAAGGATATCTGCATTGGAGCATCAGCTTAAGACTCTAAAAATAGCTCAGTACTCAAGCACTGGCTCAAGATGGGGGTTGTGGGGTGGATCCTGGTCGTGCCCATGTGGGAGTCTGCCTCACTATCTCCTCTTCTCTCACCTGAAAAGCCATATATATTAATATATATGCGCCAAGTAAGTACAGAGTTTCTATATGGAATCACGTAAAAGTCTAGAAATGTATATTGATGATGGTTGCATAACAGCGTGAATGTACTTAATGCCACTGAACTGCACACATAAAATGGTTAAAATGATAAATTTTATGTCACATGTATGTAACCACACTTTCAAAAAGTATGTGCAATTATAATGTATCACTGAGCCCTTTTTCTGATAACTTTTCATCAAGCTTCCTGTTGGTCTATTTGGACTAATTAAGAGAGGAAAACTCTTTCTGAAATAAATTCTATAGTTCAGTTCTGGTAGAGAGGAAGAGGCAGTGATGTTATATTCACCCCCTGGCCCCAGTACAGTTTGCCTTTGTAGCCTCTCAGGGAAAGAAGCCATTGTTAAGATCTCTGGGTGTCCTGGATTGGGCCCAGGCTATGGATGGAGATTCGGCTGTTGGTGCAGACAGGCCCTGCCTTTCATTGTATGTTGTTTCCATTTGTTGCTGTTCTCCCGGTGCAGGCCTGGCCTTTTCAGATTAAGGAGAGAGTTCTACAACTTTGTTTTAATGCTGTCATTTTGACCCAAGAAATCCTATAGATTCAGGATGAGAGCAGTAACCATAATGTCAGCAGCAAAATTATTATTGGCCAGTTTGCTGTGAAGGCAGGCCGTTCATTTAGGAAGTAAACCTGTCAGTAAGAGCAGAAGTTCTGCTTGGAGGGAAGGAAGAAGTGGCTTTAATTTGTGGCTGATGGAGCTTAGGTAACTTCCTTAGCCTTCCTTTTTTGCCTGAGTTGACTGGGGAAGAGAAGTTGGTAGGAAAAGTGTCAGTGATGGCTGTAGCAGTAGCACAATACCATGGTGAGGTAGACTGTGGTTTTCTTTAGTGTGTAGAAAATTTATCCATTTGAAACTTTAATTGCCTTCCTGTTGGACAATATTCAGTTTATCATAGCATTTTTCACAGTTTTTGACTGACATGCAATTATAATACATTTTATGTTCTGACCTAGTACTATCAAAACTTTCAGGAAATGGTACCTATTTATACTGTGTTTTTTGATATTTTTTACTTCATTCTATTATTTTATTTTTTTTTCCAGTTCTTTTTATTAATTTATTTTAGAGAGGAGAGAGAAAGAGGGAGGAGCAGAAAGCATCAACTCCCATATGTGCCTTGATTGGGCAAGCGCAGGGTATGGAACTGGAGACCTCAGTGTTCCAGGTCAACGCTTTATGCACTGTGCCAGCACAGGTCAGGTATTTTATTAATTTTTAAAATATATATCTGGCCAGTGGTGGCACAGTGGATACCTGATATCCCAGGTTCAAAGCCCTGAGATCACCAGCTTGAGCAAAGGCTCACCAGCCTGAGTGCAGAATCATCAGCATGATCCCAAGGTCACTTGATTGAGCCCAAAGGTTGCTGGCTTGAAGCCCAAGGTCACTGGCTTGAGCAGGGGTCACTGGTTTGGCTGTAACCCCCCAGTCACGGCACATATAAGAAGCAATCAGCCTGACCAGGCAGTGGCGCAGTGGATAGAGCATTGGACTGGGATGTGGAGGACCCAGGTTCTAGACCTTGAGGTCGCCAGCTTGAGCATGGGCTCATCTGGTTTGAGCAAAGCTCACCAGCTTGGACCCAAGGTCACTGGCTTGAGCAAAGGGTTACTTGGTCTGCTGAAGGCCCACGGTCAAGGCACGTATGAGAAAGCAATCAATAAACAACTAAGGTGTCGCAACGAAAAACTGATGATTGATGCTTCTCATCTCTCTCCGTTCCTGTCTGTCTGTCCCTATCTATCCCTCTCTCTAACTCTGTCTCTGTAAAAAAAAAAAAAAAAGGCAATCAGTGAACAACTAAAGTGACACAACTACAAGTTGATGCTTCTCATCTCTTTCCCTTCCTGTCTGTCTTGTCTCTCTTGCTTAAAAAAAAAAAAGATAATTGGTATAGATACAGTGGTCGGCAACAGAGCCAAATATCAACAGTATAACAATTGAAATTTCTTTTGAGAGCCAAATTTTTTAGACTTAAACTATATAGGTAGGTACATTCCTTATTGAGGTAGCGCCCACATGTGGTATTTTGTAGAAGAGCCACACTCCAAGGGGCTAAAGAGCCACATGTGGCTCGCGAGCTGCGGTTTGCCGACCACTGGATAAGAAGAACAGTGGTTCTCAAAGTATGGTATATGCCCAGGATTCTTTAATAGGAGTCTGTGCAGTCAAAAACTCTTTATAGAGGGCCTTGGCCAGTTTGTTCAATGGATAGGGCACTGACCCAGCATGTGGATGTCCCGGGTTCGATCCCCAGTCAGGGCACACATGAGAAGCAGCCATCTGTTTTTCTTCCCCTTCTTCTCCCCCTTCTCTCTTTCTGCCTCTGTCACAGCCGGTGGCTCTTATTAGTTCAAGCGTCAGCCCCAGATAAGAGGGGTTGCTGGGTGGATCCCAGTCAGGGCGCATGTGGGAACTTGTCTCTATTTCCCCTCCTCTCATTTAAGGAAAGGGAAAAAAGAAAGAAACTTTCCATAATGCCCTGGCTAGGTAGATCATTTGGGTAAAGCATCCCAATATGTCAAGGTTGCAGGTTCGATTCCAGGTCAGGGTACATACAAGTATCAACCAGTGAATGGAATGTATAAATAAGTAAAACAGTGAATCAATGTTTCTTTCTCCCTTTCCTCTCTCTAAAAATCAATTTTAAAAAGTTTAACTGTTTTCATAGTAATCTAGAATATTATTTACCTTTTTTTCTCTCATTCTCAAATAAGTGGAGATTTTCCAGAAATAAAGTAGAATTTTCCAGAACTATATGGTGCTGGATGGTATCAGTTTCAGGACTAATGAAATGTGTAGTTGCATATTCTTATGTTTTTGAGAATTTCTTAAAGTGTTAGGATATAAATGTACTTATCAGAGATTTCCAGTATTCATGTTGTGCTCATATTAGCTACTTTAATTTTTTTTTTTTTTTTTTCCCAAAGCTGGAAACGGGGAGAGACAGTCAGACAGACTCCCACATGCGCCCGACCGGGATCCACCCGGCATGCCCACCAGGGGCGATGCTCTGCCCACCAGGGGGCGACGCTCCGCCCCTCCGGGGCACCGTTCTGCCGCGACCAGAGCCACTCCAGCGCCCGGGGCAGAGGCCAAGGAGCCATCCCCAGCGCCCGGGCCATCCCTGCCCCAATGGAGCCTCGGCTGGCTGTGGGAGGGGAAGAGAGGGACAGAGAGGAAGGGGGGGGGTGGAGAAGCAAATGGGCGCTTCTCCTATGTGCCCTGGCCGGGAATCGAACCCGGGTCCCCCGCACACCAGGCCGACGCTCCACCGCTGAGCCAACCGGCCAGGGCCTACTTTAATTTTTTTTTAATTTATTGATTGATTCTAAAGGAAGAGAGAGAGAGAGAGAGAACATTGATTTGTCGTTCCACTTATTCATTGGTTGATTCTTTGTTGTTGTTTTTTTAATTGATTTTAGCGAGAGAGACAGGAACACCGATCTGTTCCTGTATGTGCCCTGACCAGGGATCGAACTGGCAACCTCTGTGCTTCGGGTCGATGCTCTAACCAACTGAGCTATCTGGCCAGGACTCATTGGTTGATTCTTGTATTTTCTCTGACTGGGGATCGAACCTGTAACCTCAGCGTATCTGGATGACACTCGAACCAACTAAGCTACCCGGCCAGGGTTCATACTGGCTACTTTTGATTATACCTGCTATAACCTCTGTAACCTCAGTGTGGTCAAGCAAATCATTACTTTGAAATCCTGAAGTTTTCCTTAAGCCTGTGTGGAAATACTAGTATGTACAATAAGTCCTCACTTAACGTCATTGATAGGTTTTTGGAAACTGTGACTAAACAAAATGATGTATAACAACAAAACCAGTTATGCCATAGACTAGTTGCCATAAACAAACTTAAGTTCTTATATTTCTGGTCACAAAAACACTACCAAACTTTTAAAGAAAGATCAAAAACACTCCTAATAAACATTGAAATAAATGTGAGCTATATATACCTTTAAGAATGATGAATAAAAACAAGTAAGATAATTATTTTCTAACCTACTTATTCCAGTTCAGAGTCATAGGTGTCCAGAGCTTATCTCGACAGCTCAGGGCAAAAAGCAGGAACCAATCCTGGCCTGGATGCCCTTCCATCAGGGGACACACACACACACACACACAAACTGAGACAGTCTAGATATTCAAGCACACCCATCTTTGGGATGTAGGAGGAAACTGAGGTACCTGGAGAATAGCCACTCAAACATGAGGACAGCATGCAAACCTCACACGTCTTGGCTGGGAATTGATTTTTTATTTTTCATCACCATTATAATGAAACAATGTTTTTCAAAGACCTGTTGTACAGTTTGTTGTCTTGTTTTACAATTATGTATTAGTAAATTCCCCAGTTTTAATTTGTAATAAATATATATACATACACAAAAGCTGTTTGGGATCCTTAGTAATTTTTTGTGTGTACAGAATTCATGAGACCAAAAAGTTTGAGAGCTTCTGATATAGGGGTTAAGAATGTAGGCTTGTTTTTGTTTTGTTTTTTAGAAAGGGTATCACACTCTTTTTTTTTTTTGTATTTTTCTGAAGCTAGAAACGAGGAGAGACAGACTCCCGCATGCACCCGACGGGGATCCACCCGGCACGCCCACCAGGGGGTGATGCTCTGCCCACCAGGGGGCGATGCTCTGCCCCTCCAGGGCGTCACTCTGTTGCGACCAGAGCTACTCTAGCGCCTGGGGCAGAGGCCAAGGAGCCATCCCCAGCGCCCGGGCCATCTTTGCTCCAATGGAGCCTCAGCTACGGGAGGGGAAGAGAGAGACAGAGAGGAAGGAGAGGGGGAGGGGTGGAGAAGCAGATGGGCGCTTCTCCTATGTGCCCTGACTGGGAATCGAACCCGGGACTTCTGCACGCCAGGCTGACGCTCTACCACTGAGCCAACTGGCCAGGGCCACACTCTTTTTTAATTTTTTTTTTAATTTTTTTATTTTTATTCATTTTAGAGAGGAGAGAAAGAGAGAGAGAGAGAGAGAGAGAGAGAAGGGGGGAGGAGCTGGAAGCATCAACTCCCATATGTACCTTGACCAGGCAAGCCCAGGGTTTTGAACCGGTGACCTCAGCATTTCCAGGTCGACGCTTTATCCACTGCGCCACCACAGGTCAGGCCCACACTCTTTTTTTATGGTAAATACACACACGAGATCTATAACTAGAACAAATTTTTAAGTGTACAGTATTATTAACTATAAGCACCATGTTTACAGCAGATTTCTAGAACTTTTTCATCTTGTATAACAAACTTCTCCCACAATGAACAACAGCTCCCCATTTCCCCCTCCCCTCAGTCCTTAGCACCTTTCTGCTTCTATGAGTTTGACTAGAATGGAGGCTTTTTTATAACACTTGGATCTGGTTTTTATTTATTTTTTATTTTATTTATTTATTTATTTGATCTGGTTTTGAGTCCTAGTTTGGCCACTTGTGAAGTCATCCTGGCTCAAGTTACCCAACCTTTTTGATTCTTACCTTTCTTTATAACTAAAATTGATGTTTACTATCCTACTTCATAGGGTGGTATGAGGATTAAATGAGTTAGAAAAATAGACTTGAATATGCTTAACACATAGGAAGCATTGATAAATATTAGCTATTATTATAATAGAATATGTAAAAGCATTTAGTCACATTGATATTTAGCTGTAGCATTTCTTAGCAGTACCCACCTGTGTGAAATTGGATTGTCTAAACCTACTCTTAAGTTCTTGTTCTCATTCTTCTCGTGTAGGTGCCTCTAGACCAGTGGTA
Organism: Saccopteryx leptura; assembly: GCF_036850995.1. Classification (NCBI taxonomy): domain Eukaryota; kingdom Metazoa; phylum Chordata; class Mammalia; order Chiroptera; family Emballonuridae; genus Saccopteryx; species Saccopteryx leptura. The sequence continues at coordinate 6,399,782 of NC_089503.1, read as the reverse complement.
GTCAACCTGGTCCCTACCGCCCACTAGTGGGCATTCCAGCTTTCATGGTGGGTGGTAGCGGAGCAATCAAAGATAGATTTAACTATAGTAAGTTTTATAAAGATTTATTCTGCCAAACTTAGCGAAAATCTAACATAAAGTACTTGGTAAGTAATTATTATTATATGCTTTAACTTGCTATAACTCTGCTTTATCAATTTTATAAAGTTACTTCCCTACTTTATAAATCACCATTACTGTGGAATCGGTGTGCGGTTAGGAAATTTTACTACTAACAGAGATACAAAAGTGGGTGGTAGGTATAAAAAGGTTGACTATCCCTGCTCTATACTTTTCTTAATCAAGTTGGTTTTATTTTCCAAACAAATTGTGAAGATCTTGAAAATAGCGGCTTGATTCTATTTTTTCTGTTGTGTCTTGGACTCAGCCTGTAGTAAGCACTCCAGACATGTAAATCCTAGTACAAAGGCATGGGCACACAAACTTGTAATACCCGTGAGGATGATGGTGGGAAAAGAGCATTTAGGTCCCTGTTCTGATTCTTTACTCTGGCTCTCTTAGGAATTTTCTTTTCAATACTGAATAGGCTTCCTAGGAGGTGTAGTGGAAGATGAATTATAGTTTATTAAATCGCTTCAATTTCTTTGGTTAATCCATTTCTCTTTACAGAATGAAATTGTAACATTATTGGCATACTGGTTTACCAGAATTTCTCTCATTACATCCTAACAATAAAAGAGAATACTAGCAACATGCCAAATAATTCATATTAGGACATTTTAATTCTTATTATTTGTAAATGTATATAATGATTATTTCTCCTATAGTACCTTCTGAGATTTAGAGCAACACAGGCAAGCAGGTGTGAATATTTTCTAAAGATTGAACTATTTTTAAATCTTTTACTTTTGTTGGTCATTCTTTTCTCTTTGGGTCTGTCTTCAACCTTCTACTCTTGATGTCCAGAAACTTGTTTTTGCATAAACACATTGCTACTTTTCTAGGCTCTACATTTCCCATGTAAGTTCCCTATACACAGAAATAAACAATCATAGAACCAATTCTACCATTTAGAGCAAAGGCTTTTCCCAAATAACACCTTCTAGAAATGGTCATTTCATGTTAAATTGCTGTCAGTGTGACAGGGGAAAAGATATGGTTGTTGTATTTCATCCCTAGAATTAGACATTTGTTGAGGAGATTTAGAAATGGTGGATTCATAAGAGAGATTCTGAAAGAGATGGACTTGGAAAACTTACTAGAAACCTACCACTTGAGGTAGTAAAGGAAAAATCTTACCTGATGTTTAATGCTATTGGAGATGAGGCATGTGAAGTATGACTTATCTCTGGCCATATTATAGAGCAGTGGTCCCCAACCCCCGGGCCGCGGACAGGTACTGGTCCGTGGGCCATTTGGTACTGGTCCACAGAGAAAGAATAAATAACTTACATTATTTCCGTTTTGTTTATATTTAAGTCTGAACGATGTTTTATTTTTAAAAAATGACCAGATTCCCTCTGTTACATCCGTCTAAGACTCATTCTCTACGCTTATCTCTGTCACATGATACATTTATCCATCCCACCCTAAAGGCCGGTGCATGAAAATATTTTCTGACATTAAACCAGTCCGTGGCCCAAAAAAGGTTGGGGACCACTGATATAGACCATTTTGAGGGGGAAAGATAGTTGGTTTCCCAGTCCAATGTTGCTTCGTGTTCAAAACCATACTTGCTAACAGTCTTGAGCATGTGCTGGCTACTTTACGTCTTTTATCTCACTTAATCCTCCTCTAGTCCCGTGCAGTGGTTTCTGTTGTAGTCAGTTGTTAAGTAGCTCACATATAGTGAGAGGATGAACCAGGATTTGAACACTGGAAGCCTGGTCCCAATCCTGCCATTACTGTACACAGCCTCCCTTTTAATGTTTAGGCTACATCACAGTTTGAGGAGTACTTGTACTTAATGTTCTTATTTAAACATCATAACAATCCTTTGCATTAGATGATTTTTTGTTTGTTTGTTTAAGAGCGAAAGAGAGACAGGAAGGGAGAGAGATGAGAAGCATCAACTCGTAGTTGCAGCACTTGAGTTGTTCATTGATTGCTTCTCATACATGCCTTGACCCGGAGGCTCCAGCCAAGCCAGTGACCCCTTGCTCAAGCCAGCGACCTTGGGCTCAAGCCCATGACAATGGGGTCATGTCAGTGATCCCACGCTCAAGCTGGTGAGCCCACACTCAAACCAGCAACCTTGGGGTTTCAAACCTGGGTCCTCAGTGTCCCAGGTTGATGCTCTATCCACTGTGCCACCACCTGGTCAGGCTAAGTGAAATTGACATTTTCATACTAGAAAATGGAAACTTAAAAGAATGTAAAACTCAAGGGCAGTACCTGGACCTAGGCCCACATCCACTTCCAACTCCATCTGCTTTGTTCTCATTATGTAGTTTTGCTGATGATAGCAAATAATAAATACTGAGGGCCATACCTGAAGGTTAGTCTCTGAGAATTTTAACTTGGTTGAAGGTGATAAGTAATGGTTTAGATGTGATTATTAATTCTGGAGAAATTTAACAAACGTGATCATTAATTTGCATCATTGGTTTCTGTGATAGCTTGAGTAGAACTGCTTTATTAAAGTATTCCTTTTGCTATTGGACTCTTTAATGCTGTGGATCAGTTTACCACTGTTATACTAATGTTTCTAGTAAATTCAGAAGTGAAGACATAGTTTTGTCTGCTTTAACTTGGCACAAATGGGTGACTGAAAGCTTAGAAGAAAAATCTTGCCAGGGTTATAATATAGTCATGGTAGTATAAAGGGGAGGAGTGTATTTGTGGGAAACAATTTAAAATACTAGCTCTTGATCTTTTGCCAATTCCTTGTAGAGCATTTATTCCTAGACATGAAATTTCATGACTCCTCTATATCTCAAATTTGAAAAAGAGGTTATAGTTGGTTAGGAGATTGACTTTTGTCTATGAATCAATATATTAATCACAGAGGTCATGGAGGAAAGAATGTAGCAAGTCTGGAAATACATGCATTTGTTTTATCTGTTTGTTTTCTTAAGTGAGAAGCGGGAGGCAGAGAGACAGACTCTGTCATGCGCCCTGACCAAGATCCACCCAGCAAGCCCCCTACTAGGTGATGCTCTGCCCATCTGGGGCCGTTGCTCTGTTATTTGGCAACTGAGCTATTTTAGCACCTGAGGCAAGGCCATGGAGCCATCTTCAGTGCTCAGGGCCAACTTGCTCCAACCGAACCATGGCTGTGGGAGGAGAAAAGAGGGAGAGAAGGGTGAGGGAGAGGGGTGGAGAAGCAGATGGTCACTTCTCCTGTGTGCCCTGACTGGGAATCGAACCTAGGACATCCACACACCAGGCCGACGCTCTACCACTGAGCCAACAAGCCAGGGCCTAGATCAGTGGTTCTCAAAGTGTGCACCAGGGTGCACTGGTGCGCCCTAGAAGATTTCCAGGTGTACCCTATGGTATTCCAGAGAAATTTGTGCTTGTTGGGGACCAAAAAACCAACAGGGTTTTTGGAGTTTAGATTTTTGGGGGAGAGAGCTGTGGGGAATTGGCTGTAAGCTGACAGTCTGCCCAACCCCCCACCTCACTTGCCTGATTAGGTTGCTAAAGGCTGTTAAGCTGTGGTGCTGGATTGTTTACCCCCCATGTTACCTGGAAAAAATGGAGGGCCCTGGCCGGTTGGCTCAGCGGTAGAGTGTCGGCCTAGCGTGTGGAGGACCCGGGTTCGATTCCCGGCCAGGGCACACAGGAGAAGCGCCCATTTGCTTCTCCACCCCTCCACCGCACTTTCCTCTCTGTCTCTCTCTTCCCCTCCCGCAGCCAAGGCTCCATTAGAGCAAAGATGGCCCAGGCGCTGGGGATGGCTCTGTGGCCTCTGCCTCAGGCGCTAGAGTGGCTCTGGTCGCAACATGGCGAGCCCAGGATGGGCAGAGCATCGCCCCCTGGTGGGCAGAGCATCGCCCCTGGTGGGCGTGCCGGGTGGATCCCGGTCGGGCGCATGCGGGAGTCTCTCTGACTGTCTCTCCCTGTTTCCAGCTTCAGAAAAATGAAAAAAAAAAAAAAAAATTGAAGGAAAGTTTCTTCTATCCTTTGTTTGGTATAAAGTTAAGATGATATGTATGGTGGCGGTTTTCTGCACTCAACTAAGAGTAAAAAGAGAGGAATTCTTCAATGTATGGATGAGGAAATAAGAGTTTGCCTTTCAAATATATGCCCAAACATTGAAGAAATTGCTAGGACACATCAGGCTCATGTTTCTCATAAACACAAGAATGAAAAAACTTAACTCATTTGTGCTGGGACCTGCCGAATTTACTAAATCTTACTAAGAATATATCTATGTATATAAAAAGATAACTTTTTTGTTGTTTTTGTATTTTTTAACCCTTCTTTTTTACGAATTCTAAAAAGCATAACTCAAAATATGTAACAAAAATGTTTTTTAATGTCAGAATAAATTTAATTTTGTTGTACTTATTTCATTTACCAAAAAAGCATGCTTGGGCCCTGGCCGGTTGGCTCAGCGGTGGAGCGTCGGCCTAGCGTGCGGAGGACCCGGGTTCGATTCCCGGCCAGGGCACACAGGAGAAGCGCCCATTTGCTTCTCCACCCCTCCGCCGCGCTTTCCTCCCTGTCTCTCTCTTCCCCTCCCGCAGCCGAGGCTCCATTGGAGCAAAGATGGCCCGGGCGCTGGGGATGGCTCTGTGGCCTCTGCCTCAGGCGCTGGAGTGGCTCTGGTCGCAACATGGCGACGCCCAGGATGGGCAGAGCATCGCCCCCTGGTGGGCAGAGCGTCGCCCCTGGTGGGCGTGCCGGGTGGATCCCGGTCGGGCGCATGCGGGAGTCTGTCTGACTGTCTCTCCCTGTTTCCAGCTTCAGAAAAATGAAAAAAAAAAAAAAAAAAAAAAAAAAAAAAAAAAAAAAAAAAAAAAGCATGCTTGGACTTTATATTTTTTTCTTTGATATTTGACTTAATTATTATAACATATTTCTCAGAAATTTGTATATAGTGCGCCTACAATTATTTGTAGGAGTTTAAATGCACCCCAACTTCAAAAACTTTGAGAACCACTGGTCTAGATACATTTATTTATATAAAATCTTCTGGCTTCGAATGACTGCTTGCTATCTGCCTAAACTCTCACCTAAGACTTAGGTGAAGCAACATGCGACACATTTTATGATTTATGTCATTTACTGAGCAGATGTCTAAAGTTAGTGTTTTTCACTATTTCTGACTATCCTGTAAGGTTCATAGTACCTTTCTTAGTGACTGACTGGCAGAAAAGTCACTCTTTGTCTTCAGATTTAAGATAAACTTCTGTGTTTTCTTTTTTTCTATAAATTGCTCTTGCCTAACAAATACACTAATCTTTACCTTCCAGGAACTGAAATAGGATGGCTTGCATCATTGCATCAGTTACAGAAGATGATGAAAAAACTAGACATTATGTTTGCTTCTGTGTTCTGTGTATCTGTTGCTATAGAAACAAACCAGGCATTAAACAGAAATGTTCAGGGAGTATTTGAATATCAGTACATGTTCATTGGCTAATGAAAATAAAGTTGAGAAATTGGTTGAATTGAGGGGAAAACTGAGTATTTCCGAGTTCATTATTATTTTTATTTTTGGTGGATGGTATTTTTTTATTGTATGCAGGTAATTTAAAGATTACTTCCTAGTGATTAGACCTAAAATTTCCTTCTTTTCTGCTTTAGGTGGTAATTACAAAAGGCAAACATTTTATATTCCTTTTGAATTATGATTTCACTGATTTTTTTTTTAATGTCAGAAGAACACTAAGTTTAAAAGTTGCCCTGGGAGCCCTGGCCAGTTGGCTCAGCAGTAAAGTGTTGGCCCAGCGTGTGAAAGTCCCAGGTTCGATTCCCAGCCAGGACACACAGGAGAAGCGCCCATCTGCTTCTCCACCTTTCCCCCCCCTTTCTCTCTGTCTCTCTCTTCACCGCCCGAAGCCAAGGCTCCATTGGAGCAAAGTTGGCCTGGGCGCTGAGGATGGCTCCATGGCCTCCACCTCAGGTGCTGGAATGGCTCCAGTTGCATCTGACCAACGCCCCAGATGGGCAGAGCATCGACCCTAGTGGGCATGCCAGGTGGATCCCAGTCGGGAGTCTGTGTGCCTCCCCCCTTCTCACTTCAGAAAAATACAAAAAAAAAAGTCCTTGGAGCTACAAAAAGATAGTAAAGATTTGAAAGAGCAGCACAGAAGGTAAAGAAATTGCAAGTCTTTATTTCATAGTTATTCAAGAAGTACAACCCTCGCCTGACCAGGCGGTGGTGCAATGGATAGAGCATCGGACTGGGATGCAGAGGACCCAGGTTCGAGACCCCGAGGCTGCCAGCTTGAGCGCGGGCTCATCTGGTTTGATCAAGGCTCACCAGCTTGGACCTAAGGTCGCTGGCTTGAGCATGGGGTTACTCGGTCTGCTGAAGGCCCACGGTCAAGGCACATACGAGAAAGCAGTCAATGAACAACTAAGATGTCGCAATGAAAAACTGATGATTGATGCTTCTCATCTCTCTCTGTTCCTGTCTGTCTGTCCCTATCTATCCCTCTCTCTGACTCTCTGTCCCTAAAAAAAAAAAAAAAGTGCAACCCCAAGAAAACTTGGACATTGACAAATGCTGTTACTTCCCTATTTCTTCTTTTTCTGATGGTTCTACTAGGCTGCTTTTGGAGGATCAACGGAATGTTTGCATGTTGATAGGAAGTGTGATATTTCTGGTTACTGCTTTTGCCAGCATCCAAGTAGAAGAGTATTTATTTCTGTTAAAAAACCTTTCAGGAAACAAAAATATGCTTTTGGTATAACATTTGATTTTTTTCTATATAAGATGGTGTTGAGATACCTATCTTCATCATGAATTTCAAGGAGTAGTTTTGCTACTGTAGCCACATTTTTTCCTTTGCTGAATTGTGATATCATAGTTAAGTGTGCAGTAAGCACACTGAATAGCTAATATACCAAGTAGTTTATAGAAAAGCAGCAGTGCTGGGGAACACATCCAGTGTTTGAACTCATTTCTTAGGTGGTTGGTTTTATAGGGGGCATATTTGTGGTCAGGGTATGTGTATCCAGACCCAGAAATTTTAGGATCATTCTGTATATAGGAGGTATTTTACACTAGTTCTGAGAGAACTTTTAGTGGAAAGTTTACTTTGAGTTGTATACCTCTTTTGAGCTTTCTGCCTTCTTAGCTTTTTAAAATCAGAACAGACTTAGGTATGAATAACTTTGCCAAATACTATAGATAATGCCTTCCTTTTATGGGTTACTCTGTCTTGGAATTACTGTGATCTGCTAAAGAAATGCAAACTTTGAGATACTGAGAAATCCAGTAAGGTGAAAGGGATGCCCAGAAGTGATTGAAGAGGTCACTGCTCTAGAGCAGTGGTTCTCAACCTTTCTAATGCCGTGACCCCGCAATACCAGTTCCTCATGTTGCGGTGACCCCAAACCAAAAAATAATTTTGGTGGCTACTTCATAACTGTAATTTTGCTACAGTTATGATTCGGAATGTAAATACCTGATATGCATTATGTATTCTCATTGCTATAAATCAAACATAATTTAAACATAGTGATTAATCACAAAAACAATATTTAATTATATATTGAGAAATATTTATTACTAATGGACCTCCTTGCCTAGTGTATTGGGGCTACCAAATAGCTACTTAACTAATGGATCGTTTTTTTCCAGATTAGTGGCAAGTTTTCTATATAGAACAGTGTGAACTACGTCATAGGATACACTGCAGTTTCTGCACAGCATGGTATCTTTCAGGGCTCTTTCACACAATAAAGCAGCGGTTTCTGCGGTGGAATCCACATCTCATTTACTTCAATGGGAGACCCGTGGATTCCACAGAAGAGAGATCCCCTGTACAGCAGAAATGCAGTTCCGACACATTTCTTCCTCTCCTATTCAAGTCAATGGGAGGCCGCAGCAGATTCCGCTCAAATATAGAGCATGTTGCTTAATTTTTTCCACGCTAGAACTTTTCCTAGAGCAGAAAAATTCCAAAGGTGGAATCCGCCACCCAATAGACTTCTATAGGAGGCAGATCTTTTACACTGCAGAATCCGCACAGCAGATTCCTCAGTGTGAGGCCTCTTTCAGTCTATTGGGGTGGCGGATTCCACCTTTGGAATTTTTCTGCTCTAGGAAAAGTTCTAGCGTGGAAAAAATTAAGCAACATGCTCTATATTTGAGCGGAATCTGCTGCGGCCTCCCATTGACTTGAATAGGAGAGGAAGAAATGTGTCGGAAACTGTTATATCTCTGCCTCTTATTGAAATCAAAAGGAGGCTACGGCGGATTGTGTGGTAACCCGAGATTCTCGGGAGCTCTCTTCCACAAAATCCGCTGCACTCCCAATGAAATCAATAGGCGGATTCAATGCCGGAAACCGCTGATTTCAGCAGTTTCCTCATTCAGAATATGGAAAAATAGTGGGAGATATGGGAGATAATTATACATTGGGGAACAATGTAAATTACATCTTATAGTGGTCTCTTATAGTATAAGACCGATGTAGTTCACACTGTGTAAATGTATGGTACTGTGTAATGATTACACACAAAGCACCTTACAGTTACACAGTATTGTGTGTATGGTGTGTGTACTGTTTTTACATTATTAACCTTTTTACACAAGCAGGCTGTCTCGCAGGCTCTCTTGGCTCTCCACCTCTTGCCTCTCCGCCTCCTAGGCTTCTGTCCTCCGGCGCTTGCTGCACCCACCCACTGATGACGTCAGCAAGCACCGGACACACGTAATGTGCTGCTATGGACGAGCAGCCGCGCTGCTATGGACTGTGGAGCATTCCCCCGCTTCCCCCGCCCCTTAGGCCCTGGAGGGATGATGCAATCACGTCTGCGCATGACCGCAGGCATTCAGTTTGGAACGCACGTCCATAACGGCATGCGTTCAAGCTAAATAGCGCTGCTGCAGACGGTAGCGTGGTTTCTCAGTGGCCAAAGCCATCGGAAATATGTGTTTTCCGATGGCTTTAGGCGACCTCTGTGTTTTGGTCGTTGGACCCCCGCCAGGGTCGCAACCCACAGGTTGAGAACCGCTGCTGTAGAGGAACAGCATTCTTGATCCATAGTCCTTGGGGAACTCAGGTGTTCATTCAAGTTATACTGAATGAATAGACATTTCCTCTTGCATCACTTCTGTGAAGCCTTCACCAAATCCTCTGTTAGTTCTTCCTCTTTGACTTCTGTGACATTTTGTATCTACTTGTCTTAATACGTGTCCTGTTGAATTATATTACTATTATTTATTTACATGTCTGTCTCCCCCTACTGGCCAGAGATATCCCAGGGCTAGAACTAAGACCTTTATCTTGGTGTGCCGAGCATCTGGCTGTTATTCCGTATTCACCATGTCCCTATTTTATGAATACGTGCTCAAGTAATACTTTATAGTTTGGTCATCTAAATAGAATAAACAGTGATTGCTTATTGAAGGGTACAAGTCATTAACCCTGGAAAGTTCAAATTGCTTTTGAGCCTGACCAGGCGGTGGTGCAGTGGATAGAGCGTCGGACTGGGATGCAGAAGACCCAGGTGCGAGACCCCAAGGTTGCCAGCTTGAGTGCGGGCTCATCTGGTTTGAGCAAAAGCCCACCAGCTTGAACCCAAGGTCGCTGGCTCCAGCAAGGGGTTACTTGGTCTGCTGAAGGCCCGCGGTCAAGGCACTTATGAGAAAGCAATCAATGAACAACTAAGGTGTTGCAATGCGCAATGAAAAACTAATGATTGATGCTTCTCATCTCTCTCCATTCCTGTCTGTCTGTCCCTGTCTATCCTTCTCTCTGACTCACTCTCTGTGTCTATAAAAAATAAATAAATAAATAGAATTAAAAATTAAAATTGCTTTTGAGTGTAGATACAGTTGGAATAGCTTTCAGTTTGTGTCTGCTATTTATTGTGGCCCTGGTTCAGTGAGGGCTGACATCTGTGGGAGGATAAAGGCATCTCTTAGGCTGCCTAAAGTTACCTGTATGCCAAGCACCAAAATAAAAGCACAGCATGTTAGTAAACCATTCTGAATTATTAAGGGGGGCTGAAGGAGATTGGTGGTTGTTTTCCTTAGTGTGTTTTCCTACCTTTAGGGTTTCACCTGGAGCAGATTGTGTTATTATTACCTACTGATTTCCAGGTTATTGTGAGGATTGAGTATGCTTTTAAAACACCTAGAAATTTGGTTTACATTAAGGTAGGGGGAAAGGGGAAAAAACCCTTGGCTGTCTTTCAAGTGAAATGTAATTTTTCTAATAAATGCTAAATGACCATTGTAGAAACCACGTGGATTACCATATGACAGTTAAATAGTTATAAAGAAGATACGAAAATTGTCTTTTAAGACTAATTAGGTAATATTTTTGTTTTACAGAGACAGAGTCAGAGAGAGGGATAGATAGGGACAGACAGACAGGAACGGAGAGAGATGAGAAGCATCAATCATCAGTTTTTCGTTGCGACACCTTAGTTGTTCATTGATTGCTTTCTCATATGTGCCTTGACCGTGGGCCTTCAGCAGACCAAGTAACCCTTTGCTCAAGCCAGTGACCTTGGGTCCAAGCTGGTGAGCTTTGCTCAAACCAGATGAGCCCGTGCTCAAGCTGGCAGCCTTGGGGTCTCGAACCTGGGTCTTTCGCATCCCAGTCCAACGCTCTATCCACTGCACCACCGCCTGGTCAGGCAAGACTAATTAGGTAATATTTTTTACAATGAAAGTTAAGCAAAAGGTTTTTGGAAATTTTTTTAATTGTTCACTTAAACTAATTCAGCAGTCCTGAATTACATACTTACAGGTTGGTTTTATCTGTGAAAACCATATACAATATTCAATATTGGCACGTAACCAACAATTATATAGAGTACTATACCAAAGGAAGATGCCTTTCTTGATGGCAAAGTGGCAGAGAAATGTAAACTAAAATTGCAGAGCATTGCAAGAGAGCCCTCTGATTTAAATCAGCTGTCAAGAGGACAATCTTTTTTTTTTTTTTAATTTTTCTGAAGCTGGAAACGGGGAGGCAGTCAGACAGACTCCCGCATGCGCCCGACCGGGATCCACCCGGCACGCCCACCAGGGGGCGATGCTCTGCCCATCCGGGGCATCGCTCTGTTGCGACCAGAGCCACTCTAGTGCCTGGGGCAGAGGCCAAGGAGCCATCCCCAGCGCCCGGACCATCTTTTGTTCCAGTGGAGCCTCGGCTGTGGGAGGGGAAGAGAGAGACAGAGAGGAAGGAGAGGGGGAGAGGTGGAGGAGCAGATGGGTGCATCTCCTGTGTGCCCTGGCCGGGAATCGAACCCGGGACTTCCACACGCCAGGCCGACGCTGTACCACTGAACCAACTGGCCAGGGCCAAGAGGACAATCTTAATGGTCACTTCTTATTCCTCCTTTTCCTCCTCAGTGCCTGGCAACCACTAATCTACTTTCTATCTCTATGGATTTACCTACTCTAGACATTTCATGTAAATAAAGTTATATAATATGTGGTCTTTTTTGTGTGTGTGACAGACAGAGGATGGGTCAGATAGGGACAGACAGACAAGAAGGGAGAGAGATGAGAAGCATCAATTCTTCATTGCAGCACTTTAGTTGTTCAGTGATTGCTTTCTCATATGTGCCTTGGCCCGGGGGCTACAGCAGACAGAATGACCCCTTGCTCAAACCAGATGAGCCCACGCTCAAGCTGGCGACCTTGGTGTTTCGAACCTGGGTCCTCTGCGTCCCAGTGCCACGCTCTTATCCACTGCACCACTGCCTGTTCAGGCTATAATATGTGGTCTTTGTGTTTGGTTTCTTTCACTTAGTATAATGTTTTTAAGATTTTTTTTATGTTGTTGCACTTACCAATACTTCATTTCTTTTCATGGCTGAATAATATTCCCTTATATAATATTAATATACCACATTTTTTTAGTCTATTCATTATCGATTGGCATTTGGCTTGTTTCTGCCTTTTGGCTATTATGAATGCTTCCATGCACAGGTGTATGTAAGTTTTTGTAAGGACATGCATTTCTAATTTTTTTGGATATATATTTCAGAGTGGAATTGCTGGAACTGCCAAACTATTTTTGAAAGTGGCTGCACCATTTTACATTCCCATCAGCAATATATGAGGGTTTCAGTTTTTTCACATTCTTGCTAATACTTGTTATTGTCCATCTTTTTAATAATAGCCATCCTAGTGCATATGAAGTGGTCTCTTATTGTGATTTTAATTTGCACTTTCCCCTAATGACTAATGATATTGAGCATTTTCATGTGTTCATTGGCCATTTTTATAACTTCTTTGGGAAGACACTATCCTTAAAGCTAAATGTTGGTGGTTATTGTTTGGAGTGCTGTTGTTCAGATTAACTTTCTTCCTTTGTCTGATGTTAAAGAGTTTTTGCTTCATTAATTCAAATGTTGTAGTCTTTTTTTTTTGTGTGTGTGTGTTTTTCTGAAGCTGGAAACGGGGAGAGACAGACAGACTCCCGCATGCGCCCGACTGGGATCCACCCGGCACGCCCACCAGGGGCAACGTTCTGCCCACCAGGGGGCAATGCTCTGCCCCTCTGGGGCGTCGCCCTGTCGCAACCAGAGCCACTCTAGCGCCTGGGGCAGAGGCCAAGGAGCCATCCCCAGCGCCTGGGCCATCTTTGCTCCAATGGAGCCTCAGCTGCGGGAGGGGAAGAGAGAGACAGAGAGGAAGGAGAAGAGGAGGGGTGGAGAAGCAAATGGGCACTTCTCCTGTGTGCCCTGGCCGGGAATCGAACCCGGGACTTCTGCACACCAGGCCGATGCTCTACCACTGAGCCAACCGGCCAGGGCTTAGTCTATTTTTGAAGATTGTTTTAGGAAGCTTTTCCCTATGAAAAAAATTGTTTTATATCCTGACCTGAAACGTCTATATAAAGACAATTTGTCTGCATTCTGATGAGTGACGTAGACAAATAAAATGTTTATAAGGCCCCATTTACTTATTTATTTATTTAGAGGAGGGGAGGCAGAGACAGACTCCCACATGCGCCCTGACCAGGATCCACCAGACAAGCCCATTAGGGGGCTATGCTCTGCCCATCTGGGAACGATGCTCCGTTGCAACCAGAGCCATTTTTGTTCACATTTTTATTGTGATTTTATATCTCTAGGCTAAAAGAGTTAGCATAGGGAACAAATCACAAGTAGAGAAGCCAGTGGCTCATTAAAATTTTGTTTTATTCTATACATTTTTTGGTAAACTTGCTATTTAGTAAAGAGAAAGATCTTTAAGGCAGGGAATATTGATCCTTAACATAGCAACTGAAGGTGAAAGTAGCACTTTTTACATGTAGGGTAAACTGACCACTTTTAGATAGGTGTGAGAAAGTACATGCTTTCATCCTTAATGTTCCTCTCTCCCCAGCGTGGTACCATGCGACGACGCTATGAAGATGATGGCATTTCAGATGATGAAATTGAAGGGAAAAGAACTTTTGACTTGGAAGAGAAACTCCACACCAACAAATATAATGCAAATTTTGTTACTTTTATGGAGGGAAAAGGTCAGTATTATTTTGGTTTAGACCTGCAGTTCCGTAATTTAGGAAGTTTGGACTCCAGGAGCTGTGGCTCAGCATCTATATAATCAGAATATTGCCTGTTGATACTATGATTCTATTTACCTTTATTTTCTCTTATTACATAGTGCCTTTCACCACCACCCCCAAATGCTCCCACCCTATGAGTCATTCTCTGCTATATTAGAAGAAGCAAGCATTTATTAGGGCAGGAATGTTGTTGGCATTTTTTTTCTATAGGCCTCTTACTTTTTCTCCCTTCCCTTGGTTTGGGTTTAATTAGGAATAGTACAATAAAACCCCTTTTATGTGTGTAACCACCCACCATAACTGAGGTATGTGATTCCATCTGTACTATGCAGCTTTGCTTTTTGGCACACTGACAGGAATGTCATGGTATGTATTGTAGTAGCCAGAATTAGATTTTTTTTTTTTTTTTTTTTGTATATTTCTGAAGCTAGAAACAGGGAGAGACAGTCAGACTCCCGCATATGCCCGACCGGGATCCACCTGGCAAGCCCACCAGGGGGCGACACTCTGCCCACCAGGGGGCGTTGCTCTGTCACGACCAGAGCCACTCTAGCGCCTGGGGCAGAGGCCAAGGAGCCATCCCCAGCGCCCGGGCCATCTTTGCTCCAATGGAGCCTCGGCTGCGGGAGGGGAAGAGAGAGACAGAGAGGAAGGAGAGGGGGAGGGGTGGAGAAGCAGATGGGCGCTTCCCCTGTGTGCCCTGGCCGGGAATCGAACCCGGGACCTCTGCACGCCAGGCCGACGCTCTACCACTGAGCCAACCGGCCAGAGCCCAGAATTAGATTTTTTTGGCTGTGAAAAGACAGGGTGATGATAATTTCTACCTAGGATTTATGAGATGTCTCATTAATAGTACTACCCCCGTTGATTAAATTACAAATATACTGTGAAAATATTGACTTAGCAAATTTGTGAGTCCTGCTTCTCCGTTATCTTTTTCCAGCTATATCTCTTGCCTTTCTAATAATTGTTTCCCTATGGTGACAGATTTTAATGTAGAATATATCCAGCGGGGTGGCTTAAGAGACCCTCTGATTTTCAAGAATTCCGATGGACTTGGAATAAAGTAAGTATTCTCAGCCTGACTGGATATAGTTGTAAAATGGCCATGTTACACCTAGGGCTGTAGACAATGCAGTATGGATCATTGATGATTAATATAGTTTTTTAGTTCTTTAAGAAAAAACTCACACTGACTAGAGAAGTGGGTGCTTCCCATTTAAGTTGTGCTTATTTAAGGTGTTTGTTTCGTAGGATGCCAGATCCAGACTTCACTGTGAATGATGTCAAAATGTGTGTGGGTAAGTATTAAGCTTGTGGCCTTTGTGTCTTTGAGGCAGTGGTTTTAGATTTAGGACTGAGTCTTAAATCTCTGAGATTTGAAGTCTTAGAAACATTGAAGTATATGTAAATATTTGATTGAAGTAGGTACTACTTGAAGTAGTTTCTTGATTGGAAACTACTAGTTAGCAACTGAGAGTTTTCTCAAAAGGAATTATAAAGTTGCTTTGTTAAGCATTCATTATATGTAGAATATTTGAACCTCTACTTCTTTTCTACCTACCTACCCTTTTTATCTCTTATGTTCTCCATCTCCCTTTTCTCCATGAAGAGCCTGCCTTCTAGGGCAGCCCACCCAGGAAAGTGAAATTTTACATCTCTGAGCCAAGAATGAAGCTTCCTTCCTATCTGTAATTCCTTTTACCCCTAAAACCAGTAGAGAAATTTACAGGAAATTTTTACCAATGCTACATTTGATAACTTGGTTAAGGATTGAAACTTTGTAAACTGAGAAGTAGATCCATTAAAATTTCTCTTCATCAGTGACTGGTTAACTTGCGTCTTTTATATGATTATACTTTATTATATTCAAAATTAGGAAAAAGGCCCTGTCTGGTTGGCTCAGTGGTAAAGCGTCGCCCTGGCGTGCAGGAGTCCCGGGTTTGATTCCTGGCCAGGGCACACAGGAGAAGTGCCCATCTGCTTCTCCACCCCTCCCCCTCTCCTTCCTCTCTCCCTCTCTCTTCCCCTCCCGCAGCCAAGGCTCCACTGGAGCAAAGTTGGCCCGGGCGCTGAGGATGGCTCTGTGGCCTCTGCCTCAGGCGCTAGAATGGCTTTGATTGCGGTAGAGCGACGCCCCAAGATGGGCAGAGCATCGCCCCCTGGTGGGCATGCCGGGTGGATCCCGGTCGGGTGCATGCAGGAGTCTGTCTGACTGCCTCCCCGTTTCCAGGTTCAGAAAAATACAAAATTAGGAAAAAGAAGCAAGTTAGAACACTCTAGTTAAAGAAGAAAACTTCCTGGGGTCAGTGAAGGTTCAGGCCAGTTTTCTGTAGACCATTGTTGTTCAGTGAGATACACCAGGATCCTTAGGAATTCAGAGATGGTCACTCATCTCTATATGATAAGGCAGTAATGTAGATGAAAATCTTTTTGAAATATTTCCAACTGGACATGAAACGAAAGGAGGTTTCTAATGCTTTCCTCCTGCCAATACAGTTTGCTCTATGCTGAAGCCCCACTGCCATCTCTTGCTTTGGAAAGTCAATATTGCAGTACTACCTCTTGGCCACTTGAGGGCGCTTTTTAGACAGCTGGGTAACTCCTGTTTATCCAAGAGATGAAAGTCGAAGATAACCCAGGTAGTGGAAAGTTCTCTTATTCCCTGTATTTTCTACTCACTGTTTCAATTTTAATTCCAGCCATCTGCCTGTCACTAGGTATTTTCTAGTACCTAGCACATTCTCTGGAGTATAGTAGGTGCTTAGTAAATCTATTGAATAATTATAATGCTTTTGTACTCTTCCCAAGGTAGAGAGAGCTCTCTCAGGGGGCCTCAGAAAATCCTACTTGACTACTTGTCTGTACTTGTATGTAGGACAACTCAGAAAAATATAGTAAATATATGAAATCTGTTGTATGATAAAAATGCTACAAACACCATTTATTTGCCATGGATAAGAAATTTACTTGTTTTTTAAAAAACCCAAATGCTGGCATTGTCCAGAAAAATTGAACAGATTTATTTATAATTGTTATAAAGTTAAACTGGTGAAAGTTTTTGTGTTTTTTTTTTAATTTATTTCTTACAGAGACAGAGTCAGAGTGAGGGATAGACAGGGACAGACAGGAACGGAGAGATGAGAAGCATCAATCATTAGTTTTTCATTGTGCGTTGCAACACCTTAGTTGTTCATTGATTGCTTTCTCATATGTGCCTTGACCGCCGACCTTCAGCAGACCAAGTAACCCCTTGCTGGAGCCAGCGACCTTGGGTCCAAGCTGGTGGGCTTTGTCAAACCAGATGAGCCTGCACTCAAGCTGGTGACCTCGGGGTCTCAAACCTGGGTCCTCTGCATCCCAGTCAACGCTCTATCCACTGCGCCTGGTCAGGCTGGTGAAAGTTTTTTTTGTTTGTTTTTGTATTTTTCCAAAGCTGGAAATGGGGAGGCAGTCAGACAGACTCCCGCATGCGCCCGACCGGGATCCACCTGGCATGCCCACCAGGGGGCAATGCTCTGCCCATCTGGGGCATCGCTCTGCTGCAATCAGAGCCATTCTAGCGCCTGAGGCAGAGGCCACAGAGCCATCCTCAGCGCCCGGGCCAACTTTGCTTCAGTAGAGCCTTGGCTGTGGGAGGGGAAGAGAGAGACAGAGAGGAAGAAGAGGGGGAGGGGTGGAGAAGCAGATGGGCACTTCTCCTGTGTGCCCTGGCCGGGAATCGAACCTGGGACTCCTGCACGCCAGGCTGACGCTCTACCACTGAACCAACTGGCCAGGGCCGCTGGTGAAAGTTTTTCATTGATTTTTTTTTTTTTTTTTTACAGGGACAGAGAGAGAGTCAGAGAGAGGGATAGATAGGGACAGACAGACAGGAATGGAGAGAGATGAGAAGCATCAATCATCAGTTTCTTGTTGCGAGACCTTAGTTGTTCATTGATTGCTTTCTCATATGTGCCTTGACCGTGGGCCTTCAGCAGACTCAAGCCAGCAACCTTGGGTCCAAGCTGGTGAGCTTTCTTTACTCAAGCCAGATGAGCTCGTGCTCAAGCTGGCGACCTCGAGGTCTCAAACCTGGGTCTCCGCATCCCAGTCCGACGCTCTATCCACTGTGCCACTGCCTGGTCAGGCTGGTGAAAGTTTTTTATTGAAACATTTGACTTCGTGAATGCCTTATGTTCCTGCATTTATGTTTTAAAAATTACCCACAAATGAAAATGGAAAAACCTGCCAATAATTGATTTCTGTCCCCTAGTTTCCACTTGCAGGCCTATACTTAGGAAGATGGGGGTTTTTTTCCTCCCCTTGGATAGCTAATGGTTGTCAAAATGCAGTGAACAAACCATTGCTGATTACAATAATCCATGATCATTCTCTTTGCTGTGTTTAATCCAATCTTTTTTCCTACATAAACTGGAATGTTACACTACCAATGTCAGTTCATGTCTCAAAACAGAAGAAAACCACTCTGTCATGTAAACTTTATGTGATGGGATATATTGGTTGAGAGTATGGACTCAAACAAAAGTGTCCGGGTTTAATTCTAGCTCTACAAACCCCAGCTGTGTGACCGTGGATCAGTTGCTCAAGTGTGGAGTAGAACAGTTTCCCACACATAGTCATGCTTGGTACATGTTAACTATTCCTATGTCATTATTTTATCTAAGGGCTCTGGTATATATACACAGAGTATACTAAGTGCTGTGGTAACCTTGGCAGAGTGGAACTGTTTTTGCTGTGATCTACGTTCTTAAAGAAAAGCATTCACTGTTATTTTTATTGTAAAATACAGATAATATAAAATTGGCCATTGTAATAATTTTAAAGCATACACCTCAGTGTAGCAGTAAGCATATTCACAGGATGCATAGTTATCACTAATATCTAATTCTAGAACTTTTTTTCTCATCCACATAGGAATTCCTTACTCATTGAGTTGTCACTCCTTGTTTCCTCCTTTCCTCAGACCCTTGCTACCACTGATCTTCCTGTCTCTGTGGGTTTGCCTATTCTGGACATTGCATAGATATGGAATCACAAAATATGTAACCTTTTGTGTCCGGCTTCTTTCACTTAGTATAACATTCTAGAGATTTCTGTTGTAGCATGTAATAGTACTTAATTTTTGTGGTGGAATAATATTCCATTGTGAGGGTATACCACATTCGTTAATCCACTCGTCAATGGACGTTATTTCCACCTTTACGGCTATTGTGCCTAGAGCTGCTGTGAACATTAATGTAGAAATTTTTGTTTGAATGCCTGAGTTCAATTCTTTTGACTGTATACCTAGCAGTGGAATTGCTGGGTTACATGGTCATCCTGTGTTTAACTTAATGAGGAACCACAAGCTGTTTTTCATCGCAGCTGTGCCATTTTGCATTCCTTGCAGGAAAGTCTGAGGATTTCAGTTTCTCTGTATCCTGGCCAGCACTTAACTATTTTCCTTTTTTTAATTGTAATTATGGCCATCCCAGTGGGAGTGAAGTAGTATTTCAAGTCATTTGAAATATATATGATCTAGCATTTGCTTTTTCTTTTAAAATATAAAGGGTTGGCCCTGGCCGGTTGGCTCAGTGGTAGAGCGTCGGCCTGGCATGCAGGGGTCCCGGGTTCAATTCCCGGCCAGGGCACACAGGAGAAGCGCCCATCTGCTTCTCCACCCCTCCCCCTCTCCTTCCTCTCTGTCTCTCTTCCCCTCCCGCAGCCGAGGCTCCATTGGAGCAAAGAAGGCCCGGGCGCTGGGGATGGCTCCTTGGCCTCTGCCCCAGGCGCTAGAGTGGCTCTGGTCGCGACAGAGCGATGCCCCAGAGGGGCAGAGCGTCGCCCCCTGGTGGGCGTGCCGGGTGGATCCTGGTCCGGCGCATGCGGGAGTCTGTCTGACTGTCTCTCCCCGTTTCTAGCTTCAGAAAAATACAAAAAATAAATAAATAAATAAATAAATATATATATATATATATAAAGGGTAGTTTGGTCCATTGCCTTATATTATGTTAAATTTTTATGTGTATTCTGCCATGTCTACTTTACTGTGGCTATATTCTTGTCCTCTTGCCTGTTATCTTTTTTTTTTTTAACCTTTGTAGATTTTTTCTTTTTTTTTTACAGAGACAGAGTGAGAGTCAGAGAGAGGGATAGATAGGGACAGACAGACAGGAACGCAGAGAGATGAGAGGCATCAATCATCAGTTTTTTGTTGTGTCACTTTAGTTGTTCATTGATTGCTTTCTCATATGTGCCTTGACTGGCGGGCTACAGCAGACCGAGTGACCCCTTGCTCAAGCTTGCCTGTTATCTTTTATCTCTTAACTAGTCAGGCGTCCCCAAACTGCGGCCCCCTGAGGCCATTTATCCGCCCGCCCCCGCCCCCCCCCCCCCCGCACTTCCGGAAGGGGCACCTCTTTCATTGGTGGTCAGTGAGAGGAGCACTGTATGTGGCAGCCCTCCAATGGTCTGAGGGACAGTGAACTGGCCCCCTGTGTAAAAAGTTTGGGGACCCCTGAACTAGACTATAAACTCCTTGAAGGCCGGGGACAAGGTTCTAATACTACTTTGTATATGCTAAGGCCAGGTCTATATAGGAGGTATTTGTTAGTTTCTTGCAAGTTGAACAATATTCTTAATATTCCAACAGTAGCTTTTTATTCTTTCTTCCTTCCTTGACAACCATTTTCTAACTTCTTAGTTGTGCTGCTTTTCCATATCTTCTCATGCTATTGCCTCTGGTTAGAATTCTCTCTGTTGAATCATTCTTGACAAAAATCTATTCTTCAGGGCCAAACTCAGTGACACTTCCTCCCTTTTTTTAAAAAAATTGTTATTTTTATGAATTTTAGAAAGAAACATTGATATGTTGCTTTATTTATTTATGCATTCATTGTTTTTATTGTTTGTTTTTTAAAGGAGAGAGGGAATGAGAGAGAGACAGATAGGAAGAGAGCAAGATGAGAAGCATCAACTTGTAGTTGTGGCATGTTAGTTGTTTATTGATTGCTTCTCATACATGCCTTGACCAGAGGGCTTCATCCGAGCCAGTGATTCCATGCTCAAGCCAGATGAGCCCACACTCAAGCTGGCAACCTTGGTGTTTCAAACCTGAGACCTCAGAGTCCCATGTCACGCTCTATTCATTGCACCACCACCGCTGG
The DNA here is from genome assembly GCF_036850995.1 of Saccopteryx leptura. Lineage (NCBI taxonomy): Eukaryota > Metazoa > Chordata > Mammalia > Chiroptera > Emballonuridae > Saccopteryx > Saccopteryx leptura. Next base: position 6,378,970 of record NC_089503.1, on the reverse strand, counting down.
TCAGGCTCATTGGTTGATTCTTGTATGTGCCCTGACCAGGGTTTGAACCTCAACCTTGGCATATTGTGACGACACTAACCGACTGGGCTACCTGACCAGGGCCTGTTTTTTGTTTGTTTTAATAAATTTTCTTTTATTTTTAATTGAGCACCTACTTTGTGTTAAACATTTTACTTCTTTGACTAAATTCTCACAAAAGCCCACAAGGTGATATTATTCCCAAGTTACAGATGATATTAAGGTTCAGAGCAGTTAAATAACTTGCCCAAATAGTATTAGAGCTGAGATTTGCAATTAGATCTCTTTGGCTCCAAAACTATTGTTTTCTCCCCCTACTATTTTATGCTACCTGTTGTAGTATTCTGCCGGATGCTCTGTTTCATAGGTTCTGTTTCAACCATATAATTATTATGGTTGGTTGAGAATCTGATATAGATAGATCTTTATGTCCGTTGTGGTATTTTTTTCATTTAGTAAATATTTGTGAAATGCATGAAAAGGGAGTTTTGGGGGTTTTTCTTTTAAGATTTTACTTATTGATTTCAGAGCGGGGAAAGAGAAAGGGTTAGAAGCAAGAAGCATCAACATGTAGTAGTTATTTCTCATATGTGCCTTGACCAGGCAAGCGCAGAATTTTGAACCAGTGACCTCAGTGTTCCAGATTAACTTTTTATCCACTGCGCCACCACAGGTTGGGCATAAAGGGAGTTTTATATTAGAAATACTTGACAAGTTTGGAAAATAACCCTTTTAAACAAAAGAGTAAACAGATTCACATTTAATCTACATAGTACTCACTAAATAGTGGGTCTTTTATTCCGTTTGTGGGATAGATTAGGTTCTGTTTCAAACCTGCATCAGAGTAGTAGATAGCTCAGTGGATGGCATACTGACTCTAGAATTGGGCTGCTGTGTTCTTGTCTGGCTTTGTCTTTCAAGTTACCTGTCACCTGTTTTCTCCTCTCTGAAATGGAGATTACTACTTAGCATTTAGAGTCATTAGGATTGAGTATGATTCAATACCTGACCATATAATAAACGTACCATAGGGAGTGATATTTTTTATATATATTTTTTAAAGATTTTATTTATTGATTTTAGAAGGGGAGGAGGAGTAGGAAGCATCAACTCATAGTAGTTGCTTCTTGTATGTGCTTTGACTAGGAAAGCCTGGGATTTCAAACCAACAGTTTCATTCTAGGTTGATGTTTTATCCACTGTGCCACCACAGGCTAGTGTGATTTTTTTTTTTTAATATTAACCATTGTCTGTGATTTTATTTTTGTTGATTATCTCAATTCACAACTATCTCCTTGTCTATTACTGAATACCCTAAATAAAGATAGATTGTTCCCTTTCACTTGTATTTTATATTTTTAATATATTTATGGATATCAGTGGCTCGGTAGACGTGACCAATGCATCTTTCCTGGCAGGGAGTCGTCGCATGGTGGACGTCATGGATGTGAACACACAGAAAGGCATTGAAATGACTATGGCTCAGTGGACACGTTATTATGAGACCCCAGAGGAGGAGCGAGAAAAACTCTACAATGTCATCAGCCTTGAGTTTAGCCACACCAGGCTGGAGAACATGGTGCAGAGGCCTTCCACGGTTAGTCTAGCCATTTCCACATTGTCATTGTTACCAAGAGGGTTGTTTATTTACTAGGAGAATTTATTACTTTTTGTACATACTAAGATGAAGATAAAAATGAACAAGACAATTTGATAAGAATAACGTATTTTTTGATGGTTCATTTTTTTCCAAAATCATTAATTTCTGAAATTGTAGGGAGGGGTTGTTCTTATTTACATCACTGCAAACTTAATTTAGGAACATTGGCCTTTGCACATAGTGAAGAATAATCTTAAATTCATTCTTATAAGTACTGTTAATAGGAAGTTTGCCTAATAAATTTCTGTCCTATTAAGTTTGTGTTTGCTGAGAAAGTTGGGAGGAAAGAGGAAACTGGTTTAGAGCCAAGTGATTGTTTTATGAAATGATTTCGAGTAGATTCTATTGAATGACTAGCAGCAATAAATTGACACCTGCCTTTTAAGGGAAAGTTGTTTTCCATCCTTAGCCCTCCTGAAGGTAGATGCTGATTTTACCCATTTCTTGGCAAAGTAGTGACTGTCTGCAAGACATTCAGAAAACTTACTTCCCTGAGGGGGATTGGTTTCACTTTTGAAATCTACTTAGTCAGTTTTGAGAGCTTGTTTGGGGGTTCTAGCAGGGAGCACAGCTACTCGTATACCCTTGACCTAAGAACGGTCCTCTCCTCTATCGGGGAAGGTCATCCTCTTCGCCCGAGCACACAGCTTCGGGGGGGACGCATATGGAGCAGTGAGAGGGGAAGGGGACACCCGCCTAGCCAGCCATGTCAGCCGAATCAACCCTGGTGATCAGTGGAGTGACAGGTGTCATAGCCTGATTGTCCTTGGATCCTACCTAATCATTTTTGGGCTGATTTTATTAATTTCTGACTCGGAACTCACTTTTTGTCAAATATTCCACCTGAAATAGCAGAACTTGGAATTTACTAATTATTTTTTTAAAGTCAAGGTCTTAGTGTTTTATCCATCTCCATTTAAATTAACTTAATTATGTCCTTTAATTTCCAAAATTGAAATAGCGTAATTGCTTTATATCATTATGCACGTGTGTGTATACATACACACTTTTAGCTTACTAGTAAGTTACATCGTATTATATCATTTTCCAACGGGAAAATGTTCACAGTTATTTCATTAATATCTGAAGAGCTAGTATAATTTTTTTGTTATTGCATGTTACCAAAGATGCTGTAACTAAATACAGGATTTCTCATTAAGAAAACTGTTCCACCCTAGGATGACAAAAAGTCCTTTTTATAGTAATTATTATTTGTTTGGTCATATAGAAATAAAAACAGGAAATATAGGTGGTCAGAATTTAGCTTTGTTAATAGCCAAACATGATTTTAATAAAGAATTCAGTGAGGGGGATGTAATAATTGCGATAACTGCCTGGCCAGGCGGTGGTGCAGTGGATGGAACATCGGATGTGGAGGACCCAGGTTCAAGACCCCAAGGTCACCAGCTTGAGCGCAGGCGCATCTAGTTTGAGCAAAGCTCACCAGCTTGAGCCCAGGGTCGCTGACTCAAGCAAGGGGTCACTCAGTCTGCTGAGCCCCCCGGTCAAGACACATATGATAAATCAATCAATGAACAACTAAGGAGCTGCGACGAAGAATTGATGTTTCTCATCTCCCTTCCTGTCTTTCTGTCCCTATCTGTCCCTCTCTCTGACTCTTCGTCTCTGCCACAAAAAAAATAATAATAATAATTGAAATAACTTTAAAAAAATTTTTATTTATTGATTTTAATGAGAGAAGGGAGGGGGGGGAGAGAGAGAGAGAAAGAGAGAGAGAGAGAGAGGAACCTCAATCTGTTCCTATATGTGCGCCCTGACCAGAGATCAAGCCAGTAACCTCTGCGCTTCAGATCGATGCTCCAACCAACTGAGCTATCCGGCCAGGGCATAATAACATGTTTTATAAATAAATGTGTTCCTCAGCATTTTTAGAATTTCAATTTTAAAATAATATGATTGTGCTTATAAAATGAAAACTTGATCTGGTCATACATTTCCTTTCTTAAAATGCAGAAATGTATATTCATACATGAAGCCTTCTTTGTAGCATCCTTAATTTATTCATTTTTGTCCGTAGTTTTAATGATAAGAAACACTGATAAATAATTATTTTATAAAAGTTAGAAGAGCCCTGGCCGGTTGGCTCAGCTGTAGAGCGTCGGCCTGGCGTGCAGGGGACCCGGGTTCGATTCCCAGCCAGGGCACATAGGAGAAGCGCCCATTTGCTTCTCCACCCCTCCTCTTCTCCTTCCTCTCTGTCTCTCTCTTCCCCTCCCGCAGCCAAGGCTCCATTGGAGCAAAGAAGGCCCGGGCGCTGGGGATGGCTCCTTGGCCTCTGCCCCAGGCGCTAGAGTGGCTCTGGTCGCGGCAGAGCAACGCCCCGGAGGGGCAGAGCATCGCCCCCTGGTGGGCAGAGCATCGCCCCTGGTGGGCGTGCCGGGTGGTTCCCGGTTGGGCGCATGCAGGAGTCTGTCTGACTGTCTCTCCCCGTTTCCAGCTTCAGAAAAATACAAAGAAAAAAAAAAGTTAGAAGAGGCCCTGGCCGGTTGGCTCAGTGGTAGAGCGTCGGTCTGGTGTGCGGAAGTCCCGGGTTCAATTCCCGGCCAGAGCACACAGGAGAAGCGCCCATCTGCTTTTCCACCCCTCCCCCTCTCCTTCCTCTCTGTCTCTCTCTTCCCCTCCCACAGCCAAGGCTCCATTGGAGCAAAGATGACCCGGGCACTGGAGATGGCTTCATGGCCTCTGCCTCAGGCGCTAGAGTGGCTCTGGTCGCAACAGAGTGACGCCCTGGATGGGCAGAGCATCACCCCCGGTGGGCTTGCCGAGTGGATCCCGGTCGGGCGCATGCGGGAGTCTGTCTGACTGCCTCCCCGTTTCCAGCTTCAGAAAAATACAAAAAAAAAAAAAAAGAAGAAAAAAAAAAATTAGAAGAATACCATTAAATGGAGGAGTAGAATCTATGGTAGACTCAGAAATAGAAAATTTTCTAGAGGACAAAGAACAATGCACAAGAATCTAAAAGATGGCCAGAAAACTTGAGTAAGCTATTTATTACCAAGATTACCTCCTAAAAGCAAGCAGGCTTTCTCTGACCTTTCTATGTAGGCAGTAACATGCTTATTCTACTGGGGTACTATTTATTTATTTACTGTTTTTCCCCTCACAGTGTATCTCCATTTATGTAGATCTTTTCTAATATATCTCAATAATGCTTTTTTAAAATCAATTTTACTGAGGTACAATTGACATACAATAAAATGTACACATTTTGTGTTTCAGTGAGTTTTATTCATTCATTCATATAATCTTTTACATAAACTAGATAATCTCCTGTTCACTATGAATCCTCACACTTTCAGAGTTCGAGGGCCTACCGCAGGCTAAGCAGTGTGCTAGGTGCTAGAGCGTTACTGTGGAAAATAAGATCGTCCTTTTCCTCAGAATGCTTAGAGTCTATGGGAAAGGAAGACCAGAACATAGGCATTTACATATAAACTTCAGTATGGTAAGTGCTTCAAAAGTAAATAAACAGAGTGTTGTAAGAGCCAATAAGAAGGACCCAGGTAACCTAAACTGGAGGAGAATGGTGGAAGCTCTTTAGAGAAAATGCTGCCTAAACTTGACATGGAGGAAAATAATGATGCAAAGAGAAGGAAGATTAGAATTTCTGACAGGAGGAATAGAACGTGTAAAAGTCGGTGCAGGGAAAGTAAGGTGGACAACTTTAAGTGCCCACTGTGGGTGCTAGCATGGAGTGGGAGTCTCTGGCGAAAGGAGAGATCCTTACTGCTGTCATTCCAGCAATAACAGAATGAGATAAAAATTAGCAACAGTTACAGTATGCAGATTTGTTTGGTGATGGGGAAATTAGTGTATGGAAGGCCATGAGCTGTTTTTTTGCATGGTGTCAGAATAGATTAGGTCCTAGGTATTGGATTTCTTGCCAGTTTGGCCGTGTATTGGTGCAGAATAGGTAGAGACTGGTGATGACCCCCATTGGACTTGCTCTTAAATGGATAAGGCCATTTAACAAAAAGCCTATCCACAGCCTAAAGATTAAGCTAAAAGAGAAGTATGAACACATTACCACAATATCCTCTCGGTAGTCAGATGATACCTAATAGTAACAAATAAAGGGAGGCCAAGATGAGTGACTTATTGCTGCAGTCAGGCCGAGTAATTCAGCTTTCTCTGAATGAGCACTTGATAAAAAGCCACTCATGTTTCTAACTTTCCCTGTGCCCCATCCAGACACAAGAACTTACAGTATATAGAGAAAGTACAATTATTCATTATTTTGATAAAGACTTTCCAAAGGAGATAGTACCAGGAGATGGGGAGATGCTGGCCACCACATTAAGAGGACAGAAAGTAGATTTTGATTGAAGGGAAGAATGGAATCTTTCGGCCCTGGCTGGTTGGCTCAGTGGTAGAGTGTCGGCCTGGCGTGCAGAAGTCCCGGGTTCGATTCCCGGCCAGGGCACACAGGAGAAGCTCCCATCTACTTCTCCACCCTTCCCCCTCTCCTTCCTCTCTGTCTCTCTCTTCCCCTCCCGCAGCCGAGGCTCTATTGGAGCAAAAGATGGCCCGGGCGCTGGGGATGGCTCCTTGGCCTATGCCCCAGGCGCTAGAGTGGCTCTGGTCTCGACAGAGCGATGCCCCGGAGGGGCAGAGCGTCGCCCCCTGGTGGGCATGCCGGGTGGATCCCGGTCGGGCGCATGCGGGAGTCTGTCTGTCTGTCTATCCCCGTCTCCTGCTTCAGAAAAATACAAAAAAAAAAAAAAGAATGTTCTAGGCACAGTTCTTAACTAATTAAAATTGTCAGCTCCCAGTGCAGAAGTTCTTTGAAATAGAGCAGCAAGTTAACTGTCATAGTTGCTCCTCATTTCGCTTGTTTCAGCTTGCATGTCATTGGTGATCCCTTCCACATACTCTCGCACAGTTTATATATCTGGGTGTCTACCGCACACTTACCTCATATCTTTTGCATAGATTGTATGCATTTGTCTAGAATATATATTATATATCAAACATATATATGTTGTCATTAAGCTTATTAAATACATGTATTTACAGGCATAAATTAGGTAGGTATTTGCAATGTCATTACTATGCTGCATTTGTGGTTATTTGGCTCACACTGTTTTTTAATCAACCTGAGACTGTTTCTTAAGAGTTCAGTGCTTGGGTGCAGACATTTGAAGGTACAGGATATGTTACAATTCGGTGTGAAGTAATTAAATAAGTGCATATTGCTTTCACTTGTCATTTCTTTTGGCACATTATTTCAGATTCCTAAACTCTGATATTATTACTGTATTTCAAAAAATTTTAACATATGTTTACATGTAATCCTTACAACATCCCCTTGAGGTAATTACTCTCGTTTTACTGATGAATTCTAGGGGCTCACGTATGGTCGTGAGAAAACATGACAGACCTGGAACTTCTGATTGCAACTATGGAGATTCAGTAGCACGTTGCTCATGCAAGGCTACAAGTCCCTACTGGGTTCCTTTCCCCTTCCCCTTCCCCTTCCCCTTCCCCTTCCCCCTCCCCTTCCCCCTCCCCTCCCCTTCCCTCCCCTCCCCTTCCCTTCCCTTCCCTTCCCCCCTTCCCTCCTTCCCTCCATTCTTCCATCTTTCCTTCCCTCCCTCCCTCTGTCCTTCTCTCTCCCTCCATCCCTCCCTTCCTTCCTCTATTCTTCCTTCCCTTCCTCCCTCCATTCTTCCTTCCCTTCTTCCCTCCATTCTTCCTTCCCTTCCTCCATCCATTCCTTCCTCCCTCCATCCATTCATCCCTCCTTCTGTTTCTCCCTCCATCCCTCTCTCTCTCTCCAATGCTGTATCCCTCCATCTTTCCATCCTTCCCTTCCTCCGTTCATCCCTCTCTTCCTCCATCCTTCCCTTCTTCCCTTCCTCCATCCTTCCCTTTCTTCCTCCCTTCCGCCCACCTTCCCTCCCTCCCTCCCTGCCTCCCTCCCTCCCTCCTTCCTTCCTTCCTTCCATCCATCCATCCATCCATCCATCTGCCCTCATGCCCTCCCCGTTTCCCTCTTAGTTGCTTTCACAGAGTTATAGCTTTCTGTGAGTTTATAGGTACCTTCCAGATAACACTTCTTATTGGATCAAAAATATACTGTTGATTATACCAGTACTGACACAGAAGAAGACGGCTTATTGGCTTATTTGGATACTACTGTGTCATTTAATGACTTCATTTTGATTAGTGCTATCTTTATGATCATGTTAATGCAATTAGTCTTTATTCTCATTAAATAATTATTTCTAGAATGTTTGCCTGTTGATGCTAGGATTCAGCAGCAGATTGTTTTAGTTTGCTTACAATTGTAGTCAGTCTTTTGGTGTGTGCTTTGAGAAATTCTACTTTTTTTTACTTTAAAATTCTCTTTAATCTCAACTTTTCCTTTGAAGCCTAAATGTTTCCTCTTCCTTTTTAAAGGTGGATTTCATTGACTGGGTAGACAACATGTGGCCAAGGCATTTGAAGGAAAGTCAGACTGAATCAACAAATGCCATCTTGGAGATGCAGTACCCTAAAGTGCAGAAGTAAGTGGCTTATCCTGCATTTTCCTCAGTGTGCTATGGGAGAACAAAGCGATAGCGATAGATGGTTCCTCCTTCAGGAGTCTTGCTCCGTGTCCTAAGTGTTCAAACACACGAATTCTTTAAAGAGTAATCTCTACAGCTCCAAAGGGAAGAGTATATGCAGGAGAATCATAGCCCATGATCACAGTTAAAGAAGAAAACCCATCCTGGTAATGTGATAACTTATAGCCACACTCCACTCACTGGCTAAAAGTGGATTAGGTAGAAAATAGAGTGTCCAAGGGAGAGCATGGCACTATGGGGGAAGTTTTCTTTTTCTCAATTGTGTACTAATGCTGCTGCTCTTTTTTGGGTCAGGTACTGTCTAATGAGTGTTCGAGGCTGCTATACTGACTTCCATGTCGACTTCGGTGGTACCTCTGTTTGGTATCACATCCATCAAGGGGGAAAGGTACGGTCGTAATTGTGATGGGGGTTTGTATCTGACACTGGTGATATGACTTTGCTTCAGTCCATGCATGCTTAATATGCCCTGGAAATGCATCTGTTAGGAGACGTTCATGCTCGTATTTAGAGAGAATTGAAGATTAAATTGACTTTCTTGGCTAGAGTTCAGTAGGAATTAGTATTCATCTAGGCTACTATGATCACGCCAATATTTGCACAGTACTTAGTAAACCTCAAAGTCCTGTTTGTAGATTCCCAAAGCAGAATTCTCCAGATGAAGGCAAAGAAAGTAGTTTCAAGAGGACAAGATAATTTCTCTATGTAGAAGTATAGTAAGATAGAAGGGAACACAAATTTTGGGTAGATTCACAATGAAATCAGCAAATTGGGATCCAAACCACCTTTCCCTGTATGGAGGCATCGGTCTGAAATGTGGCCAAAGGAAGCCTTTAAGACATCTGAAAATATAAAATATAGATTTTGAAAGTTTGTCCTCATTCATAAAGAACTATATCCCAGCTTATCATTGTATTTCTGACTGCGCATGAGAATGGAAACCTGGGATTAATATCAGAGATTTATAGTAATATACCCTTATTACTACCTTTTTCCCCTTCCTTAGAAGAATGCACTGTAGGGGAAAAGGAACACTGGAATGAGAACAGAGAAAGCTTTAAAGCTTTTAAAATGTGAGGTCCTAATCTAGAACAACTGTACTTCTGAATCCAAAGTCATTTTATTTACTTTGGATCCTTAAGAGATATCTAAAGTTTTAACCTTTTGGTCTTGGTTGCTGCTTTGGAACAAAGTAACCGAGGCTTATCTTTTGAAGATTTTGTACCTAACTAATGGGACTATAGAGGCCAGACACCAGGGGCAAATAAGGGACTGCCTAGGTAACAGGCCAAATGCCCCAGGTCTCTCGGAGTCTCGAGTGGGTTCCTTGTTCTAATCTACATTTAAACCCCAGGGAAACCCTAATGCTGTTTGATCAAGTGGAGGACAAAAAAAGACCTTCCTTGGGGTACTTAGAATTTCCCAATGATGTGGGCTGGGAGAATCGTTTACCTGTCTTCTACATGTTGGTCTTGATTTTGTATTTGTTTGTCAGTTGAGGGGGGTGACTGGGTCATGTCAATGGCTGTTAACAGACTGAAGTTTTTTAACTCACAGGTCTTCTGGCTCATCCCCCCTACAGTCCACAACCTGGAGCTGTACGAGAATTGGCTGCTCTCAGGGAAACAGGGAGACATCTTTCTGGGTGACCGTGTGTCAGATTGCCAGCGCATTGAGCTCAAGCAGGGCTATACCTTCGTCATTCCCTCAGGTAAGCAAGATGGGGAAAAGTCGATTCTCTACTCCAGCCACTTCTTTTGCTTAAATAAAAAGGAATTGATGGATTACTACCAAGAATGATTATGATGCTGGGGTAGGCAGAACACAAAGGTGTCCGTCCGTTCCTATCATTGAGGAGTGGATCCTGAGATTTTTTTTTAAAGTCAGTTGTTTTCCACTAAAGGTATATATCAGAATTGCCAAAGGACGTTTTTTAGCTCTATATGTTTGGGCCCCACATTAGCCCTAGAAATTCAGAATCTCTAGGGATATAAAACTTGTTCTGCAGGTGACATTGGCTCTGAAGACTTGAGAGAGTGCTAACTCAGTAATATTTCTGATCAGTTTGCTAATTCCAAAGTTAGTACTCAGAGCACAGATTTTAGAGTCACAGATGTGTAGAATTCTGACTGTGCATTTACCTGCTAATACCACTTTGGTCAAGTATGTAAACCCCTGTCTTATTTTGTTAGGAGTAAATGAAAACAGCTGTAAATTCTTTTATACTGAGCCTGGTTCACAGTAGGTACTCCAGTAAATAGAAGCAGCATTTACTAAATGTTTGTTATATGCTAAACACTTTACATCAGTGGTCCCCAAACTATGGGCATACAGCCCCCTGAGGCCATTTATCCACCTCCCCCCCCCCCCGCACTTCCGGAAGGGGCACCTCTTTCATTGGTGGTTAGTGAGAGGAGCACAGGATGCATCCACAAAGCGTGGTGTCGCTCAAGTACAGTACTACTTCTAGCGACGCCGGACGCACGCGTCGCGGCTCCGGAAGCGCGTCATAGCACTAGTTACGGCTAGCAGTGACAAATATGGAACCGGACATTGACCATCTCATTAGCCAAAAGCAGGCCCATAGTTCCCATTGAAATACTGGTCAGTTTGTTGATTTAAATTTACTTGTTCTTTATTTTAAATATTGTATTTGTTCCCATTTTGTTTTTTTACTTTAAAATAAGATATGTGCAGTGTGCATAGGGATTTGTTCATAGGTTTTTTTGTAGTTCGGCCCTCCAACAGTCTGAGGGACAGTGAACTGACCCCCTGTGTAAAAAGTTTGGGGACCCCTGCTTTACATGCATTTTATCATTTAATGCTTACCAACAACCATATCATTTATCCTGGTTTTAGGGAGGATGGTAAGGCTGCAAGAGATTAAATAACTTGGCCAACCACTAAGAGGCAGAATCAGTGTGATGTGTGAGTCTCATACTAGTGCTCTGAGAGTGCCATACTGTAACGTGTGCTTACAGCCACTCCCCTCTTTCCCTTTCTTCCAGGCTGGATTCATGCCGTGTATACTCCTACAGATACGCTAGTGTTTGGAGGCAATTTTTTGCATAGCTTCAATATCCCCATGCAGTTAAAAATATACAATATTGAAGATCGGACACGGGTAAGTAATTCTGTATAACAATTGATGTGAACAGTTTTATTCCAGTTTAACTAGATGAGAGTCATTAATAGTTTATCTCAAAACTTCAAATTTTCTTTGAGTTAAAACTCAGTGTTAACATTTTGGGAACACTGAAAGAAAAGTTTTAACAAGATCTCCATGCTTGGTTTGGGGGACTTTAATTACTTGAGGTTCTTGGTATCTTGGATTTTTATAGCTCTAGAGATGGACATTTAGTAATCTCTTGAGCCGTATTTTTCATTTTTATGTTCTTAGAATAATTTGTTGTAATGGGATTTATCAACTCAATATTCACAACTTTAAATTCACATATTTTTCTTTACTACCATTCTAACTATTGTACTTTAATATATAAATGTGTCTAGTGCCTTTCTCAACTGAGAGAAATTCTGTGAGAATTGAGCACTGTAGAAAATGAATTGTGTGTCTTATTTTCTGTTTTCCTGAGGATGGTACATAGCTGATACCATTCTAGACTTATTCATTACATGCAGTAGAAACCAGAAGGCAAGATTTGTCAAACTTTTTCTGCAAAGTACATATTTTGGGCTTTCTGAGCTATGTATCTTTTGAAAGTATTTAATTTAACTCTTCCTTATAGAATGAAATACTTAAATAAGCATGGCTCAAATAAGATAAAAATGTTATTTATGTACACTAAAATTTTATTTTCCTGTGTCACAATGCTCTTTCAGTTTTTTTTCTTTTTCCAACCATTTAAAAATGTAAAAAACACTCTTAGCTCACAGGCCTTACAAAACAGGCATCTGACCAAATCCATTAGTTGCTATTTGCTGGCTGACCCATGCCTTAGGGGTAGATAGGGCTTAATTCTTTAGCAGGCCCTAATTGGTAAGGGCTGAATTATACTGCATATGTGTAAATGGCATCAGCACTAAACAACTGAGTGCAGAGCGTTTAGGACATGTGATATTCACAGCTTGCTCTCTAGTAAGTAATAACATATATGAATAGAGGTTAGCAAATATTAGGAAATGAATCTTGGAGAAGAAATGCTGATGGTACTATACTTGAAACTTTTTGGTGGATTCGAAAATATTAAAAATTAAAAATATCAATTAGTGAAGAATTAACACCTTTTAGAAGGAATGGTTATTGACCTGTTTACTGTGAACATGGTTAGTTAACTATTCTGGTGCCAAGTTTTAAACATTTATTTTGGTTAGGAGCTGCTTATTATTTTATACACAGATTGATATTGTTGGAGTTATAGGGATTACCCTTATTAGTAGAGTTAAGAAAAGATGTGGTGCCCTGGCCAGATAGGTTGGTTGGTTGGTTAGAGAGCACTGTCTCGAAGCACAAAGGTTGCTGGTTCAATCCCTGGTCACATACAGGAACAGATTGATACCCCCCCCCTTTCTCTCTTTCCCTCTTTCCCTCCCCCTCTTCTTTTCTCTAAAAAATCAATAAAACATTCTTAAAATTAAGAAAGAGATGTGCTTTTTAAATGAATTTTATAAAAGGGAATTTCTGCTTGTTAAGAATAATGAAACTAGGAAAGATAGTAAGGAGTTTAGTTAAGTTTGAAGTTGTAATAATAGTTAAAATGTTTCGAAAGACAGAAGTTACATAATTTCAGCCTGACTGATGGTGCAGTGGATAAAGCTGATTAGGCCCAGTGGAATGGTAATCTAGATTTGTGGACATTACATTTTGGCAAACTACAAAGTGTAAAACAGGCAAGTTGAGAATTAATAGTGGGGAAAATACTCAGTTTCAGGTCCTGAGCTGGACATAGCTAGGAAGTGAGTCTCTAATCATACTGTCATAGATGGAAGAACATAATAAAAACATGTAACTTCAGCTCATGTTCTGTTTTTCCATTAGCTTCTTTGTTCCATGGCCACCTTATTCAGGGTAAAACTACACTGCTCACAGAAATTAGGAGACATTTTATCCCCTCATTCATTTTGAAATATCCCCTAATTTTTGTGAGCAGTATATATAGTAAAAGCATGAGCGCTTGGCATGCCTTTGTGTATTCTAAGAACCCTAAAACAAATTTCTCAGTTAAGTATATTTTATCTTACTCTAGTAACATTTTACTTTGTCCCAGAACTTTTTTTTTTTTTTACAGAGACAGAGAGTCAGAGAGATGGATAGATAGGGACAGACAGACAGGAACGGAGAGAGATGAGAAGCATCAATCATTAGTTTTTCGTTGTGACACCTTAGTTGTTCACTGATTGCTTTCTCATATGTGTCTTTACTGTGGGGCTACAGCAGACCGAGTAACCCCTTACTCAAGCCAGTGACCTTGGGTCCAAGCTGGTGAGCTTTGCTCAAGCCAGATGAGCCTGCGCTCAAGCTGGCAACCTCGGGGTCTTGAACCTGGATCCTCCACATCCCAGTCCAACACTCTATCCACCGCACCGCCACCCGGTCAGGCCCAGAACTTCTTTTTGATGCTTTCCTACTCAACCAAGACTGCTTCTTGGTTGTTTTGAATGGTCTTTCCAGGTACCTTTTATCTTGTGATTGTTTGCAAAGATCAGCATTATCTAGGTTGTCAGATCCTCTTAAATTCTTGCTCTAAATGCCAACCTAGTCTTGCAGGTTGACCAGAGAGTATTTTTGTGTTTTGGTTTCTTTTAAGGTTTTATATTTTGCCCTGGCCGAATGCCTCTGTTGGTTAGAGCATTGTCCCAAAGCACAGAGGTTGACAGTTTGATCCCCTCTCAGGGCACATACAGGAGCAGATTGATATTCCTATCTCTCTCTTGCTCTCTCCCTTCCTCTCTCTCTCTAAAATCAATAAAATATGTAAACATTAAAAAAGAAATTTTGCCTTGTTTGGAACATTGTCCTAAAGCACAGAGGTTGCCAATTCGATCCCTGGTTAGGGGACATATGGGGGTAGATCTGTATTCCTCTCTCTCTCTCTCTCTCTCTCTCTCTCTCTCTGTCTCCCCCTCCCTTGCTAAAAGCAATAAAATTTAAAAAAAGATTTTATTGATTTTACAGAGAGAAGAGAGAGAGGTCTGGGAGTGGAAAGTATCAACTCATAATTGCTTCACTTTTAATTGTTTATTGATTGATTGTTTATGTGCTTTGACAGGGCAAGCCCAGGGTTTTGAACTGGCGACCTCAGTGTTCCAAGTCAGTGCTTTATCTACTGCGCCACCACAGGCCAGGCTGACTAGAGAGTTTTTCCTAGGTTAATTGTTGCAGTGATTCAATTATTTTACTCTCTTTCTTTGAAAATTGTTACCAGCTTACTTTTCTCATTATTTTGCTTCTGTAGGTTCCAAATAAGTTTCGCTATCCATTCTACTATGAGATGTGTTGGTATGTGTTGGAGCGTTATGTGTACTGCATAACCAACCGCTCCCACCTAACTAAGGAATTTCAGAAAGAGTCTCTCAGCATGGGTAAGTGTTCTGCCTTCGTGAACTTTCAAGGCACCCTATAGCAGTGGCCCCCAATCTTTTTTGGGCCATGCACCGAGATAGGCGCATTCAGGGTGGTATGGCCGTAGACGCTTCCATGGACCGGTTTAATGTCAGAAAATATTTTCACGGACGGGCCTTTAGGGTGGGACGGATAAATGTATCACGTGTCCGAGACAAGCGTCAAGAGTGAGTCTTAGAGAGATGTAACAGAGGGAATCTGGTCATTTTTAAAAAATAAAACATCGTTCAGACTTAAATATAAATAAAACAAAAATAATGTAAGTTATTTATTCTTTCTCTGCGGACCGGTACCAAATGGCCCACGGACCAGTACCGGTCCGTGGCTCGGAGGTTGGGGACCACTGCCCTATAGGACTGAGGGCGAGGCAAGAATATTCAGTAGGCTGTTGCTCAGTGGTTTTGTTTTTTACTTATCTACCCTAGGAGTACCAAATTTATTAGTTGGAGTTGAACACTGTTTAACAGCTCATCTCCTACCCTAATATGAATTACTAGGGTAATTGAAGTACTCTACATCTCATCTTTGTCTGAGTTTGTTAGTACTTTGCTCTTCAAGAAAGTAATCAGTTGTCTAGTACGTTTCATTGTATGAAGAACGGCCTTTGACACAATAAAAACTAGGAATATATCATAATAATTCTTCCTATGTTATAGGTACTATAATAAGCAATTTACATGCATTAAGTTACATATCTGCCTGGTAGGTATTATTTTTATTTTACAAATAGGGACAGTAAGGTTGAAGAAGTTAAAAAACTTGTCCATGATCTTAAAATTAGTAAGTGGGAAAGCTGCAGTTCGAACCAGGTTGATAAGACTCTAAAATCTGTATTTTTTAACTTCCGTTTCCCCAAAAAAGAAATATTTTTTCGGATGTCAGGATAGTTTCAATTAATGCATTTTTAGGCTGTTCTGGAGCTCGGTAATATCCTGTGGTCACATGTTTCATGGAATGTTCAATCCAAGCAAGGTACCTTTTGCTTTAGCATAATTTATAATTCTCATTTGAAAATTAAAAGTGCTCACCCAACACATGAAAGCAGAATACAAATTTATATACAGCATGGTCCCGATTTTATTTAAAAATATATCTAATCATAATCATATACATATGCATAGAAAAAGATGGAAAGAAAATACATAAACTTTTGAGTTGTTATCAAAGGTTGAGGGAGAAAGAAATGATTTATTTGTACTTTCTTATATTTCTAAATTATTAATAGTAAACCTCTATTACTTTTTTTTTCTTTTTTCTTTTTTTTTTCTTCTCTCTCTATTACTTTCAAATAAAGACCAGTGGATATTTAAAAATTCTTCTTTCATTAAAACTGTCATTTTCCCTTTGCTTTGTTGGCTATGTTGCTAGGATTTTAATTCCAAAGCTCAATATTATGACCAAAATTTTGAACGAAACTACTTCTTAAAAATTTTTCCTTTTTAAATTAAATGTATTGGTGTGATATTGGTTACTAACATTATCTAAGTTTCTCGTGTACAATTCTGTAATACATCATCTACACACTGCATGGCGTGTTCAGCACCCTACATCTGGTCTCCATCTGTCACCGTGTATTTGAGCACCTCCACCCTCTCCATCCTCCACTCACCCCCCCCCCTCCTGTAACCATCATACTATTGTCTATGTCAAAGCTTGTTTGTTTGTTTATTGCTTTCAGTTTCATATCCTACATATGAAGGAAGTCATATAATTCTTGTCCTTTTCCATCTGACTCATTTTACTTTTCTTGGTAGTTTCAAGACCTATCCATGTTGTTGCAAATGGCAGTATTTTATCCTTTCTTGTGGCTAAGTAGTATTCTATTGTCTATATGTACCACATCTTTCTCCAGTCACCCATCAGAGGACACTTTGGTTAGGTGACTGGAGAAAGATACTTTCCATGTCTTGGCTACTGTGAATAGTGCTGCAGTGAACATAGGACTACATATATCTTTATGAATAAGTGTATTCAAATTTTTCTGGTAGATATCTAGAAAACTAACTGCTGGTAGTTCAATTCTTAATTTACAGAACTTTTTATTTATTTTTTATAGATTTCATTTATTGATTTTAGAACAAGGAGGGAGAGAGAGGGAGGAAGGGAGAAAAGAGAAAGTGAAGGGAGAAGTGGAAGCATCAACTCATAGTAGTTGCTTCCTGTATGTGCCTTGACCAGGCAAGCCCAGAGTTTCGAACCGGCAACCTCAGCGTTCCAGGTCAGATACAAAACTACTTTTTCAATATCTGTGCTTCATGCTCTCTACTTTTTCAAAATATAATGAAATCATAACCTGAAATTTGAATTTGAACTTGAACTTGAAACTAATTTACAGCCATTTTCATAGGTAACTTACTTCTAGTACACAAAATTGGGCCCTTCCCAATCTTGAAAATCCAATTAACCATTACCTACCTTATTTGTCTTACCAGCTCAGGATACTGTCAGTATTTTACCTGTACCCATGATTTTCAACAGTGGACAGACAGGTGTTGGGATAAGTAGAGACCATGTTGAAAATGTTATAACTTCATTTATAACCTGAAAGCTGCTCCCATGCTGCCTATTTCTCTCATTGATCACATGGCCAAGTGGCATGTTCTTATTGCATTTTTTTTTTCTTCCGGCAGATATGGAGTTAAATGGGTTGGAATCAGGAAATGGGGATGAGGAAGCAGTGGATCGAGAACCCCGGCGCTTAAGCAGTAGGCGCTCTGTCCTCACTAGCCCTGTAGCCAATGGAGTCAACCTAGATTATGATGGACTGGGCAAAACCTGCCGAAGTCTTCCAAGTCTGAAGAAAAGCTTGCCTGGAGATGCATCATCTGACTCTAGTCGGGGCTCCCACAATGGCCAAGTGTGGGACCCCCAGTGTAGTCCCCGAAAGGACAGGCAAGTGCATCTGACCCATTTTGAGCTTGAAGGCCTTCGCTGCCTTGTAGATAAGTTGGAGTCTCTGCCACTGCACAAGAAATGTGTCCCTACAGGGATAGAAGATGAAGACGCTCTTATTGCTGATGTAAAGGTAAGAGTTGGCTATGTTGCATGACCGCTGCTGATCTGGCTAGGGCAGTCAGTTTAAGGATTCCAAGAAAGAAAGTACAGGAATTTTGGATACTTTCTCATTTAACCAGATGGAAATTAATATGTGCTTGTGTATGTTTGTGCTACACAGTATTTCAGGTCCTAGAAAGAGGTTAAGTCCCTGTTATTACTAACATTTATATCTTCAGTTAGGGCTTAAATTTAGACTTAAAAACACAAATTTCAGGCTGACCAGGCGGTGGCGCAGTGGATAGAACGTTGGACTGGGATGCAGAGGACCCAGGTTCGAGACCCCGAGGTCGCCAGCTTGAGCGCGGGCTCATCTGGCTTGAGCAAAGCTCACCAGCTTGGACCCAAGGTCGCTGGCTTAAGCAAGGGGTTACTCGGTCTGCTGAAGGCCCGTGGTCAAGGCACATATGAGAAAGCAATCAATGAACAACTATGGTGTCGCAACAAAAAACTGATGATTTATGCTTCTCATCTTTCTCTGTTCCTGTCTGTCTGTCCCCATCTGTCCCTCTCTCTGACTCTCTCTCTGTCTCTAAAAAAAACAACAAAAAACAAAAAACAAAAATGAATAAAATCTGTTACTTTATTTTTTTATTTTTTTATTTTTTTACAGAGACAGAGAGAGTCCGTGAGAGGGATAGACAGGTACAGAGAGATGAGAAGCATCAATCACTAGTTTTTCATTGCGCATTGCGACACTTTAGTTGTTCATTGATTGCTTTCTCATATATGCTTGACCGTGGGGCTACAGCAAACCGAGTAACCCCTTGCTCTAGCTAGCGACCTTGGGTCCAAGCTGGTGAGCTTTTGCTCTAACCAGATGAGCCCGCGCTCAAGTTGGCAACCTCAGGGTCTCGAACCCGGGTCTTTCGCATCCCAGTCTGACATTCTATCCACTGCACCACCACCTGGTCAGGCAAAATCTGTTACTTTAAAAAAAACCCCACAAATTTCAGGCTGATCCTAAAATAAAGGAGAGCCTGAGATAGTGTTTGTATTAAGAAATACTACTTTAGGCCCTAGCCGGTTGGCTCAGTGGTAGAGCATCGGCCTGGCGTGCAGGAGTCCTGGGTTCGATTCCCGACCAGGGCACACAGGAGAAGTGCCCATCTGCTTCTCCACCCCTCCCCCTCTCCTTCCTCTCTGTCTCTCTCTTCCCCTCCCGCAGCCAAGGCTCCACTGGAGCAAAGTTTGCCCGGGCGCTGAGGATGGCTCTGTGGCCTCTGCCTCAGGCACTAGAATGGCTCTAATTGCGGCAGAGCGAGGCCCCAAGATGGGCAGAGCATCGCCCCCTGGTGGGCATGCTGGGTGGATCCCGGTCGGGCGCATGCAGGAGTCTGTCTGACTGCCTCCCTGTTTCCAGCTTCAGGGGAAAAAAAAAAAAGAAATACTACTTTAAATTTAAGTTACCCTCAGATAAAGAGTGGTTTGAGAACAAAAGCAGCCAATAACGATGTCTAACAGTCTTACTCCAAGCAGCAGAGTAGAAAGAAATTGTTCTAATTGAGTTATATTAGGTAGGATTAGCATAGTTTCAAATTTATCTAGTATTAAGACTTAAATATATTAGGGCAACTTCTAAGAAAAGTATCATTTTAAACATAATTCATCCAATTGCTGTATCAAGTTTCTTCATGTTGCATATCTTTATTCTTTTACAAGGGTCTCCCAGTATTAGTAATCTTCAAAGCCTTTCCCACTCCTCATGTACTGGTCTCAAATAAATGAGCTTATTTTTAATGGATCCAGATTTGAGCCTTCTAAACTATACGGAGTTCTTTTAAGTCTTTTCTCATACATAACCAGTATTATGAACACCAAAAATATATAGGGAATAATTTTTTTTTTTTTTTTTTTTTTTTTGTATTTTTCTGAAGCTGGAAACGGGGAGAGACAGTCAGACAGACTCCCGCATGCCCCCGACTGGGATCCACCCGGCACGCCCACCAGGGGCGACGCTCTGCCGCGACCAGAGCCACTCTAGCGCCTGGGGCAGAGGCCAAGGAGCCATCCCCAGCGCCCGAGCCATCTTTGCTCCAATGGAGCCTTGGCTGCGGGAGGGGAAGAGAGAGACAAAGAGGAAGGAGGGGGTGGGGGTGGAGAAGCAAATGAGCGCTTCTCCTATATGCCCTGGCCGGGAATCGAACCCCGGTCCCCCGCACACCAGGCCGACGCTCTACCGCTGAGCCAACCGGCCAGAGCAATATAGGGAATAATTTTATGTGACCTTAAGAAAAGACATGCTAAATATCTCATAGTAGGTATTTTCCCATCCCTGAATCCTGATTCAGGTTTCTCCTTGGTCACCAGTAGCCCGCTGAGGTGCTTCCTACCTCCTGCAGCCATCTCAAGGAAGAAGTCCAAGGACTGGAATAAGACTTGGACTTTTTTTCCTCTTACTTTTCTTTTTAAGATTGATGTTTTCATTTTATCTTATTGTTTATGCATCAGTGTAAAGGTAAAAATTAGGCTAAAAAGGTTCAAACCTTGTGAAGTTGGTCCTTTCCACTAGTGATAGAAACTGGACAGTTTGTTTTATAGCTTGGTTTTATAAGGTTTGTTCTAGAGGAGGCAGATGGTATTGTTGTGACTTGTATTTAGGGGAGGAAATGACAGAGTTCCAGGTAGGTGAGGTCCTGTTTCTATAATGATTAATGTACAGCAAAACAAACTTAGCCACTCTTCCAGACTCACAAACTAGATCCCAAATTCACTTCCATCCTTGAGTAAGCAAAGAACACAAGTTTTATTTATTTATTTTTTCCATTGTAATAGGACACTTATAATTATATTTTCTGGAGACTTTGAGTGTACCATTTTTCTTTTTTTTCTATAGAAGTGTCTTTTTTTTTTTAATGTAGCAAGCTATCATGAATACATGTGGGAAAAATAAAATTATGACTTTGGGGATTAACTTGTATAATTGCCTTTAAGAACTGTAAGAAGAAAGCTTTCTAAGTTTATATTTCACTAACATTTTTTTGGCCTGGGTATCTGTATTTCTAATTTATGAAAGAGAAAAATATCTTTTCATTTCTAAGGGATGGCTATAGGTGAATTTGACTCTTTTATATCCAGTCGTAGGAAGCCATATTGTAATTCACTAATTATTTATACAAGGTCAAGAGTCATGAAGGAAATACTCAGACT
Organism: Saccopteryx leptura; assembly: GCF_036850995.1. Classification (NCBI taxonomy): domain Eukaryota; kingdom Metazoa; phylum Chordata; class Mammalia; order Chiroptera; family Emballonuridae; genus Saccopteryx; species Saccopteryx leptura. The sequence continues at coordinate 6,357,915 of NC_089503.1, read as the reverse complement.
CCCTTAACTAGGGTAAAGAAGAATATTTAAGAAGGCAATGTAGTAGGGGGAAATGTAGAAGATTTAGGCTAAATATTAAAGAGATCGGGCCCTGGCCAGTTGGCTCAGTGAATAGAGCACTGTCCTGGCATGTGGATATCCCAGGTTTGATTGCCAGTCAGGCACACATGAGAAGTGACCATCTGCTTCTCTTCTCCTTCCTCTCCCCCTTCTGTCTCTCTTTCCCTCTAGCAGCCAGTGGTTCAGCTGGTTCGAGGATTGGCCCCAGGCATTGAAGATAGCTCAGTTGGTCCAAGCATCGGCCTCAGGCGCTAATGATAGCTCGATTGATTCAAGCATCGGCCCCAGACGGGTTGCTGGGTAGATCCTGGTTTGGGCACATGTGGTAGTCTGTCTCTTTATCTTCCTATCACTTAAAAATATATATATTAAGCAGGTTAAAAGGAGGCCACCAGAAGGAAATGATTTCAGAAGAGACATCTAAAGAGGACTCTTAGCATTATGACAGTGTCTGGAGAGAATGTCCTTGTTTCTCAGGAATCATGAAAAACATGGCTGCCGTTGCTGGCTAAGATAGAGTGCTATGAAGACCAGAGCAGGAGGAATGAGTGGCCAGGAGGATGACTGCATTGGTTGACAGTGTTTAAATTCTCCCTGCAGGGCCTCTCCACACCTTTTCTTATTTACTGAATACCATTGTCAAAATGCAGCTGATGCCAGGAGACAACAAACAGAAATAGATCCCAGCTCTGCATGTATTTTCACTTAAGGTCAAATGGATTAATTATTCCTACATTTGACTAGTTATGTTTAATCTGAGCTTCAGATAATTGTGAGTTTAGAGCTTGAATCCTTTGGAAATCTGAGCATCAGTTGGAAGAAAAAAAGCATTGGATTGGGTAGGTGCCGAATCACTGCACAACTGGAGACTGCAGTGCTAGAAAACTCAGTGTTTGTAGCACAGAAAGCTATACTGCAGTGGAGGACCAGAGCGAGCTTCGTTACCCTTCCTGCAGGGAAAGGAATTGTTTCTTGTAGCCTGTGTGGCTCTCACAGTGGTGAGAGGAAAAGGGGTAAGATGCACTGTTCATAAACATATTCTCTGGAAGAAATGTCAGATTTAGTTATGTGGTAAAAGGGCTTTGAAGACTCCAAAATGTTAAGTTCTACAGTGTTGAAGAGAAAATCATAAAATACAGAGTTGGAAGGGGCTTAGATGAAAAATGGAGCATTAAAAGTGTTTGTTGACTTATTGGTCAAGTTCAAGGGCATGTAATCAGTATGTATAAAGTCCTGGTTAGGAGAGGTGTGGGTAGCTTTAGAATACTAAAAGTAGACTAAAGATAGAATGGAGTTCTCTCCTGCGGTGAGATTTTCTCGCATTTCTAAAATTAAGAAGTTGTGTCCTTGATAGATGTTGGATAAAGAGGCAGGACCTGGAGCGGTATGTACAGTACAGTTCCATTAATGTAAGAAAGAGTCTCTTTGTTTGTATGGCATTGAGGGGGGGTGGCAGGGGAGGGCACATCAGCTGCTGACAGTGGGTCACGACAGGGGGGTGAGAGCTGAAGACTGAGTTTTTAATCAGACTTGATTGTTTTGTGTTTATTTTGGTAATAAAGGAACTCTTAATATATGTACATATGTAAAAAAGAAGAAAAGAAACTTAATATATCAATATATTTGGCTGCCTAACTCACTTAATGAAAAAATGCAGTGTTTAATATTTTTCTCTTTTCTTGTTTGCTCTAAAACATTTTGATAAGCTTGGCAACCATGTGACTTTGGGGCAAGCCTGTTTTTCCTCTGCAAATAACATCTACCTCAGTGGGGCTGTTGTGAAAATGAATGATGTTAGTAAGGTACTTAACAAATAGTATCATTATTACAGAAAAATAATGAGATGTTACAAATGTATGAAGTTCATTTATTTTGCTACTTTGAATGATACCTGCGTACTCTGTGCCAGGAACCAGGCTTAGTGTGAATATGCAAACATGCCAGGACCAAATCCTCAAGGGGCTTATAGTTCAGTAGTGGAACAGGCATGTAAGTAGGCTGAGAAAGTTAAGTGCATTCTAGGTTTACAAGTGCTGTACATGGCAGAGGGCACTGAGCACACAGGTTTGAGGAGTAGATTCTGTCCTAGGGAAAGGAAGTGCCCGTCTTTTTAGTTCACCAGTTAGTCAGCTTTCCAGTTAGATGGTACAAATGGATTACTACAACATTACATAAGTGGTTAAAGCTCTTAATTTTATAAATTTGAAAACTTGTTGTGGTGCAGTAGGTTACTGCTGCTCTGATCTAAGGTTATTATATAATTATAATCTAAACATTTACTCTAGACTCCATCCCAGGAGTATGATGAGTATGATGGGATTGAAACCAGAATTAGGGTTACAAATAAATACAGAAGCACTGATAAGAAATTTTCTTTATCTGACACTAATAAAGAGAATAGCTGGTCGAGGACCCAGTATAATTAGATCTTAATCCATTAAGCCAGATTATGAAGGGGGAAAAAGCAACCTGTGTAATAAAACTTCATTTTCAGTTTTTACTGACAATATATTTGTAATAATTCATACCTTTTTACTGAGTAGAAAATTCTAAATAATTTAACTCGCTTGGCCTGTGATGGTTCAGTGGATAGAGTGTCAACCTGGAATGCTGAGGTCGCCAGTTTGAAATCCTGGGCTTGTTTGGTCAAGGAACATACAAAAATCAGTCAGTCAATGAACAACTAAAGTGCAGCGACTATGAGTTGACTTCTTCTCCCTATCCCTGTCTCTCCTCTCTCTATAAAATCAATAAATAAATAAAATATTTTTTTAAAAAAGCCTGACCTGGCCTGACCAGGCGGTGGCGCAGTGGATAGAGCGTCAGACTAGGATGCGGAGGACCCAGGTTCAAGACCCCGAGGTCTCCAGCTTGAGTGCAGGCTCATCTGGTTTGAGCAAAGCTCACCAGCTTGGACCCAAGGTCGCTGGCTTGAGCAAGGGGTTACTCGGTCTGCTGAAGGTCCATGGTCAAGGCACATATGAGAAAGTAATCAATGAACAACTAAGGTGTCGCAACGAAAAACTAATGATTGATGCTTCTCATCTCTCTCCGTTCCTGTCTGTCCCTATCTATCCTCTCTCTGACTCTTTCTCTGTCTCTGTAAAAAAAAATCCAAATCCTGACCTGTGGTGGCGCATTGGATAAAGCAGTGACCTGGAATGCTGAGGTCATTGGTCTAAAACCCTGGGCTTGCCCAGTCAAAGCACATATGAGAAGCAACTGCTACGAGTTGATGCTTCCCTGTTCTCCTCCCCTGTCTTCCCCCCCTCACTCTCTAGAAATCAATAAATAAAATCTTTTTAAAATAGTAATAAGCCTGACCAGGCGGTAGCGCAGGGGATAGAACGTCGGACTGGGAAGTGGAGGACCCAGGTTCGAGACCCTGAGGTCACCAGCTTGAGCGTGGGCTCATCTGGTTTGAGCAAAGCTCACGAGCTTGGACCCAAGGTCGCTGGCTCGAGCAAGGGGTTACTCGGTCTGCAGTAGCCCCATGGTCAAGGCACATATGAGAAAGCAATTAATGAACAACTAAAGTGCCACAACGAAAAACTGATGATTGATGCTTCTCATCTCTCTCCGTTCCTGTCTGTCTGTCCCTTTCTATCTCTCTCTCTGACTCTCTCTCTGTTTCTGTAAAAAAATAAAATAAAATTTAAAAAATAAAATAGTAATAATAATTTAACTCAGCTACAAACCATGTAGATAGATTAGGTTAAAATAGATTTCTTTAAAATGTTTTCTTTATATTATATAATGCCATGTTCTTACTAATTCTCATTTTTATTGCTTATCTTTTATTCTGAATTAATAGGAGAGGGGGAAAATAGGCCTTGTTTAATTTGTGATTTGGAAACTTGGAGTTTCCTAGTGCCCTATCCGTTTTTATTCTTTCCGGGTGGCCTGTAGAATTTGTCCTCGCTACAACTTGAATATGCATTTTGTTTCAGTGTAACATGTTTCTCCTAAGTGTTCCTCCTTTATCACCCCTCTAGGTTAGATAGCACTAAGACCAAAATGGGCATTTCCAGGAACCTCTCACACAGTTAAGGAAAGTTTTTCACACATAATAGGCTGATTGAGTCTTTGAATCTTAAGAATAAGTTCCAAGGAGAGGTTTAGGATAGAGTGACCATATAAATATTTCCAGGAAGAGCTCCTCCTAAGAGCACAAAGTCCCTCTTTTCCTTGGTAAACTATTGTAAAAATGAAATCTGCGACTCCTGGCAGCAAAGCCCTGGCCCCAGAAAGACTGTCAGGCTGGTGACTGCACCAGACACTTACTGCAGCAGCAGTCCTGGAAATAAGAATGTTCCCAGTGGTGAGAGCTAGGTTCTTCATGGCCTGAAATGTTTATTTCAGAGCAGCATCTATAATTTCCAAAAACTCAAGTCTAAAAATTGCATGAATCTGGACTCAAAGTATGATCCACTGTGGCCTGAGAGAGTACTTGTTCAGGGCTTGACCCTGTGTGTGAATCGGTGCAGGGGTGCCACGCTTCACTCCAGTGGCTGTCCGAGGTGGCATCTAGTGATCTGGCAGGAGGCGAGGCTGCTCCATGTAGGGAATCGAGGATGAGGCCAGCAGGACAAACTCTTCGACCAAGAAATGTGAGGAGTGCCGGTGTCCTGAGGATGGAAGTATCTGAGGGGCAGAACCAGGACAGGCAGTTTGGGTCCCAGGAGACTGGCAGATGTACTTTTGCTGGCTCCCCAAGCCGGGTCCCAGGGCAGGAGAGTGCCTTGGCCTGAGGTCACCCCTCAGCTAATTTGACTCAGCCACAGTGGGAACTGCTAGAAGAACTGCCCTGGTATGGCTCTGACCTGGTGGCTCCCAGTCCCAACTGGAGGCAGGCATCTGTTTTAGAAGTTGTTGATGTTAAACAGAAACATTGTTTTGAGTATCTCAGTATTGGTTGGAATGTGTCATTTCTGAAGTTTTTTCTGAAAACCTGTATGCGGGTTGTGGATTCTGGGCTGGGAAAGTGACAGTGGGGGCAGTTGAAGCGGCCGTGTGTGGGGAAAGAAATCTGTGGACGGGAAAGCAGAGGGGCTCAGCTTCCGCCTGGCTCTTCCGCAGAGCCCGAACCTTGGGCCACTCACTGTGTGCAGGAAGAGTCCTGTGTGTGCAGTCTGGTGAGTGCTGGCCAACTAACAAGAGGTGACCCTGAGGGCAGGGTGTGGACCAGTATGAGGACTAATGCAGGACCAGATGCTGAACGGGTTAAAGCCTTCCCTCCCTTTGGCTGGCGCCTGCCTAAGTCGGCCAGCAGCGCCCTCGGGCCACCCCAGGTTCTCCTATTGCAGTGGTGGTGGGAGGGAGTGGGCAGGCGGGGCGGGCCCTAGCTCCTCGGGCAGGCTCTCCTCCAATGGCCAAGGAGAGAGGCTTGCAGAGCACACCCTCCCGACTCTGCAGCAGGCCGCCTGGGCCCTCTGCCGGCAAGCCCGGCTCCCCCTCCTGCCATCTTCCGTTGCAAAGCATTTCTGGGAGCTGCATGTGGGTGACGCAGCAGCATTGTTCACAGGCAGAGGAAGCCACGGCTGAGCTGAAGGTCTCGAGAAGGAGCTCCGAGCGCTGCACGCTCTCCCTCTGGGTGGCCTGGACTGCCTTGCCTTATGTACTTTGGGAGATTCCACAATTTTCAAGTAAATTGGATTTTTCTAGAGACAGAAAACCTAACTCCTTCACCACAACTTCCAATACAGAAAACAAAACAAAGACGCTGGGGAAACTTCAACCGAAAGCTCGGCAGCTCCACAGGGACGAGAAACACAAGGTCAGGCAGGCGGGCGGGCGGCGGCAGTCCCTTCCTGGTTCGGGCGTGTGACTGTGGGGACTTTGTCTGGCGAACAGGCAGAAGGGACTGCCTGTGGGGAGAGTCCAGGACAATGCTTAGGTTACTTCGTTTTGGTGGAGCCGTCATTGCACTTGTTCCCTTGCCTGGTTGGATGTGCTTTTGAATTGGGTCGCCTTTTCCCCTTTTCTGCCCAGCCTCCCGCTGTTCTCGCCTCCTTCCTGTACTGTGTGGGGTGTGGGCTTGTGTTTGAGTGTTCTACCGAAAGCCAGGATTCTAGATAGGCGTTAGCCTTTCCGCATTCCGCCCCCGCTCCCTGTCCCAAACCTCTGGTGAGGTTGGTGGCTTCTTTATATGGTTTCTTGAAGGGCCTCAGCTGGAGTCTGCCCGTTTTTTTTAAAGCAAGGCGTGTTTGGTGGTGTGGCCCCAGCAAAATAAAGCTTGGAGGCCAATCTCTGTTTCCCTCCACACCGACACAGACCCCAATAACTGAGTCTGTATGTGTGAACAGCTGCCCCCCCCCCCCCCGCGCCCCTGCCCCATGCAGACAGTTTCTCCACCTACCCTACTTCCCACAAAAATCTTGCTGGTAGCACTAGACTGCTTTGGGTGAAGAGTTAGGTTCCTTTTCTACTCTTCAACAATCGCGATCTCTCTGTTCAGTCTGTTTTGCTGTAAGTGGAAAGTCCCTGTTTGTGGACAGCTCTGTGCTCAGGGAGAGGAAATGGGCAGCGTTCTGCTCCTCGGCAGTGTGAAGTGGGGGAGGGGAGCTGTGCACTCTCTAGCACACACATTGTGAATGGACCTGAATTTTTCACCCTGGGGAGATTAGAACCCATACCAGAGCCTTGTCCCAGGAGGCACCGCACCCTGCCTCTTTCCCCCACGCAGTGTGGTGCTAACAGGAGGCTCCAGAATAGGGTGCCATAGCAACTCAGAGTAAATAAAACGGCTGGAAGTGAAATGAGTTTGGGGGAAGGTGAGAGACATCTGGAGGTTTGGCAAAGGGGGATCTTCATAGAGAACCTTCATGGTTATGAATTAAAGGGTCTCTCTGAGTCACAAGTCTGGGATTTGGAACTTGATCCTTAGATTCAGGAGGAAAGTGCTTGGTAGGGAAATGCCTCGTGCTTCAGAAAGTCCTGGTCTCTAGGCACAGAGCTCATAGGATTATGAGAATGACTATTAAAGATGGCTCAAGCATGCTTATCTACCTGTCCAGGATCAAAGTTTAGTGTTCTCTGAAACAGTATCCAACACTCATCTAAGGAATTGTGTCACTTGTCTTCTGGATATGTGCTTTTTGCTGATGTCATTGCTTTAAGACTCATGAGGTCAGAGAAAAAGGGATTTTATTCACCTAGTTTTGGGGTTCAGAAATTTATGCCTAAAACTTAAAGTTTGTTTCAAAATAAAACTCAACCAGTGTGATTCACTTACGTGGCAGTTTCTTACTGTACTGTTGTTCCTTAAGTCATATAAAGTAGATTGGCTAAAGCCATGAGAGAACTATTGCCCCTAAGATTGTTCCTGCCCTGTTTATAGGAATAAAGGCACATAAGTGTGTGTGTGTGTGTGTGTGTGTGTGTGTGTGTGTGTGTGTAAGGGAGTTTTGAGATTGAGATTTCAGTAATTGGCCTTAGAAGAACAGAGCCCTGTTTTGAACCAGACATATTATTAATTCAGTATTAGCCAATTAGGCAGTCTTTTTTTTTTCTTTTTTTTTTTGCAATTTTGCTGATATCTGCAAAATGAAGGCAGTACTTACTACCTGATAGTAGTACTCATTAACTGGCATAGAGGGCAAAGTAAAGTTTTACTGTCACATAGAACTGTGTGACAAGTAACACTTGTCACCATGGTAGCTCTAGCTGCTTCAGTGAAAGTGTTTAAGTTTCCTCTTTTGCTTCAGTACTTGCCTATATATGAAGTAAAAATGCAGCCGCTTCCCTGTCCTTCTCTTGGTACTTGCGGGACTGAGACTAAGTCTGGGTGCGGATGGGAGTGGTTGGCTCTTTGTTCACTGTGGCCTGCTTTTTCCTCCTCTTTCCTCCTCTTCTACCCTTAGGTTTTGCTGGAGGAGCTTGCCAACAGCGATCCCAAGTTGGCCCTCACGGGAGTCCCTATCGTACAGTGGCCAAAAAGGGATAAGGTAAGAAACTATTCTTTTTGACCTTCAGGTTCTGACGCATTCGCTGTCTGACCATTATCCTTCCAAGAAGAGAAAGCACGCCTAGAAGTAGACAGCATTTTTTTTTTTTTACAGAGACAGAGAGAGAGAGTCAGAGAGAGGCATAGATAGGGACAGACAGGAACAGAGAGAGATGAGAAGCATCAATCATTAGTTTTTTGTTGCAACACCTTAGTTGTTCATTGATTGTTTTCTCATATGTGGCTTGAGCCAGCGACCTTGGGTCCAAGCTGGTGAGCCTTGCTCAGACAGATGAGCCATGCTCAAGCTGGCAACCTCAGGGTCTCAAACCTGGGTCCTCCACATTCCAGTTTGACACTCTATCCACTGCGCCACCGCCTGGTCGGGCAGAAGCAGACAGCTTTTGGTGCATTAATATAAACAGACAAAATTATTTCCTCTGACTCTTAGGTCAGGGTAACTCGCTGTCTTTGGAGGTGATTCTCTTAACTAACAAATTAGACTTGTCTCCGGGTTTGGATGCCAAGGTATGCATTTGTACATCAGAATGGTTGGTTCATCAGTTCCTATCCTTCTGGCCCAGTGACTCAGTTATTTTCACAGAATGATTTGAAACTAGTTAAAATAATTAAATATATATTTAAAAGGTCAGAGTGTTTCTATATTGAATTGAGACCACATTCTCAAGTTTTCCCTTAAGTTGGACTTTCCAGAATCAAATTAAAAAGAGAAAAAGGTCATTACCTATTAGCTAATAAATTGTCACTTATGAATTTTTATGACTCTTCGTTTAGGCCCTGTGTAATTTTTTTCTCATATTGTTCTTTGTCAAAGTTATAAGTGATAGCATTCTGATCCTGAGCTTGAGTCTGGTAGATAAAATAGGCCCTTATCTGGTGTCCCCAGCTGAAATCACAGGGCCATCATATTTCAGGAATGTCGGGCAGAGTGTAAAGGTGTGCTGTAGCTGAAGGCTGTGTTCCTAGCGCAGGGGTCCCGTTGGGCTTCTGCTTGGCTGCATGGGGTTGCCTCGAAACAGTTTAGCCATTTCTGGATGGTTGGAGCATCTGCTGTGTACCAGGTTCTGTGCTTAGATTCAGAGTAGTACAGAAATGAACAAGAGCCATCTCACTCTCAGGTAGTTTATTGTCTTCTTTAGGAGTATATTGAGTAATATTGAGGACGGGGATGTTGGAGGGTCCCCGGAGTGACTGGGGTGCCTAGATAGCTCAGCAGAGTGGGGGACCTGGCTGAAGTAATAGCCCGAAGGCTATTATACAAAAGATTGGTGATCTTTTTCTGTAACAGTAATATGTAGATAATAAATGTAATAAAGATAGTATTTTAGGTTTGCAGACCATCCAGTCTGTCACAGCTTCTCAGTTCCGCCAATGCACGTGAAAGCAGCCATAGAAAATACCTAAACAAATGAGCGTGGTTGTATTCCAGTAAAACTTCTTTACAAAAAACCAACAGCGGGCAGATTTGCCCATGGGCAGTAGTTTGCCAAGCCATGTAATCTTCTACCTTCTCCAGTCTTTAAAGCTACCTGATATATTTGACCTCACTGCTTTCTTGTTCCAGCTTAAATTCCCTGCCCGGCCAAAGGTGCGGGTTCCTACCATCCCCATCACAAAGCCTCACACTATGAAACCAGCCCCACGGTTAACACCTGTGAGGCCAGCGGCTGCCTCACCCATAGTGTCCGGAGCCCGGCGGAGACGAGTGCGATGTCGGAAGTGCAAAGCCTGTGTGCAAGGAGAGTGTGGTGTTTGCCACTACTGCAGGGACATGAAGAAGTTTGGGGGGCCTGGTCGCATGAAGCAGTCCTGTGTCCTCCGGCAGTGCTTGGCAGTGAGTGATCTGCTGGGTAAAGAAGTTGGGGGAGGGTGGTGGTGCCAGAGGGATGCAAATACCCAGTATGGAGTCATAGGACTTTAGAACTGGAAAGAAAAAGTTACTCGCTCTTTTTGACTTTGTTTTGTTCCTTTTCTCCCTGGGTTCTAAAGAAATGTATCTAATCTAGTACTAAAAATCAGCTAATATAATCTTTCAGCCTTACCCAATTTTCAAATGAGAAACTAGCATTTGAAGGGCAAATCACTGCCATCTGTCCCCTCCCTCCTTAAGTAGATTAGAAAGAAAGGACCTCGAGACCAAGGACAGGCTGACTAAAAATTAGCTGATCTCTGTTGGTCTCTAGCTAGCTGATTCTTTCTGTCTTCTTCCTCAGCCACTTCTCTGCCTGGTCTCCGTGCTCCCTGGGTGTTTATTAGAGAATACAGGAGCCAGCTCACCCATCTCCGCTAAAGGGAAGCGGAAACGATCAGGATCTAAGCCCGCTTCTTCCTTGGTTTCTGTCTCTGCCCTCTCATAGCCCAGACTGCCTCACTCCGTCACGTGCTCCCTCTGTGGAGAGGTGGATCAGAATGAGGAGACCCAGGACTTTGAGAAGAAGCTGATGGAGTGCTGTATCTGCAACGAGATTGTCCATCCTGGCTGCCTCCAGGTGAGCAGACTGAGGGGCCTGAAGTCTCAGCTAATAGTGTCTAAAGACCCTGAAATGAAGCAGAGGAGACTGGGACATGTGTCACGAGAGGCTGCCACTACCCATATTGTTTGTGGGCCAGCAGCTGTGGGCCATGTAGTGATCTAACATCTGCCCTTGACCCAAATGTCTATATTATGTGTCAGGCACTGGGCTAGACCTTGAAGACCATTACACAGAAAAGTCCAGGTCTGGTTTTCTGCCCTAATGGAGTTTATATTCTGGCTTCTGGAAAATGTGTTTGGAGTCTCCAGGCCATCATGAACTGCCAGATCTGTTTGGAATGCTTTGTGTCTGTAGGCATTTCTCCTGTTGTATCTCTGTACTTGATCTTAGCAAAAGGCCAAGAAGTGATTTTTCTTCATTGTATCTCTGAATATTAGTTCCTAAAAGATAGTGAGAGTAATAATATTAGCTAACATTAAAAGAGTGCTCAATCTGCATCAGGCTCAGTGCATACCTGAGAAGCTTTGAAAAAGTAGTAAGTTCAAACATCAGCTTCAGAGATTGAATCAACTCTTTTAGCCTGAACCCTGGGCTGAGGTGTTCAAAAGCTCCCCAAGTCATTCTGATTTGCAGCTGAGTCAGAGAGCTGCTGGTTTACATGCTGCATTCTCTTGTTTAATCTTTAAGAGAACCCTGTGAAGTTGGATCTACCCCATTTCTTCATATTTCATTAAATCTAAAGGGTTTGATGTTGGTACGTTCTGGTCTTCCCAAAGGTGTCGATTATGTCAGGACTACCACCTGGATGACAGTGATTATAAGACACTGTTAATTATGATAAGATCCCAATTGCAGAAAGATCCAGATGTGAAAAATATACATCCTAGAATTGATAAAATAGGGTATTATCTCCATGATAATGATAATTGTTGATACAAAGCATTTACTGTATGCCAGGCATTTTCCTAAGTACTTTACATAATATGTAATTTATTCATCTTCTTTACAGCCCTGTAAGGTAGGTACTTGTTACTTATCCTCACTTCACATTGAGAACCCTGAGTCACAGTGACGAGGTCACTAGTCTGAACCCAAGCGTCATGACTATACCCCACTATCAGGATCAGGTCTGGTACCATTCCTGGATTTTCCGTTTCTTTTGCAAAGTGGCATGAGACCTTCAGGAGTACGTGTGTCAGGAGAAGAGACCCCAGACTCTTAGGAATTTCCTCATGGAGCCTAACTTTGATCAAGTAACCAAGAGTGAAGGTAGCCAGTTTTCCAGTGGCTAAAGTGGGACTCAATGGCTCTTATTTTTTCTCTTGTATGAACCAGTGTATTTAGGAATGGATAACTCTTCCTGGTTCTTCCCAACTATATGGTGGTTATTGTTTAATAAAGGAGGCCTAGGCCCTGGCCAGTTGGCTCAGTGGTAGAGCGTCGGCCTGGCGTGCAGGAGTCTCAGGTTTGATTCCCGGCCAGGGCACACAGAAGAAGCGCCCATCTGCTTCTCTACTCCTCCCCCTCTCCTTCCTCTCTGTCTCTCTCTTCCCCTCCTGCAGCCAAGGCTCCATTGGAGCAAAGTTGCCCGGCGCTGAGGATGGCTCCATGGCCTCTGCCTCAGGCGCTAGAATGGCTCTGGTTGCAGCAGAGCGGTGCCCCAGATCGGCAGAGCATCACCCCCTGGTGGGCATGCCAGGTGGATCCCGGTCGGGCGCATGTGGGAGTCTGTCTGACTGCCTCCCCGTTTCCAACTTCAGAAAAGAAAATACAAAAAAACAAACACACAAAGGAGGCCTAAGAAACAGGGTTGTGTGTGTGTGTGTGTTTTATTTCTATGAGTCAGATTTTTAATATCCCTGTTTACCTATAGATGGATGGAGAGGGGCTGCTTAACGAGGAATTGCCAAATTGCTGGGAGTGTCCAAAGTGCTACCAGGAGGACAGCTCAGAGAAGGCCCAGGTAAGGGAACTTTGTCCAGATTGGCCCTGTGAGAAGAAAGGAGGAAGTGTCAAGCCTAGGGGGTGGCTATATGTTTGCCTTTGCAACTTGATTCATGTGGTTTTTCAGGGGTATTTTAATTTTATTTATTTATTTATTTTTGGTATTTTTTCTTTTGTTTAATTAATGTTTGGTTTTTGTGTTTCTGAACATTGTTCCACTGGAGTCTTCAAATGGCTGAGGTCTTTGTACACTCTGGGGCCTTGGGAAAGGGGGAGCCCTGCTGGGCCATGTGAGGAGGGCAAGGAGCTGATGAGCAGCACTGCTCCTGGGGAAGGAAACTTAAGGGGAGGCAGTGACAAGGCAGCTGGTAAACACAGTGGTGTGCTGGCATTTCCGGTTAGGCAGGTTCACATTTTTGTCATCTTCACCTTTGTGCCTCACAGAAAGTCTGCCCATGGGCCCAAATGTGTCTACAGAGGCAGCCCCTCCCCCAGAGGCCTGTCTCATGACCTTGGCTCTGAGCAGCTGTGGTTGCTGGCCCAGTGGTCAGCAGTAATGTCAAAGGGCCAAAAGGACTCTGGTTACTCAGGCCAGCAAGACAGGCCTGCTAAGGGCACATGCGGAGGAGGCAGCTGGGCTGGTGTCAGTCACCCAGGCCCTGGTGGTCTCCTCTAGGTATACTGTGCCATCTTTCTTTCCCCTTAGGCAGTGAGTTAGTTTTCAGTCTAAAGATCTTTGAGGGCAAAGATTTCTAAAGGTGATTAGCATTAAGGTTCTCCTTATTCCAAGTTTTTATACTAGGAGCAGGTTCTTGCCCTAGCAGATTTTACATTTGTCTTCACTGGTGGTAGTGGGCACTTGCTTCCCTGCTGTAGCAGATGGCTTGGCAGGTGCTGTGTTTTAGTTTTACCTTCTATAGGTTGTAAAAACCAGTACCCAAAAGGTGGTCATTTCCTTCCAACTGTAGTGAACTAAAAATGTAAGGAAGAAAGGGAGCATGATAGTTGCATGGAGATAGAAAACATCTCTTTCAGGAAAATCAACTACAGGGGGTCCTCGAGTTACGACATGGTTCCATTTCTGCAACAGTGATATATAACCCAAATTTTGGTGTAAGTCGAAACACACCCTAGCCCAGTGGTTGGCAAACTGCAGCTCGCAAGCCACATGCGGCTCTTTGGCCCCTGGAGTGTGGCTCTTCCACAAAATACCACGTGCAGGCGCTAGCTACCTCGATAAGGAATGTACCTACCTATATAGTTTAAATTTTAAAACATTGTCTCTCAAAAGAAATTTCAATTGTCGTACTGTTGATATTTGGCTCTGTTGGGTAATGAGTTTGCCAACCACTGTCCTAGCCTGTCACTTATCTATCCTAACACAGTTGTAAAATCATACTCTACAACATAAAAACACAACTAAGCCACAGAAAAAGGTAAAGGACATAAATATACTGCACTAGACACTGTACTGTGTATTCTGTCGTGCGCAACCAAACTAGTTTGCCCACATAGTCCGTAAATACGATGCTAATGGTGTAAGCCAAAACACTCACATCTCAATTTTTTTTAAGTTTTTATGGGAGTGAGTGTCGTAAACTCAAAACATCGTATGTTGAGACTGTCGTAACCTGAGGACCCCCTGTACTGCTATGATGCTTAATGGAACACACTGATTAGGCTTCATCACAGCCTAGCCAAAATGGGGTCCAGGAAGGGACAAGAGACTGGAGAGCACAGGTGGTATAGGATGAATTTGTGTTCCTTTGTGGAAGGATGCCTTCACCCGACCTGAATTCCTTGTTTCCATCCTGAGCCGACTCCTCTGGGAACAGTGGGGTTTCTCACAGAGGTTCTCATTCTCTGCTTTCTCTTGTATATGCCCGTGGTCTCTAGGGACAGAGTGGGGTGCTGAGTGGAGGGAGCAGCCCAGTGGAGGTGAGCTCAGACAATGGTGGGCTAAAGGTCCATGCTGCTTACTGCTCTGTTTCTGTATCCTGGTCTAAACGGTGTGTGGAGGCCTCTTTGTTTTCTTTCCTTTAAGGCCTCTTTTCTTTTACTGCATCTCTTCCACCCGAAGTGTCTTGGTGCTTTTCTCCATAGAAAAGCAGTGATCTGTCTTCTCGCTGGTCTCCTGACAGCAACAGGGAGGCACTGACGTGGCTTTCCCGGGCCTGTTTTACAGAAGCGGAAGATGGAAGAGAGCGATGAAGAAGCCGTGCAAGCCAAAGTCCTGCGGCCCCTGCGGAGCTGCGACGAGCCCCTCACGCCCCCGCCTCACTCGCCCACCTCCATGCTACAGCTCATCCATGACCCAGTTTCCCCCCGGGGTATGGTGACTCGGTCATCCCCTGGGGCTGGCCCCAGCGACCACCACAGTGCCAGCCGCGATGAGCGCTTCAAACGGCGGCAGTTGCTGCGGCTGCAGGCCACAGAGCGCACCATGGTACGGGAAAAGGAGAACAATCCCAGCGGCAAAAAGGAGCTGTCTGAAGTTGAGAAAGCCAAGATCCGGGGATCGTACCTCACTGTCACGCTGCAGAGGCCCACCAAAGAGCTCCACGGGACATCCATTGTGCCCAAGCTGCAGGCCATCACGGCCTCCTCTGCCAACCTTCGCCATTCCCCCCGCGTGCTAGTGCAGCACTGCCCAGCCCGAACCCCCCAGCGCGGGGATGAGGAGGGGCTGGGGGGTGAGGAGGAGGACGAGGAGGAGGAGGAGGAAGATGACAGTGCAGAGGAGGGGGGTGCGGCCAGGCTGAATGGCCGGGGCAGTTGGGCTCAGGATGGAGACGAAAGCTGGATGCAGCGGGAGGTCTGGATGTCTGTCTTCCGCTACCTCAGCCGCAGAGAACTTTGTGAATGTATGCGAGTGTGCAAGACGTGGTATAAATGGTGAGCAGGGATACAGGGATCAGGACTAGGGGCACGGGAGTAGGTGGCAGGCTTTTCACAGGAGCCAAGCATGTGTCTTGGCATCTGGAGGCTTGTCGGGTCCTAAAAGATGGAATCAACTTAGTCCCCAGTCTGGGGTCCTGCTCAAGATGTGGCCGTTTGTGCCTGCAGTGTCCCAAGGAAATTGGCCCTTTGCCTCCTCTCTGCTCCATACTTTTCCATCTCGTTTCATTGGACATAGGACACTGATTGAGGCAGCGGATTTGTACAGTTTGTGCCCAAATTTCAGTTGTAAGTTTCCACCCAAGTCAGTGGAACTCCTCACTCATTTGTTGAGAGCCTGTGACACGCCAGTTCCTCTCCTGGTACTGGTGGTGGATGACGTCCACTAAACCCCCACCTCAGTTGTGTCTCCAGCTAACAGGAGAGGTAGACATGCTTTTCGAAGAATTTGAAGGTGCTCACAATTTTCCAGTTTTAATTCTCTTTCCCCAAACCTGGACCAAAATTGCTTTCTCCAGCAAACAGTGTCCAGGTTTGAAACTTCCTGAGACTTAGCTGTCCTTAACAAGATTGACAGATTCTTCTCAAGTTAAACATTAAGAAACTGGGGGGGGGGGGGTCCCTAGAGATGATGAACAAAGGTTTCTATAGGGCATTGTTTTTCCTCAAGCTCCTGTACCCTAGGACATAAACTTTGTATGTGGGTCTAACTCAATTTATAATAGTTCTCAAAGTTGATGCTCTGGCCAGTGGTATCACCTGGGACCTTGTTAGAAATGTAAGTTCTCAGGGCCCATCTCAGACCTCCTGGCACAACCTCTGGGGGTAGGGCCAGGCATATAAAGACCCCATTCTTCACAAACATGAGTTTATTTCCCAAATCTGAATTAATATGTGATCTACCCAAATTCTCCTAATATTTCTCTTTTTAGGGCTAGTGGGCCTGCCTGGCTCTGTCCCTCAGTTTCCAGGCTGTACTACATAAGACTCATTATGTGCTGTCTCCCCTTCTGCCAGCCAGACTCTGAGCTGGGCTTTGGGAGCTGGTACTGTAGAATATTAAACAGAAGCCCGCATGTGGCAGCATTATTTGTGGCCTATGGACTTGCAGGTTGCAGTGGAAAGGCAGGCCTCTCTCTTTCAGTTCTGGTCAGACTGGCTAGAAAATGTAAAGATAGCACTGAGGCAGAAACCCAGGGTGGGAAAGGACTCTCCAGGCCTGGTTATAAAGACCCTCTCTTGGCTTGATACAGTCATGGACTCTTGTAAAACTTAAGGCAGGATGAACCATGGATGTGCCCAGTAACAGCCTGCATCTCCAGGAAGCTGGGAGTACTGACAAGGGAGAGAGTAGAGGCAAGCCTAGCTTTCGGCAATAAGTCATTTTTTAATACTCCATTATATGCACTATGGTGGGAGTCATACCATTTTAATGTAAATGGGAAATTATAGTATATTATTTGCTGTGTGTCCCTAACAACTGTCTGGTGTTCTCAGCCCATCCACAATAAACCAGGGTGAACTGGTCAGGTTATCCACCACTTAACCTTGACAGGGTTGCCAGAGAGGACAAGCACTATTCTTGGAGACAAAAAAACAACAGGCCTGATCCTTGTAAACTTGTAGAAGAAGCCAAGAAGGACCCTCCAGGTGCTCTGCTTTCCCCAGAAGCCTCCAGCAGCCTGCAATGGGAGTTCCTCTGACAAGGGGTATCGGACTGTTGACAGCCAGCTCTCTTTCCTTCTGTCACAGGTGCTGCGACAAGAGACTTTGGACAAAAATTGACTTGAGTAGGTGTAAGGCCATTGTACCCCAGGCTCTCAGTGGCATCATTAAGAGGCAGCCGGTTAGCCTCGACCTCAGTTGGACCAACATCTCCAAAAAGCAGCTGACATGGCTCGTCAATAGGCTGCCAGGTGAGCAGCCCTGCCACTGTCCTTCCAAGGCCCCAGGAGCAGGCAGGGAAAACTGCTTTGTTGACAATGCTTCTAAGAATTCTTTTAGGCCCTGGCCTGTTGGCTCAGCGGTGGAGCGTCGGCCTGGCGTACGGGAGTCCTGGGTTCGGTTCCCGGCCAGGGCACACAGGAGAGGCGCCCATTTGCTTCTCCACCCCTCCCCCTCTCCTTCCTCTCTGTCTCTCCCTTCCCCTCCCGCAGCGAGGCTCCATTGGAGCAAAGATGGCCCGGGCGCTGGGGATGGCTCTGTGGCCTCTGCCTCAGGTGCTAGAATGGCTCTGGTTGCAACAGAGCAACGCCCCGGATGGGCAGAGCTGGGGATGGCTCTGTGGCCTCTGCCTCAGGCGCTAGAATGGCTCTGGTTGCAACAGAGCAACGCCCCAGATGGGCAGAGCATCGCCCCCTGGTGGTCGTGCCAGGTGGATCCGGTCGGGCGCATGCGGAGTCTGTCGGACTGCCTCCCCATTTCCAGCTTCGGAAAAATGAAAAAAAAAAAAAATTATTTTAGGGCAGCAGTCCCATACCATAGTCACCTTTCTGCTTAGCAAGAGATTTACACAGGGCTACCTTAATCCCCAAGCGACACTCTGGACTAGCAGACCAATCACTGCACTAGACAACGAAAAGAATGGGACCAGGTGCTGCTAACAGCCCTGCAGAGCTCCTCAGCATAGCTACAGAAGAGAGAATTTCAGTAAGATGTTGCTTTGATCAGCCCCTTGTAAGGCCCTGTTCCTTTTAGCATTTTGAGGTCTTGGAAAGACAGGAGGTCATGTTTGCATTGTTCTGCTGAGAACTAAGTACTTGATTTTACCACCGAAACTAGAAGATGTAATATAGGAGAGTACTCAGAGGAATCTTTGAGCTGGATTACTAAAATAAGATAAGGACATAGTCCCTCTTCCATTAGACTGGGGATCCATTTACCTTAGTCAGATCAGCTGCTCGTTAAGGCTTTGGATGTGCTGATAGAGTATATATTGTTGCAAGTCTTCCTTGTGTTGCAGGACTGAAAGACCTCCTCCTAGCCGGCTGTTCTTGGTCTGCTGTCTCTGCCCTCAGCACCTCCAGCTGCCCCCTTCTCAGGACTCTTGATCTTCGGTGGGCAGTAGGAATCAAGGACCCTCAAATTCGGGACTTACTGACTCCACCGGCTGATAAACCAGGTATGGTCTGGGCCCGGCTTCTGTGCTCGTCTTTCAACATACTCTGTATGCAGTTTGGTCCTTCAACACACTTCATCCTCAGAAGCTAAGGCAGTCTCAGAAAAGATGCTGTGCAGATTAAGAACAGCATGATGGACTCTGTACAAGTACAGGCTAACAATTTACAATCAGATAACTACCACAAACAAAGGAATAAGTCCATTTTGTGGGTCAGTGGCCTTTGGGATCCAGAGAGTATAAAGCCTCAGGAAGTCTGGGAAGGCTTCCTGGTTGAGGTGGAACATTGAGAGCTGTTTGCATGATGGTCTAGAAAAGTGTAGGAGTGTGGGAAGGGGAGGGGCATTCCTCACATACCCTTTTGCTGTGTGAGGCATAATCTAGCAGGAAGAAAGAAAATGTGTCTGGTTTCCTAGAAACTGCCTCCATACACTGCTGACTCTGAAGGTAGGCCTGGGTGTGGGCAGTTCTGCTAACCCCTGCAACGGGGGCTGGCCAGTGAGTAGCTGAAGCTTCCTACAGTTTTAGAGCTGGAGTCAAGTTAAGAGTTTTGATCTAGGCTCTTCTGTTTCTTGTGCAGGTCAGGACAATCGCAGCAAGCTCCGAAACATGACTGACTTCCGGCTGGCAGGCCTTGACATCACAGATGCCACACTTCGCCTCATCATTCGCCACATGCCCCTCCTGTCTCGACTCGACCTCAGTCACTGCAGCCACCTGACAGATCAGTCCTCCAATCTACTCACTGCTGTCGGATCTTCCACTCGTTACTCCCTCACAGAGCTCAATATGGCAGGTACGCTGCTGCGATGTTTTCTGGCAGACAGTGCCCTGTGCCTCTTGCACAGCCCAGCCCTCCCTAGAGCTTGACCAGTAGAACCGAAAAAGCTTAGGTCTGTTGACTAAACGGTGTTTCCTCATTTCCTCACATCTAGACAAGGAGATGGATTTCTATCCCTTTTTTAACTGATGAGGGACTGAGGCCTAGAGTAATTATCTGGGCCTCAGAGCACAGCCACCACCCAGCTGCAGTTTGGTCAGCTTTGCAGTGCAGGGAGTGAGGTGGCAGGGAACCTTCAGACTCCACAGTGCTGGTGGCACTTCTGGTCTCCGAGCCAGGTAGTTATGGGACAAAGAGGGCTTTTGTTTAGCATTTTGAGGGAAAGAGCTGGGAATTGAGCAGCAAAGGCAAGCTCCTGTGGCTGTGTGTACCTTAGCATTGCCCTTGTGGTCACTTTCTCCGCAGGTTGCAATAAATTGACAGACCAGACCTTGATCTACCTACGGCGCATTGCCAATGTCACCTTGATTGACCTTCGAGGATGCAAGCAGATCACTCGAAAAGCCTGTGAGCACTTCATCTCAGACTTGTCCATCAACAGTCTCTACTGCCTGTCTGATGAGAAGCTGATACAGAAGATCAGCTAAGACACCACCAGCCCAGACTGCACAGGAAACCGATCTTCCCCTGACTCCCAACCAGGAGAGCCTCTCCCCGACCCCGTACAGGCTCTGAGGCCAGCGTCACACTCCCTCTCTGCTCTTCTGTCCCTGAGCCCTTCCCCTGCAGGCAGGGCAGAGAGTGTGGTGGACACCAGGCTTACCTGCCTGCTCCTCTCCCACCTAAGGAAAAGGGAGTAGCAAATTGATCCAAGGGGAACGCATAGGCTGTGTGCTGTCAAGGTGCCTGCTCGCCTGCCCGCCCGCCCGCTCGCCTACCTACCTGCCTGTCAGGGGGCCAGGCTCTCAAGTTTGGGTTGTCTATGCGACTGTCATCTGCTCTGGGCCCTGGGGCCCTCCTCCCTGTCCATGGTCCCCAGCAGTGCCTGGTTCTGAGCAAACTCCCAGGGAAGAAAGTGGCCCTGTCTCGGTGGCCGGGTTTTCCTTGTGGTGCCCAGTGCGTGTCTCTCCTCCATCACACTCTCCCGGCTTATGCAGGAGGGGCGGCAGCCCCAGGAATGGCAGACCCATACAGATCACACTGGTGCTGTTGAGGTATAAGACCTCCGTCCGTGTCCTTGTTCTCCCCTCTCCTCCCGGTAGCTTGGCCCTTTCCACTGCTCCGTGGTAGTTCAAGTGATGAGGCTCCCCCACCCCCAGACCTTCCCGCTAGTCTCTATGAGGTCCTGTTGCACTTAACTGGGGTTGAGACGCTTCAGAGGAGCTGGAACTGTATGTATCCCAGGGACACCCCCACTTTTTTGCTTCCTAAGCAGATTCTGAGATAGCCCTCTCCTTATTCGCACTCCCCTTCCAGCCTCCCACTGCCCTTCACAACCTGATACCTGCCTGAATAGGGCTTTCTAGGGCTTTCCCGGGACGCGTGTCCTCCGAGGGGAGCAGGGACCTGGGCCAGGCCCCCAGTGGCCTCCCAGCTGGCACCAGGCCTCCGGTGTAGTGGAGCCCCAGTGGCTCACTGGTCTGGCCCCTTATGGGGGTAAGGGGAGTTCCTGCTGAGAAGCCAGTCACCTGCCCTCTGCCTGCAGCCGTGGAAGGGGGTGTGCATGTGCCTCTGTGTGTGTGGCTGAGTGTATTACTCGTGTGTGTGGGGAGGGGAGGGGAGTGTGGTGTCTCCCACTTGACCACCCTGTGTCAAGCCCCATCAGCTGCCCCCTTTTCTTTTCATTGAACGGCCTGTCCAAAGATCCTCTCTCTAGGGCAGCAGAGAGCTTTTTGCACTTTAAAAAAAAAAGAAAGGTCGGAATTTCTTTTGGGTCAATATTGAAATGTGTGAGGAGATGCTCGATGGCAGCAGCCTGTGGCAAGAGCTTGTAAGTGACAAACGCGGATTTGCACTCTGCTCTCCCTCCGGAAGGACAGTTGATAGCACAACCTGGCCCACCTCCTCAGCCCCCACCTGTCCCTCCCGGCCCCCTTCCCGCAGGTCCCCATCCTGCACTGTCTCAGGCTCTTCTCCTGCAGCCCGATGGAGAGGGCTAGGAGCCTAGGCACCCCGAGGAGAGATGCCACCTGTATGTACCCTTGCCACTTCCAAAGCAATAGAGGCAGAGGGGGCCCCCTCTTTGCCACCTAGCCCAGCTTTGACCCTGGCATTGACCAGCCTCCTACGAGAAAACTGGGTCCTGGTAGGGGTGGGTGGCATGGTGTCTATTTCTTCCAATCTGCTGATTCTCTTGGCTGCACCTTAAAAGCAGCAGTCTGCTCTCGTGACCCTCTGCCCCTTCCGTTGGTCCCCAGGCCCAGTGTCCTGGGGCTGAAACTTGTGAGGAAATGCCAGTGACTTATTCCAGAGTGCCTCAGTTAGGGGAACTTCTCTGTCAAGAACCCTGGGTATTGAGCAAAAACCTTATTAATATTGTTAATAACCTATAATTGGAAGCTTCCTGCCTTTTTTTGGTTGCTCCTGTGGAAAATACTGAAAAAATTGTTTTGTTGTGTTGTCTTTTTTATAAAAGGGGAGGTGGAGAGACCCCTTCAGAGCAGGGATTGTGCCGGGAGAGTGCCTCTGACTTTGGGACATTTCATCCACAGAAATTTCCAAGCTGATGGTTTGTTTTGGGTTTTGGTTTTTATTTTTGTTTGTTTTTGGTTTGGAAAAACAAGCATTTTTACCGTGCACGTAATTGGTCAGCAGAAAAGGGAACCCAGGAGTGGTGGCAGATGGACCTATGCCTTTGCTGGGTTTTCCTTTTCTCTGGGACTGTGAGGGGGAAATGGTTTTTAGAGGTGAGGGATGGTCCATGTGGAGGACAGAAATGTCTCTGTTTGGGGACAGAGGAACCCGGGAGTTCCATCGCATTTCCTGCAATCTGCTCTTAGATACGGCCTTGCCAGGAGAGCCTGACCTCCTCAGACCACAGGACCAGACACCCTGCCTCCATCTTTCCAAGCACCGGGGCGAAAAACCACAAAGGAAAGGAAGAAAATTTATATATATATAATATAAAATCACTTGGTGATTAAAAAAATAACTGCTCCATAAATAAAACTCATAAAGTCACTATGTTTAAAGGGTTTGATTGTGTTTTTTGGGGGGAGAAATATTGTAAATATATATTTTTTGTTGCTGATTTAGAGTCAATCTCCAATGTTGTGCTAAAAATTTTAAATTAAATGTAAGCATTAAGGGGACAAGTCATACTATTTCAGTTGACACATTGGGGTTATTTTGGGCCAGGGAAAGAGGGAAGCTATAGTTGGACTTTTGTTTTCTAAACGTTCTCCACTTGGTTTTAGAAAAAGCAAGGCCATCTTTCCTCTGACACATGGGAATGGGAGATATTTGTGTAATAAAATTTTTAAGAAACAAAAAATAGCTTCCAATGGGAAATATTTTGATTTGGGGTTTTTTTTTTTAATAAAAGGTTTTAAAAACAAAAAAATAAAAAACTTTCTGCCTTGGTGCGTGTGTGCATGAGAGTGAGAACGAGTCAGAAGGTTCCCGTGCTAGAGGCCAAGGCCCAGGGTGCCTGCTTAATCCCTCTGTACAGAAGCAGGTTCTAGAAACACCACATTTGACTTCACCCACCTTTTTAATGGATATGAAACTAAGTACGAGAAGACCTGGTCCCCTATACGCACATGCACACCCCTTTCCCCATATAGCAGTGCTTGGAGTGACCCTTTGGAGTCACGGAGGAGAGCTACCCCTGCGGTGCTGGCCAGGGCCGACCTCCATCCACATCCACTAAAGCTGCAGAGCAGGCCCTCAGAGTTGGTGCTCCAGGTCACTGAACAAGGTCAGGCCAGACAGGCTCCAGTCAGCATTTGTCCCACCACATCCCTGCTGCTCTCATCACTTGACTTGGGTGCAAGCGTCCAGCCTTTAAATGTGTGCTAGGTGCTGCCAGCAGACCCTCATCCTGATTGCTGTATCTCAGAAGAGCTGGAATCCCATCTGGGAGGTCCTGGGTAGGCTGTCGCCATTACCTCCAGGAGAGCTGGGGAACTTCTGCCACCTACTTCCCAGGATGACCGTTAGGGACCATCTCCAGTTCTGCACATTCTAGTAAAGGATGAGGGGCAGGGGTCTTGGACAAGGGGCTTATTTCATGTTAGTTTCCTGAGGATGGATGTGGCCATATTTGGCCAGGAAAGGAAGCATGTCAATTTTGCCTCCTACATCTCGAAAAACATCTGTTTCTCAGTAACCTCACTCCTGACATCCAGATTGTGAAGCCACCATTGTTCAGAAAACCTTGACCACAGCAAGAGCCCTGAGGCCTCCCAGCCTCTAGTCCAACCCCTGTGCTCTATGTTGGCAGCCAAAACATTTCTCTTAAAAAATGTAGATTTTACTACTATGCTTAAAACCCATCAAATATCTCAGGTAAAGCCTTCAAGCTTCCTCATCATTTGCCCCTTTTTGTCCTCTCCACCATAGCTAACTTTTCTCAATGCCACCATCTCTGAACCTTTACACATGCTGTTCCTTCTGCTGGTACACCTCCCTCAATTTATATGTTACTTCCTCTAGAAAGCCATCTATCTCCCACCCTACTTAAGACTGAGTCACAGACCTGGCTGGGTAGTTCAGTTGGTTTGAGCATCATCGCAGTACACCAAGGTTGTGGGTTCGATTCTGGTCAGGGCACAAATAAGAACCAGTGGCCTGATCAGGTAGGTGGTGGTGCAGTGGGTAGAGTGTTGGCCTGGGATGCAGAGGATCCAGGTTCGAAACCCCGAGGTCACTGGCTCAACTTGAGCCCCCAAGTCAAGGCACATATGAGAAGCTATCGAACAACTAAGGTGCCACAATGAAGAATTGATGCTTCTCATTTATCTCCCTTCCTGTCTGTCTGTAACTGTCTGTCTCTCTCTCTCTCTCTGTCTCTCACTAAAAAAAAAAAAAAAAAAAAAAAAAAAATCCTGACCTGTGGTGACACAGTGGATAAAGCGTCAACCTGGAAATGCTGAGGTCGCCGGTTCGAAACCCTGGGCTTGCCTGGTCAAGGCACATATGGGAGTTGATGCTTCCAGCTCCTCCCCCTGTCTCTCCTCTCTCTCTCTCTCTCTCTCTCTCTCTCTCTCTCTCTCTCTCTCCCTCTCCCTCTCTCTCTCCTCTCTAAAATGAATAAATAAAATGAAATAAAAAAAAGGCCCTGGCCGGTTGGCTCAGTGGTAGAGCGTCGGCCTGGCGTGCAGAAGTCCCGGGTTCGATTCCCGGCCAGGGCACACAGGAGAAGCGCCCATCTGCTTCTCCACCCCTCCCCCTCTCCTTCCTCTCTGTCTCTCTCTTCCCCTCCCGCAGCCAAGGCTCCATTGGAGCAAAGATGGCCCAGGCGCTGGGGATGGCTCCTTGGCCTCTGCCCCAGGCGCTAGAGTGGCTCTGGTTGCAACAGCGACGCCCCAGAGGGGCAGAGCATCGCCCCCTGGTGGGCAGAGCGTCGCCCCCTGGAGGGCGTGCCGGGTGGATCCCAGTGGGGCGCATGCGGGAGTCTGTCTGACTGTCTCTCCCCATTTCCAGCTTCAGAAAAATACAAAAAAAAAAAAAAAATCAACCAGTGAATGCATAAATAAGTGAAACAGTAAATCAATGGTTCTCTCTGCCCCTCCTCTCTCTCTAAAGTTAATAAAAAACTTAAGAGAAATAAAAGACCAGATCACATGTTCCCATAGTATCCTATTGGTTATCAGGACTCACATAAATCAGTCTCTCAGCTATCGGGAGACTCCACAAAGAGATCAGGCCTGACATGTGGTGGTACAGTGGATGGAACATCAACTTGGAACACTGAGGTCGCCGGTTCAAAAACCTTGGGCTTGCCCAGTCAAGGCACATATGGGAGTTGATGCTTCCTGCTCTTCCCTCCTTCTCTCTATCTCTTCTCTAAAAAATGAATAAATAAAAAAATTTTAGAAAAGACAGAGATCAGTCTGTGTTTCTCACCATGTCATCCCCAGAAGCTGACACAGAGCTTAGCACATAATAGATGCCCAAGAAATACTGTTGAGTGTTCCCAGTAGTTCAGATACCCAGAGGACCGTCCCTCCCCAGTACAGCCAGTCTGTTGCCACATTCTCCAAATTCACTTTTCCACTACCTCAAACATCCCCCTCCTTTATTGCGCCAATACTACCTACTCAGCCTCTTTTTGGCGAGGCAGTGGGGGGCTATTTCCAATCTAGCTTGGATTCAGCTTTGAAATAGTCTTCCTAAGGCACACAAAAATCTTCAGTAACCCTCCAGGATCATGTCTAAACAGAATAAACATCCTGCCACTGACATCTGTAATGGAAAGCACCGTGGTTGGCTCGTGGTGGGTGCTTCTGCCTAAGACGCTGAACTGACACCTCTGTAGTTCCCAGACTTGCTATGTTTAGGGTGTCATGTGACATCCTCATCACAAGTGAAAACCTTTCCTTCCTTCAAACACCTTTTCCTCCAGAAGCCCCTCCAGTTTTCCTTCCAACCAGAAGGGATTACCATGGACAGACAGTCTGTGCTTTTGTAGGCAACAGAAAAAACAGCTGGCATCTAATAAGTCTTACAGTTGGGTTGGCCCTAATGTGTTGGCCACTATTCTAAGCACTTTCATAGTAATTAATGTAGTAACTCATATGATCCTCATAACCCTACTATTATTAATCCTTATAAAATTTAAAGGTGATAAACTGAGTTATGGACCATTTGCCCGAAGTGTCTTGGCTAGTAAAACCTGGACTCTGCCTTGAGTGTTGGTCCTATCCCCTGGCTCCCAGCCTCTCCATGTATGTGAGATTGCACTTCACGCTCACACCCCATCCTGGGGAGGTGTCTTCCTTCTATATATCAGTGGTTTTCAACCTCCAGTCCAGGGACCGGTGCCAATCTGCCAGAAACTTCATGCCAGCTGTGAAAGAGTTAACCACTTTGGTGTTGTATGAAGAGTATAGACCCAATGATTATAGAAAACCACTGCTGTAGGCCCTGGCCGGTTGGCTCAGCGGTAGAGCGTCGGCCTGGCGTGCGGGGGACCCGGGTTCGATTCCCGGCCAGGGCACATAGGACAAGCGCCCATTTACTTCTTCACCCCCTCCCTCCTTCCTCTCTGTCTCTCTCTTCCCCTCCCGCAGCCAAGGCTCCATTGGAGCAAAGATGGCCCGTGCGCTGGGGATGGCTCCTTGGCCTCTGCCCCAGGCGCTAGAGTGGCTCTGGCCGCGGCAGAGTGATGCCCTGGAGGGGCAGAGCATCGCCCCCTGGTGGGCAGAGCGTTGCCCCTGGTGGGCAGAGCTTCGCCCCTGGTGGGCATGCCGGGTGGATCCCGGTCGGGCGCATGCGGGAGTCTGACTGTCTCTCCCCATTTCCAGCTTCAGAAAAATACAAAAAAAGAAAAAAAAGAAAACCACTGCTGTAGATGACAAGCCAAGGCTCAGAAAAGTGAAGCGATGGTCCTAGAGTCTGTGGCAGAATTGGTACATATGTGAACACAGGCCTGGGATTCTAGAACTCAAGCCTTTGTCCCAGCTCTCTTGTGCCCTGCTGAGGATCCGGGCTGGATATGTGCCCACCCCCCTCTCCTGTGGCACTTTCACATCCTTGAGGGTGGGGCTAGCCTGACCTACTTCTACCTTTCCCCTCATCTGTCCCAGGAGTAGGGACATAAGGAAGTTTACTGATAAAAGGTGGGTGTCTAGGGGGGAGGGGAAGGGCTGACTTCGTGGGTGAGTGACCCATGCAGTCACCCAGGGCCTGCACTCAGAAGGACCTCATACGTGGTTTAATGCTCTGTTGTCATCATCTTTTTTCTTTTTCTTTCTTTTTTAATTGATTTTAGAGAGAGGAAGGGTGGGAGCAAGAAAGGGACAGGAACATCTGTTCTTGTATGTGCCCTGGGTGGGAATCGAACCCACAAATTTTGTGCAACAGGAGGACATTCTAACCAACCGAGCTATCTGGCCAGGGCACCATCTTGAAATTAACTTAAAAAATTTTTTTTCATTTATTGATTTTAGAGAGAGAGGAATGGGGGGAGAGAGAGCAAGAGAGAGAGACCAGAACATTGCTCTGTTCCTGTATGTGCCATGACCTGGGATTGAACTGGCAACCTCAGCACTTCAGGAGGATGTCCTAACCAACTGAGCTATCTGGCCAGTTGGAATTCTTGATTTTTAAACAAGGAGCCCGGCATTTCATTTGCAGTGGGCCCTGCAAATGATGTAGCCAGTCCTCAGGAGAGGGATAATCCCAGCTTTCCCCTGCCCTCCTAGGCCCACCCTGTATGACGTGCCATTTGGGTGGCCAGCAGCCAAGTGGGCCAGCCTCATTCCAGAGAGAGCTACAGGGGGCAAAAGGATCCCACTGCTAACCCCGCAGAGTGTGCCATGAGAACGCCAGGAAGGCAAGACAGACGCAGAGATAGACACACAGAGAGCAAACAGAAAAGGAAAGACAGAAAAAGTAGACAAAAGGGTTGAGAAGAGAAACAAAATCGAAAAGAGATCGCGGGGGACGCCTAGAGGGAGACAGGTGAGGCCCAAGATACTCCACATGTGACAGTGGCCACTCAAAAACCCACCGCCCCCAGCCCAGCCCTGCACACACATCTTTAATCCTGGCCTGGCCTGTGGTGGTGCAGTGGGTAGAGCGTTGACCTGGAATGTTGAAGTCGGCGGTTGGAAACCCCCGCTCTGAGAAGGAACTATGCGGGGACGCTTCGTGCTACTAACCACACCCCTACCCCGCACCGCCTTTCTCTCCCTCTCTCTCCTCTTAACAAATAAGATTTTTTAAAAATCCTCAAAGAGGCCCTGGCCGGTTGGCTCAGAGGTAGAGCGTCGGCCTGGCGTGCGGGGGACCCGGGTTCGATTCCCGGCCAGGGCACATAGGAGAAGCGCCCATTTGCTTCTCCACCCCCCCCCTCCTTCCTCTCTGTCTCTCTCTTCCCCTCCCGCAGCCAAGGCTCCATTGGAGCAAAGATGGCCCGGGCGCTGGGGATGGCTCCTTGGCCTCTGCCCCAGGCGCTAGAGTGGCTCTGGTCGCGGCAGAGCGACGCCCCGGAGGAGCAGAGCATCGCCCCCTGGTGGGCAGAGCGTCGCCCCTGGTGGGCGTGCCGGGTGGATCCCGGTCGGGCGCATGCAGGAGTCTGTCTGTCTCTCCCCGTTTCCAGCTTCAGAAAAATACAAAAAAAAAAAAAAAAAATCCTCAAAGCAGTCCAGTGAAGCCAGTTTGGAGGCTCCCCGTGAAACCCAAAGCTCAGAAAGGTTAAATAACTTGCCCAGGAAACCAGCCGGGGCAACAGGAGGTGGCCTCTGTCACCCCGTGCCTTGTCCACACACAGAGCCCCGCCTCCCGACACGGCAAGTACAAGTGGTCACAGTATGGGGCCGGTGGGAGCTACGAGATCGTGCCTTGGACACTCACAGAGAAGTCGGAAGGTGCCGCGGGCACCCAGCGCGTTCCGCCGCCTGGCAGAGCCAAGGAGACGGGGCGCATGCGCATTGAAGACGGCTCCGGGCGGGCGCGGGGGGCGGGGCGGGGCGGGAGCTGGAAGGCCGAAGTCCGGCCGAAGTTCGAAGGCCCTGGCCAGGGGCGGGGTCCGGACCGGGGGCGGGACGGATCCGGGAGCGGGGCGGAGCCAGTGGCGGGGAAGGGGGGAGCCGGGGCAAAGACAAGGGCGGGACCCGGCTGGGCCCAGGATTTGGGACCCGGCCCGAGTCCTGGCGCCACAGACTACAGGTTGGGGCCACGTCCGGACTAAGGTTCCGAAGTGGAAAAGGAGACGGGCCTGGGGCAGTGCGGCGACTGTGTGACATCCTAGAGTTCCAGGAAGAGGCGCTGCTCCCGGGAAGCGAGTTGGGCGAAACCGGCGGGAAGCCGGGCCCAGGGTTGCAGGGGCCGGCGCCGTGCTTGTGTGCTGAGTTTTATCCCCGAAGGTTCTTGGACTGTGTGGGAGTTCTGAAGATGTGAGAGCCTCCTAGATAACTAAGACCTCCGCACTTGCTGTTCCACATGCCTGGAAAACTCTTCCCTGCCCCTAACAAAGCTGCTTCATCCTATCCTCTGGCTTTGGCAAAAAAAAAAAAAAGGCCTTTCCTCACATCACTTGAGGAAGCTCCTGGCTTTTACATTAACTTGTCACCTGCCTCATAAGGATGTTTTGAGTATAAAGTGAGATCATTGGGGTTCTAGGGATAGTGCACTGCACATAGTGAGAACCCAATAACTAAATGTCAGTGGTTATTATTATGTGTAGTTTGCTCATACATTCACTATCTCTCTCCCTGTGTTGGATCTTCAAGGCCAAGCACCAGTGCCTGGCATGTAGCAGAAGCTCAACAAATGCTGTCAGATGCGTGAGTGGCTGAATGAAATGAACTCTCGGTGTCCCAGGCAAAGTCTGGCACTGTCTGGTTCCAAGACATCAGAGACGTGGCTGCCCACGTTGGGCAGTTTCTCCCAGTAACCTGTCCACCCCTGGTGTGGTCAGGGAAACTCCCAAGCTCATCCTCCTAGATCTTCAAAGCCCAGGATGGAGGTGAAGAGGTGCACTCTTGGGCCTTGGCACAGGTGGCTCCTCAACCCCAACCTCATTCATATTTACGTCAATGTCCAGTTCAAGACCTTTCCCATTCCTCCCTTGTCCTCCCCAACCCTTCCCGTGACCCTCCTGCATGTCATACCTGTTTGAATTATAACTCTTGCTAGATTCATTGTAGGCTCTTCTTCCCCACCGGACTGGACCATCACTACTAAATCCTGTTTCTCTTTGCGGCCCTAACTCTGTGCTGGGAACCATGATGGGTCTGAGGCATGGAGCAGTGACCACGACAAACGAGTACCGAGGGAGAATGTCCTGAGCTGGAACCTTTCAACCCCTGAAATGCAGGGTGAGCAGGGGCTCAGCTTGCTGGAAAGCGGGGGAGGGGAATTTTAGGCAAGGGGAATTATAAAGTCAAGACCTCTGAGGTAGAAATAAATTTGGCTTATTGTAGTGACAAAAGAGAGACTGGAGACTAAAGGACAAGGGGAACGAGGATAGAGTTGAATTAGAGAAGTGGGCATGGGCCAGGATGTGCAGGTCTTGCAGACCATGGAAGAGAGGATGGGTTTTATCTTTAGTGCAGGGGTAGTCACTGAAGGTGGGGTTTGATTTAGGCCCATAAAGACTCTATCTAGAGGAGAGGCAGGCAGCCCCATGAAGGGCCTGGTGCAGACGGCAGCACCAGGTGGGAGGTGATGGGAATCGGATAGAATTTAGTAGGGCACAGTGGAAGGATCAGGGTATCCCTTGGAGACAAACACACCAGGTAATGCACAGGACAGGCTGGGTGACAGCATGTGTATACACGGAAGCGGGGGTGGGGTGGAGCAAGTGAGGGAAGAGAGGAATCAAGATGACTCCTAGATTTCTGGAAGATAAAGGAGCCATGACTGAGATGGGGAGGTGGAAGAGGAGCAGGTTGGACAGGGGCTGTACCGTGGGAGCTGGAGCTCAGTGTGGGGCGCTTTAAGTTCACAATACTTATTAGTCATCTGGGGGAGATGCCAAGCAATGATGTGTCTGCAGGTCTGCCAGCTGGACAGGGATGGGGCTCCACTCTTCTTCCTCAGCCAGAGGCTGGCACAATCTGGGCACTGGACAAAGGTTTGTTTAGAGTAGGAATACTGAAGCCAACTGAAAAAGGCAAGTTTACAGTAGGCCTTCCCTCAACCACAAGAGGGCAGCACCATCCAAAAACAAAGCCTCCCCCAGACCAGAAACTGGCACTACCTCCTTGAGGCCAAGGACTCACACCAACCTTTTTCCAGCCAGGGCTTCCAGGAGCCACTTTCGAGGGCCTAGGAGTCAATGAAGGGCACACTGTATACTGGCTTCCTGGTAGGACCCCAGTTTTAGGCTTGCGGGGACTGCAGATTGGGATGTGGATGGGAAGACCAATCTGGGTTTTCAGGTGGTGGGGGAGAGGAGGGCCACCTCCTGGAGCAGGATGGCTGGCATTTGAGAACCCCCAGGGACTCTGGTCTGACAAATTCATTAGAAAGAAATTTTTTTTCTGAATGTCTACCAAGAGTATATTTATTCTTTTATATATTTAAATTTTTTTATTTAGAAATTAAAATTTAATGGGGAGACATTAGTCCAGAGGAACTCATAGCATTGTGTTGTGTGCCCATCACCCAAAGTCATAACACTCAGTCATTGTATAACTGACCCCCTTTATTCACATCCCCCGCCCCTTCTTCTGGTAACTTCATTATCTATGTCCATGAGTCTCAGTTTTATATCTCACCTATGTGTGAAATCATATCATTCTTAGCTTTTTATGATTTACTTATTTCACTCAGCATAATGTTCTCAAGGTCCATCATTTGTCGTAAATGATCCTATGTCATCATTTCTTATGGCTGAGTAGTATTCCATTGTATACATGTCCCACACCTTCTTTATCCAATCCTCTATCGAAGGGCACTTTGGCTGTTTCCATGTCTTGGCACCGTGAATAATGCTGTGATGAACGTGGAGGTGCATATGTCTGCGTACAAGTGTTTTCGAGTTTTCTGGGTAGATTCCCGGTAGAACGATTGCTGGGTCATATAACTCTATTCTTAATTTTTTTTGAGAAATACTGTCTTAGGAACGTATAGAATTTTTAAAATTAGGGCTGCTCTAGAAAACCCAGGCCAGCATGTGTTTATAGGCAGAGTATCAAAGGATTGGGGAAGAGGAGGAAGAAGGGAGGTTAGAAGCCTCCTGCTGTGTCATTCTGTGTGCCCCTGGCCCTGTTCTGCCCCAAATTCCTTGTGCCACCTTGGGCTGAGGAGCTTATTCACTCGTTCACTCATTCATTCATCAAACATTGACTAGGCCTTTCTGTGTCAGATTCTGTGGTGGGCATGAGCGTAAGAGATTCAGTGGGGGTATCAGTTACAGTTGGAGATGGTATATACCTTTTTTTTCCCCATACATTAGCATTTTCAACATCAGGATGCATTTTCCCATTAATGCAAATATTTAATAAAGCTTCAACCCTCACCGCCACTAACACTGTCAGAAACGTGATATGATGCATTTTGCGGTTATTTTCAAATCAAGGAACTAAGTGGTAAGTGCAGAATCAGAGATGAACACAGAGGGTTGGGGTGGGGGGGAAGGCTACCTGGAGGAGGTGGGACTTAAAGGTGAGGACACACAGAGGGCTTTCAGGCTCAAGGAAGAGCAAAGGCCCAGAGCTGAGTTCTGATGGGTGGGCTGGCAGAGGGACCCCGGGTGCACAGGATGGTGGCCACACAGCTGACGATGGGAGCCGGGCACAGTCATCCAAGACCTTGATTTGCAGGTTAAGGAACTTGCTTATCTGGTTTGCTTTGGGCGGAGTGGGTGGGGGCCTGGAGCTCCCTCTGGCCGGGAGAGCTGCTCCTGGGTGCTATACAGGCTGTAGCTGCATCAGTTCTAGATTTGGAAAAGGCATCGCTGGCCAGGGCTTGCATCAGGGCAGCAGCCATGGGGATCCTGAGAGACAGATAGGTTCAAAAAACTCTCAGAAGGCCAAACAGGAGGGAGTGGCAATGAACTAGATTAGGCAGGGGAAGAAGGAGGAGTCAAGACTGATATCTGGAGTCCTGGCCTGGTATCTGGGTGGATGGTGGTGCTACCCACGCAAGAAGGGACCTTGCCTCTGATGTGCTCCAGTTCTGAGGTCTGCTGAGGCTGATGATCTCAGAAGGTAGCCTGAGAAGTGCGCAGGAGGGCCTCCCTGCTTTGCAAAAGGGTCCTGGTTACTGTGTCCCAGACTGGGAGAGGACCTGTCACCTTGGAAAGCAGAGGCTCTAGAGAGGGACATGTTGAGATAGGGATCCTGCTTTGAAACATGGATTACCCCCCACAACCCCTTAGGCTCTCAGCAGAGTGTGTTTCCCTTCCCAGGCAGCACGGAGATGCCTGTGCCCTCCCAAGATGAGACAGTTTGGATCCCACAAGTGGAATTATGATGATTTCATCATGGTTCCATAGTTGGGTTGGGGTGCAGGCCACGAACCTGGGTCTACAAGCTGGTCCAGGGGTTGGTGCAGTGTTGTTGGTCCTGAGTGGGAGTCCTAGGGCCAGAATTGGGTCTAGAACAGGAAGGGTAGGGATTAGGGATGGGGTAAGCCACTACAGTTGTCAGGTCCCAGGTTGATGGTGACCTGTTAAGGCTTCTAAGTCCTGGTTGGATGTCCTGGTCCTGGGTTTGTGTCCAGACCTTCTTAGTGTCGAGTCTCATATCCTGGTCTGGTCTGGGACCAGATCTGGGCTCTGCCAGGGTTCAGCTCATGATAGTGCTCTGGGTCTGGGGTTGGAATCAAGGTTGGGGGTCAGTAACCAGGATGAGATGGAGACTGTGAAGAGTGTTTGAGGTCATGGTCCAAAATCTAGATGTGCGGTCCTGTTGGGGACCTGACATCTAGGGTCAATGTCAGGGTCTGGGCATGGAGTTGCTGTGAACCAAGGTCATGGTCAGAGTCTGAGGTCTGGGTCTGACTCCAAAGTCTGGGTCTAGGATCCTGTTTGGAGTCTGGGGTCACAATGTTATCCAGGTCTGGTGTCAGATTGTGAATTGCGTCCAAGATCAGGGAGTCAGGGATTAGAGTTAGGGTCTGAGACCAAGTCCCTGGGACCAAGTCTTGGGTCAGAGAAATGGTCTATCGCAGAGTTTGGGGTGCGAGCTGTGATCGGATTGGGGTTCAAGTTGTGAGTGGCAGGTATGGGGTCAGGGAGGTGGCTCCCCCCAGGGGCTGAGGTCCGGGACGGGTCTTGAGACGGGGTCTGGGTGGCCGCCAGGGTCAGGCCGGGTGCAGCCCGCGCGGCCTCCAGGGGGCGCCGCCGCCCGCCCGCTCGGCCCCTCGCGGGCTCGCTGGCGCTGTGCGCGGCAGGCGGGGCCGGAGGCGGCTGCGGCTCCGGGACGCGGGCGGTGGCGGCGGCGGCGGCGGCGGCGGCCCGATTGCAGTCCCGGCGGGAGCGAAGCGAGCCGGGGCCGGGCCCGAGCCGGCGCCATGGGGCGGCGCCGCCTGTGAGCCGCGGCGAGCGAAGCCGCGGGCGCCGAGCGGGGCCGGGCGGGCGGCGGCGCCCTAGGCGGCCGGAGCGGCCGGGCCGGGCCGGGCCGAGCGCGCGGAGCAGAGCGGAGCCGAGCGGCGGGAGAGGCCGCCGCCGCCGCCAAGATGGCGGACCTGGAGGCGGTGCTGGCCGACGTGAGCTACCTGATGGCCATGGAGAAGAGCAAGGCCACGCCGGCAGCGCGCGCCAGCAAGAGGATCGTGCTGCCCGAGCCCAGGTGAGGCGGCCGCCGGCCCCGACCCCTCTCCCTGCAGCCCGGACCCCGCGGGCCCCAGGCCGCCTGGGCGCTGCCCGCTGACCCCTGCCACCCCAGCCACCACTCCGGGGCCAGCAGCGCCGACCCAGCCCCTGCGCCGCAGGCCCTGTGCACCTGAACCCGGAGCACCCCGACGCCAGAGCTCTCCGGTCCCCGCGGCTCCACCACCGGCGCCTTGCCCCCTACCCCACACGGCCTCCCAGCCCCTTCATGCACTCTGCCTGGCCCTCGTCTCTGCCTCCTCCCCCAGGAGCCCGTGCCCCCTTCCTCCTACTCCTCCAGGCAGCGCTTGGTCCCTCTGCAATCCCCTCCTCTGTCTCCCACCATCTATCTGGCCCGACTATAGCGCCCATCCTTCTGCTGCCCCTACTCCCAGCTCATCTCCCCTTGGGGTTCCTTCTCTCCGTCTCAGCCCCTTCTGCCTGACACTTGCGTGAGGTTTGGGGGAAACAAAAGTCTTCCTCACCCTCTGCTGGGTCACTGGCTTGGGATGGGGTTTGAGAGTGCTGGGGGCCAGGGTGGCAGCGAGCAGGGTGTGGTGTGTGCCCCATCCCCGGGGAGGAGGCAGCCACCGCTCTTCTCTTCTCGCCTTCCTCTGGTGGGCCCTGCACAGGGTGCCCTGTGGTGCTGCTTGCTGGGGGACACATCCCAGCACCCCTGCAGCAGCTGGACCACGGCTGCCACCTCTCTGTGAGACAACTGATGTCATTGCACCTGATACCAAAGTTTAAACTGTGCGTACAGGATGTAAGTGCAGCATTATACAGGATACCGACAATAGCCAAGACTTGTCCAGCATTTTATGGCTTCTAGAGTATTTTCCCATTGTTTGAGCCTCATGGCCACCCAT
Source organism: Saccopteryx leptura (assembly GCF_036850995.1). NCBI lineage: Eukaryota > Metazoa > Chordata > Mammalia > Chiroptera > Emballonuridae > Saccopteryx > Saccopteryx leptura. The sequence goes on along the minus strand of NC_089503.1, from coordinate 6,322,375 downwards.
GGGCAGGTAGGACTGGTGTGGTCTGGGCCCATGGAACAGGTGGGAAAGTTGAAACCCCAGAGGTGAGTGGCTTGCCCTGTGTCACAGGTAACCCAGGGGGGTCCCTGGCCCCAGCTCAGGGCTTCCGGCTTCTAGTTCTACATTTCTAACACCACCCTGGCTTGAACCAGGGCCTGACCATCCCACATCTGTGAAAGCCATGGGCCCACTGCGATTCCTCCTGGCCCGGCCAGTCCTAGCAACTCCTCCATACCTGCCTGAGAGTTGGCATGCTGGTTCTGGCCAGCCCAGGAGCCTGGGGCTGGCCTAGCCCTCATGGTCTTATCATGTGACTTTGGGCAAGTCCCTTTTTGGTTCTGGGCCTCGATTTTGTCATCTGTGAAATGTGGAAGGTGTGAAATAAGGTTGTGACTGCAGTGTCCTGCGTCTTTGAAGTGGGGCCCATAGCTGCAGCGGGTTCCATATAGTCTCCGGCGTCTTCCTCTGGGCCCTGTTCACTGGGTTTCAGATTGACTGAACACCGGGGCTGGGAGAGGAAAATTGGTGTGCGTTTTGAAAGGGCCGTTAGGGCCCTTTTTTTTTCTAGACATTTGCAATCGGATTTCTCAAAACAGGAACCATATTGACTGTCAGCCGGGGGCTGTCCAGGGAGCAGTGACAGTTAGAACAAAAACGAGTTCAGAAATGACAAAGCCATGGGGGAGGAAATGGGGCAGTCAGCTTCTTGGGCTTGCAACAGCCCTCCTTGGTGGCTGGGACCTGGAGACCCTCCTACAGGGTGAGGCGGGGCCTTTTCTACAACTCTGCCTTTGGGTACTCTCTCCCCAGAATACATTGCTCCTTATGGGGCCTCAGACTGAGTTGGCTCTGCAGGTGTTAGCACCCTAAGAAATGAGATGTTCCTCTTTTCCTGTCCCCTTTACCATCTGTGGTAGTGACGATGGTGATAGGAATAATGGTGGAAATTATAATAACTTATTATTTATTTTGACACCTGTCATCTCAGTTGATCCAAAAACCAACCTGCAAAGTTGGCAAGGCCATGCCTTGCGTGTAGTAGCTGCACAAGAATGATCAGCACTGTGTGGTGTCTGAAACCGGGTTGGCTGTGATTTTTAGGGGCACAGCAGGAGACCGAGAGCCAGGTGTCATGGTTTTCGTAGAGGGTCACCATCTGGCAGCACGATGTCGGGCACGTTGCCCACATCTGTGAGGTGGACTAGAGGCTCTAAGCAATGTGCATCAGTGAGCTGAGGCCAGGGAAGGGCCAGAGCTGTTCTGTGCTGCGGCCTTGGGCTGCTCCAGGGAATCCAGGCCTCCTGCATCAGAGGACATGCCAGCTTTTGCTTTGTGCTTCCTACACCTAGTGGGTCAAATGCCGCCTGCTTTGGAAGGTCATTAAGACGGTATCTTTGCCTGGCATTTCCCAGTTTGCAAAGAGCTTTTTACTCCCATTTTATCCTTTTCATAACTGTGGGAAGCGGGCACAGCAGGTGCCATTCTCTCATTTAATAATTGAAGAGCCTGAGGCTCAGAGAGAGGGAGAGACTGGTTATGTGGGGAGCTGGACTCTGAACTCGGTGCTTGGCCGGCTATGGGTCCTTTCCTGCATACACCCCACAACAGCTCTGCCCCCGCGGCAGGCACCCCTTCTCTGGGGAATGTGGGGCTGGGGAGTGGCCTGGAAGCCGCAGGGCGGTCCCCAGAACCATCAGCTGCCCTAGTTCACTAGACCCAGCCCCTCCCGTTGGCTGCCCTGGCACACTTACTGCCTAGGGGTGCATCTCCACGCCTGAGGCCATGTCCTCCCGACACGGTCAGGGTTCAGGAGAAAAGCTCTGCTTTGTCTATGACAAGGTGCCATTTGGAGTTCTCCCATCTTTGGTGGTCCATCTTGGCAGCCTCCACATGGCTGGTGCCCAGTCCGCGGCTTGGCTGGGCTCTGGGTCTGTCGTCACAGCTCTGAATTCTCAGGGCTGTTGGGCACAGGGCCGCTTTGAGTTGGCATAGGGGCCTCCCCTCTGTCATCCTATAGAAACCGAGAAAACAGACCCATTTCTCCACCTTCTCATGTCAGGAAGCCGCGTGTAGTTGGAAGATGAGACTCGGCTTCTAATCCTGCTACAGTACCAGCTCTTGTGGGACCCGGGCATGTTCCTTATCCTCGCTGAGCCACCTCAGTTTCCATCTCGGTGAAACGGGAGGCTGCTCCTTTAGCTCCTCACAGACCTCTCGGGTCATGGTCTGCACCCCTCCTCAAAGGAGCTGCTGCCTCCCTTTCCGGCAGCGGCAGCCGTCCTATAATTATCGTCATTTGCTTAATGTGACCATGGAGGCCCCGGATAATTAATCCCTGGGCTCCTGGCTGAGGAGCTCCGCCTGGGCAGTCCTGGGAGATGCCCCTGCCCTCCCTGGTGACAGCGGCAGCCCCAGCAGCAGACTCTCAGAGCCGGGTGCCTCTTGCAGCTGCCTCGTTTTCTCAGCCTTTTCCTGGTCCCTCCCCCGTGGATTTCCGCCTTCCTGCCCTCTCCGGCTGCCCTGTCTCCCAGGCCCGCCACTCTTCCTCTGCTGCTGCTCCGTTCCTCTGAACTGGTGGCCTCCAGAACTTCCTGCTCTGGATTTGTGTAGGGGAAGGGGTGCGAGGGAAGGTTTCCTCCCCTCCGCCCTCCACTGCTTCATCACCAGCCTTTCTTCCTAATCCAGAACTTTCCACCCCGGGAGCAGAGCAGTGCTCTCCCTCCTCCTGCCCCTGAAGATGAGATGCTGCTATTGGCATTGCTCCCTCGGGGCCACTGAAGGCCCTGCACTCCCCAGGAATGGGTCTCTGGGCTGCCTTTTCCCATCTGCGCTCCTTTCCTGAGCACTGGCTTTCACGTTTTGCCATGAAGTTGTTCACCTGCCTGTTTACCAAGGGATTGGAGGGAACGTGAGCATCACAGGCTGGGACTCGTGTCAGCCCAGGAGTAATGCACCCTGTTAACACATGACCGAGATCTAGTAGTAAGTTCCTGTTGATGTCAGATGCAGGCACACTGTGCAGCCGGCATTTCCTCCGGCCCCGGGCCAGTGCCCAGGTCAGCTTTGCAGAGGAGCTGAGTGCTTGGGGTCGGGGGTTCGAGAAGCCTTGAGGCCAACAGAGTCTTTAGGGAATGCACAGCCTTTGTCACAGCTGCCTTTTCTTCCTGTGGCCCTCCCCACTCTCAGGTAGCCCCAGGGGATCGTGTCCTCGGCTCATCACAAAAGACAGAGGTATACCCTGGCCAGGTAGCTCAGTTGGTTAGAGCAGTCATCCTGATATGCCAAGGTTGTGAGTTTGATCCTGTCAGGGAACATACAAAAATCAGCCAATAAAGTGGAGCATAGATCTCTCTTTCTCTCTCTCTCCCTCTCTCTCCCTTCCCCCCAAGAAAAAGTCAAATTAAAAAAAATAAGATGGAGTTATGCTCAAGTTATCGCTAAACTATTTCAAACAGGAGATACTAAAACTGAAGTGTTTGGCAGCAGCTTTTTCTTTTTTTTTAATATATTTTATTTATTGATTTTTTAGAGAGAGAGGAGTGAGAGAGAGAGACAGAGAGAGAGAGAAGGGGGAGGAGCAGGAAGCTTCGACCCCCATATGTGCCTTGACCGGGCAAGCCCAAGGTTTCGAACCGGCGACCTCAGTGTTCCAGGTCGACGCTTTATCCCACTGCAGCAGCTTTTTCTAAAACAACAACGTGCTTTTGCTTACTGCGGAGGGTAGTGTCTACACAGGCAGAAGAGCAGCGGTTCAGAGCGGATTTCCTGGTGTGAGCAGCTTTGTTCTCTGAGTGGGCAGCTCTATGACTCTGGAGCCATCCTGGGTTCAGGGAGTGGAACAGCCCCTTCCTGGGGACCTTGGGGCACAGAGCCTGGAAGTTTGTTTTGTTCTTGGTGCATTCTAACATGATGGCAGTGAATTGCAGGGTGTGGTGCTTGTGTCATATTCATGTAGAAGCTGTGACATGTGACAAGGCCACCAGAGTGCCTCTTCCCGCACATCCCACAGGGAGCCACTTTGTGCCACCATGCCATAGGGAGCCTGGGTTGCTGCCGACACAGTGGGCTTGCTTGTGCGGTGCCGGTAGCTGTCGTTTTCTCCTCCCCAGCTGGGCTTGCTCCACAGTTGGCCTTTTGGGTTGGGCTTTTCCATTTGAAATATGCCCCATCCTCAAGCTCTGAGGACATTGTCAGCCCCAGGGAGAGTCATTGAGAAATATTAATAAGAAGCCCCAGGGGACTTCCTCCTACCGCTGCTGCCACGGTGCCAGGTTTCCTGGAAATGCCACAGTGGAGTGCCTCGGTCTCCGCTCCGAGGCTTGTTAACTGTCACCTCCCAGAGCATGGCAGTTCCAGTGTGGCTGCCCCAGACCTGCCAGTCCCTGGCCCGCATGCCAGCTTGCGTTGTCCTGGGATTATTTATTTATTTTTTTTGAAGATTTTATTGATTTTTAGAGAGAGGAGAGAGAGAAAGGGAGAGAAAGGTGGGGTGGGGGAGGAGCAGGAAGCATCAACTCATAGCTGCTTCTTGTATGTGCCTTGTCCCGGCAAGCCTGGGGTTTCCAACCAGCAGCCTCAGCATTCTGGGTTGATGCTCTATCTGCTGCGCCACTGCAGGTCAGGATATCTTGGGATCTCAAGGCTCTGTCATCCTTGTCACACAAGAACACAAAAACTATGGTTCCTGGCCGGCCACATACCAGCCAGAGCTGTCCCTAACTGGATGGGCTCCCAGGAGAGATGCCACCTGCTGCCCATAGCCACTGGCAGGGGTTAGAAGGGAAGGTAGCCAGGTCATGAGCTGGGCTGCCCTGAGACCCTGCACCCCACTCTTCCACAGTGGTTAAGGGGAGACTCCTGCCTGGTGGGATACCCTTTCTCAGGGAGGGTTGGACATTTTCTTGCTGCTAACACTGTGTGGGACTCTGGGAACAGCTTCTTTCAGCCTTAATTTCTTCACCATCAAAATCGATGTGTTTATCTCTGACCCCTGCAGACCCGCCTAGTCCACATAAGGTACCATCTATGACCCTGAGCAGGAGTCGCTGATGAGGGCCCAGACCAGCCCACCAGGCCACTGTGCCACAGAGCAGGGGCCTTTGCTATTCTTGTGAGCCACGTGGTGCCAGCAAGTACCGGAAGTTCTCACCCTCTCCCCACCTGCCGTCCTGTCACCCCAACCCACTCTCTGGGCTGAGAAGGAGGAAATGCCCCCCCCCCTGCCCGTGTCAGGCTGGGCCTGCTCCTTGGAGCAGCTGGAACCGGTGTGAACAGCCCTGGCTGCAGGTGGCAGTGCCAGGCAGCTCCCTGCCACGATGGGGTGGGCCTTCCACCGCAGGGCCTTTGACACTTGGCAGGGCAGGAACCGGGCTCTGGCCAGGGCCCCCGGGCTGAGCAGCATGCGTGCATGGGGCTGGTCTGGGAGCAGAGCAGCACTGCTGCCCCGTGTCGGCTCAGACTGTACACCTGGCCCCGGTCAGGGCTCACCTGTCGAGAGCCACCTGGCCACAGGTCCCCCTCCCCGAGAGTGTGGTAGGTGTGGACAGAGACCCAGACAAGACTGTAGCTCATGCTCACAGTCCAGAAGGAGTCTCAAGCTGTGAGTTCCCAGCAGGTGGGCTCCCTCCAAGAGGGGGACACTGAGGCAAGCATCTTAGCGTTCTTCTGCCATGGCCTCTCAGGGGTTTGAAATGGCCAGCACTGTGGTGACAATTCAGCATTTTGTTGACATCCTCATTTTACAAATAAGGAAACTGGACATTTAAAGTTGGTGACTTGGTCTGACCTTCAGGGAGGGGAAGTGGGGAGCGCCATTGGGAACCCAGACTTGGGCGTCCCTCCAGCCATGAGAACAGAGGTGGTCCCTAGGGACCAGGAGCCTCAGGGTTCTTCTGTCAGGAAGGTGCAGGCACTTGCTCTCTTGACAACCCGAAGTTGCTATGGGAGCCACGGGCTCCTGGCTGTTGGGTTGTTGACTTGGGCGGGGGCAGGAATGCTGCTCTGGGCTCCTAGTCCCTCTAGACTCTGCAAGTATCTGGGAGCGGGTTTGGAGACGAAGGTGACCCAGCCCAGGAGGCCGTCACCGCCTCCGTGCCAGCCTGTGCTTGCCACCCTGGCGGGGGCATCCCCTGTGACATTTTTCTAACCTGCTGGCTCCTCCAGGTGCCAGCCCTGTGGGAATGGGCAGGAAACCCTGATGCTCTTGCTTTGGGGGCCTTCTCTTCAAGAGCTCTGCTCCAGTCTGACCTTGTGTTTGGTTGGGGGGGGGACGTGTTTATTTTATTTAGAAAACATTTTTTTCTTTTTAAGGAAGAAAGTGAAGTGCTGTGGGCTGGAAAGAATGCTGTGGCCTCCATGCCGGCTTCTGGGGGTGGGGGCGGGGCTGGCCACCGAGGCGGCTCAGAGCCGGGCTGCTTTCTGCTGTCCCTGGGCTGAGGCACAGCAGAGCCACGGGGTCGGGGAGGGCTCTGCTGCCCGCGGCCTGTTTTCTCCGGTGGGCAGGCCCTCTTAGCGTGATTCCCTGTGGGGGCCTTGCTGTGCCCGGTTCTCAGTCGCTGTGCAGGGCCACTGAGTCACATGGCGGGACAGCTCCCTGGCAGCCGGTGGGCATTCCCTTCTTGTCTCCTCGGCAGAGCTGGAGCCATTCTTGCTGGTTCCCAGGAAGTGAGTCTGGGGCTTGGGAGGGCTTCCCAGTGACGATCACAGGGGCCATGGTGGGGTCGTCCTGCCTGCCGTCTGCATTCCCTCTAGCACGCCAGAACCCCGCCTCACTGCCTGCCTCCAAGGAGGATAGACATTTTGTGACACATTTTCCCTTGACTGCTTCTTTTTATCCCTTTTCGTAGAAATGGGGTACCACCGAGAGCCCACAGCTGAGCCGGGGACTGGTGAGGGCCCTGCCTTCTTGGTCCCTGTGAGGGGACCAAATCCAGACGCTTGGCCCTTGTGGGGTTCCTGGGCTCCTGCCCCTAACTCCCAGCTGCCTCGGGCTGGGCCCTTCCCCAGGATCTGAGCAGGTGGTTCCAGCTTGTCCCTCACAGAGCTGGGAGCCCTGAGGCTTCAGTGTAGACTGCCCTGAGGCCTCTGGTCCCCCAGGCAGGGCTGTGTCTTAGGAATTTCCAAGCTCTTGCTACCAGGGAAGCCTGTTGGGATTTGGGACGTGGCCTCCCCTCCTGAGTCCCTGTGAATCCCATGGGGCCAGAAAGACCTGTCCTTGACAGAGGCTGGTGTGTGGCGCCCAGAAGGGAAAGTGTGCCTGCAGATTGTACAGGGTGTCTGCTTTTCCAGGGATAACCAGCTTGAAGGGGTAGCAGGGGCCACCAGGCCGCTGGCCCTCAGATGGGCCCTCTCCCCTTATCAGCTGGATTCGCTGGCGGGCCGTCCTGGTCCTCAGCACCCTTCTGTCGGAGATGGTTTTCAGAGGAGGTCCCCAGGAACCGAGGGAAAGGAGGCGGGATTGCGCTACGTCAGCTCTGCGTGCACCCGTGTTCTCACCCGAGCTTTTCTTGCGTGGCTCAGACGTGAGCAAAGGCCTGGGAAGGCTGGGGCCAGCGCTCCCACCCAGACCGTCTCAGAAGGGAAGTGCCGAGTGAACAAGGCAGGAGGCCCCTTCTTTCAAGCCTGGGCCTTGTCGCCTGTCCATCCATCTGTCCGTTAGTCCGTTCGACGGCCATAGCCTTCTACCCGTCCTGTTTCTTTCCCCTTTTTTTTTAATTGATTTTAATTTTTTTTTAAATTTTATTTTATTTTATTTTTCAGGGACAGAGAGAGAGTCAGAGAGAGGGATAGATAGGGACAGACAGACAGGAACGGAGAGAGATGAGAAGCATCAATCATCAGTTTTTCATTGCGGCACCTTAGTTGTTCATTGATTGCTTTCTCATATGTGCCTTGACCGGGGGCCTTCAGCAAACCGAGTAACTCCTTGCTGGAGCCAGCGACCTCGGGTCCAAGCTGGTGAGCTTTTTGCTCAAGCCAGATGAGCCTGTGCTCAAGCTGGCGACCTCGGGGTCTCGAACCTGAGTCCTTTCGCATCCCAGTCCGACGCTCTATCCACTGCGCCACGCCTGGTCAGGCTGATTTTAATTTATTGTGTTTATGTAGATTCTAGTGTTGCCCTGCATGCATTCCCCCTCCCCCTCTTTCCCTTCTTGCTGGCCATGTTATCAGGTGCCCGTGCTTCCTCCAGTGGGCGCCCCCGTGGAGGGTCTGCCCACTCCCTGCCTTGGACTAAGCTTCCTCCGAAGTGTCCTCTGCCGAGTTGTCTTCCCCGCACCCTCCCCCCCCCATGGCTTCTTGCCCGTCCCCGCCTGGCCGTCCCGCCTGGCCTCAGCCCACCCCCTGCCCTGGGCTTCACCACCTGCTGACATCCTGTTTGCACTTGAGGAACCCACCAGAGTTCCGCCTTCTCCACGCAGCCTGTCCCGATGGCCCAGAACATTCTTCCCTTCCTGAGTCTCATTGAAATGGATGGTGCCGCTCAGGCCTTGCCACACTGTCTGGTGTCGCAGAACAAGGACTTGTGCCTTGGGAGGGCCTGCCTGGAGAGCAGGGGTGCACGGCATCTTGCCTTCCAGGAGGTGACGTACAGCAGACCGCAGCGGCCACGGCCCCATGCTGGGTTCTAAGAGGGACGTAGGGACACAAAACTATGGACACAGAGCCTGGACTTTCCAATCCGAGCCCTTACCAGCTGCATTCTCTTCGCTGGTGGCCTGCTAGGGGCCCCACATATCCTAAGGATCATGTGAGTTTTGCCACTAGTGTGACCACCCAGCACCATGGTCTTTAGGATGGGAAGGTCAGAGTGTTCCTCATGGTCCTGGGCTAGTGAGGACCAGATGTGCCCACAGCTGGCCATTGTGACTGGCAGGCCCGCAGGGCTGGACTGTCAATGGCCCTGCAGAGGGGGAGAGGGGACAGAAAGGTGTGTCTGAGGCATGAAGTATAGTCCAATGTCACTTTCCCAGACAGTGCTCAGTGTTGGGTATGAGACAAACAGGCAGGAGCGTAGAGGTGGGTTGTCGTATCAGAGTGGCCACCTCCTCCCTTGCTGTAGGTATCAGGGATATGGGGACTGAGGCTTTGCTGTTCTTTTTTATTTTCTTTCGCAAGAGAGAGACAGACAGAGAAAGAGAGATGGACAGCAGACAGAGAGGACGGGAGAACGATGAGAAGCATCAACTCATAGTTGCGACACCTTAGTTGTTCATTGATTGCTTTCTCATATGTGCTTTGACCAGGGCGCTCCAGCTGAGCCAGTGACCCCTTGCCCAAGGCAGTGACCTTGGGCTTCAAGCCAGTGACCTTTGGGCACAAGCCAGCAACTATGGGATCATGTCTGTGATCCCACACTCAAGCCGGTTGATCCCGTGCTCAAGCCTGTGAACTTGGGGTTTTGAACATGGATCCTCAGTGCCCCAGGTCTACGCTCTATCCTCTGTATCACTACCAGTCAGGCTTAACTGTTGTTTTTAATAAAGATTTTTTGTTTTATTTATTTATTTATTTATTTATTTAGTTCTCTATCTATTTATTTATTTATTTTTTACAGAGACAGAGAGTGAGTCAGAGAGAGGGACAGACAGATAGGAACGGAGAGAGATGAGAAGCATCAATCACTAGTTTTTCATTGCACGTTGCAACACCTTACTTGTTCATTGATTGCTTTCTCATATGTGCCTTGAACGCGGGCCTTCAGCAGACCGAGTAACCCCTTGCTGGAGCCAGCGACCTTGGGTCCAAGCTGGTGAGCTTTCGCTCAAACCAGATGAGCCCGCGCTCAAGCTGGTGAACTCGGGGTCTCGAGCCTGGGTCCTCTGCATCCTAGTCTGACGCTCTATCCACTGCGCCACCGCCTGGTCAGACAATAAAGATTTTTATTTATTGATTTTATAGAGGGGAGAGAGAGTGGGTAGAGTGAGAAATATCAACTCATAGTTGCTTCACTTTAGTTGTTCATTGATTGCTTGTCCTGTGTGCCTTGATGAGGCAAGCTCAGGGTTTCATTCAGTCCACCGACCTCAGCATTCCAGGTCGACACTTTCTCCACTGTGTCACCACAGGCCAGGCCTTTTTTTAAAATGATTTTTAAAAATCGAGATAAAATTCATACAACAAAAAATTTATCATTTTAAATCGTACATTCACTATGTTGTGCAGCCCTTACCACTACCAGATTCCAGAACATTCTCCATCACCCCAGAAAGAGACCCCAGACCATTAGCAGTCACACCCCTTTCCTTCCCCGGCCCCTGACACCCACCACACAACCCACAGAGAGTTGCCTATTCTGGACGCTTCATGTAAATGGACTCATATAATATGTGGCTTTTTATGTCTATCTTTTTTCACTTAGCATAATGCTTTCAGGGTTCATCCACGTAACATATATGTACATCATGACAGGCAGGCTTTGCAACAAGGATGGACCTTGAGAAAATCACGCTAAGTGAAATAAGTCAGAAAAAACCGAAAACCATATGATTTCTTTTATATGTGGGATGTAGAACTAAAACTCATAGACACAGCATTGTGGTGGTTTCCTGAGGGAAGGGGGTTAGGGGTAAGGGGTAAAGGGGGCCAACTACAGTGGTACCTTGAGATATGAATTTAATTTGTTCTGTCACCGAGCTTGTAAGTCAGTCAACTCGTATATCAAACTGCCAACACTGGACCCATGTGCCAACTTGCCAAGTAGTGGCAGCTTCCCGAATCACGACTCATATCTCAGAATTTTGCTCGGATCTCAAACAAAAATACAGACCGAGTCGCAGCTCGTATCTTTAAAAAAATTGTATTTTGGTCTGTTTGTATCTCAAGGTACCACTGTACGTGGTGATGGAAGATGATTTGACTTTGAGTGGTGGGAACACAATACAATAAATAGATTATGTACACTGGGAACATATGTGATCCTATTAACCAATGTCTCTCCACTAAATTTAATGTTTTAAAGATTTTTTTTTTTTTTTACAGGGACAGAGAAAGTCAGAGAGAGGGATAGATAGGACAGACAGACAGGAACGGAGAGAGTTGAGAAGCATCAATCATCAGTTTTTCATTGTGACACCTTAGTTGTTCATTGATTGCTTTCTCATATGTGCCTTGACTGTGGCAGACCGAGTAACCGCTTGCTCAAGCTGGCAACATTGGGGTCTCGAACCTGGGTCCTCCGCATCCCTGTCTGATGCTCTATCCACTGCACCACTGCCTGGTCAGGCTTAAAGATTTCATTTATTGATTTTTAGAGAGAGAGAGAGAAAAGGGGTGGGAGGAGTGGGATTCATACGTGCCTTGATGGGATAAGCCCAGGTCCTCGAACCAGCGACCTCGGCATTTGAGGTCGACATTCCATCCACTGTACCACCACAGGTCAGGCACAATAAATTTAATTTTTTTAAAAAGTGAATATTTCATTGTAAGGACAGGCCACATTTCATTTTGATTATCCATCATCTGCTGGTGGGTGAGGCCTGGATTTTGAGTTTTGGCCAAGTCCCCAAAGCCAGCGTGGGGCAGCACTGGGTCCAAACTTCTGAGCAGCCACCTGCTGGCCACCCTAGCTTTTGGGGACAGAGCCTTAGGGGGCGGGCATAGGCTTCCTCAGGTCCCTCTGATGCCACCTTCCTGGAGGGAGCCGTGACACCGACCAGCAGTGACCTTTCAGAGAAGGGCCAAGAGGCCTGACAGGTGTCACAGGCCCCAGGTCACCATGGCCTTTGTCCTTCAGCATCCGCAGCGTCATGCAGAAGTACCTGGAGGACCGGGGTGAGGTGACCTTTGAGAAGATCTTCTACCAGAAACTGGGTGAGTACAGTGGCGGCTCTGGCAGCCCCGGGAACTGGGGTGTGGGGGCAGGCGGCCCCTGAGGCTGGCTCCCAGGGGCTTTGGCCTCCTCTCCACTTGGGCAGGGCAGCCAGCCCGCCCCTGAGTGACAGCAGGCACTGACCCGCTGTGCCTCCCAGCCCCTGGCTGTCGGCCCGGGGAGCCCTGTGAAGGGGTGGGGGCCCAGCAGTCTTCCAGGGCCACCGGGGAAGTTCCTCCTTTGGGGTTTTTGTTTTTGAGAGTTGCAGCTTCCCCTTGGCGCAGGCACAGCTGCTCCGGGCCGTTGGTAGAGCTGACAGGAAGGGGCGGGGCTCTTCCTGTGGCGCCTGGCTCACTGTGGTCAGGCCGCCCCGCCTGTGGGCCCTCTGCGAGCAACCTGCTTGGGCCTGGGCCACCTTTCCTCCTCCTCCAGCGCCTGTGCCTGAGAGTGGGTACCGGGCCTTCGCGCAGCGGGCTGGCCGGCCGGGGCGGGTCTGGGGGCAGGCTCTGGGGCACGCAGCTCCGATCTGGCTTTCCAGAGAACAGGATGTCAGTTCCAAGAAGGGAGTGGCCTGGCCTGGTGGAATCAGGCTCCGGGAGTCTGTGTGGGGAAGCGCACAGCGTGGGTCCCCTGCCTGTGCTCTGTGACCGAGGGCACACTGCTTTACCTCGGAGCTGCTGGTGTCCTCACCTGGGACTACCAGTCAGGAGCCAGCAAAAACCTTGGGCGGGGCTGTCACGAGTTACTTATAGGCACCATATTGAAGGGCCAGGCCTCCTGGCCGGAAGAGAGAGCTGTGTTCTCTGGCAGAGGTGCCCAGGCAGTAGGAGCAGTGCCCACAAAGAGGCACAGAAGACTACCCAGTACCAGCTGGTCACCGGGTTGTGCTGGAGGGCGTGGGGCCACCCTTACTTTTCCATCGGTCTCCAAGGCTGCCCTAGGGCCAGGCCTGAGGCCCTCGCTCCCGGACAGGGCTGAGACCAGGCCTGTCTGGGCTCCTCTGTGAGCCCTTGTGCCCCCTGTCTCACCTCTTTCTTTCCCCAGTGGCCCATGCCCTCAGGGCTCCACTTCCCAACCTGCCTTCCCAGACCCTGCCACTGTGTAGATGAGACCTGAGTTCTCCTGCCTTCTATGTAACACCCTCCCGACAGACTCCCTGAGCCTCAGTTTCCCCAGTTGGACCTGACCTCTGCCTGTTTCTGAGACTCAGTCAGATGGTAGAGGGGTTTGTGAAGTACAGGGAGACGGGATGGTCCCCTCAGAGGCTGCCTGCCTTCTCCATGCCGCAGTTCTGGCCTAGCCTCGGTGGATCTCACTACACCTGCATAGCCCACCTGGCGGGGGTGTCGCCCTCTAGGAGGAGGTGCCAGTCCCCAGACTGCCCTGAAAGGGCAGGAGGCCCAGGTACCTGAGCCAGCCGCCTGGCCTCTGCCTCATCATGATGCTCATCACTTTCCAGCCCCCATCCGAGGAAGCAGATCCTGAGAGGGGTAGAAATATCAGCACCCTGACCCCAAGTCCAAGAATCTTTAGTGGGTGGCAGCCTTTGAGGCCATCTTGTCCAGCCCTTGCCTGGGCAGAGACCACCTCTGCTGCCTCCTTGCTCACTTTTGCCAAGGAGCCCCAAGCCCACACCGCCCTCCCTGATGGGAAGGCCTCTGAGGTGGTATGGTTCAGTGGGACCCAACGCTTGCTTTCAGGGTACCTGCTCTTCCGAGACTTCTGCCTGAAACACCTGGAGGAGGCCAAGGCCTTGGTGGAGTTCTACGAGGAGGTAAGGCCAGCCTCTGCTCTGCCTGGAGAAGGAGAAGGGGGCCGAGATTGGGCTGCCTTGTTGAAGCTAAAGATGCTTGATGCTGGTACCCCTAGGCACTGCTGAGCAAAGGTTACTCTTGGGGATCTTGTCCTCTAGATCAAGAAATATGAGAAGCTGGAAACGGAGGAGGAGCGCCTAGGTTGCAGCCGGGAGATCTTTGACACCTACATCATGAAGGAGCTGCTGGCCTGCTCTCACGTGAGTGCCCGGCCCTGCCTGCTGGCCTCCAGCGCCCCGGGCAATGGGAAGATGCAAGGGCCCTGTGGAGAGCTCACAGCCACCTCTGTCTTCCCCAGCCCTTCTCCAAAAGTGCCACTGAGCACGTCCAAGGACACCTGGTGAAGAGGCAGGTGCCTCCGGACCTCTTCCAGGTGTGTGCTGAGCCTGTTCCCTGCTGCCTCTCCACTGGGGTCACCTCCGGCCGGGCCAGGGAGCCCAGGCAGCTCCCACTCTGGCACTGCCACCAACCTCTGCCTTCCTCCCTCAGCCCTACATCGAGGAAATTTGTCAGAATCTCCGAGGGGATGTGTTCCAGAAGTTCATTGAGAGGTAAGAGCAGGTTTCATGCGGGGTGGGGAGGAGGGGCATCCTGAGGAGGGTGTGGCTGGTGTAGAAGGGAGAAGCCAGCCTGCTCTGGCCTGGGCAGGGGCACCTGGGCCCTCGCTACCCCCATGCAGGGACTCCTCCCGAGAGTTTCAGCAGGGTGGGTCTCCATCTGCTCCATAGTCCCACCCCACCCTTCCCACCGCCATGCCTGCCCCATGTGATTCTGCACGGACCAAGGAATCACATATAAGCTGTTCCCTCTCACGGATTGGCTAGCATCTTTCTGGACCTATCTGGGCCGAGAAGCATTGGGTGGTGGTCGGGGCAGACACAAGAGGACACATTGTACCCCCCTGTCCTCTGCCCACATGCCCAGAGCCTACCTGGTGGGTGGGAGTTGATGTAAGGAGCATCTTCTTTAGGGTCTCAACTCCCCAGCCATGGAGTGGGAGCTTCCCAGGGAGTGAGTGCTATGTCACTAGAGATATGCAAGCAGGGATGAGATGAGCGTTGTCAACAATATGGTAGCAAGGAGTCCGAGTGAGGCTGGAAGACCTCTTTCCTAAGCTTATCTGATTGCAGCTGGACCCCAAACTTAGGTGGCCAGGTCCCACCGGGCCAGTGCGGGATGGCAGTGTTCCTGGGCAATCCCGGTCCTGGAGAAGGACACTGAGGCTGAAGACCCCAGGGACAGGCAGGGTGGGGCAGGCTTGCACCCAGCATCATTCCGTTTACTTTCTGAGGCTCATCTGAGCCTGGGTTCTTCTCTTCCAGCGATAAATTCACACGGTTTTGCCAGTGGAAGAATGTGGAGCTGAACATTCACGTGAGTGGGCTGCGTGGCTGTGGGCAGAGGTGGATTTCACGGCGGACGCGCCCTGGGCCCCGACTTCTGAAGGGCCCCGCAAAACCCCAGCTTGACATTTTTTTCTAATGAAAAGGGCCCAATATTTTCTTCTGTGCCCAGGGCCTCAACCAACCTTAATCTGCCTCTGGGTGTGGGAGCCAGGCCCCAGGGCTTGGCCAGGGCTGAGGAGATCAGGCATTCTGCCCTTCAACCCCAGTGTGGTGGCTTGGAGGCACCAGGCTTCCCATGGCGGTGGCTCAGGCAGGCAGGCATGTGCTGAGGGCAGCCCTGGTAAGGGTCCCTGGTGGCATGCGGTCACCACAGTTGTTGCCACCCCGCAGCTGACCATGAACGACTTCAGCGTGCACCGCATCATCGGTCGAGGGGGCTTTGGCGAGGTCTATGGGTGCCGGAAGGCCGACACGGGCAAGATGTGAGCTCCCACTCAGCTGGCAGTGGGTGGGATGCCTGAGGGAAAAGCGGGCTCCTGGGGGTGCTCTGAAGGCATGGGCGTCTGTGGGAGAGGTACGGGGGCCTCAGGAGCCAGGTGGCAGGTTCCTGAATGGGCAGGTCTCTGCAAAGGGATAAATGCTTGCTGTTCACTCCACGCCACTGTCTTCCTCCCCGGCCTTTGCACCGTTACACCCCTGAGCCACGGAGCTCCAGCCCAGCAGCACCTTCTCCTGCACTCTTTCTGTCTCGGTGTGTCATGAGCTTGTCATGTTGTCCAGTCTTCCCCAAAAGAGCTTGAGGCCTCCCCCCCCCTGGGTCCGGCAACAGCTCTGCACTAGGCAGCACAGTGGCCCCTGGACTGACTCGCTGCCCCCCCGCCCCAGGTATGCCATGAAGTGTCTGGACAAAAAGCGTATCAAGATGAAGCAGGGGGAGACTCTGGCCCTGAACGAGCGCATCATGCTGTCCCTCGTCAGCACTGGGGTGAGCTGGCCCTGGAGCGGCCTTTGGCTTCGGGCCCTTGGGCAGCCTGTCCTGACTTCCTGTCCTGTCCCCTCCCAGGACTGCCCGTTCATTGTCTGCATGTCGTATGCATTCCACACACCGGACAAGCTCAGCTTCATCCTAGATCTCATGAATGGTGAGTGCGTGGCCCGGCTCTGGGTGGACCAAGGAGCTGGGGGTGGGGCCCAGAGCCGGGAGCTGAGTGCCACCTCCCTCAGGTGGGGACCTGCACTACCACCTCTCCCAGCACGGGGTCTTCTCCGAGGCCGACATGCGCTTCTACGCAGCTGAGATCATCCTGGGCCTGGAGCACATGCACAACCGCTTCGTTGTCTACAGGGACCTGAAGGTCAGCTGCCGGCCTGTCCCTCCTCGCAGTGCACCTGGCCACCGGGCCATGGCTGCAGTGTTCCTGGGACAGGGCTTGCTGCCCCTTCCTGCTGCCCCCTCCCGCCCACCAGGCCATTTTCTGGGTTCGGGTTGTGATTGAGGGGAAGACCCTGTCCGGGGCCTGTTGTCTGAACACCCATAATCCTCTAGTAGTGGTTTTCAGCCGCTGGTGTGCAGACCAGTAACGATCTTTGTTAGAGTTAAGTACCTGATGTGTGAACATAGACCCAACGACCATAGATGGTGTTGTCTTCATACATCAGTGTGGTTAGCTCTTTTGTGGGCTGTCACAAACTTTCTGGTGGATCGGCGGCTGAAAAACTGCTCTAAAGGCAGTGATTCCGCCGGCATCTTGCCTGGCTGGGCATTGTCCTGAGCCACCCCAGGGGCAGCTTACTGGGATTCCTCCTCAGCCGGCCAACATCCTGCTGGACGAGCATGGTCATGTGCGCATCTCAGACCTGGGCCTGGCCTGCGACTTCTCCAAGAAGAAGCCCCATGCCAGCGTGTGAGTGCCCCAGCCCCCACCTGCTCTTCCCTAACCCTCTGCCAAACCTACTCATGGCCTCTTCGCTTGTCCAGGGGCACCCACGGGTACATGGCTCCCGAGGTGCTGCAGAAGGGCGTGGCCTACGACAGCAGTGCCGACTGGTTCTCCCTGGGCTGCATGCTCTTCAAGCTGCTGCGGGGGTGAGTGGGTCACCCCGAGCAGGCGGGTAGGACCCGACGGAGCAGCTCCTTCCGCTCCAGGGAGGAGGCAGGGGAGGGGCCCATAGCTGCCTGGGTGTCAGGAACGGCAGCGTACCTGACTTTGGACAAGGATCACTGATGCTGCCTGCCTCAGTTTCCCTATTCCTGTCCTCTGACCTCGGCCTTTGGTCTCTCTTGCCCAGGCACAGTCCCTTCCGGCAGCACAAGACCAAAGACAAGCACGAGATTGACCGCATGACGTTGACAATGGTGAGAATGGGGTTGCTGCGTGGGGGTGCTGGGTGGAGCCCGTGGGGGACTGACTGCAGTGGGGCAGAGTCTCCCGTGGGTATCAGGGTCAGGGACTCTTGGTTCTCAGTAGCAATGATCGCAGGCCACTCGTCCCCGCTCTGGCCTACTGCCATGTAGCTTCCTCCTCCCTGTGTTGTCAGAGCAAACGTGGTTGCTAGGGTGGGTTAGGAAGCTGGGCCCTGTTTGCCCCTCTGCTGGGAGCCAGGGGCTTTTCCTCGGGCCCTGCGAATGCCTCACCCCTCCTTCCTGCAGGCTGTGGAGCTGCCTGACTCCTTCTCCCCTGAGCTGCGTTCCTTGCTGGAGGGGCTCCTGCAGAGGGATGTCCACCGGAGACTTGGCTGCCTGGGCCGAGGGTGAGTGTGGCCAGGGCCCCTGTCTCAGGCCTGGCGTTCCGGCTAGACCCTGGGAACTCGGGCATGCTGCAGTATCCAGGCCTATGCAGAGGGCTGCTGGACCAGCCTGCTCAGGCCTCTGCCTGTGCCCCCCTGACGATAAGGGCTGTGTCCCATCACCGGAAGCAGCGTCCTATGAGGAACTCACAGGGTGGGGCACAGCCAGCTCAGTGTCCAGTGTCTTAGGGGTTGCAGCTGCTGGGGACTGGCTTCCGGAGGGGCTCTTGTAACAAAGATGGTGATGATAATGACAGCAGCTTTTTGTGTTTATTCAACATTTACTAAGTGCCAGGCATAATGTTGTAAGATTTACAGTATTAAAACACGACAGCCCTACAATGTGGGAACTGCTGTTCTCCCCACTCTAGAGATGAGGAAACAGGCTCAGGTTTAAGGAGCTTGCCCAAGGTCACAGACCCAGAAAGTGGCTGAACCAGAAGTTAGCTGGGGCCACCTGCCCCACGCCCAGACATAGGCCTGGCTGGAATGACCTGCATCTCCCCACAGGGCCCAGGAGGTGAAGGAGAGCCCTTTCTTCCACTCCCTGGACTGGCAGATGGTCTTCTTGCAGAAGGTAACAGCAGGGCCAGGGCCGGCAGGGCACCTTGCAGCCCCTGCCCCATGCTGATCCCCAGCCCCTGTTCTGACAGTACCCTCCCCCACTGATCCCCCCACGCGGGGAGGTGAACGCGGCTGATGCCTTCGACATCGGCTCCTTTGATGAGGAGGACACAAAAGGAATCAAGGTATTGGACCCTCCTGGCCTTGCACCTGAGCCCAGCCCCAGGGTATCTTCGTCCCTTCTTTGCCCCTGTGAGACCCTTCAGCAGGCCCTTTCTGCTGGTGGGCCTCGGGCTTCTCCTTTCCAGATGTCCCTGGGGTGGGCCCGGTCACCCTGCCCTTCGCCCTGGGGCCGGGCCGGCCTGCGGTGATGGATATCCCTGCCTGCGTCCCCGTGCTGCAGTTACTGGACAGCGACCAGGAGCTCTACCGCAACTTCCCCCTCACCATCTCTGAGCGGTGGCAGCAGGAGGTGGCAGAGACCGTCTTCGACACCATCAACGCTGAGACAGACCGAATGGAGACTCGCAAGAAAACCAAAAACAAGCAGCTAGGCCATGAGGAAGGTGAGGGACCGCGGGTGCCCATTGCCCGCCTGAGAGAGGAAAAGCAGGCACGGGTTTCAGGAGCCCACCCGGCCAAGGGCACAGCCAGGGAGCGCCGAGCCAGGGCTCCAACCTGGGCGGGGCCTCTCTTGCTCTCTGTGCAGACTACGCCCTGGGCAAGGACTGCATCATGCACGGCTACATGTCCAAGATGGGCAACCCCTTCCTGACCCAGTGGCAGCGGCGGTACTTCTATCTGTTCCCCAACCGGCTAGAGTGGCGGGGCGAGGGCGAGGCTCCGGTAAGAGGGGGCAGGAGCCACGGGGCTGGGGCCGCCTGGGTCTGGCCTCCGCCTCACTGCCCTCGCCGCCCTCTCACCGTGCAGCAGAGCCTGCTGACCATGGAGGAGATCCAGTCTGTGGAGGAGACTCAGATCAAGGAGCGGAAGTGCCTCCTTCTCAAGATCCGCGGTGGGAAACAGTTCGTTCTACAGTGCGATGTGAGTGGGGTGTGGGGGTTGGCAGGCAGGGGTGGCATTGGGACTGAGTGGCCTTCGAGGCACCCAGGCCCCACCTGACCTAGGCCATATGCAGAGCGACCCGGAGCTGGTGCAGTGGAAGAAGGAGCTGCGGGACGCCTACCGCGAGGCCCAGCAGCTGGTGCAGCGAGTGCCCAAGATGAAGAACAAGGCCTGCTCGCCCGTGGTGGGGCTCAGCAAGGTGCCGGTGGTGCAGCGCGGCAGCGCCAACGGCCTCTGACCCCTGCCCGCCGCCTTTTATAAGCCTCTAATTTATTTTGTTGAATTTTTATTATTTGTTTCCCCGCAAAGCGGAAAAGGTTTTATTTTGTAATTATTGTGATTTCCTGTGGCCCCCGCCCCCAGGGAGGGGCCCGCTTGCCTTGGTTCCTGCTGCCACCAACCCAGCCACTGTCCAGCCACCAGCCCTGACCCCGCAGGGTTGCCCACTCCCAGTGTCTTCCTGTGGGGGGAGAGCAGCAGCCCCCAGCAGGCCCTGCCCCTTCCTGGGGATAGCGCCACCTCGAGCCCCGAGGGCTGTGCTTGGGCCTGTGGCCCAGCCGGGTGGCCCAGCGTCCCCATCCCAGGGAGGCCGCAGCGCAGGAAAACTACCTGAATTTTCCCACCTGGGCCCCTCCTGCAACGGACAGAGCCCTGCACTGTCTTGCCTCCAGCCAGTTGATGGAGGAGGAGCCCATTGTCTCCCGGCCCCAGGGCCTCCCACAGTGACCCGGTCTCCTGCACCCTCACTCGGGAAGCACCCCTTCATCACTGGTTGTCTCCATTCCCACCCTCCCTGGACACTGTGGGGCTCGGCCGGGAGGGTGGCGTTGGCAGCAGGGGTCACTGTCACCGCAGCCCACTCTTCCTCTCACCCCAAGCACCCGGGCTCAGGGACCACAGAAAGGCAACTACGGGTCGTGCCACAGTGGCCTCGCCTGGCCCCGAGGTCCCCTTGCCCCCAGCCTGGGCAAGGCTTTGTCTGCCCAGGGGCTAGCCTGGTGGGCTGGGCAGCGCAGCGAGAGGGACCAGGGGGGCCAGACCTCGCCACCCCAGGCCGGTCCGTGTACCCCCTGGACTGCCTAGCTCCCAGCCCCATGTCCCGTCAGTGCCACTACCCACAGGGCGCCACCTCGTCTGCCGCATGCCCCCTTGTGCCAGTCGCGCTGCCATGTGTGGTATCGCGCCCTCTTCCCCAGGGACTGGGTTGGCTCACCCTCCTCTCCCATCTGCTCACTCCCTGGGGCGTTTCTTTGCCGATTTTTGAATGTGATTTTAAAAGAGTGAAAAAATGATACTATGCGTTTTTTATAAAAAAATGGTGCCGACTCGTTGGCTGTGTCAGACTCTTTTGTGCCCAAGGACTGTTTTCAGCCACCATTGGGCTGGGGCCTGAGAGGAGAGGGTCTTGGTGGTGCCAGGACCCTTCCACCTCCGTGGCAGGCATCCAGGGCCTGCCTGCCCAGGCCCAAGCCCTCTCCAGGATGGGGCAGGAGGCTCCCACTCCCCCATCCCACCCACCTCCTCTGCCTTCCACCCTGGGGTAGCAGGAGGAAGTCCCTGAAGTTCTGTGCTCAGTGTCACATTTGGACTGACACTGCAGCAGGCATGTGCTAAGGACACCCTCATGGACAAACAGGCACCTCTGCCCTTGGCTACAGTGAGCCTCTGGGCCCTTGGCCCTCTCTGGCTTTGGCCTCCCCTCTGGCTCAGGCTGTAACCCCAGGATCAGTCTGTGAGGCCTGAGGGCTCCCCCAGCATCAGGCCCCTCATCTACCCAGAGACTGGTCAACTTTCTTTTCCCCAGGTCCCTGCCCTCCAGGCTACTTTGGGTGATGTCCAGTTCTGCCCTCCTCATGGAGGGCTCTGCTAGGCAGGGCCCATGGCCGAAGCACAGCATGGCAGGTGGCGAAGGAAGGCGGCTGGGGTGGAGGTGGAAGTCTGGGGAAAGGCCTTTGAGTTGGACCCCCGATGCTGGGGATGTTTCTGGTGCAGGGTAGGGCCAGGCCGTGGGAGTGGCTCTGGTTGACAGGAACGCTGTGGGAAGGAGCCAGGCCTGGGAGGCCCTGAATGTCAGGCTCAACCTGGCCCAGGGCCCAGCGTGCACTTAGTGCCTGCCGAACAAGGATGGAAATGGATGTGGAGTCTGAACTGGAATAGGCTCTGGGGAGGGCCTTGAAGGCTCGACAGGGGCTGGTGTGTTGGGAGCTGCCTGTAGAACAAGTCACTGTTTCCCATGTGTAGGATGCTTGGTGGGAGGCGAGGATGGGGATGCAGGGAGTCGGCTTAGGGGCCACTACTTCTGCCCCAGAAAGAGACCGTAATGGCAGTGGTGAAGGTTGCACCAGGAAGAAGTGCAAAGAGGCCAGATGGGAAGAGCACAGCCCACCAGGAATAGGTGCAACTTGAGGGTGAGAGAGGTGAGAGTCTAAGGCGTCTGGGGAGGTCCATGGTACCATTCAGAGTCATGACAATGTGAAGCACAGCTGGCCTCAGGTGAGGAGGGTAAATGTGGCCAGATTTGGTTTCAGACATGCTGATGGGATAGTATGGGACACTGGGCACAAAGATGTCTCAGAGGGAGCTGAAATGCAGTCACAAAGGTGGCATCAGGGTGATGAGAAGAGAGAAGCCGTCAGCAAGGAAGAAGCTTGATGTAGAGATTGGGGAGGGAGAGGAAATGGTGGAAAGGACAGTGGAGTCAGATGAGCCAGTGGGGAGGGAGTTGTGTTCATGACGACAAAAACCAGGAGAGCTCTGGCCAGTTGGCTCAGCGGTAGAGCGTCGGCCTAGCGTGCGGAGGACCCGGGTTCGATTCCCGGCCAGGGCACACAGGAGAAGCGCCCATTTACTTCTCCACCCCTCCGCCGCGCTTTCCTCTCTGTCTCTCTCTTCCCCTCCTGCAGCCAAGGTTCCATTGGAGCAAAGATGGCCCGGGCGCTGGGGATGGCTCTGTGGCCTCTGCCTCAGGCGCTAGAGTGGCTCTGGTCGCAACATGGCGACGCCCAGGATGGGCAGAGCATCGCCCCCTGGTGGGCAGAGCGTCGCCCCATGGTGGGCGTGCCGGGTGGATCCCGGTCGGGCGCATGCGGGAGTCTGTCTGACTGTCTCTCCCTGTTTCCAGCTTCAGAAAAATGAAGAAAAAAAAAACAAACAGGAGAGGCTGGGCCTCCCATCCTCTTAGATGGGAGGTTGAAGAGGGCTTGGGGAAGGAGTAGCCCCTTTTAAAACAGGTGGAGGTGGCCTGACCAGTGGCATAGGTGGGCAGAGTGTCAACCTGGGATATTGAGGTCCCAGGTTTGAAACCCCAAGGTCACGAGCTTGAGCGCAGGCTCACTAGCTTGAGTGCGGGGTTACTGACTTGAAACCCAAGGTCACTGGCTTGAGCAAGGGGTCATTGGCTGGGCTTGAGCCACCCGGTCTGGCATGTATGAGAAGCAATCAGTTAAGAATTAAAGTGCCAGCCCTGGATGGTTGGCACAGTAGTAGAGCGTCGGCCTGACATGCAGGAGTCCCAGGTTCGATTCCTGGCCAGGGCACACAGGAGAAGCGCCCATCTGCTTCTCCACCCCTCCCCCTCTCCTTCCTCTCTGTCTCTCTCTTCCCCTCCCGCAGCCAAGGCTCCACTGGAGCAAAGTTGGCCCAGCCCAGGCGCTGAGGATGGCTCTGTGGCCTCTGCCTCCGGCACTAGAATGGCTCTGGTTGCAACAGAGCGACGCCCCAGATGGGCAGAGCATTGCCCCTTGGTGGGCGTGCCGGGTGGATCCTGGTCAGGCGCATGTGGGAGTCTGTCTGACTGCCTCCCCGTTTCCAACTTCAGAAAAATAAAAATAAAAGAATTAAAGTGCCACAAGTACAAGCTGATGCTTCTCATCTCTCTCCCTTCCTGTGTGTGTCTATCTCAAAAGGAAAGAAAGAAAGGAAGGTGAGGGCTAACAAGGGCTATAGCAGTGGCAGTCAGCAGAGCCTCAGAGCTCTGGATGCTGTATGCAGAGGCCTTTGAGCTACCGTTAGACCCAAAGACATTACAATGACTGATAACACCACAGGATGGGGTGGCAAAGTGACCACAGAAAGCACAGGTGCCACCTGACCACAAGAGAGCGGGGTGAAAATGGTAACCAGCCTCCCAGTACAGAGATTCAGCTCAAACTTCTAAATATTTTTTTAAAGACTTTATTGATTTTGGGGTGGGGTGGGGGGAGTGGGAAACTTCAAATCACAGTAGTTGCTTCTTTGTGCCTTGACCAGGCAAACCCAGGGTCTGGAACTGGCGACCTCAGCGTTCCAGGTCACTGCTCTATCCACTGTGCCACCGCAAGTCACGCAGCTCCAACTTCTAGATGAAACTATCTGGTCATATTATTGTACTAACAGACTGAGACCAAAGGGTCAGCCTTGGCCCCCAGCAAGACCAGGACCAGACCCCAGGCGAAGGCTGGAGTAACAATGCCAGGGCTCAGCCAGCGAGGCCTGTACCTTGGTTCCGGTGCGGGTGGAGGGGCCAGCTCTGATTTCGAAACTCTCCTTCCTCTCCTGATAACTACCAACAAAGGGCAGCCTCTGCAAAAGGGACCCATGCGGTGGGTGAAGGCCCTTCACAGCGCATAGTCCTCCACCAGGAGAGGTCTAGAACTAGCCAGGCCTGTTCCCCCCACGCCCCAGCACTCCCGTCCCTGACACCAGGGCCCTGGGGGGTCGTCTCCCTGTCTTACCGGGCCCAGTCCTGTGGTGCAGCTATCGCCAGACATGGCCCAGGTCCCTGGGGACAGTGCTTCATGGTAAGCCGGCCATCATTGAGGGGCATCTCAAAGGTGATGGAGGGTGGGAGCGAGCACCTCCCACCCCTCACTCGCACACACAAGCAGAGTGGGTACCCGTGGTGTACCCGGGTACGAAGCGGGCGGGGTCTGGGGCAGGAAGACCAGGAGGACTGCCGGAGAAATATGGTAACTAAGGGGCAACAGAACCGCGGCCCGCTGCGCGCGCAAGTCCCGGGGTTCTAGTCCCCGCCCCTCGCCGTGCCGCCCCACCCGGGACCCCCTCCTTCCTCTGAGGGACCCGCAAGGAGTTCTGCGCTGGGCCTGGGGCGCCCCCTGCAGGCCGCGGACGGAGCTGTAGCCAGGCCCCGCCTTCCGGACAGCCCTCCGCAGACCCTGGTTCCGGCGCGGCCGGGTGGAGAGCTGGGCCTGGCTTCTCTCTGGCGAGCGTCATTGCCACGCACGGCTGCAGGGCCGCGCCCCCGCCGGACCCCCGCAAGCGCGGGACCCGGTGCGGTTGCTATGGCTGTGGGTGGCAAGGGGGAGCGCGGCCCCACGCCCCGCCCCGCACCTGCTCAGCCCGCCCCCCCGGCCGGCGCTCCCCGCCCCTTGCGCCGCCGCCGCCGCCGGGGCTGCCGCCGAGGCGCGGGGGTTCTGGGGCTGCGGTGGGCGTAGTTCGGGAGCCGCGAGGACTCGAGGTGAGGCGGCCGCGCCAGGCCGAAGCCCAGGCAGGGCTGGACCGCCCTCGCCACGCCCGCCCGCTCGGGATGCAGCTCTGAGGCCCAGCATGGCCGGCCCGGGCCCCACCTTCCCGCTGCACCGGCTCGTCTGGGCGAACCGGCACCGCGAACTGGAGGCCGCCCTGCACAGCCGCCAGGTGAGGCCCGTCGGGCACCCGGGCCGTCCTCCGGGCCCTCCACCCAAAGCGTGGCCTCCATCCTGGAGGCCTCCGTCCCTGCTCAGCGCCGCAGCCGCTTCCCGGCTCAGCCTCCCCGGCCGGATCGAAGCCGAGGTGACCTGCCCCCCTCGCTGGAGCCTCTGGCCTAGGCTCCCCGGGCTGGGCCTCGCCCGCCTCCCCGCTTCATGCTTCATCTAGCCCCTGACCTCTCGCTGCACCACCTCTGAGCCAGGATGTGACCGAACAGTCCCGGTCCAAACTCTTGACGTCTGCAGCTCTGCCTCTGCCTGCCCAGGCCCCACCACTGGGCCCCCAGCTCTATCCCTGGAAGAACACAGGAGAGGTGGGCAGGCCCTTCACGCCTGCCCCTTCCCCATCCCCGCAGGGACAACCAGGGCATCGTTTGCCATTTCCCCTGCCTGTCTGCATTATTTCCCACAGGGACTCCCAACCCTGTTCAGCCCAGTGGTCTTAGCTCTGTCTCTCCCTACATGCCCGGTGTTGAGTGTCCCATCTCCCCCAGCACGACATTGAACAGGAGGACCCCCGGGGGCGCACCCCTCTGGAGCTGGCTGTGTCCCTAGGGAACCTGGAGTCTGTGAGAGTCCTCCTTCGACACAATGCCAACGTGGGCAAAGAGAGCTGCCAGGGCTGGGCAGGTACTGCAGAGGGCAAAGGGGTTCCCCTGAGGCTGACGCAGGGTTGATGAGTGACCAGGCCTGGGGCCATCAAGAGAGCGCCCCTCAGTAGCTTGGTGCTCCCAGTCCTGCAGGAGGCAGTCAGCACTGGGGACCCCGAGATGGTGCAGCTGGTGCTCCAGTATCGGGACTATCAGAGGGCCACACAGAGGCTGGCTGGCATTCCAGAATTGCTCAACAAACTCCGCCAGGTACGGCAGGGCACAGAGGTGTGGCCAGTAAGGAGTGGGGTGCCATGGGAGGGGGCTATGACAGACGGCATGGGGGTCACCTGGTCGTGCATGCTGTTGGTCCTTAGAAGGACACCAAGCGTCTACAGCAGGCTTTCCCAACACTGTCGTTAAAGTCCCTCTCTTTCGACCCTACTTCAAGGTCACATAGGAAAGAGAGGGGCACAGGCCCACCCGGACGGGAGTGGGCCCTTTGGGAGAAAAGCCTTTGCCGGCATTGAGGGGTCTCCTGGTGCCAGTAATCTCATCAGAAGTTCAGACCAAGGACTTCCTGGTGAATATAGATTTTCTGGAGGAAGAATTTCATCCGATTCCGCGGATGTGGCCTGGACTTCTAGAATATGCTTCTCAAAGTGCACAGAGTACGGAGGGGAAGTTTAGAGAGCCCACTACCTCCTGCCCCCCACCCTAGGGGCAGGCCTAGAGGGGGGGCCCTGTGCTCCCTTTACAGATAAGGATTTGGGAGCCCAAAGCAGGCAGAACTTCCCCCAGAACCCCACAGTGGGCCAGTGGCTGGGTTGAGACTGGCCCCCAGACCTCCAGATACTTACAGCCTGATTACTCGAAGAACTTTTTAGGGCCCCTCTTGCCCACCCTTTGCTGGGTGGGGTTTGGTTGTGGTGGGGGCATCACAGGGCCGTGGCAGTGCACCAGGACTTGCTGCAGGGCTGGGCTCCGAGAGGGGGGCTGCAGACAAGGAGCTGCCCAGACCCCTGGCCCCCAGCGCTAGGCAGGGCCCTGCAGGCGCTCTGGTTTCTCCCAGGCCCCCGATTTCTACGTGGAGATGAAGTGGGAGTTCACCAGCTGGGGTGAGTGGGGACTGCCCGGCTTTCCTGGGCCTGGGCTAGGGCCTTTGGAAAAGACCCCCAGTGACCTCCGCGCCCCCTGCAGTTCCCCTTGTGTCCAAGATGTGCCCCAGCGATGTGTACCGTGTGTGGAAGCGGGGTGAGAGCCTGCGGGTGGACACTAGTCTCTTGGGCTTCGAGCACATGACCTGGCAACGTGGCCGGAGAAGCTTCATCTTCAAGGGCCAGGGTGAGCTCTGGGGGACCACTGTGGGCGCCCGAGATCCTCCTGTGGCCTGGGAGGGCCATGCTGTCCTTTCTCTTCACTCTCCAGAGGTAGAAGCAGAGGTTGGGGGTGACGGGGACACAGGGGCCGAGGCTGTGCCCACTTAGCAGCAGGTGGCAGAGGGCACTCTGATGGCCTTACACCTATTGCCGAGGGCCTAGCACTGATTTGCCCTCCTCCTTACGCCCCCACCGGCTGGCAGAGGCAGGTGCCCTGGTGATGGAAGTGGACCACGACCGGCAGGTGGTGCACACAGAGACGCTGGGGCTCGCCCTGCAGGAGCCTGAAGCACTGCTGGCCGCCATGCGGCCCAGTGAGGAGCATGTAGCCAGTCGCCTCACCTCTCCTATCGTCTCCACCCACCTGGACACTCGAAATGTGGCCTTTGAGAGGTTAGTTGGGGCCTGGCCACGTGGTGGCAGTGCCCTTGAGGCTCCTGGTTCAGGCCTCTGGGAGGCTTGAGCCACTTGCGGAGACTACTCAGATGGGGAAGGGGAGGTCACTGCAAGTCCAGTGTCCCCAGCAAGAGTGGTCACCTGTGGCATCGTTCAAGCAGCCTGTGCATGCCTGTCCCTACTGGTAGCTGGCTTCCTGGGGAAGAAGCTAGGTCAGGGTGTGCCCAGTTTCTTGACTCCTGGCCTTGCATATTTTCCCATGAAAACAAGGCAAGCTGTGTGTGCCCAAGTTGGCTCCTCAGTTGTACAGCTGTGTCTGAGCCAGAGCGGGTAGCCCGAGAGCCTGACCCTTATGGGCAGATTGTTATTTCTATGACACAGATGCCCCCGTTCCAATAACAGACTTCAGAAATACTTGAAAAACCAGTTATATTATGATATAATTTTCACATACCACCCACTTTACCTATTTCAAGTGTACAATGCAGTGGTACATTTTTAATATATTCACAGATAAGCAACCATCACCACAGTCAATTTTAGGACTTTCATCACCTCCAAAAGAAACCCTGTATCCTTTACCCATCAACTCCCATCCTCTCATTCCTTCCCCCTAGCCCCAGGCAACGACTGATCTGTTCTCTGTCTGTATAAATTTGCCTGTCCTGGACACTTGCTATGAATGGAATCATATAATATGTGGCCTTTTGTACTGGCTTTCACTGAACATAATGTTCTCAAGTTTCATCCAACTTGTAGCATATAACTACTTCATTTGTTTTTATGGCTAAACACATTGTATGACTGTGGCACATCTTGTTTATTCACTTGTCCATTGCCAGATATTAGGATTGTTTCTACCTTTTGACCATTATGAAAACTGCAGTGTACAAATTTTTGTTTGGACACATATGTCTGGACATGGGTATCTATACCTAGGCGAGGATTTGCTGGGTCATGTGGTAACTGGATGTTTAATTGTTTGAGGAACTGCCTGGCTGTTTACCAAAGGGGCTGTAGCATTTTATATTCCCACCAGCAGTGTGGAAGACGTCCAGTTCTCCCCAGTGTGTGGGGTCCACTTTCTCCACATCCTCCCTG
This sequence comes from Saccopteryx leptura, assembly GCF_036850995.1. Lineage (NCBI taxonomy): Eukaryota > Metazoa > Chordata > Mammalia > Chiroptera > Emballonuridae > Saccopteryx > Saccopteryx leptura. The sequence continues at coordinate 6,293,825 of NC_089503.1, read as the reverse complement.
ACGCTAACTGTTCGCTTATTTATTTTTGGGTTATAACCATCCTATTGGGTGTGAAGTGGTGTCTCATGGGGTTTTGATTTGCATTTCCTTAGTGACTAATGATGCTGAGCATCTTTTCACATGTTATTTGGCCATTTGCATGTCTTCTTTGGAGATACGTCTATTCAGATCCTTTGCCCATTAAAAGAAAATGGGTTATCTTTTTATTATTGAGTTGTAAGAGTGCTTTATAAATTCTAGCTGTAAGTTCCTTATAAGATACATGATTTGCAAACATTCTCTCCTATCCTGTAGGTTGTCCTTTCATTTCTTGATGGTGTACTTTGAAGCAGAGAAGTGTTTCATTTTCATGAAGTCCAGTCTGACTGTTTTTTCTTCCATTGCTTATACTTTTAGTTTCATATTGAACAATACTTTGCCAAATCCAAAGCAATGAAGTGGTTTTTTTTGTGTTTTTTTTTTTACAGAGACAGAGAGAGAGAGTCAGAGGAATAGATAGGGACAGACAGACAGGAACGGAGAGAGATGAGAAGCATCAATCATCAGTTTTTCATTGCGACACCTTAGTTGTTCACTGATTGCTTTCTCATATGTGCCTTGACCGTGGGCCTTCAGCAGACCGAGTAACCCCTTTGCTCTAGCCAGCGACCTTGGGTCCAAGCTGGTGAGCTTTGCTCAAACCAGATGAGCCTGCGCTCAAGCTGGCAACCTCGGGGTCTCGAACCTGGGTCCTCCCCATCCCAGTTCGACGCTCTATCCACTGCACCACCGCCTGGTCTAGCAGCAATGAAGATTTTCCCCTATGTTTTCTCCTGAAAGTTTTACCATTTTTGCCCTTATATTTGTGTCTTTGATCTATTTTGAGTTAACATTTATATATGGTGGGAGGTAAGGGTTCAGCTCCATTCTTTTGCATGTGGCTGTCCAGCTGTCCCAGCCTGATTTGTTAAAAAAGACTGTTATTTTCCAATTGAATGGTCAGGGCACCCTTGTAGAAGGAAAATCAGTTGACCATAGATGTATGGGTTTATTTCTGGACTCTTAATTCTGTTCCACTGATCTATATGTCTGTCCTGGTCCCAGCATCACACTATCTTAACTGGCATTGCTTTGTAATAAGTTTAAAATCAGAAAGTGTGAGTCCTCTAACTTTGTTCTTTCTCAGGACTGTTTTGGGTATTCTGGGTACCTTGCAATTTCATATGAATTCCCAAGTAAACTTCTACAGAGAAGTCAGGTGGGATTCTGGTTCAAATTTTCTTTTTTGTTTGTTTGTTTATTCAGTTAGAGAGGAGAAGCAGAGACAGACTCTGTGCCCGAGGCAAGGATCCACCTGGCGAGCCCACTAAGGGGCGCTGCTCTGCCCATCTGAGGTGTTGCTCCATTGTTCAGCAACCAAGCTCTTCTTAACACCTGAGGCAGAGGCCATGGAGCCATCCTCAGCATCTGGGCCAACTTGCTCCAATTGAGCCATTACTGCAGGAGAGGAAGAGAGAGAAAGAGAGAGAAAGAAGTGAGAAGGAAAGGAGTAGAGAAGCAAGGGGCACTTCTCCTGTGTGCCCTGACCAGGAATTGAACCCGGGACATACATATACCAGGCTGACACTCTACCACTGAGTCAACTGACCAGAGCCCTAGTTAAAAAAATTTTTTTTTAATTTTTTTTTTTAAGATTTTATTTATTCATTATAGAGAGGGGAGAGAAAGAGAGAAGGGGGAAGAGCAAGAAGCATCAACTCCCATATGTGCCTTGACCAGGCAACCTCAGCGTTTCCAGGTTGACGCTTTATCCACTGTGCCACCACAGGTCAGGCTCAAATTTTCTTTCTTTTTTTTAAATTTTTTTTTTATTCATTTTAGAGAGGAGAGGGAGAGACAGAGAGAGAGAGAGACAGAGAGAGAGACAGAGAGAGGAGAGACAAAGAGAGAGAGAAGGGGGAGAGGAGCAGGAAGCATCAACTCCCATACGTGCCTTGACCAGGCAAGCCCAGGGTTGCGAACCGGCGACCTCAGCATTTCCAGGTCGATGCTTTTATCCACTACGCCACCACAGGTCAGGCAGGCTCAAATTTTCAATCATGGTTTTCCAACTATGGATTCCCCAGCTGCTATTGGTTGAATCCATGGATTCAAGGGGCCAACTGTCATTAAATTTGCAGGAGATTCAAAAGTTGTACAGATTTTCAATTGCATGGGAGCTGGCACCACTCACCCTCATATTGTTCAAGGATCAACTGTACACATTTTGCACTTATTTATTTATTTATTTATTTATTTATTGTATTTTTCCGAAGTTAGAAGGGGGGAGGCAGTCAGACAGACTCCCGCATGCACCCAACCAGGATCCACCCAGCATGCCTGCCAGGGGGCGATGCTCTGCCCATCTGGGGCATTGCTCCGCTGCAATTAGAGCCATTCAAGCGCCTGACGGGGAGGCCATGGAGCCATCCTCAGTGCCCCAGCCAACTTTGCTCCAGTGGAGCCTTGGCTGGGGGAGGGGAAAAGAGAGACAGAGAGAAAGGAGAGGGGGAAAGGTGGAGAAGATGGGCGCTTCTCCTGTGTGCCCTGGCTGGGAATCAAACCTGGGACTTCTGCATGCCAGGCCAATACTCTACTACTGAGCCAACCGGCCAGGGCCACACCGATTTGTTTATTTACTTTTAGAGATAGGAGAGAGAATGAGAAGCATCCACTCGTAGTTTCTTCACTTTAGTTGTTTATTGATTGCTTCTCCATGGGTTAGCCAGGGGCCCAGTCAAGCCAATGACCCCTTGCTCAAGCCAGCAACCTTGTGCTCTAGCCAGCGACCTTGGGATCGTGGCAATGATCCTGTGCTCAAGCCAGCCACTGCGCTCAAGCCAGAGACCTTGGGGTTTTGAACTGGGGACCTCAGCATTCCAGGTTGACACTTGACCCACTGCACCACTACCAGTCAGGCCATTTTGCACTTCTTTTGATAAATTTATTTTAAGTATTTTATTCTTTTTGATGCTATGATAAATGAAATTGTTTTCTTTATTATATATTTTAATTGTTCGTTGCAAATTTATAGAAAGACAATTGATTTTTGTGTATTGATCTTATATCCTACAACCTTGCTAAACTCAACTCACTTTTTAGTTATAATGGATTTTAGTCAATTTTTAAAAAAATTTTTTCCATTGATTTGAGAGAGAGAGGAAGGGAGCTGGGAAGGGAGAGAGAGAAAGAAAAAAGACGCATCAACTCTTTGTTCCACTTAGTTCCATTTTTAGTAGCACATTCATTGATAGCTTCTCATATGTGCCCTGACCAGGGATCGAACCTGCAACCTCGGTGCACTGGGCAACACTATGCACTGAGCCACTCAGCCAGTGCTGTTAGTGGATGTCTTTGGATGATTATTTGTAAGACTATGTCATCATAATATAGTATAACTTCTTTCTTTCTAACCTGGATTTCTTTTATTTCTTTTTCTTGTCTAATTTCTTTTACTAGAATCTCCAGTAACATATTGACTAGAAGTGGCAGGAGCAGACATCTTTGTCTTGTTTCTGACCTTAGGGGAAAAGTATTCAGTCTTTCACTATTAAGTGTGATGTTAGTTATGGGTGGCCTTTATCATGTTGAGGAGGTTTCTTTCTATTCCTACTTTGTTAAGTGTTTTTATCATGAAAAGGTTTGAATTTTGTCAGATGCATTTTTCTGTGTCTATTGATAGATCATGTAACTTTTAAAAAAATTCTATTGATATATGTTATATCAATTGATATTCATATGTTGATCAACCTTGTATTCCTTGGATCATTCATGGTGTATGATTCTTTTCATATGTTGTCATGTTTGGTTGGCTAGTACTTTTTTTTTTTTTTTTTTTTTTGCAGGGACAGAGAGAGAGTCAGAGAGAGGGATAGACAGGAATGGAGAGAGAAGCATCAATCATCAGATTTTTGTTGCGACACCTTAGTTCATTGATTGCTTTCTCACATGTACCTTGACCGGGGGCTTCAGCAGACCGAGTGACCCCTTGCTCGAGCCAGCAACCTTGGGTCCAAGTTGGTGAGCTTTTTGCTCAAGCCAGATGAGCTAGTACTCAAGCTGGTGACCTCGGGGTCTCCAACCTGGGTGCTTCCACATGGCCACCCGACACTCTATCCACTGCGCCACCACCTGGTCAGGCAAGGCTAGTACTTTATATTCATATTAATAAGGGATATTGGTCTGTAGTTTTTTTGTTTTTTTCTTGTGATGTCTTTGTCTGGTTTTAGTATCTGGGCCTCATAGGATAAGTTAGACAGTATTACTTCCTTATCTATTTTTTGCAAGAGTTTGTGAGTAATTTTTTCTTTTTTTTTCTTTTCTTTTTTTTTTTTTTTTTTGCAGAGACAGAGTCAGAGAGAGGGATAGACAGGGACAGACAGACAGGAACGGAGAGAGATGAGAAGCATCAATCATTAGTTTTTCATTGCGCGTTGCAACACCTTAGTTGTTCATTGATTGCTTTCTCATATGTGCCCTGACCGTGGGCCTTCAGCAGACTGAGCAACCCCTTGCTGGAGCCAGTGACCTTGGGTTCAAGTCGGTGAGCTTTTTGCTCAAACCAGATGAGCCTGCGCTCAAGTTGGCGACCTTGGGGTCTCGAACCTGGGTCCTCGGCATCCCAGTCCGACGCTCTATCCACTGCGCCACCGCCTGGTCAGGCTGGTATTAATTCTTTAAAAAAATATTTTTTATATATTGATTTTAGAGAGAAGAAGGGAGAGAGAAGAGAGAGAGAAATATTGATTTGTTGTTCCACTTATTTATGTATTCATTTGTTGGTTCTTGTATGTGCCCTGATGGGAGATTGAACCTATAACCTTGACCTATTGGGAAGATGCTCTAACCAACTGAGCTATCAGATCAGGGCCTAATTCTTCTTTAAACATTTGGTGGAATTCATTGGTGAAGTCATCTGGGCCTGGGCTTTTCTTTGTGGGTAGTTATTTTATTACCACTTCAATCTCTTTACTTGTTACAGGTATACTAAATTATTTTTGCTTGAGTTTGTTTTGGTAGTTTTTGTCCATTTCATCTAAATTATCTCATTTGTTTGGGTACAATTGTTCATTGTTTTTTTGTTTTTGTTTTTAAGTGAGAAGAGGGGAGGTAGAGAGACAGACTCCCATATGCGCCCTGACCAGGATCCACCTGGCAACCCTCATCTGGGGCCGAATCAACTGAGCTATCCTCAGCAACTGAGGCTGCTGCTTGGACAAACTCAGTAGCCAGGGGTAGAGAGAAAGAAGGGGCAGAAGGAGGGGAAAAGAAGCAGATGGGCCTGACCTGTGGTAGCGCAGTGGATAAAGCGTCGACCTGGAAATGCTGAGGTCGCCGGTTCGAAGCCCTAGGCTTGCCTGGTTAAGGCACATATGGAAGTTGATGCTTCCAGCTCCTCCCCCCTTCTCTCTCTCTGTCTCTCCTCTCTCTCTCTTTCTCTCCCTCTCCTCTCTAAAATGAATAAATAAATAAAAATTAAAAAAAAAAAAAAAAAAAAAAGAAGCAGATGGTCACTTCTCACGTGTACCCTGATCAGGGATTGAACCCAGGACATCCACCTATGTTCTATCCACTGAGTCATCCAGCCAGGGCCTTATTGTATTTTTTTTTTATTAATTTTAATGGGGTGACATTGATAAATCAGGGTACATATGTTCAGAGAAAACATCTCTACGTTATTTTGACATTTGATTATGCTGCATTCCCATCACCCAAAGTCCAGTTGTCTTCTGTCACCTTCTAACTGGTTTTCTTTGTGCCCCGCCCCTCCCCCAACCCCCTCCCTCTCCTTCCCCCCACCCCGTAACCCCCACACTCTTGTCCATGTCTCTGAGTCTCATTTTTATGTCCCACTTATATATGGGATCATACAGTTCTTAGTTTTTTCTGATTTACTTATTTCGTTCAGTATAATGTTATCAATGTCCATCCATGTTGTTGTAAATGATCTGATGTGATGTCATCATTTCTTTTTTTTTTTTTTAACTTTTTTTTAAATTTTATTTTATTTATTTTTTACAGAGAGTGAGTCAGAGAGAGGGATAGACAGGGATGGAGAGAGATGAGAAGCATCAATCATTAGTTTTTCATTGTACTTTGCAACACCTTAGTTGTTCATTGATTGCTTTCTCATATGTGCCTTGACCGCGGGCCTTCAGCAGACCGAGTAACCCCTTGCTGGAGCCAGCGACCTTGGGTCCAAACTGGTGAGCTTTTTGCTCAAACCAGATGAGCCCACACTCAAGCTGGCAAGCTTGGGGTCTTGAACCTGGGTCTTCCGCATCCCAGTCCGATGCTCTATCCACTGCGCCACCGCCTGGTCAGGCCGATGTCATCATTTCTTATGGCTGAGTAGTATTCCATAGTATATATGTACCAAAGCTTTTTAATCCACTCGTCCACTGACGGACACTTGGGCTGTTTCCACATCTTCACTATTGTGAACAATGCTGCCATAAACATGGGGGTGCATTTTCTCTTTTCAAACAGTGCTATGGTGTTTTGGGGGTATATTCCTAAAAGTGGTATAGATGGGTCAAAAGGCAGTTCGATTTTTAATTTCTTGAGGAATCTCCATACTGTTTTCCACAGTGGCTGCACCAGTCTGCATTCCTACCAGCAGTGCAGGAGGGTTCCCTTTTCAACACATCCTCGCCAGCACTTACTCTGTGTTGTTTTGTTGATGAGCGCCATTCTGACTGGTGTAAGGTGATATCTCATTGTGGTTTTAATTTGCATTTCTCTAATAATTAGTGATGTTGAGCATTTTTTCATATGCCTATTGGCCATCTGTATGTCCTCTTTGGAGAAGTGTCTATTTATTTATTTCGCCCATTTTTTGATTGGATTGTTTTGTCTTCCTGGTATTGAGTTTTACAAGTTCTTTATAAATTTTGGTTATTAACCCCTTATCAGACGTATTGTCAAATATATTCTCCCATTGTGTAGTTTGTCTTTTTATTCTGTTCTTATTGTCTTTAGCTGTGCAGAAGCTTTTTAATTTGATATAGTCCCATTTGTTTATCCTGTCTTTTATTTCCCTTGCCCGTGGAGATAAATTGGCAAATATGATATATTGCTGCAAGAGATGTCGGAGAATTTACTGCCTATGTTTTCTTCTAAGATACTTATGGTTTCACAGCTTACGTTTAAGTCTTTTATCCATTTTGAGGTTATTTTTGTGAATGGTGTAAGTTGATGGTCTAGTTTCATTTTTTTGCAGGTAGCTGTCCAATTTTCCCAACACCATTTATTAAAGAGGCTGTCTTTACTCCATTGTATGCTTTTACCTCCTTTGTCAAATATCAGTTGTCCATAGAGTTGTGGGTTTATTTCTGGGTTCTCTGTTCTGTTCCATTGATCTATATGCCTGTTCTTATGCCAGTACCAGGCTGTTTTGAATACAATGGCCTTGTAGTATAACTTGATATCCGGAAGTGTGATACCTCCCACTTTATTCTTCCTTTTCAAGATTGTGAGGCTATTCATGTTCTCTTTTGGTTCCATATGAAGTTTTGGAATATGTATTCTATATCTTTGAAGTAAGTCATTGGTATTTTAATCGGTATTGCATTGAATTTATAAATTGCTTTGGGTAATATAGACATTTATTGTATTTTTTTATAAACCTTTTTATTTCTGTAAAATCAGTAGCGATGGCCCTCGTTCATTTCTTATTTTAGTAATTTGAGTCTTGTCTCTCAGCCAATCGAGCTAAAGTTTGGTCAGTTTTATTAATCTTTTCAAAAAACTAGCTTTTGGTTTAATTGATTTTCTCTATTATTTTTCTTTTTTTAAATTTTTTTCTTTATTGATTTTAGTGAAAGAGGCAGGGAGAGGGGAAGAGAGAGAGAGAGAGAGAGAGAGAGAGAAACATTAATCTGTTCTTGTATGTGCCCTGGCCAGGGATTGAACCAGCAACCTCTGTGCTTTGGGACAGTACTCTTAACCAACTGAGCTCTCTGGCCAGGGCTTTATTTTTTTTCTATTCTATGTTTTAGTAATTTTTCTCTAATATTTATTATTTCTCTTCTTTTGCTTGCTGTGGATTTACTGTGTTCTTTTCCTAGTATCTTAATATGGAAGGTTAGGTTATTGATTTGCAATTTCTTCTTTCTTAATACAGTCATGTACAACTATGAATTTCACTCTAAGCACTACTTTAGCTGTGTTCCATACGTTCTGATATGTTGTATTTTCGTTTCCATTTATCTCAAAGTGTTTTCTCATTTTCCTTTTGGATTTATTCTTTGATTCTTTTGTTATTTAGGAGTTTGTTGTTTGCTTTCCACATATTTGTGTTTCCCAAATCTTTTTTTCTGTTATTGAATTCTAATTTCATTCCATTGTGATTGGAGAGCATATATAGTATGACTTCTCTCCATTAAAATTTTTAAATTTTTATTGAATTTATGGGGGTGATAATTGGTTAATAACATTATATAAAGTTTCAGGTACACAATTCTATAATACATCATCTGTATATTATATTGTGTGTTCACTACCCCAAGTCAAGTCTCCTTCTCTCCTTTAAATTTATTTATATTGATTTGAAGAAAGAGAGAAAGGAAGGAAGAGGGAGGGAGGGAGGAGAGAGATGAGAAGCATCAACTTATAATTGCATCTTCGTTGTTCATCAATTGCTTCCTCATACATGCCTTGACTGGGGGGCTCTAGTGAGCCAGGGACCACTTGCTCAAGCCAGCGACGTTGGACTCAAGTCAGTGAATTTGGGATCATGGTTGATGATCCTGCACTCAAGCCAGTGACTTCGCACTCAACCTGGCAAGCCTGTACTTAAGCCAACAAGCCCATGCTCAAGCATGGTCCCAGAGTTCTGAACCCTCTGTCCACTGTGCCACTACTGGTCAGTCTGCTTTTCTTATGGCCCAGCACATGGCCTTTCCTAAAGCGTATTCCATGTGCACTTGAGAAAGAAGTATATTCTGTTGTTGGGTGGAGTGTTCGAAGGAAGTCTGTTCAGTCTAGTTCATAGGACTGTTCAAGTCTTCTCTTTTCTTGTTGATCATCTGCCTACTCATTCTCTCCGTTATTGAAAGGGAGGTATTGAAGTCTCCAACTATTATTGTTGAATCAAGCATATTTTTATTTTTAACTTTTTTTTTTTTGTTTTTTTTTTTTTGTTTTTTTTTTTTTTTTTTTTTTTTTTTTTTTTTTCTCATTTTTCTGAAGCTAGAAACAGGGAGAGACAGTCAGACAGACTCCCGCATGCACCCGACCGGGATCCACCCGGCACGCCCACCAGGGGCGACGCTCTGCCCACCAGGGGGCGATGCTCTGCCCATCCTGGGCGTCGCCATATTGCGACCAGAGCCACTCTAGCGCCTGGGGCAGAGGCCACAGAGCCATCCCCAGCGCCCGGGCCATCTTTGCTCCAATGGAGCCTAGGCTGCGGGAGGGGAAGAGAGAGACAGAGAGGGAAAGCGCGGCGGAGGGGTGGAGAAGCAAATGGGCGCTTCTCCTGTGTGCCCTGGCCGGGAATCGAACCCGGGTCCTCCGCACGCTAGGCCGACGCTCTACCGCTGAGCCAACCGGCCAGGGCTATTTTTAACTTTTTATTATGGAAAATTTCAGACAAATAGTAGAGAAGAGAGAATAGTATGATATACTTACCACCCAGCCTCAACATTTATCAGCATTTTGTCAATCTTCCTTAATCTTTATTCCCTGATTTTTTTTTTTATTCATTTTAGAGGAGAGAGAGAGAGAAGTGGGGAGGAGCAGGAAGCATCAACTCCCATATGTGCCTTGACTGGGCAAGCCCGGGGTTTTGAACCGGCGACCTCAGCGTTCTATTCCCTGATTTTTTTTTTTCTTTGTATTTTTCTGAAGCTGGAAGTGGGGAGAGACAGTCAGACAGACTCCCGCATGCGCCCGACTGGGATCCACCCGGCACGCCCACCAGGGGCAATGCTCTGCCCACCAGGGGGCGATGCTCTGCCCCTCCGGGTGTCGCTCTGCCGCGACCAGAGCCACTCTAGCACCTGGGGCAGAGGCCAAGGAGCCATCCCCAGCGTCCGGGCCATCTCTGCTCCAATGGAACCTTGGCTGTGGGAGGGGAAGAGAGAGACAGAGAGGAAGGAGGGGGGGGGTGGAGAAGCAAATGGGCGCTTCTCCTATGTGCCCTGGCCGGGAATCGAACCCGGGTCCCCCGCATGCCAGGCCAACGCTCTACCACTGAACCAACCGGCCAGGGCCTATTCCCTGATTTTTTAAAAAATATTTTTTTTATTTATTGGATTTTAGAGAGAGGAAGGGGGAAAAGAGAAACATCAATTTGCTGTTCCATTTATTGATACATTTCTTTTTTTTTTTTAAGAACTTTTTATTTTTTTAATTTTATTTATTTTATTTTTTTTACAGATACAGAGAGAGAGTCAGAGAGAGGGTTAGACAGGGACAGACAGACAGGAACGGAGAGATGAGAAGCATCAATCATTAGTTTTCCGTTGAGTGTTGCGACACCTTAGTTGTTCATCGATTGCTTTCTCATATGTGCCTTGACCATGGGCCTTCAGCAGACTGAGTAACCCCTTGCTCGAGCCAGAGACCTTGGGTCCAAGCTGGTGAGCTTTTGCTCAAACCAGATGAGCCCGCTCTCAAGCTGGCGACCTCAGGGTCTCAAACCTGGGTCATCAGCATCCCAGTCTGATGCTCCATCCACTGTGCCACCGCCTGGTCAGGCTGATATATTTCTTGGTTGATTCTTGTACATGCCCTGACTAGGGATCGAACCTACAACCTTGGTGTTTGGGGATGATGCTCTAATCGACTGAAGTAGCCAGCCAAAGCCTGGACTGTTTTAAAGCACATCCCAGATGGCATATCCTTACAACGGTAGATATTTTTGCACATGACTCTAACAGAAGGTTTCTTTATTTTATTTTTTGTGACAAGGAGAGGGACAGATAGGGACAGACAGACAGGAAGGGAGAGAGATGAGAAGCATCAAGCCTTCATTGTGGCACCTTAGTTGTTCACTGATTGCTTTCTCATATGTGCCTTGACCGGGGGGACTACAGCAGACCGAGTGATCCCTTGCTCAAGCCAACAACCTTGGGCTTCAAACCAGTGACCTTGGGCTCAAGCCTGCGACCATGGGGTCATGTTTATGATCCACACTCAAGCCAGCGACACCATACTCAAGCTGGTGAGCCCATGCTAAAACCAGTGACCTTGGGGTTTCGAACCTGGGTCCTCTGCGTCCCAATCTGACGCTTTATCCACTGTGCCACCGCCTGGTCAGGCTCTTTTTTTTTTTTTAATTTTTATAAAAGGTTTTTTAACATTTATTTGAGAGAGAGGAAGGGAGAGATAAACATTGATTTATTGTTTCACTTATTTATACATTCATAGGTTGATTCTTGTATGTGCCCTGATGGGGAATCGAACCAGCAACCTTGGACTATTAGGGCTATTGGGCTCTTAGCACCTGCGCTAGGGCTAAATAAAGATGCTTTTAAACTTATCCCCAACACCATTATCATACCTAACAAAATTAACAGCAATTCCTCAGTACTTTCCAGTCCCCAGTCCTTGTTTGATTGCCCCAGAGGTCTGGGCATCCTCTTCCAGGCCCCTGCATATATCACAGTGAGGAGGCTCATTGAAGGCAGTCTTTGGAAGGGAAAGCTTTGGCTAGGGTTGGGGGGTGCAGATCCTCATGGGCTCCTCCTGTTTGGTCTGTTTCAGGAACAAATGTGGCATCTGGGGCTGGCGGTCTGAGAAGATGGAAACCGTGAGCGGCTACGAGGCCAAGGCAGGAGAGGCTGGTGGTGGGGGCTGGGGTGGGAGACAAGGGCCGGGAGCTCCCCTGCTTCTCTACACCCATCCTTGTGGAAGGAGAGACAGAGGAACCTGTGGGCTCTAGAAGCCTGGCGCGGCCATGGGGGGGCCTGCGCACCCAGCCCCTGCTGCGCATGTAGGGTCCCCCACAGCGTGGGCCCCCACGGAGGCACCAAGATGGAACAACCATTTCCCCTCATTAGTGACTCCCTTGGGTCTGGACCCTGTCACCTCCTCCCCTATGGGGAATGAGATCTCATCTGTTCCTGGGGCCAGCAGGACTTGGGGCCTGTGCTGGTGAGGCTGAGTGTGAGGAACAGGCTCTGAGCCCCCCGTCCCCCCGTGACCCCCTTTTCCCCAGGTTTACAGTGCCACAAATGTGGAGCTGGTGACACGCACGCGCACGGAGCACCTCTCTGATCAGGACAAGTCAAGAAGCAAAGGTAAACCCAGGTGCGCCTGCCTGCCGCCCAGTCATATCATGTGGTGGGGTCACCCTGGTCTGAGGGGGCCAGAGTATCCAGGACAAGCTGGGAGGTCACCCCATCCCATCTGCTCCATCTCCCACCTGACAGGAGGCTCTCAGGGTGGAGGGAAGGTGAGGACAGTCTGGGGGCAATGGCCTGACATCCTCTTAGGGGCCCCCACGCTTCTCCTTAGGGGGGAAGACTCCGTTCCAGTCCTTCCTCGGGATGGCCCAGCAGCACGCCTCCCACAATGGGGTGAGCTAGGCCTGGGGGCGGGGGCGGGGGGCCTCTGGGCAGGGCCAGGCAGGCACTGTCCTGAGCACTAAGCTGGGTCCTGGGGCCCCCCAGGCCCCTGTGCAGCAGGCAGCCAGCCCCACCAACCCGACAGCCATTTCCCCCGATGAATACTTTGACCCCAACTTCAGTCTGGAGTCTCGGAACATCGGCCGCCCCATCGAGATGTCCAGCAAAGTGCAGAGGTGAGGTCCAGGGGCTCACTGGGGACTTCACATAGGTTCCTGTCACATAAGTGCCCACCAGATTGGGGGCCCTGCTCACTCCGCTGACTTCCCTCTCAATTCCACCCCATGGGGACAGGAGCCGGGTCTGTCTTACCCAGGAGCATCAGCCCCCAGCTTGGGGTTTGGCCCAGAGGACTGGTCACTCTTCTTTGGTGAATGAGTGAATGAATGGGCAGGTGGCACCACCCATGCATTGTTTCCTGTTCATTTTAATGAGCACTAGCTGAGGGTCCCCTTAGAGAAGACTGGGAAGGGCCCACAGCTCTACCACCTCCTGGTGTGTGGCCTGAAGAACTGTCTTCCCCTCTGAGAGTCCGATGTCCTCAGTAAATGAGAAGTCACACTTTGCCATCTTCTCCTGAGTTCTTAAGAGCTGTGACATAGAGCTATGACGGGCCCAGCAGTCCTGACCCATGGGCTATGTGGGACCCAGAAGTACTGCAGGGTATGAGGCCCTGGCCAGCTACAGGCTGTGGAGGAGGACAGGGCTGTGGATGAGGCCCACTGAAGCCAGCAGCCCAGCCTTGCCCTCATCTAGATGAAGTGAGCTGGCACAAACCACCCTAGGCTCCAGCCTGGGCTTGGGTGGGGGCAACTCAGACCCTAGGGCCAGAAGGACACCCCCTCCTGTGGGAGGCAGGCAGGGGCAGCTGAGTGGAAAAGAGGGTACCCCAGGCCAGGTGGAGGGCAAGAGTAAAGGCAGGTGTCCAGAGTGGGCGGGCTTTAGCAGAGGGACCACCAGAGGTTCCTGACCCACATCCTGTGGTTGGCTGGGCAGATTCAAGGCAACACTGTGGTTGAGTGAGGAGCACCCACTCTCCCTGGGTGACCAGGTGACGCCCATCATTGACCTGATGGCCATCAGCAACGCTCACTTTGCCAAGCTGCGGGACTTCATCACCCTCCGCCTCCCCCCTGGCTTCCCCGTCAAGATTGGTGAGAGGGTGGTGGGTGAGCAGAGGGCCTCAGGCAGCTCCAGGGAGGGGGGTGGATGTGGCCACAGGGCCAGACACAGGTGGACCTGTGGCTGCAGTGGCTCAGGCTTGGCTGTCTCTTCACAGAGATTCCCCTTTTCCATGTGCTCAATGCCCGCATCACCTTCAGCAACCTGTGTGGCTGTGATGAGCCCCTGAGCTCGGTGTGGGTGCCGGCCCCCGGCTCTGCTGTGACCAATTCAGGTAGTTCTGCAGAGGGAGGGTGCCGCATGGCTCGCTGGTGTCTGAGTCCCGGGGACTGAGCGTGGCCTTTCCACTGCCCCAGGGAGCCCCTTCCCGTGCGAAGTGGATCCCGCGGTGTTTGAGGTGCCGGAGGGGTACAGTGTGCTGGGGGCGGAGCGCAGCGAGCCCCTCCGCGACGAGGATGACGACCTGCTGCAGTTCGCCATCCAGCAGAGCCTGCTTGAGGCGGGCACGGAGGCGGAGCAGGTGTGGTGCGCGGGCAGGGCTGGGCCCCGGGGGTGGGCAGGGTGGCAGAGGTGACAGCGCTGGGCTCTGGCTGCTGCAGGTGACTGTCTGGGAAGCCCTGACCAACACACGGCCTGGCACCCACCCTCCCCCACAAGCCACAGCCTATGAGGAGCAGCTTCAGCTGGAGCGGTGAGGTCCTCTGGGACCTAATAGGTTCATGTCTCAGCCCTGCCCTTCTTCAGGGACCCAGCCAGCAGGTGGGGATGGGGGTAGGTAGCAGGGAGGTGCTGGTCCCAGGACCCCATGCCCTCTTCAAGGTCACCTTCCATCGGCATCACTGCCCACCACGGAAGGCAGCACGTGGGATGGGAAGACAGGTCCCCCCACCTGGCCTCTTCTCTCTGGTCTCCCAGGCCCCGCTACCCTGTGCTTAACTTTGTCCTCAAAACCACGTCCCAGCCCTTGGCCTCCTCCCCCCGGCCTCAGTACTCAGCCGCCTGCTCTCCCTCTCGCACCTGCCCTGGAAGGGCCCTCCAGGAAAGCTTGAGGATGTCCGCGGAGCCCAGGGCCCCAGGATCCCCGCACAGGACGCCCCCAGCCCCAGCCGCCCCAAGCTTTGAGGAGCAGCTACGCCTGGCCCTGGAGTTGTCCTCGCGAGAACAGGAGGAGCGGGAGCGGCGAGGGCAGCAGGAGGAGGAAGACTTGCAGCGGATCCTGCGCCTCTCACTCACAGAGCACTGAGCTCTGAGCACTGGTCCGCGCCCCTGGGAGGGCTTCCGGGCCACGCCCCCACCCGCTTTTGTAATTTATTTATTTATAAACTGTCGGCTGCTGAGTTTGGGGCCTGGAGCCCAGGGGGGTGGGCTTGCATTGGAGACCAAGATGGAAATAAAGAGACCTTCAGCAGCAGGCTTGCTCTGCTCAATAGGGGGGGTAAACTGAGGAGCGACACTGTGGGCAATGGCCTCAGACCTCAGTTCATATCCTGGCTGCGGCCCCTTTAGCCTCTCTCAATCTCAATTTATTTTTTATTTTATTTTTTTACAGAGACAGAGAGAGAGGGAGGGATAGATAGGGACAGACAGGAATGGAGAGAGATGAGAAGCATCAATCATTAGTTTTTTGTTGCAACACCTTAATTGTTCATTAATCGCTTTCTCATATGTGCCTTGACCATGGGCCTTCAGCAGACTGAGTAACCCCTTGCTGGAGCCAGAGACCTTGGGTCCAAGCTGGTGAGCTTTGCTCAAACCAGATGAGCCCCCGCTTAAGCTGGTGACCTCGGGGTCTCGAACCTGGGTTCTCAGCATCCCAGTCTGATGCTCTATCTACTGTGCTACCGCCTGGTCAGGCTAAACCTCAGTTTTATCAGCTGTAAAGTAAGACCACTTTCCACCCCCCCAGGGATGCTGGGAGGGTAACATGAGCCAATATGTGTCAAGTGCCCATACAGAACAGGTGGTTCCTGAGCCCTGTCCTATCTCGTGGTTCCTGCCACCCAGTCTGGCTTTTCCAGAACCCACTCACGCTCCTGTCGGGAGAGGGGAAGGCTGGTCTTCAGACTCTCCTTACAGCCAGAGTGCCCTGCACCCTAGGCCTGGGTTCCTGCTCTGACTCTGCCATGTTCTATGGGGAGCTTTGGGAAGGTCTCCCCTCTGCTCTTGCTCACCTCCAAGGTGGCCCTGAGGCTCCCTGTGAGCCTCAGGTGTTAGTTCTAAATCCCTCCTGATTTCCCCGGACGCTTTGCCTGTCTCCCAGTGATTCATGCAGAGAATGGAAACACGAGGGCCCACCAGTATGAAGAAATACAAACGGGGTGCCCCCCAACTTAAGACCCAATGTATCTGATCCTAAGACCTTTGTCCCAGTCCTGCCTTCCCTAGGACCCACCTTTGCTAGGTAACAACCTTGGAGGCCCAATGCAGAGCCCAGGTGACCTAACTGGGCGGGGCAGGGAGGACTGGGGTGCTTCCTGGGAGGAGGGACCGAACCTCCCGACCCCTTCCCCGCCGGTCTCTGGGCTCCGTACCTGCGCCCCGCCCCCGGCTCCGCCCCCAATGTGTTTTGAGGGCGTGGGCGAGGCGGGCAGAATTCGAGAAGACGCGAAGGGAGGGGCTGCGGCCGCTGAGTGCTGGCTACGCAGGCCGGGCTGGACGAGTATCTGGCCCTTTAAGGGCCGCCCCCAAGGAGGTGCCAGGCTGTGGTGGCTCCAGGCTCTCCTTCCTGGTCCTGCGGGGCAGGGACTGTCCGTGTCTCTGTGGGAGGGCTCTGTGCCCAGTGCCAGGCCAGGTGCCCCCGGCCTGATCCCATGGCTCTGGTCACAGTGAGCCGCTCTCCACCAGCCAGCGGGTACTCCACGCCTGTGGGGCCCACGGTAAGTCTGGCTTTGCTGTGGTCCTACCCACGTAGTTGGCTGCCAGCTGGGCCTGGGGAACACGTCCTGCCTACCGGCAGCCTCCCTGTAAGGAAAGGGGTGTGGGCAGGGGGACCGCAGTCAGCTGGAGTGGAGTGGGTAGGGTCTTGAGGCTCCCAGGAACTTTGACCAAGGCACGACTGGGAGCCCTGGGCACCAAACCAGCCAGTGGAGGCCTTACCCCCTTCCTGGCCCAGATTTGGGCCAAACCCTAGTACCCTACTCACCTACACCCCCTTGCTGCCCTACCTGGACCTGGGCCCCCCAGTGCCTCTGGTGGAGAGTAGACTGGGGTGCGAAGGGTATCTGACACCTTTTCTGGTTCCACTCCCCACAGAGGTTGGGAGGGGTGACCCCCCCAACACAGCATCCCCTAACTCTGCCCTGGGGGCCACTTTCCCAGCAGGACCAGGCCTCCAAGCGTAGAAGCCGGCTCCAGCGAAGGTGAGCACCTCCCCCTAACGCAGACACCATCCAGCCGCCGCCTGGCCTCTGCCATTACGGTGGGCTCGCAGCCAAAGTCAACTACTGGATATGTGGGGCAGTGTTGCCAGTGGGCATGGCTGGCTCGCAGCTCCGGCCTGGCTGCCTTGCTTTTCATCTTTCCTCTGGTCTGTGTGGGTTCCTTCACCCTATCCTAGACCCTGGCTCAGGCCAGTGGTGTCAAGCCAAAGGGCAGGACGGGGCCACAGGGCCTAAGGACTCCTAAGTCCACATGAAGTTTATAGCATCTTTCGATTTAGACAGGTGGGAAGGTAAAGGGAGCAACACACAGTCATTTCAGACAAGGTAGGTGGGCTGGGGGCCCCCAAGAGCCCCCAAGGCAGTGTCTCTCAAAGTATAATCACCACACCCCCTGGGAACTGGTTGAACGTTCACATTCTCAGGTCTCCACACTCCATACCTACTGACTCGATGCAGAAAGGGCCCAACACCCTTTAAAACAGGCCCTCCAGGTGGCTGGTGTACCCCTGTCCCAAGGGAGTATGACAAGCCACAATGGTTTCCCTGCTGCCCTGCTAGGCAGAGCTTTGCAGTGCTCCATGGGGCTGTCCTGGGACTGCAGGATGGAGGGGACAATGGAGACGCAGAGGAGCCCAGCCCGGAACCAGCGGAGGAACCCTCCGGAGAAGAGCAGCTCCTCGGGGACCATACAGACAATGGGCACGGGCCCCCGAGTCCCCAGAAGCAGGAGCAGAGCCAGCACCTCCACCTCATGGTGGAGCTGCTGAGGCCTCAGGACGACATCCGCTTGGTAAGGAGCCCCACAGAGCTTTTGTGGGGAGAGAGAGCCACCCCTGGGACAAGGGGGAGGAGAGGGCAGAACAGAGCCAGTGTGTGTGTCTTTGGGAAGCAGTGGTGTGAGGGCAGGGGTTCCCTGGGTAGTGAAGGGGTTACCCAAACCCTGACAATCCTGCTGGAGTTGTTTTAATGGCTGAGGTCCTGTCTTCAGGTCTCTGAAGGGCTGGGACAGGACCAGGGGTTTGTTCTGCATAAGTCTGTAGGGCCCAACTAGGCCCCAGAGCTGAGGTTACACAGGCGCAGGTGACTGTGTGACCACAGCTGACCTTCCTGACAATGTGAGCTACCCACAAATGGACCGGTGTTCGGGGGCCTGATAAGTGCCTGCGGGAGGCTGGTGCCTTGGAGGGGCCCAAGGGGATGGGACACAGATGTCAGCAGGAGAACTAGTTCCTAAATGCCTGTGGGTCATCTCAGTGCAGCAAAATGAGAAAAAGAAGGTGCGGTCAGTCTTTTGCAAAGCTGAATGTATTCCATGGAAACGCCATCTTTTTCTTTTTTTTTTTTGTATTTTTCTGAAGCTGGAAACGGGGAGAGACTGTCAGACTCCCGCATGCGCCCTACCGGGATCCACCCGGCACGCCCACCAGGGGCGATGCTCTGCCCACCAGGGGGCGACGCTCTGCCCCTCCGGGGCATCGCTCTGTTGCAACCAGAGCCACTCTAGCGCCTGGGGCAGAGGCCAAGGAGCCATCCCCCGCGCCTGGGCCATCTTTGCTCCAATGGAGCCTCGGCTGCGGGAGGGGAAGAGAGAGACAGAAAGGAAGGAGAGGGGGAGGGGTGGAGAAGCAGATGGGCGCTTCTCCTGTGTGCCCTGGCCGGGAATCAAACCCGGGACCTCTGCACGCCAGGCTGACGCTCTACCACTGAGCCAACCGGCCAGGGCCCATCTTCTTCTTTTTTTTTTTTTTTTAATTTTCTAACCACCCACTGGTTCCACAGTAATGGTGATTTATTTATTTTTTTATTTATTCATTTTAGAGAGGAGAGAGAGAGGGGTAAAGAGAGAGAGAGAGAGAGAGAGAAGGGGGGAGAAGCAGAAAGCATCAACTCCCATATGTGCCTTGACCAGGCAGGTCTAGGGTTTCGAACTGGCGACCTCAGTGTTTCCAGGTCGACGCTTTATCCACTGCACCACCACAGGTGAGGCCGAAACATCATCTTTTATTGTGAAATTGTGTCATTAATATTTCTTTGGTGCCTGACCAGGCGGTGGCGCAGTTGATAGAGCATCAGACTGGATGCAGAGGACCCAGGTTCGAGACCCCGAGGTCGCTAGCTTGAGCACGGACTCATCTGGTTTGAGCAAAGCTCACCAGCTTGAGCCCAAGGTTGCTGGCTTGAGCAAGGGGATCACTCGGTCTGTTGTAGCCCCCCTGTCAGGGCACTTATGAGAAATCAATCAATAAACAACTAAGGAGCTGCAAGGAAGAATGGATGCTTCTTATCTCTCTCCCTTCCTGTTTGTCTGTTCCTATCTGTCCCTCTCTGTCAATATATATATATATATATATATATATATATATATATATATATATATCTTTGGTGAGAAAGATTTCTTGAATGAAATGATGGCAATAGCAAGTGAAAGGGTTTATTTTCATCCTCCTTCCTAGGCAGAAATAAAAAATGGGCAATCTTTGTCAGGCCCCTTCTCCCCATTTTCTCACATATACATACCCTTTCAGAAAAGCCTTTTAAAACATTTTTGGACCATGAAAACCAAAAGTCGGGAACCGCTGAAATGCAAGCACTTATCTGTTATCTCTGAAGGGGGTGGACATGGAGGGAGCAGGCACTGTCTGTTCTTGGCCTGGGTTGTGTGCCCAGGTGGGGGTTAGGGGAGCAGGGTCCTACGGACCACTGTGAACCTGGGCTGCTCTCTCCCCAGGCAGCCCAGCTGGAGGCAGCACGGCCTCCCCGGCTCCGCTACCTGCTGGTAGTTTCCACAAGAGAACGTGTGAGCCAGGACGAGACAGTCCTCCTAGGGGTGGACTTCCCTGACAGCAGGTGGGAGCAGGGAGAGGAAGGGTGTGGGGCAGGGAAGTGCAGTGGTGGGGGCCAACGCTGTCCCTCTGTGTCCCGCCAGCTCTCCCAGCTGCACCCTGGGCCTGGTCTTGCCTCTCTGGAGTGACACCCAGGTGTACCTAGATGGAGATGGGTAAGAGGTGGCGACCTGAGGGAGGGGAAAGGGCAGAGGAGGGCAGAGGGTGTGGTGTATATGACAGGGAGTGGGGCACTGGGCAGCTGCTGCAGAACTCCAGGCTGGGGGGCCTGGGGCCTAGGGCCTAGGGCTTAGGCCTACTCTCAGCTCTACCACAGACCCGCTGTGTGGTCCTGGGCAAATCACTCAACGTCTCTGGGCCTTGGCACCCCAATCTGGCAAAGGGGGCTTATTTTGAAGCTCATGTGATGTGTACATATTCTGAGGATCAGCCTCACGGGGTGTCTAATGGGTGGGCCTCTCAGGGACCCTGTTTCAGGGCCTGGAGTGGGGTTCACCCTCACTTGGTCTCCCTCAGGGGCTTCAGTGTGACATCTGGTGGGCAGAGCCGAATCTTCAAGCCAGTCTCCATCCAGACCATGTGGTAGGAGTGGGGGTACTGCAACCTGGGGCTGGCCTGAGAGGTGGCTGTAGGGTCTGGGCCAGCAGGGGCAGCAGGGAGGACAGTGTGACCCAGCCTCTCCTCTGTCCCAGGGCCACGCTCCAGGTGTTGCACCAGGCATGTGAGGCGGCTCTAGGTAGTGGTCTTGTGCCAGGGGGCAGTGCCCTCACCTGGGCCAGCCACTACCAGGACAGACTGAGTTCTGACCAGAGCTGTCTCAACGAGTGGATGGCCATGGCCGACCTGGAGTCTCTGCGGCCTCCCAGTGCGGAGCCTGGCCGGTCAGTGAGGGAGGGGAAGGACAGGGGGGTGCCGTGGCAGAGCAGGGCAGGAGCCCCTGGACTGACAGGCTGCACCCCCAGGCCCTCAGAACAGGAGCAGATGGAGCAGGCCATTCGGGCTGAGCTCTGGAAGGTACTGGACACCAGTGACTTGGAGAGCATCACTTCCAAAGAGGTGGGCAGGGGGCCGGGGCCCGGGCGGAAGCTGGGCCTGGGTAGGTGGGGGGCCTCCGGCTGGTGCCTGAGTTCTCCTCTCGGCAGAGCCTTCCTCCCGGCTGAGCCAGCCCCGGAGGTTCGGCCTCAGCTCCTCTGTGTAGACGGGCTGGGCACCGTCCTCAGAAGCCCTGGAGGGAAGGGTAGGACCCCGGGAACCTCTCCACTCCTTCCTGCCTGCAGATCCGCCAGGCCCTGGAGCTGCGCCTGGGATGCCCTCTCCAGCAGTACCGCGACTTCATCGATAACCAGATGCTGCTGCTCATGGCCCAGCAGGACCGGGCCTCCCGCATCTTCCCACACCTCTACCTGGTGAGCTGCAGGCGGGGCGGGGGGGAGGGGGCCCTGGAGCAGGGTCTGAGAGCGGCTGCAGCCCACCCGGCCCAGGGAGGATGGAGCTTCTCTCTCTGTCCACAGGGCTCCGAATGGAATGCCGCCAACCTGGAAGAGCTGCAGAGAAACAAGTAGGCTTCTGTCCCCCTCAGGACTGCCCACCCTCTGTCATCCCCCTTGCTTGGGGCCTTCACCAGGAGGCCTTCACTCTTATAGTGCAGCCAATCCCTGAGAAGCCAGCGGGAGACCCAGGGAGAAGGGCGGGGCACCCGGACATGGGTTCTCCCTGAGAGACAGCACCTGGTCAGGAGCCCCCAGAACTCCCCCAGCAGGCGCTAGCCCAGTTTCTGACTGCGCCCTGGGCCTTCCCCTCAGCCCGGTCTCAGACCCTGCTGGCCGCCTGGCTGGCCTGCGGCAGCTCCCTGGCCCACTCTGCCCCTGCCCCGTGCTGGGAAGGGAAGATGGAGGCGCCCCTCTCCAGGGGGAGGACCCGCCTGCCTGCTTCTGGAAGCTCCTGTCATTTGTCCACCACGGACTTTTGGGAGGTCTGCTACAGTGTTTGTCACCCAACTGCTGCAGACCCACCCAATTTCAGCTTAACTCAGAAGTTGTTCTCAGACTGACTTCTGAAAGTAACTGAAGGGCCAGGGTTGCACCTGAGCCCAGCGGCTCCCTGGACCAGAGGGCAGACAAGCCCAGCAGGGTGAAACTGTCAGTTCAGAGTCCCAGCCGTCCCTCCTCCCACCATCACCGGGCCTCCCTTACCTGCCTTGGAACCAAAACCAAACAGAAACCCGCAGTGTGGCCGGGTCTCACGGCCACTGGGCCTGGGGCACCTGGCCACATCAGCCTGGCCTCGCACTCCGTGCTGCAGGGTCAGCCACATCTTGAACATGGCCCGGGAGATCGACAACTTCTACCCCGAGCGCTTCACCTACCACAATGTGCGCCTCTGGGACGAGGAGTCCGCCCAGCTGCTGCCTCACTGGAAGGAGACGCACCGCTTCGTGGAGGCCGCAAGGTCAGGCTGTCCCCATCCCCACTGCCCGCGCCCCCAGAGAGGGACAGGGAAGGGGGCTGATCACTTCTCGCCTCCACAGAGCACAGGGCACCCGAGTGCTAGTCCACTGCAAGATGGGTGTCAGCCGCTCGGCAGCCACGGTGGTCGCGTATGCCATGAAGCAGTACGGCTGGAGCCTGGAGCAGGCTCTGCGCCACGTGCAGGAGCTCCGGCCCATCGCCCGCCCCAACCCTGGCTTTCTGCGCCAGCTGCAGACCTACCAGGGCATCCTGACTGCCAGGTACGGAGTGGAGGTCAAGGGGACGGGGCCGTGGGGTGGCCGTGGGGCTGGCTGCTGGGTCACTCCACGCTGACCCAGTGCCACCTCCTCACAGCCGGCAGAGCCATGTCTGGGAGCAGAAAGTGGGTGGGGCCTCCCCGGAGGAGTCCCTGGCCCCCGAAGTCTCTACACCATTCCCACCTCTTCCGCCGGAACCAGGGGGCAGTGGGGACGTGGTGGCTGTGGGGGTGGAGGACAGCCAGGCATCCCCCAAAAAAGAGCCTGTGCCAAGACCCCGCATCAACCTCCGTGGGGTCATGAGGTCCATCAGCCTCCTGGAGTTCCCCTCAGAGCTGGAGAGCCCCTCAGGAGCTGGTGACCTGCCAGAGGTGAGGCTGGGGCTAAGGCAGGAGCCCAGGCCAAGCAGGGTGGGTCCAAAGGAGAGGCAGGTGGCAGGAGGGTGGAGAAAAGACCAGGCCTAGGGCTCGACTTCTGGCCTCGAGCAGGGGGACCATGCCCTGGGCAGCTCCCGCTGGTGCCCTCAGAGCAGCAGCTCAGGAGACCTAGCGGGGGCAGGTGAGCACTGCCCTCCGTGGGAGCTGGGGAGCAGTCATGGCACCACAGGCACCCAGGGGGTTCCTCTGGAGCCAGCCTCAGGCTGGAGGCCACAGGCAGCTCTCTGCCTAACAAAAGCACTTGCTTCCTCAGGGGCAGGGCTGCCTGGCTGTGCAGGGAGCGTCCTCCCCAGGCCAGGAGCTAGAGCACGGACTGCTGGCCTTAGATGGGGGTAGCCAGGATGATCCTGCAGCCCCTCCCAAATCGGAGAGGCAGCACACTGAAAGAGGAGATGCAGAGAGGTGACAGCACTGGTGCACCAGAGTTCTGGCCAACCTGCTGGCAGGAGGATTCGTCTCACAGAGGGAGGGGACGCCTGGGAGAGCCTTCCTAGGCGAGGTGGCACCAGGAGGATGGGGAGGGCTGGATGGTTGATGGATGGACATGGGTGTGCCTAAAGGCCGGGTGTCCTCACTCCACCCCAGCTCAGCACTTGGCGCCTAGAAGGTGTTTCCCAACTGTCTAAAGGCAGAAGGGGCAAGAGGGGGACATGGCAGGTGCAGGGGAACTAAGGAGGGCTTCTGAGGCCAGAAAGAAGCTGTAGACAAGTGAGGGCCAAGGAGCAAGGGCCGGAGGACTGGGATGCTGTCTTCCCTCCTAGGGAAGTTTGACTCATGAGCAGCTCACTTTGTTTTTGTATTCAGTCAACAAACATTCTACACCTGCCCTTTTCCAGGCGTGTGCTCCATGATTCTTCTTCCTTATACTTTCACCCTTCCAGGTTTTCTCCTCAAACAACTCTTCAGATGAAGACCCTCCACACCCCTTCCCTCAGTTCTCAAAGGCCAAGGGCGGCCGGCGGGCCCGCAAGGGGCCCTGGCCTGCCCTGAAGTCTCGCCAGTCTGTGGTTGCCCTCAACAGCGCCGCCCTGGTAGCCAGCCGCGCCCGGGCCTTCCAGGAGCAAGAGCAGGCACCTGAGCAGGAGTCAGGGGATGCCATCTGTGCCTCCACCCCCAGGCTGCGGAAGGTGGTGAGGCAGGTCAGCGTGGATGACAGCGGGGAGGAGGGCGCTGCCTGAACCTTCACACACTCCAGTGCCCCCCAGACACGAACAGAGGTGCCTGCACACAGCTCCTGGGACGAGCACCTCTCATCCCTGCCAGCTTGTCCACACTCCTCCCAGGCACTGCCCAGGAGGCTCCAAACCCCTGTCATTATAGCCTCTGCCCCTACCATCCTCAGTCTCAGACCCATGTCCACCTGTCCAAGGGCTCAAGACTTTCTCTGTAATTGGGGAGAGACGGGGGATGCTTTGGGGGGCATTCTTCACTGCTGCCAGAAACCCTCGCAGCGATGGGATCAAGCACAGTTTCCCAGCACTCCCTCACCCACTCCCATCGGCCTCCCCCCTGCCCCCTTCCTCCCCGGGCGCCTGAGTAACCTCAGTGTCCAGTCCCCAGTCCGGGAGGCTCCGAGGAGCAGAGCTGGGCCCTGTGATGGGGCTGGCGGGTCGGCCCCCCTCTACAGCCGGCTCCAGTATTTTGCCACTGCCACGCCCAAGCACTCCCACCTTCCTCCCGTGGCAAGGCCCTGGGACCCAGAGCACCAGGCCAAAGAGAGTCATTTTTTTGTCCTTCACGGCCTCTGGCCAGTTTTTCGTCGTCTTGATAGTATCTGGCTTTGTACTTAGAAATAAAAAACATTTTCATATTATTTTCAATTTTATGGTAAAGCCATCTACCCGTGAGTCCAGGTCTTCTGTGGTTACATGAGTTTGGCTCTCTTTGCCCCCTCACGGTCCTCACGTTTCCCAGGAGTCTTGGGACAGGCCTGTGTGGGGTGGGTTAGGAGGAAGGACGGGGGAGGAGGAGGCGGGCGTTGTCTCCCTCATCTCCCAGGGCAGGGCCTGGGCAATCCGCTCAGGCAGGTGGGCAGGGGAACAAGCCCACACTGGGCAGCAGGTGCTTGGCTCTGCTGGTTCAGCTGAAGGGAGTTAGCGACCTAGAAGGAAGTGGGGGCTGCCGAGACCTGTCTGGACAGGACCAAGCCTGTTCCAGGAAGTAAGGCTCCTTTTAGACACCTGGTGCTAGTTCTGGAGCACACTTTGGGTCCCCCAAATCCTTTTCCTGTTACAATGCAAGAGATCCTGATTTTCCAAGGCAGCCTACTGCCAGGCAAGAAGGACCCTTGCTGGGCCCTCCCCTTCCTGAGCGGTTCCTTCTGCTTAGTTGTAGAAAAGTTCAAGAAAAGCAAGTAGTGCCATCTTTGTCACTTCTGGCCCCACTGTCCAAGTCACATTCCCTGTCTTACTGTAACACTACCTTAGGTTGGGGGGTGAATACACAACTCCTTCCCTCAAAGCACGGCTCAGGTAGGGGCTGGCACCTAACATTCTCATTGATTGAAACCTCATACCCAGTTTTAAGAATTAATCTCTCCCCCACACCCTGGTGCTTTAACCCTAGAGTACTGAGGGGCAGGAGACTTGGGTTCTAACCCTGGCTTTACCACTTACAACTTACTTCACCTTGCCCCTGACCAGGTGGCGCAGTGGATAGAGCGTCGGACTGGGATGCAGAGGATCCAGGTTCGAGACCCTGAGGTCGCCAGCTTGAGTGCAGACTCATCTGGTTTGAGCAAAGCTCACCAGCTTGGACCCAAGGTTGCTGGCTCGAGCAAGGGGTTACTGGGTCTGCTGTAGCCCCACGGTCAAGGCACATATGAGAAAGCAATCAATGAACAACTAAGGTGTCACAATGAAAAACTGATGATTGATGCTTCTCATCTTTCTCTGTTCCTGTCTGTCTGTCCCTATCTATCCCTCTCTCTGACTCTCTGTGTCTCTGTAAAAAAAAAAAAAAAAAAAAAGAAAAAGACAAAACAGGCCCTGGCCGGTTGGCTCAGTGGTAGAGCGTCGGCCTGGCATGCAGGAGTCCCAGGTTCGGTTCCCAGCCAGGGCACACAGGAGAAGTGCCCATCTGCTTCTCCACCACTCCCCCTCTCCTTCCTCTCCGTCTCTCTCTTCCCCTCCCGCAGCCAGGGCTTCAATGGAGCAAGGTTTGCCTGGGTGCTGGGGATGGCTCTGTGGCCTCTGCCTCAGGCGCTAGAATGGCTCTGATTGTGGCAGAGCGACGCCCCAAGATGGGCAGAACATCGCCCCCTGCTGGGCGTGCCGGGTGGATCCTGGTCGGGCGCATGCGGGAGTCTGTCTGACTGCCTCCCCGTTTCCAACTTCGGAAAAATACAAAAAAAAAAAAAAAAAAAAAAGAAAGAAAGAAAAAGACAAAACAACTTACTTCACCTTGAGTCTGTTTCTTTCTGTAAAACAAAGGGATTAAATTATGAAGTCCCTAAGCACTCCCTCCCACTTTGATATTTTAACAATGCTTGCATTGATAAATACAGCCTCAATAGCTCCCTAGAAGTATCATTTGTACCTGTCCATGGTTGTCATGCCTAGGGTCACAAGGTGGAAAACAGAACCAAGTTCTCATTCTTTTTTTTTTTTTTTTTCAGGGACAGAGAGAGAGTCAGAGAGAGGGATAGATAGGGACAGACAGACAGGAATGGAGAGAGATGAGAAGCATCAATCATCAGTTTTTCATTGTGACACCTTAGTTGTTCATTGATTGCTCTCTCATATGTGCCTTGACCGGGGACCTTCAGCAGACCGAGTAACCCCTTGCTGGAGCCAGCAACCTTGGGTCTAAGCTGGTGAGCTCCTTGCTCAAGCCAGATGAGCCTGTGCTCAAGCTGGCGACCTTGGGGTCTCGAACCTGGGTCCTTCCGCATCTCAGTCCGACGCTCTATCCACTGTGCCACCGCCTGGTCAGGCCCGAGTTCTCATTCTTGATCCACTTGGCCAGACCACCCACTGAGCGAACACTGGGGGTTGCCTGCCACCCGATAGCCAACCATGAGTCCCACCCAGACTTCTCTTTCAGTAGTCCTAGGCTGGGGCTGGGGTGGGGCGGGGCTGGGGCAGGTGGGGGTGACAGTGTCAGGAGGGAAGCCAAGGCAGGGTCCAATCACAAACGCAGAGCTGCGGGCCCACTAGAATCTGTGGAAGACTCTTGAGAAGTAAGAGATCAGCATGCAGGAGAACAAAAACAAAACTACATCTGAAGTGCAGACAAATGGTTGAGAACTATATGTATTTACAAACTCACAAATTGCTAAAGGTGCAAACAAAAAAATAGTTTTTCAAAAAAGATATAAAATTAAAGCTATGTCTCCCTTGGAATCTGTCCTCCAGTCGTTCACAGGAGGACATTGTTACCAGCTTCTTGGGTCCCTCCAAAGGCATTACGGGCTTATGTCATCAAATATATTCGTATGTGTTTTTTTAAAATATAAATTATAGCATATTAATATACTGTTCCACATTTTGAAAATTTTTTTCATATCACAAAGAGTTGCACAAAAAGCTCTCTCTCCCTTATTTTTTTTTAATTAAAGATTTTATTTATTGATTTTTACCAAGAGATTGAGTGGTGACAAGAAATAGTTACTTCATTCTAGCTTTTCATTGGTTGCTTGTCGTATGTGCCTTGACTAGGCAAGCCCAGGCTTTTGAACTGGCGCCCTCAGCATTCCAGGTTGGCGCACTATCCACTGTACCACCACAGGCCACGCCTATTTCTTTTATTAAGAATACAAAGCTGCCTGGCCTGTGGTGGCACAAGCATTCAACCTGGCATGCTGAGGTTGCTGGTTTGAAAACCTAGGCTTTCCTGGTCAAGGCACATATGGGAAGCAACCATTATGGCTTCATACTTCCTGCTCCTCCTGACCACTTTTTCTCTCTCGCTCCTCTCTCTAAAAGTCAATACAACCCGGTTGGCTCAGTGGTAGAGCATCGGCCTGGCATGCAGGAGTCCCAGGTTTAATTCCCGGCCAGGGCACACAGGAGAAGTGCCCGTCTGCATCACCCCTCCCCCTCTCCTTCCTCTCTGTCTCTCTCTTCCCTTCCCACAGCCAAGGCTCCATTGGAGCAAAGTTGGCCCGGGAGCTGAGGATGGCTCTGTGGCCTCTGCCTCAGGCACTAGAATGGCTCTGGTTGCAACAGAGCGACGCCCCAGATGGGCAGAGCATCGCCCCCTGGTGGGCATGCCGGGTGGATCCCGGTCAGGCACATGCGGGAGTCTGACTGCCTCCCCGTTTCCAACTTCAGAAAAATAAAAATAAATAAATAAAATTAAAAATTAAAAGTCAATACAGCTAGTGCTTGACTTACTACCACGATTGGTTCCGACAGACCGGTTGTAACAATTTGGTCATAAGTTGAGTAGGCTATATGTACAGTACTGTGAAATGATGTTATAAAAATCTTTAAGTTAGCCTGACCAGGTGGTGGCGCAGTGGATGGAGCGTCGGACTGGGATGCGGAAGGACCCAGGTTCGAGACCCCGAGGTCGCCAGCTTGAGCACAGGCTCATCTGGCTTGAGCAAGGAGCTCACTGGCTTGGACCCAAGGTCGCTGGCTCCAGCGGGGGGTTGCTTGGTCTGCTGAAGGCCCGCGGTCGGGGCACATGTGAGAGAGCAATCAATGAGCAACTAAGAAGTCGCAACGCGCAACGAGAAACTGATGATTGATGCTTCTCATCTCTCTCCGTTCCTGTCTGTCTGTCCCCGTCTATCTCTGCCTCTGTAAAAAAAAAAAAAAAAAATCTTTAAGTTATATTTTATCATAATTTTCTTTCATGATTGTTATATATCATAATTTTCTTTGTTCATTTTATACCATTTGTATCATCTCTACACCATTTTCTTATTTTTACATTCGTCAGGTTTAAGTAAAACACTGCATTACCAGTACAACTGGTTTAATATGTGCAAAGACAATTTCCTCTTGGTAGACATCTTGGGAGGGGTTTGATGAAAAATATCCAAGACACAAAACACAAATTGCTGTACCGAGTCTGGGATAACAGTTGAAATGGTGCACGCGGAGATGGTAGTGCTGCCGGAAGCTGGTCGTCACTGTCATACGCCCAGCTGGGCAACGCTTGCGCTGCCAGACGCAGAGCAGTCGTGGCTAGCAATTGTGGTCGTAAAGTTGAATGGTCATAAGTTGCATAGGTCATAAGTCGATCAATATTTGTAAATAAAATCTTAAAAAAAAAGAAAGGATAAAAAGCGCCTGACTGGTTGGTGGTGCAGTGTATAGAACATCAGACTGGGACGCAGAGGACCCAGGTTCGAAACCCTGGGGTCACCGGCTTGAGCACGGGCTCATTGGCTTGAGCATGGGATCATAGACATGACCCCATAGTTGCTGGCTTGAGCCCAGGGGTTGCTGGCTTGAAGCCCAAGGTTGCTGGCTTGAACAGGGGGTATCTTGCTGTGCTGCAACCCCCCCCACCCCACATCAGGGTACATATGAGAAAGTAGTCAGTGAACAACTAAGGAGCCGCAACGAAGAATTGATGCTTCTCATCTCTCTCCCTCCTGTCTGTCCCTATCTGTTCTTCTCTGTTTTTCTCTCTGTCTCTGTCACACACACACACACACACACACACACACACACACAAAGGATAAAAAGCATCCTGACTGGGTGGCTTGGTTGGTTAGAGCATCATTCTGATGCACAAAGTTTGCAGGTTTGATCCCCGGGCCGGGTATATACAGGAACAGATTGATGTTTCTGTCTCTTTCTCTCCACCTTCCTCTCTCTAAAATCAATCAGTGACATTAAAAAAAAAAAAGTAATTGAAAGCATTTATTTGAGCAAAAGGCACTGCTGCTCTGCCTTATTTAAAAAAATAACCACATATATTCTATTTTATGGAACCCATCATTTACTAAAGTGGTCATCTACTGATGAACATTCAGGTTATTGGTTTTTTTCCATTCCAAGTAAGTACCCTTATACAGTGTGTCCATAAAGTCATGGTGTACTTTTGACCGGTCACAGGAAAGCAACAAAAGACAATAGAAATGTGAAATCTGCACCAAATAAAAGGAACACCCTCCCAGTTTCTTCTTTTTTTTTTTTTTCTGAAGCTGGAAATGGGGAGGCAGTCAGACTCCCGCATGCGCCCGACCGGGATCCACCCGGCATGCCCACCAGGGGGCGATGCTCTGCCCATCTGGGGCGTCGCTCTGTTGCGACCAGAGCCACTCTAGCACCTGAGGCAGAGGCCAAGGAGCCATCCCCAGCGCCCAGGCCATCTTTGCTCCAGTGGAGCCTTGGCTGCTGGAGGGGAAGAGAGAGACAGAGAGGAAGGAGAGGGGGAGGGGTGGAGAAGCAGATGGGCACTTCTCCTGTGTGCCTTGGCCGGGAATCGAACCTGGGACTTCCGCACACCAGGCCAACGCTCTACCACTGAGCCAACCGGCCAGGGCCACCCTCCCAGTTTCTGTAGGGTGATGTGGCAGCATGTGCGCATGCACAGATGATGACATAACACCGTGTATACAGCAGCAGCCCATGGCCATGCCAGTCGAGATGTGGATGGTACAGAGGAAAGTTCAGTGTGTTCTGTGGCTCGCTAAATTCGAATCTGTGACCAAAATGCAACATGAATATTGATCGGCGTGTTTATAACGAAGCGCCACCACATAGAAATAAAATTACTCGGTGGGATAAGCAGTTGAAGGAAACCGGCAGTTTGGTGGAGAAACCGCGTTCTGGTAGGCCATCAGTCAGTGACGAGTCTGTAGAGGCTATACGGGATAGCTACCTAAAGAGCCCTAAAAAGTCTGTGTGTGAGCCCACATCGAACTGCACTGAATAGGTATGAAACTGGGAGAGTTTTCCTTTAATTTGGTGCAGATTTCACATTTCTATCATCTTTTGTTGCTTTCCTGTGACCGGTCAAAAGTGCACCATGACTTTACAGACACACTATATATACTTTCTTGTGCATATACCACTAAAAATCTGTAGGACACATTTCTAAAATTGCAGAAACAAAGAAGATGTGCATTTCTTTTTTTTTTTTAATTTGGAAAGTCATTGCCTAATTTCCTTCCAAGAAGTTGCACTAATAATATACAGCGAATGGGAATGGCTGTTTACGGCCATAAAGGACTATCCAGCCTACATACACATCAGTGTCATCTCATATGGAACTTGCAACACTCCCAGAGAAGGAGAAAAGGGCAGGTATCCTAATTACCACTGTTTTAGAAATAAGGAAACAGAAGCTCAGGGAAGTAACTGAGTCTCTGCCAGAGCCTGAATCAGATTCTAGGTTTCTAGATCTCAGTCCAGAGACTCTACTCGGGAGTGGAGAGGGTGCTTCCGGGCAGTCAATGCACTGAGATCGCAGCTCTGCCCACGGCGGGCCGGAGGGGTCCGGCAGCGCTGGGAGCTCCCGGGATGAAGGGGGAAGGGGCGAATGAGAACACCCCCTGCTCTCGGAGACCCAATTCCACTCCCACCTGATACAGGAGCCTCTCGGGAGCGGGAGCGGGAGCGGTCGCCCAGCCCCGACTTGAACACTTGAGCGACGAGCAGCTCGCGTCCCTCGTGCGGTCCCTCCTTCCAGGGCTAGTTGCCACCTTCAGAACGTTCTCCCTCCGCCAGGCTCGGCTCTGCTCGGCCCAGGCTGGGGCCGGTCCGCAGGCAGGGCGGCCCCTAATCAGGACAGGAGGACAGGTTTTCAAAAGGCAAAACTGAACGCGCCAAAGAGACCGCGCCCAGGTCACTGCACCCTGCATCCCAGACACCTTCGAGCCGCGGCTGCCAAGAGAAACTACCCTTCCGGCCTCGGCGGCCTTTTCTACAGCGGCGCCCGCGGCGCCCGGGGGTGGGGGGGGGGGGCTGGCAACGCCAGAGACTCTGAACCGACAGTGACTCTCGGGCGCCATCTCGTGTCAGTTCCTCTCGCCACCTGCGACAGTCCGGAAACCACGTTTCCCAGAGTGCCTAGCGCGTCCGCGCAGTCGCCAAGAACCTCCGCTGGTCTCCATGGGAACCTTGCCCCTCAGTGTCCCCGCAGCTTGACAGTGGAGCCCGAACCTGTCGCCCCACCTCAGGAGGGGGACTGCAGCTGACTGAGGGAAAAAGCAAAGGACTCGTGGGGAGGAGGCCAGGTGGCCCTGCCTCCCAGGACCGGCGCTCCCAAAATCTCCTCGGCGTCCTGCTTCCGCGCGCTCCGCAGGGCCTCCAACGCGTCCTGGGGCGAAGGGACCCGGCGAGGCAAGGCCGGTGTCGCTTTCTGGCCGGCGCAGCCCCGCCGGCTCCGCATCCCCGCCTTGTCACCCCTGGCTGAGGACCTGCACGCCACTGACAGGTGTTTCCGGGGCGCGGGCCGGGCGCGGCCGCCGGCGGGCTGGTTGGCGCGGCAGGTGAGCGTGCAGGTAGCGCCGCGATGGGTTCGGGGGTCGGGGGCCGGGCTCACTCTCTGGGCTCCACATCCCCCTCGTGGAAAATGGGGGTTGCGCTTGGAGTTCCAATGCACACTTCGGTTACGTTGCACAACGGACCCTGGCTCCGTGTGACCCCAGGGCCGAGCGCCTTTATCGATCCCTGAGCCCAAGCTTCCTTGTCTCTAAAGCAGCGGTTCACAGGTTGAGAACCGCTGCTCTAAAGTAAGGAGGTTGAAGCAGAGGATCCTCATTGCACGTCAAGTTCCAGAGCAGAGAATGCGACCTGGATGGTTTGAGCAAGAATGTCAGCGCAGGGTCTAGTCCGAGACACGTGGGGGTGTGACTGGGCAGAGTTGTATCTCCGGAGCCTCATTTTCCTCATGTGCAAAGCTGGGTGGGGGTAACCATAGTACTACCTCAGGTGTGTGAAGATGAAATGAGACAATTCACCTGTAAATTTAGCCAGGGGACTGTCCATAGCGCCATCCCAAGTCCCAGCCATCATTTCTGATACTAAAATAAAATAAAATAAAGTACAGAAAAATAAAATAATAAAATAAAATCAAAAGTTTCTTAGCCACTTTGAGACCGTTTCCTAATTTTTGGAGCCATTTCTTTTTATGCTGGGCAAATCCACTTTTCTAGCCAGGATGGTTTGGTAAGCTGACTCTGATGGGGAAGGCTGAGCCTTCTCAGGCAAGACTGGATGCTTCTGGCTGGTGTATCCCCTTCGTTCAACTGTAGTCTGGGTTTTCACATTAGCACAGGGCACCCATGGAGGGTGCAAAGCCCAACACCACAAATGCAGAAGATACTTTATTAACATTCACAGAGAAAACGTCAGTAGTTAAGTGTTAAGATGCAGAGACAGCTGGATATGGAGTGATAACCTTTCTATAACATTATTACAATATTATACAAGACTGGATACAGCCTGACCAGGCGGTGGCGCAGTGGATAGAGCGTCCGACTGGGATGCTAAGGACCAAGGTTCGAGACTCCGAGGTCGCCAGCTTGAGCATGGGTTCATCTGGTTTGAGCAAAAGTCCAAGTCACTAGCTTGGACTCAAAGTCGCTGGCTTGAGCAAGGGGTTACTTGGTCTGCAGAAGGCCCGCGGTCAAGGCACATAGGAGAAAGCAATCAATGAACAACTAAGGTGTCGCAACGAAAAACTGATGATTGATGCTTCTCATCTCTCTCCATACCTGTCTGTCTGTCCCTGTCTATCCCTCTCTCTGACTTTCTCTCTGTCCCTGTAAAAAATAAATAAATAAATCTATGAACCCACAAATAAGTCTTAAAAAAAAAAAAAAAGACTGGTTACACACAGTTAAAAGAAATATGTAGGCCCTGGCCGGTTGGCTCAGCGGTAGAGCGTCGGCCTGGCGTGCGGGGGACCCGGGTTCGATTCCCGGCCAGGGCACATAGGAGAGGCGCCCATTTGCTTCTCCACCCCTCCCTCCTTCCTCTCTGTCTCTCTCTTCCCCTCCCGCAGCCGAGGTTCCATTGGAGCAAGGATGGCCCGGGCGCTGGGGATGGCTCCTTGGCCTCTGCCCCAGGCGCTAGAGTGGCTCTGGTCGTGGCAGAGCGACGCCCTGGAGGGGCAGAGCATCGCCTTCTGGTGGGCAGAGCGTCGCCCCTGGTGGGCTTGCTGGGTGGATCCCAGTCGGGCGCATGCGGGAGTCTGTCTGACTGTCTCTCCCCATTTCCAGCTTCAGAAAAATACAAAAAAAAAAAAAAAGTAAAAATCCTATGCTGCCTGACTTGTGGTGGCACAGTGGATAAAGTGTTGACCTGGAATGCTGAGGTCGGTGGTTTAAAACCCTGGGCTTGGCCTGATCTGTGGTGGTGCAGTGGATAAAGCGTGGACCTGGAAATGCTGAGGTCACCAGTTCAAAACCCTGGGCTTGCCTGGTCAAGGCACATATGGGAGTTGATGCTTCCAGCTCCTCCCCCCCTTCTCTCTCTCTGTCTCTCCTCTCTCCGTCTCTCTCTCCTCTCTAAAAATGAATAAATAAAATAAAATTAAAATTAAAACCCTGGGCTTGCCCGGTCAAGGAACATGTAAGAGTTGATGCTTCCTTCTTCTCCCCCTGCTCTTCTCTCTTTCTCTCTCTTTTTCTCTCTCTCTTACTTTCATACCCTCTCTCTCACCCCTCACCTCTCTAAAATGAATTTTTAAAAAAAAGTCCTATGCTACTTGCACTGATTTCAAGCTTTGTGTTAATTGGGAAAATCTTAACCAGCAGTTTTAAATTAGTGATAAAAAACATTTTGTTTTTTTTTACAGAGATAGAGAGAGAGTCAGAGAGAGGGACAGACAGACAGGAACGGAGAGAGATGAGAAGCATCAATCATCAGTTTTTCTTTGCGACACCTTAGCTGTTCATTGATTGCTTTCTCATATGTGCCTTGACCATGGGGCTACAGCAGACCGAGTGACCCTTTGCTCAAGCCAGCGACCTTGGGTCCAAGCTGGTGAGCTTTTTGCTCAAACCAGATGAGCCCGTGCTCAAGCTGGCTACCTCGGGGTCTCGAACCTGGGTCCTCCACATCCCAGTTTGATGCTCTATCCATTGTGCCACCGCCTGGTCAGGCAAAATGGTTTTATTTTTACCCTGGGAACTCCCAGTAGCTCCACAAACAAGCCTTTGCTTATCCAACAGGCACCCTTATGTGGAAGTATGAGTATTTTCGGAGCACTTCTTTGTACACGGTACTGCATAGAGTACTCTGAGATATACAAAGGTGTATAAGACTTGGCATCAAGAAACGTAGAATCTAGTAGAGAAGACCAACTATGCAGACAAACACATCTAATACAAGCACCTCTCTTGTAACTGTGCTATGAACATTCAGAGGCAGGAGAGTGGCTCAGGGGCTATATAATGAGAACATCAAGGGAGAGATGGCACTTTAGCCCGGCCTTGAAGGATGTAGAAAATGTGGATATGCCTGACCAGGCGGTGGCGCAGTCGATGGAGTGTTGACCTGGACGTGGAGGACCCAGGTTTGAAACACTGAAGTCACCAGCTTGAGCATGGGCTCACCAGCTTGAGCATGGGCTCACCAGCTTGAGCTCAGGGTTGCCGGCTTGAGCGTGGGATCATAGACATGGCCCCATGGCCGCTGTCTTGAAGCCCAGGGTCGTGGGCTTGAGCAAGGGGTCACTAGTTCAGCTGAAGCACCCCCCTAGTCAAGGCACATATGAGAAAGTAATCAATAAACAAAGAAAGTGCTACAACAAGTTGTCGCTTCTCAACTCTCTCCCTATCTGCTGTCTGTCCCTCTGTCTCTCCGTATCTCACTAAAAAAAAAAAAAAAAAAAGGAGAGAAAATCTGACCAGGCAGTGGTGCCGTGGGTAGAGTGTTGGCCTGGGACATCGAGGACCCTGGTTCAAAACCCTGAGGTTGCCGGCTCACTGGTTTGAGCGTGGCATCATAGACATGACCCCAAAGGTTTGAGCCCAAAGGTTTCTGGACTGTGTGGTAAACTCCTATAAGGCTGGGACTGTCTTTTGGTCAGCATTTTATTCCCAGCTTGGTACAAGGGTGGCACACAGTAATTATTAGTGAAGGAACAGAGGTTGCAGGTTTCCTGCAGAGAAGAGCCGAGATGTGGTCTCTCTGCTTCCCCAAGGCTCTTTCAGTAGGTTCACATGCCCTCCTACTGCCACTCTTCCGGGGAAGAGTGTGAACAGGCAGATGACCAGGAAGTAGGGACCACATTGTTGGCATATTTAGTGCAATACCAGCCAGCCTGGAGAAGAGTGAGCAGGGTCTTGTGAATGGGTAGGAGAGTGTGTGAGCCTCTTTCCCTGGAAATGAGTTGCACAGCCCCAAGGGGAGGGGACTGCAGCACAGGGTCACAAAGCAGTCTTAAGGACCAGTGATGTATATCCTTTGGCTCGTGTGGCATTTGTATCTTTTCTTAGCTCCTCTTTTTCTGTGGTTCACTCCTCCCCAGAGGCATTTTTTTCTTTCATCTGTGACCCATCTGGAGTGGGAAACTATGTTCACCATGCCAGCAGATTGCCAAGACCTGCAGCTGCTGCAAAGGAATGAAGTTGGCTTTAGCAGCACCATCTCCAGGCTGACTTCCGGGCCCTGCCCCTCTTCCCGTCCTGCCGCGGGCTGGCGCTGTGCCAGGAGCCGGCACTGAGACAGACCAGCCAGGGCAGCTGTCCGTGACCTGGGGAGTGAAGAACTACCTCGGGACCTTGGGTGGGGATGTCGCACGAGGAGGGCAGAGCGGAGCAGATTGAGAGGAGAATATCTGGAGGACCGGAAAAACTCTCCTAAAAGTCCTATTTAGACTTCTTTCCTATTTAGGCTCACAGAGGGTGAGGTATTTTCAGAATGAGGAATCTGGGGAGAGAGGTTAAGTGGTTACAACCAAAGAAGGGAAGGGACACAACTGACTGTCAATTTTGTCCCTAGATGTGTGATGGTGCAGGACTTCTGGAGCCACAGAAGCTTCTTTTCCCGGCACCATGCCCCGGGTGAGCTGTTGTACCATCTTCCTGACAGTCAGTGCTCTCCTTCCTGGAACACTGCTTTTCCTCTTCCGTTTGCTTCCACTCCACTTGCTGCAGGTAAGTGCCTGCCAGGTGTGTCCAGATTCCTGCGTAGCTAAATGCCACGTGGAGCCTTAATAACTCTAGACCTGGCCCTTGAGAGGAGGTTACAGCAGCTCAGAGCTTGCCATGAAGGCCCACGTCAGCCTGCTTTCGGGGCACGATGATCCTTTACAACTTACAACAGCTAGAAAATCTTGTATTACAACTTTTACTTTTCCATCTGAGGGATCTGAGTTCTTATAAGTCAAAGAGCCAAATGCTGGCACTGAAACCAGTGATTTTCCGTTGCCTCAGCTGTCACTGAAGGGTCCATCTGCCCACAGGAGGAGCCACCGTCCCAGGCAAACCTGCAGCTAGACCAAGACTCCCCTTCCTGCTCTTTTCAGCCGGAACCTCCTGCCCATTTTCCTCAGTTCTCCAGCCCAGCCCAGCTTCTCTCTCTGTCATAAGATATATATATAGAGTATTCTTCTGAGGTGAGAATTATATATATATATGTAAATATATATATACATATATATATACACATATATATATATGTGTATATATATATATATATATATGTATGTATTTTTCTGAGGTGAGAATTGGGAGGCAGAGAGAGACAGACTCCTGCATGTGCCCAACTGGGATCCACCCAGCATGCCCACCAGGGGGTGATGTTCTGCCCATCTGGGGCATTGCTCTGCTGCAACCAGAGCTATTCTAGCACCTGAGGTGGAGGCCATGGAGCTGTCCTCAGTTCCTGGGCCAGCATTGCTCCAATGGAGCCTTGGCTGTGGGAGGGGAAAAGAGACAGAGAGAAAGGAGAGGGGGAAGGGTGGAGAAGCAGATGGGTGCTTCTCCTGTGTGCCCTGGCTGGGAATCAAACCTAGGACTCCTGCACGCCAGGCTGACGCTCTACCACTGAGCCAGCCGGCCAGGCCAAGATATATTTGACCAGAGTCTTTCACTCGAGCACTTGCTGGACACTGATGTGTCCCTGTGGCAACAGATCCCATCAGAGAGCTGATGCTCCTCTCCTTACTCTGCCAGGTTTGTCTGTTCCCAGGTGGCCACCCTGGGCAACTGGGACACTTTAGGGTATTCTGAGTCTGGGCTAGAGGACTGAAAATACAAAAGCTGTTCTCCCACCGGGTAGGAAGGTGAGATGGCAAAGTTTGCCCAGGGGATTCCCTGGCCTGGGTAGTAATGCCACATCCCCACCCTACTGACACCTCTGACAGCAGCTCAGTGAGCCCCGCAGGTGAGGGTGGGGCAGTGGGTGTGGCAGAGAAGGGCGCGCAGAACAAGCCCAGACTAAAGCAAGGCCTCACATGCTGGTCTCGCTCGAGCCCGATGTAATTGTGGGGGGTGGTCAGCGGGCTGAGTGGAGGAGGCTGCCCCTGAGAGTTGGGGTGGGCGACAGAGCGGGTTATAAGTTACATACATTATCTTTGTGTGGCCTGAGAAGGCTTGGAGCTGGGCAGGTGTGCCCCGGACAGTGGGCCCCAGCCCCAGGCAGCAGGCACCCCATGCAGCTCATCTCTTTGTCTGGCAGACTGTGCGGTGCCCCCATGGCCCACCATCCGGGGAAGGCCTCAGGAGACCTCCGCAGCTCCCACTCTTTCTGTCGGCTCTCGGCTAAGTGCCCCCTCCAGCTCTGTTCACAGCCTGATGGCCTCAGTCTCCCAAATGCTCCTGTGCTGGGCAGAGCTGTGCCCCGTCAGAATGTCCGCCCTACTGCCAACCTCTAGCTCCTACTTTCTGCACAGAAAGGGCAAGATGGAGGGGAGAGGCTAGTTGCCATGAGGACAGAGTAAGTGGTTAGGGAAGCAGATGGCATTATTCTGGGTCAGTGGGCTGCCCGAGTGGTAGGCAGAGATCCCCAGCCCAGTACTGCTGGCTGTCCCCTGCGGTGGGTGGGGCTGATGCCAACAGGGCCAGATGCTCTCCGCAGCCAGGTCTGCTGCAGGCAGTCCCTGCTGCCAGCCGCCATGCTGCTGCAGCCTCTCTCTCTGCCTCAGCCCAGCCCTGTTCTCTGTCCCCCGCTCCCCCTGCCCAGCCTCCCTGCCGCCGAGCTGCACAGGAGTGCCATCTTGGCCTGCACGTGGCAGGACTGCTGCTCCTGGGCAGCTAGCTACCTCAGACCCCTCTCTTACACAGGAAAAGGGACTCAGATAAGAGAGGAGGTGATGACAGGAAGACAGAACTGTGTGCAGGCTAAGTGGGACAGAGGCAGTACTAAAGAAGGGACAATAACTAAAGAAGGAACAGAGATGCAGTTAGCTCTAAGGGGCGCTGATTCCTGGGGTGTGGTCGGGGCCAGGTGAGGCTGTTCAGACGTAGAAGCAGTCCTTGGAAGAGAATTCTGCTTCTCATCGGACCCCTGTTAGAAAGTCTGAGGGCCTGTGAAGGATATTGGACAGGAAGGCCGGGATAAAACTAAACCCATTCTGCGGAGGACCCGGGTTCGATTCCCGGCCAGGGCACACAGGAGAAGCGCCCATTTGCTTCTCCACCCCTCCGCCGCGCTTTCCTCTCTGTCTCTCTCTTCCCCTCCCGCAGCCAAGGCTCCACTGGAGCAAAGATGGCCCGGGCGCTGGGGATGGCTCTGTGGCCTCTGCCTCAGGCGCTAGAATGGCTCTGGTCGCAACATGGCGACGCCCAGGATGGGCAGATTATCGCCCCCTGGTGGGCAGAGCGTAGCCCCTGGTGGGCGTGCCGGGTGGATCCCGGTCGGGCGCATGCGGGAGTCTGTCTGACTGTCTCTCCCCGTTTCCAGCTTCAGAAAAATGAAAAACAAACAAACAAACAAACAAAAAACTAAACCCATTCTTTTTTTTTACAATTCGTCTTTCTGAGCCTTGAGCTGCAAACTAGCCTCTCCTGCTGACTTTCCCGTTTCCTCTATTCTTCTACACCCAGGGGTAGACCTCACGGGGATAACTCTCACTTTCCACATTTAATCATTACCAAATTCTGACCATACTTCATAAAACAGTTGCCTTTTGTTCCCGCTTCCAAGCCCCGGCTCCTAGGCTACTGTAATAGCCTCCTAGCTGCTTACATCCTTTAGTCTGTCCAGAACGTCATGACTAGATTCATCTCGTGGAGTATTGCATCATTTTACATGTTACTCCCATGTGTATTGCCTTCCACAGTGCTCCCATTGCCGGCCAAGTGCAATGCAGACTCGGTCCTCTGCTCAGGGCCTCAGCCGGCCTTGCTGCTACATCTCCCAGCGTGTCCTAGTGTGCACCTGGCCCTCAGATCAAACCAGACTGCTGACTATACCCTGAAAACACCTTTTCCACCTCTTCACCTTTGCTCATGCTATTCTGTCTGGGAGGGTCCCCTCTCACATTTATTTATTCATTTACAAAATTCTGTTGAGCACCTTCTTTTATTTTGAAATTTTCAGAGCTACAGAAAGTAGGAGGAATGATGCAACAAACACATGCATACCCTCCGTCTGGATGCACTAGTTGTCAGCCTTTTGTCACATTCCTCTCTTTTTTCTCAACCCATTGAAAATAAGATATAGGCATTAAGACGCTTCACCCCTAAATAGATTGGCCTACATCTTCTAATAATAAGGACATTAACCTATATATAGCCACAGTATCCTTTCTTTTAAAAATTGTGGTAAACTCGACATAACATGAAAGTTACTATTTTAACCCTTTAAATGTATAATTGTGGCATGAAGCACGTTCACAGTGCTGTGCAGCCATCGCCATGGTCAGTTTCCAGAACTTCTTCATCATCATAAATAGAAACTCCGTACCAATTAAATGTCCCCCCCCCCCCCCCGGTCACATCTGTTCTATTCTGTGTCTGTATGAATGTGTCTGTTCTAGGGGCTTGATGTAACTGGAGTCATACAATATTTGTCCTTTTGTATTTGGCTTACTTCACTTTGCACGTGTCTTCAAGGTCCATCCGTGTTCATCTCTGTGGCATGTACCAGACCTTCATTCCTTTTTGAGGCTAACATTCCATTGTAGGTGTAGGTGACATTTTGTTTAGCCATTGTCTGTTCATAGATACTTGGGGTTTTGTTGTTGTCGTTTTTTTACTATTTTTGCTATTGTGAATAATGCTTCTGTGAGCATGAGTATAGAAGCATCTCTCTTTGAGTGCGTGCTTCCAGTTCTTTTGGGTATGGACTTAAAAGTGGGACTGCTGGATCATATGGTAAGTCTATGTTTAACTTTCTGAGGAACTGCCAAACTATTTTCCATAGCGACCAAGAAATTTTACAGTGATGCAATATTATTATCTAGACTACACAAGCTGTAATTACATTTCTCCAAATATCCCTAGATTTTCCATTACAGCTTCTTGAAAATATTTGATTCAGGATCCAATCAGGAATCACAGGCTGCATTTGGTTGTCATGTCTTTTATTTCTTCTTTAATCTAGAGTAGTCCTGCTTTTTTGTTTTTTATGACATTGACATTTTTGAAGAATCCAAGCTGGTTGTATTGTAAAATATATCTCCATTTGGGTTTATTTGAATGTTTCTTCACAATTAGGTTTAGGTTAGACCTTTTGTAAGAATACTACATAAGTGACATGTTCTTTCTGTTGCATTACTTTAGTCATTTAATCATTTACTATTGCTTTATCCCATTATTGTTGATGCTGAATTTGTGGACTTGGTTAAGATAGTATCTGCTGGCCTTGGTCGGTTGGCTCAGTGGACAGAGAGTTGGCCTGGTATATGGACATCCCAGGTTCAATTCCTGGTTAATTACTAGAGAGGTGATCATCTGCTCTTCTCCTCCTCCATCTCCCCCTCCTCTCCCTTTTCCCCTCCCACAGCCAGTTGTTGGTTTGAGCTTTGACCTCAGGAGATGAGGATAGCTCGGTTGGTCCAGCGTATCAGCCTCAGG
The DNA here is from genome assembly GCF_036850995.1 of Saccopteryx leptura. Taxonomy (NCBI): domain Eukaryota; kingdom Metazoa; phylum Chordata; class Mammalia; order Chiroptera; family Emballonuridae; genus Saccopteryx; species Saccopteryx leptura. The sequence continues at coordinate 6,251,845 of NC_089503.1, read as the reverse complement.
CACTAAAAATAGCTCAGTTGATTGAAGCATTGGTTCCAGACAGAGGTTGCCAAGTGGATCCCAGTCGGGGTATAAGTGGGAGTCTGTCTCACTGTCTCCCCTCCTCTCACTTTAAAAAAAAATGGTACCTACTAGATCTCTCAGTTGTCAAGGAGCTCTTTTTCCTTTGTAGTCATGTTGGGTGATAAATTGAGACCATATGAATATCCTGTCTTCAACAGTCTGTCAATTGTTAGTTATAGCATCAAGTAATGATCTTTCCTAAATTACTTATCTCATTGTGTTTTTAAAATTATATTATTCTTTCTACATTTAGTATGCGTTTAATATAAGCTATTATTCTTTAGTAAGGAAGAATTTTCTCTTGTTCCCTTTTCAGTATTACTATAGATTAATGTATTGTGTTTTATTCAGTGTTTTATAAGGCATTACCATCATTATTGCTTTAGATGCTCAAATTTGCTTTATTTTTTTTAAAGATTTTATTTATTGATTTTACAGAGAGAGGGGGTGGAGGGACAAAAAGTCGTTGCTTCACTCTAGCTATTCATTGGCTGCTTGTCATATCTGCCTTGACTGGGCAGGCCTAGATTTCGAACCAGCAACCTCAGCGTTCCAGGTTGATCCTCTAAACACTGCGCCACCGCAGGTCAGGCTCAAATTTTCTTATATTTGGCACGTGAGAGCTCCTTCGAGCTGGCTCCTTGTCCTTCTGCCATGTTCCTGTTTGTCTTTGAGCACTTGGTTGCACAATGTAATGTTCCAAATGCACCTAGGATTTTCCCTGTCCTAAATATGCAATCGGCCATTTGTCCAAAGATGTCTAATTTCTTTGAGTGGGGAAAGATATTTAGAAACTGAGGTCTAGATTCTAGGTATAGTTGTTGCTATTAGGGTTTTATTGCTGTTAGGCCTTGTCACCGGACAGAGAATTTATTTTAAATTATTGAATTCTAGGACTCTGTATTTGACCATGTTTGAGCCTTCCCATTATAAACAACTATAACACTGGGAAGTATACATATAGGCTCTGAACAGCGAGCAGGACTGTAAGTACTTTGAGAACGGAAACACTTGAGGTGAGCCCCGCCCACATTAACCCTGCTTCCCTGAATTTCGCCTGGGGACTGGGGACGACTTGCCGCGACCACAGCACCACGGGGGAGCCCATACAGAACATAGCGGTTCTGCTGAGCTGATGAGACAGTGATCAGAGCTGAGGGCCACTGAAGCAGCTAGGAATTTCAGGGCAGGGTGTCGGAGAGGTGGCGCTGTGTGGAGGGCAGGAGGCTCAGGGGTCCGTAGGGGGGTTCCTGTGGGTCCTTAGCGGAGCGCTGGGCTGCATGTGTGTAGAGTGAGGCCTGGCGGAGAGCTGCTGGTGCGGGTGTGAGCGCGGCATGGAGGCGCTGGCGGTGTCACAGAGCTGGGCGCTCCAGCCTGGCTCTAGTGGAGGCGCTTCACGATCCTCTGCGTAAGGGGCCGGGGCCAGAAAGGCGGTGACCTAGAGCGAGGGCTGGCACCCTATCGCCAGTCCGAGCCTTGACTGTGGCGGGCCAAATATGGCAATGCCTACTTATTTGTTTACATATTGTCAACAGTTGATTTCACATGCAGTGGCAGAGCTGAGGAGTTGTGAAAGTGACCCTTTGGGGTAAATTCCTAGAAGTGGGATTGCTGGGCCCAAGGGTAAATGCTGTCATTTTATTAGTACTTCCAAATCCCCACCCCCTGGAGGCTCCTGTGTGTTTCTCCAAGCCTTGCCAACAGAGTAGACGGTCCAAGTCTTTTAGCTTTTGCCAATCTTACTCAGAGTAAAGTTGGGCATAGTTTCAGTCCATCCTTTAAAGGTAGACTGAAAATTCTTCAAGGCTGAGGACTCAAACTGTATGTTCCTTATACTATTCACACTGACAGGAGGCCCGTGCGTACTTGATAAACTAACAAAGGAATGAACTGGTTGGACTTATACTGGACTCTTGTGCAACCCGTTGCCATGACAGGTTAACTCTTGTTCCAGTGTCGGGCAGTGCCAGGTGCCTGGCAGAGATCTTGGGCATTCTAGAGAGAGCAAGTTCTGGACCTTCCCATAGAGACAGGCAGAGACACCTCTCTTTCAGTAGAACGTAGTAAAAAGAGTACACCATCATGAGTCCAGGGGGGCCCACAAAGCCATTGCAATGCATGTCCTAATAACTGTTTTGCCCTGGTGGAATTGTTTCTATTATTTTTAATATTTCTTAAATATATTAGCATGGACATGGTGAAACGTCCTTTCTTACTGATTGATTGATTAAATTGGTAATACAGTTAACATACTTCAAAATTCATACTTTTTGTAAATCCTTTGTCCCTACTTAACTATATAATTTAGAGATCATCTTACGTATATTAATACATAAAGATCTTCCCTGACCTTTTTCACAGTACAGTATCCACTGTGTACTACTAACTTATTTTACTGGGTTGTTTTTTTGTTGTTGTTGTTTTTTCCTTTTCATTTTTCTGAAGCTGGAAACAGGGAGAGACAGTCAGACAGACTCCCGCATGCGCCCGACCGGGATCCACCCGGCACGCCCACCAGGGGCGATGCTCTGCCCATCCTGGGCATCGCCATGTTGCGACCAGAGCCACTCTAGCGCCTGAGGCAGAGGCCACAGAGCCATCCCCAGCACCCGGGCCATCTTTGCTCCAATGGAGCCTTGGCTGCGGGAGGGGAAGAGAGAGACAGAGAGGAAAGCGCTGCGGAGGGGTGGAGAAGCAAATGGGTGCTTCTCCTGTGTGCCCTGGCCGGGAATCGAACCCGGGTCCTCCGCATGCTAGGCCGACGCTCTACCGCTGAGCCAACCGGCCAGGGCGTTTTTTGTTTTTTTACAGAGACAGAGAGAGGGATAGATAGGGACAGACAGACAGGAACAGAGAGGGATGAGAAGCATCAATCATTAGTTTTTCATTGCGCATTGCAACACCTTAGTTGTTCATTGATTGCTTTCTCATATGTGCCTTGACTGTGGGGTTACAGCAGACCGAGTAACCCCTTGCTGAGCCAGTGACCTTGAGTCCAAGCTGGTGAGCTTTGCTTAAACCAAATGAGCCCGCGTTCAAGCTGGTGACCTCAGGGTCTCAAACCTGGGTCCTCCGCATCCCAGTCCGACGCTCTATCCACTGCGCCACCGCCTGGTCAGGCTTATTTTACTGGTTTTTTGTTGATAGCCATTTAGGCTGTTTATAGTCTTTGCTGTTGCAAACAGTGCTGTAATAAATAACCTTAGATATGTTATTTATACATACAAGTGTATCCATAGGATAAATTTCTACATATGGACTGAAAGAGATAGCTACATTTGTAATTTTGATAAATAATGCCAATGACATCGTTGGGATTGCACCAGTGTACACCCCATTGTTGTGGCACCGTAATAACAGGGACCTGGGCAGCCGTGGTTCAGAAACTGTATCGAGAGGTGGGCTGGGTGGTCCTCTGCACACTAGATTGACGACCATGTCTACTCTGCATCTGAGAGGACCTCAGATGGCCGTTCAGCAGGCTGGCCCAGTGGGGACACGGGCTTTGGCACAGGAAGTAAGAGCCTGCTTCTGAAGTTGACAGCTTTGATGCCTTCCCTGCTAAGTAGGTTCTAGGAAAAGATGGCTCCTGCTACCCAGAGCAGACAGCTCCCAGTAGAACTCACTTAGAGACTAAATTTCACTAGCGTTTAGGACTGGCCTTCACAATTGGTCCATGAATGACTCTCACATGCTGGACAAGACCAGCAGACCAAACAGTAGGTGTGAGTGAAGTAGGAAGGTTCTGTTGCTTTGAGTGCTTACTATGTAGCTGGCCCTGTGCTAGGTACACACAGACAAGGGTAAAATATTCTGTCGCAGTGGAGACAATGAAATGTACTGTTGTGGCAATGTGACGTATGATAATAGAATATAAACAGGTTACCACAGGGAGCAGAGGAAGAATCCTTAACTCTCCGAGGGAAGGCAGCCCTAGGAAATCAAGGGGAGGACTTGCAGGACTGGGAGCCATCAGAACCTCCGGGTGAGGGAAGGAGGGCACCCCCAGGAGGTTTCTAGGCAATGTCTTTGCTTTCAAAAAATAAAAGACCAAAGGAGGGTTCAAGAAGGACCCGGGACTCATCAACACATGGTCCAGCATCACTGTCTACCTTTGGAAACCCCACTTGTCCTTAAACACTCAGCTAAAAGGTCGTCTTCAGGAAGTCTGAGTTTCCAGTGTCACGTTCACACCTGTCATGTGGCAGCGTTTGAAACTCACCTGCATGCCTTATCTCTCTCTGTCTCCCACTCTGGTCAGCTCTTGGAGCTCAGGTCTGGGTCTCTCATCGTTTGCATTTGCCACAACCAGCACGAGATTGTTTTCTCGTTTAGGACTAAAGTGGATGGACTGGAGACCTACCTGAAGAGCGAACTAGCAAGCGTGTTAAGGATTTCGTAAGTCCTAGAGGTGGTGTTAACCCAAATTCACCTTCAGCTGGCACTGCTGTGACTTTGATCTACTGCTAGAGTAATTCAGAACTGTGTTCCCTTCCATGTTTACTTGGGTTTCTTGGTGAAGCAGTTCCTTAGCCTTCACACTACTAGTTGAGCTCGTCTGAGTCTGAGCATGGGTAAATGTGGTCACACCTGTGTCAATAAGGAACGAATCAGTATGGCTCTCATGGATGGGTGTGGCACTGGTAGTTACTGTACTATGATAGCCGGAGTGTCAGAAGGAACTACAAAGTGGGGACAGAATTGGAGTGAGCCACCTGTAGCGCTTCCGTTCCCTCCGAATGAGTCTTCTTTGCCGTCTCCGCAGCAGCACACCACCCACTACCGCTTGGGAAGTTCTTGGGGACCTCACGGACTCCGCTGTACCTTGACTCTCCTGCCACTCTGACACCCTCCCTCCCCATTGCTGGCCTTCCACCTTCGAGGGAGGCTTTTCCCAAGGCCGCTTTGGCCCTGTCTTTGTTCCCTCTCCCGGCCTCTCTTTACTCTCTCAGAGAACTTGTCCGTGCTCATGGACTCAAGTGTCAGTTCTGTGCAGGTGATTCCCTCTACCCCTGGACACATTCTCTTCAGACCTCGCTGCTAGACTTGACCTCTAGGTTTCCATTGCCTGCTAGATGTTTCTATTTAGAAGCACCTAGTTTCCAAATGTCATCATTTCAAACTAAACATGCATGAGACTGAAACCGTCTCCCCCTCCCAAGCTCAAACCCCGAGTCATGTTCGAGGCCTCCTCCCTATTCTTCCTTCCCAAACGCAAGTCATGCCACTTTCTTTGCAACATCTCTTTAGCTCTTTTTTTTTTTTAAAGATTTTATCTATTCAATTTTCAGAGAGGAGAGAGAGAGAGAGAGAGAAAGAGAGAGAGAGAGAGAGAGAGAGAAAGGGGAGGAGCAGGAAGCATCAACTCCCATATGTGCCTTGACCAGGCAAGCCCAGGGTATCGAACAGGCAACCTCAGCGCTCCAGGTCGACGCTTTATCCCACTGCGCCACCACAGGTCAGGCTCTTTTTTTTTTTTTAATTTTTTTTTTTATTTATTCATTTTAGAGAGGAGAGGGAGAGACAGAGAGGAGAGACAGAGAGAGAGAAGTGGGGGAGGAGCTGGAAGCATCAACTCCCATATGTGCCTTGACCAGGCAAGCCCAGGGTTTCGAACCGGCGACCTGAGCATTTCCAGATCGACGCTTTATCCACTGCGCCACCACAGGTCAGGCTCTTTAGCTCTTTGTCCCTTGCACTCTGTCTGCTAATCCAGAGTCTCAGTACCACATCTTGAATACTGAGTGGCTTCCCACTTGGTCTTCCTGCCTGCGGGTTCTTCCCCTTCCCCTGTAGTCTTTCTTTCATGCCTGCAAGACAGATTGTCCAGAAGGATTGTTTTTATCTTCTCTCTCTTCTGCCTCAAAACTGTCTAGAGTCTCATCCCATAGATAAGTCCAAACTCCTCAGGCCCACGACCCTGTGTCTGGTTCAAGCCCATCTCGCTGGCATCATCCCACATGATATGAGTGGAGGCTCTGAAACAGGACTCTGGGATCATATCTTATTCTCAACACTTACATGCTGTGTGACCTTGGGCATGTACTTGACCTCTCTGTACCTGAATTTCTTCTTTAAAATCGCTTTATAAGCCCTGGCTGGTTGGCTCAGTGGTAGAGCGTCGGCCTGGCATACAGGAATCCCGGGTTTGATTCCCGGCCAGGGCACACAGGCGAAGCGTCCATCTGCTTCTCCACCCCTCCCCCTCTCCTTCCTCTCTGTCTCTCTCTTCCCCTCCCTCAGCCAAGGCTCCATTGGAGCAAGGTTGGCCTGGGCACTGAGGATGGCTCTGTAGCCTCTGCCTCAGGCACTAGAATGGCTCTGGTTGCAACAGAGCAATGCCCCAGATGGGCAGAGCATCGCCCCCTGGTGGGCGTGCCAGGTGGATCCCGGCCGGGCGCATGTGGAAGTCTGTCTGACTGCCTCCCCGTTTCCAACTTCAGAAAAATTTAAAAATAAATAAATAAATAAATAAATAAATAAATAAAATTGCTTTATAAAAAGTTGTAATCAGCCTGACCAGGTGGTGGCGCAGTGGATAGAGCATTGGATTGGGATGCAGAGGACCCAGGTTCGAGACCCCGAGGTCACCAGATTGAGCGTGGGCTCATTTGGCTTGAGCAAAAAGCCCACCAGCTTGAACCCAAGGTTGCTGGCTCCAGCAAGGGGTTACTCGGTCTGCTGAAGGCCCGCAGTCAAGGCACATATGAGAAAGCAATCAATGAACAACTAAGGTGTTGCAACGCGCAATGAAAAACTAATAATTGATGCTTCTAATCTCTCTTTGTTCCTGTCTGTCTGTCCCTGTCTATCCCTCTCTCTCTCTCTCTGGAAAAAAAAACAAGTTTTAATCATTTCTAGGCTTTCTGTGAAGATTAAAGGCACTTTGAACAGATGCAGAGTAAGCACCGAAATGTTGGCTTGTTGCTGCGCTGATTTTCGTAGAGCATACTGCAGTCTGCATCCTCCTCCCCTGGTGCACCCCTCCTAATTGCCTTTGCTCAGCCCAGTCCCTCAGTCTAGAATGTTCTTCTCTGCTAGCTGACTTGACTCTTACCCTTCAAGGGCCACTTACTTCCCATTTCCTTCTGGTAAAGGCTCGTTTGGTGCTTCTGCTGTGCTGCTCGGCCTGGGCCTGGGTGAGGTGGTGGGCAGGTCAGGGTATATGAAGCCAGCCACAGGCCACATGGTGCATCTTCCTGGGGGGTTCATTTCACCGGGTAAGTCAGTTCCTTCATTTCTATGCCCAGCTATATATCAAGGAGTAGAATGCAAAATTGACCAAAGGTTTTTAGGATCAAACACACAATGACTAAGAATCTTCAGAGTGGAGATGTCCTGGGTCACACTCCAGCCCTGGTGGCGAATCTGCATTCATTCTGCAGGGAGCAGGTCTGAGAAGCAGGACCATGGGAGTAGAAGGGGCCAGGTGCGGAGGAGGGAAGGCGGGGTAGTTCCAGGGCCGCAGGGGTGCAGTCCTTGTGTGCAGGGCCCCGCAGTGAGGGCCCTTTAACAGGCGTGCTCTTGCATTCCTGGGACTTCAGGCCCGTACCCCTGCTCGTTGCCCTCCACAGCACCCTGACTACCTGGAGCACAGGTGCAGTGGACGTGCGGGTGCAGGTGACTGACTGGGAAAACAGGCCTGGGTGTGGACTGGCCCTGGGCTTTACAGACTGAGCAAGGCACTTTTCTCATCACCTCAGTGTCCTTACCTGTGAAACGCGAATAATGCTCACCCAACGGGACTGTCCTAAGGAGTCAGTGAGGTCAAGTGTGCGCAGCACTCGGCACAGCAGATGGCGCAGACGGCGCTCAGTACCTGCTCTCAGAAAACATCTGATTTTTTTTTTTTTTTTTTTTTTGCACCTTTCCGAAGCTGGAAACGGGGAGAGACAGCCAGACAGACTCCCGCATGCGCCCGACCGGGATCCACCTGGCACGCCCACCAGGGGCGATGCTCTGCCCACCAGGGGGCGATGCTCTGCTCCTCCGGGCGTCGCTCTGCCATGACCAGAGCCACTCCAGCGTCTGGGGCAGAGGCCAAGGAGCCATCCCCAGCACCCGGGCCATCTCCGCTCCAATGGAGCCCTGGCTGCGGGAGGGGAAGAGAGAGACAGAGAGGAAGGAGGGGGGGGTGGAGAAGCAAACAGGCGCCTCTCCTGTGTGCCCTGGCCGGGAATCGAACCCGGGTCCCTCGCACGCCAGGCCGACGCTCCACCGCTGAGCCAACCGGCCAGGGCCAGAAAACATCTGATTTTTGAATGTCCCCACCGCCAAGTGTGCCCCTCACTTGTATCTCATCCTGCATCCTCTGCCTCCAGTCCTGTCACAGTGGGTGGTCCTCTCTCAGGCCATCCTCTTCCCACCCTTCTGGCCTTCACAAAGACTTTGCTCACCTAGCTGCCTCCTCGGTGTCCCTCCCTACTGGATCACCCCATTTACCACGTAATTATGCTGTAATATTGCTCTATCTAAAACAAAGGACAAATAAGACAATGAGTAGGAAAACCTCCCTTGGTCCCACATCCCCCTAGTTACCACTGTTTCTCTGTTCCCTTTATGGGAAAGGGCCTGAGAGAGTCGGCATGCGCCCTGTGTACACTGTGCCCTTCCTTCGGGCCTGCTCCCAGCACACCCTAGTCCCGTCACTCTGTGGAAACTGCTTGTGTCTGGTGAGCTCCACACAGCAAGTCCAGCATGCCGTCCTCCGGCTCCTGTGACCACGTGAGACCTTCTTTTACCACGTCTGCCTGGCTCTCTGAGACCCTAGCCTGTCATCTCCCTCCACTCTGCCGTCCTCAGCACCTTTGCTGCATGCCCTCTTCTCCCTCACCGCCGGGCGGGGCAGGCCAGGGCTGCCCTTGGACCCCGCTGAGTCCCTATCTGTCCTCCCTCCGGTACTCTCAGTCACACGCATGTCTTTAAATGCCATTTAAAAGGGGCCCAAACTTATATTCACATCCAGAGCTCTCTCCAGAACTCAGATTTGCGGGGCTCTGTCCACTAGCTGCTGTCATCTCTGCCTGGATGTGTCACAGATGTCAAATCCAAACTCCTGATTCCCACCCCACCCACCCTTCCCACAGTCTTTCTCATCTCCGTAATGGGAACTTGGGTCTTCCAGTTGCTCAAGCCAAAACCTTTGGTGTTATCCTTGGCTTCTCTCTCCAACCCCACAGCCAACTGATCAGCAAGTCCTGTCAGTCAGTTCTCCCTTCAAAATACAGAAAGAAGCCTGACCAGGAGGTGGCGCAGTGGATAGAGTGTTGGACTGGGATGCGGAAGGACCCAGGTTCAAGACCCCGAGGTCACCAGCTTGAGCGCGGGATCATCTGGCTTGAGCCAAAAAAAAAAACAGCTTGGACCCAAGGTCCCTGGCTCCAGCAAGGGGTTACTCAGTCTGCTGAAGGCCCACGGTCAAGGCACATATGAGAAAGCAATCAATGAACAACTAAGGTGTCGCAACGAAAAACTGATGATTGATGCTTCTCATCTCTCTTCGTTCCTGTCTGTCTGTCCCTATCTGTCCCTCTCTCTGACTCTCTGTCCCTGTAAATAAATAAAATTAAATTAAAAAAAAAATACAGAAAGAATGGGCCCCGGCTGGTTGGCTCAGTGGGAGCCCGAGTTTGATTCCCAGCCAGGGCTCACAGGAGAAGTGCCCATCTGCTTCTCCACGCCTCCCCCTCTCCTTCCTCTCTATCTCTCTCTTCCCCTCCCGCAGTGAAGGCTCCATTGGAGCAAAGTTGGCCCGGGCACTGAGGACAGCTCCATGGCCCCCACTTCAGGTGCTAGAATGGCTCTGGGTTGCAACAGAGCAACACTCCAGATGGGCAGAGCATCGCCCCCTGGTGAGCATGCTGGGTGGATCCTGGTCAGGCATATGCTGGAGTCCATCTGCCTCCCCGTTTCTCACTTCAGAAAAATAAAAAAAAAGATTATTAAAAAAATTATTAAAAAAATATATATATATAATATAATATATATGTATTCATTCTCTCTCTATATACAGTGTGTCCATAAAGTCATGGTGCACTTTTGACCGGTCACAGGAAAGCAACAAAAGACGATAGAAATGTGAAATCGGCACCAAAAGGAAAACTCTGGCCCTGGCCGGTTGGCTCAGTGGTAGAGCGTTGGCCTGGCGTGCAGAGGTCCCGGGTTTGATTCCCGGCCAGGGCACACAGGAGAAGCGCCCATCTGCTTCTCTACCCCTCCCCTTCTCCTTCCTCTCTGTCTCTCTCTTCCCCTCCCGCAGCAAGGCTCCATTGGAGCGGAGATGGCCCGGGCGCTGGGGATGGCTCCTTGGCCTCTGCCCCAGGTGCTGGAGTGGCTCTGGTCACGACAGAGCAATGCCCTGGAGGGGCAGAGCGTCGCCCCCTGGTGGGCGTGCCGGGTGGATCCTGGTCGGGCGCATGCGGGAGTCTGTCTGACTGTCTCTCCTCGTTTTCAGCTTCAGAAAAATAAAAATTTGCCTGACCAGGCAGTGGCGCAGTGGATAGAGCGTTGGACTGGGATGCAGAGGACCCAGGTTCGTGACCCCGAGTTTGCCAGCTTGAGCGCGGGCTCATCTGGTTTGAGCAGAAGCCCACCGGCTTGAACCCAGGGTCGCTGGCTCCAGCAAGGGGCTGCTCGGTCTGCTGAAGGCCCACGGTCAAGGCACATGTGAGACAGCAATCAATGAACAACTAGGGTGTTGCAACGCGCAATGAAGAACTGATGATTGATGCTTCTCATCTCTCTCTGTCCGTCTATCCCTCTCTCTGACTCACTCTGTCTCTGTAAAAAAAAAAAAAAAAAGATTCCACAAAAAAAAAAAAAAAAAAAGGAAAACTCTCCCAGTTTCATACCTATTCAGTGCAGTTCGATGTGGGCTCATGCACAGATTTTTTAGGGCTCCTTAGGTAGCTATCCCGTGTAGCCTCTACAGACTCGTCACTGACGGCCTACCAGAACGGGGTTTCTCCACCAAACTGCTGGTTTCCTTCAACTGCTTATCCCACCGAGTAATATTATTCCTATGTGGTGGTGCTTCGTTATAAATGCGCCGATATTCACATTGCACTTTGGTCACGGATTCGAATTTAGCGAGCCACAGAACACACTGAACTTTCCTTTGTACCATCCACATCTCGACTGGCATGGCTGTGGGCTGCTCCGCTGTATACACGGTGTTACGTCATCATCTGCGCATGCGCACATGCAGCCACATCATCCTACAGAAACTGGGAGGGTTTTCCTTTTATTTGGTGCAGATTTCACATTTCTATCGTCTTTTGTTGCTTTCTTGTGGCCGGTCAAAAGTGCACCATGACTTTACAGACATGCTGTATATATAAAGAATGTGGCCTGACCAGGCGGTGGCGCAGTGGATAGAGTGTCGGACTGGGATGTCGAGGACACAGGTTCGAGACCCCGAGGTCACCAGCTTGAGCGTGGGCTCATCTGGTTTGAGCAAAAGCTCACCAGCTTGGACCCAAGGTCGCTGGCTCAAGCAAGGGGTTGTTACTAGGTCTGCTGAGGGCCCACGGTCAAGGCACATATGAGAAAGCAATCAATGAACAACTAAGGTGTCGCAATGTGCAACAAAAAACTAATGATACTTCTCATCTCTCCATTCCTGTCTGTCCCTCTCTCTTGTCTCTTTAAAAAAAAAAAAAGAATGTAGTACTATTTGCTGTTGCCATCCCTCACCCTGGTCCAAGTCACCATCAGCTCTTGTGAGGCCAACCGCAATGGCCTCCTGAGTGGTTTGGGCTTTTCTTCCCCAAGCCCCACAGTCTGTTCCCCAACAAGCCAGAGTAATGTTTTCAAAACATGTTTGGCCCTGGCCGGTTGGCTCAGCGGTAGAGCGTCGGCCTAGTGTGCGGAGGACCCGGGTTTGATTCCCGGCCAGGGCACACAGGAGAAGCGCCCATTTGCTTCTCCACCCCTCCGCCGTACTTTCCTCTCTGTCTCTCTCTTCCCCTCCCGCAGCCAAGGCTCCATTGGAGCAAAGATGACCCGGGCGCTGGGGATGGCTCTGTGGCCTCTGCCCCAGGCGCTAGAGTGGCTCTGGTCGCAACATGGCAACGCCCAGGATGGGCAGAGCATCGCCCCCTGGTGGGCAGAGCGTCGCCCCTGGTGGGCGTGCCGGGTGGATCCCGGTCGGGCGCATGCGGGAGTCTGTCTGACTGTCTCTCCCTGTTTCCAGCTTCAGAAAAATGAAAAACAAAAAACAAAAAACAAAAAAAAAACATGTTTGGTTAGGTCATTTATTGGCTTTAAACCCACAAATGCCTTCCTCAGAATAAAGTCCAGATTATTCTCCTGGCCTGCAAGGCCCTGTGGGACCCACCTGCTGCCTCTCTGGCCTCATTTCCCTCCAAGTTCCCCTTGCTCCCTCTGGCCTGGTCACACTGGCCTCCACGTTGTTCCTTGACCAAGGTGGACACACTCCCACTTTGGGGAGGGTGTGTTTGCGGTTTCCTCTGCCTGGCGCATTCACACAGGTGCAGGGCTTGCTCCCATACTTCCTTCAGCTCTGAGCTCAGAGGCCACCTGTCAGAGGGCCGGGGTGCCTCCCCTGACCAGCCTTGCCAGCACTCTCTGGCCTCCACCCCTAATTTTGCTTACCACTGATCCCACCTGACATAATACTGACATGTTCGTTTGTGTTCACCTCCTCACCACTAATCACACCCAAGAGGACCTCTAGAGCTGGCACACGCAGGCGCTGGGGAGATGGCCAGGACACAGTATAGACGGGCAGAGCCTGACGCACGTGCCCAGCCTCTGGACTGCCACATCTCTGCTGGTGCTGCCAGGACACTCTGACCAACCTTCCCGGGCCTCAGCTCTCTCTGTAAAATCTACTTGAAGGCTTTTAAGAGTGTTTAGAGATCAAATATTTAAAGTCCTGAGGCATGATCAGTGATCCAATAAAATATGGGCCAAAAAGACCACTTGGTGGCTCTGTAGGCCTGTCTCCAAGGAGTTCAGTGTTGTCTCTATCTGCCCCAGGATGGAGGGCTCGAACAGACAGTGAATGTGACACCACGTGAGGAGTACTGGTTATATTCTCCATGTCATGCCATCCCAGGGTCCCCTAAACATTGTTCCTGGCTCCAGCCAGTTCTCTTCCCTGCCCAGCACCATTCAGGTCCTTACCAAAGCCCCAGACCATACCATCTCTGAGCAGGTCCTGTGGGTGGAAACCTTCCCCAGTCCTCCTTTGAGCCCTCCATTTGGGAAGCAGAGGTACTTGCTGGGAATGTGTAAGTCTGTCTGGACATTATGAGCCAGGGGACCCATGGATCCTTCTCTGACAAAGGAACCATTTTCCTGAGGTGGAGAGCCCTGGGCTGGCTAGGTTACAGGTTTTCTTTAGCTGGTCAGTGCAGGTGACTAAAGGGTAGTTCCCTTGTGCACCACCAGGGGCCGCCAGAGGCTGCTAAGCTCTTGTGAAGACTCGTCCCCTGCTCTTGTTTGGACATGTCTCCTGCTCTTCTAAGGTGTCTTCTCTCTCAAGTCCAAGGTTAGGCAGGGGAAGGAGGTACACGCACCTTGTAAAAAAGCGTGGTGCTGGCTGTCTCCCACCCATGAGTTTGCTGGCTGCCGCCAACCTAAGCCACATGAAGGGACTGGAGGCGAGGCTTCCAGGCTGTTGTTTATTGATAAACAGTAGTGAACCCCTTGCCCTGTGAGCTCAGCCAGTTCTGCCCTCAGATTCCCAGCTTTAGGCAGGAAGGGCATCCTGCCGGAGTCGGCTCTGCCATGGCTGTGCCTAACTGCTCCACCATCCTCAGGATCACAGTGTTAAGTCAGAGAAGCGTGTGGCAGGTGTCAGAATGGTCATGGCCAGGTCCTCAGAGACCACCACCCGTGCAGGAAGTGCTCCTCGGCACTCAGAGGGGTTCCCGGAGCCTGCTGGTTAGATGGAGGGCTGAGCACGGACACCTCCGGATCAGCCTCTTTCCTTCCCCGTGCAACTCCTTCCTGCCAAACATTCTCCACAGCAGAGCTGAGCCAGGAAAGCAGCTGGCTCTCGCTGTGTCCTGAGGTCCTCTGGTAGTGGGCAGGTGACCTTAGGTGGCACCTCAAAGGGGATAGTGATGCCAGAGGCTGTGCAGGGGGGAGGGGAGCAGAAGAGAGGAGAAACCAGAGTCATTAAGTCCCTTAATGATTTCACCCGCACTAGCCCTTGGCCATGGCCTATAGTCCTTGGCCATTCCCTCAGTACAGGTAGATAATACCCTGGGCCTTGGGTAACCCTCTCCCCCACCATTAGCTCAGAGATAAGAATTATTAAGCAAGCTTCTGCCCTCCTGAGCCAGGCACCTTGTAGAACATTTCTTGCTCGCCCACATCCCAAGCCAGCATCCATGTTTCCTTCAGGGCAGGGCTGCCCCCCACCCGGGATCAGCAGGCTGGTGGTGCTGGAGAAGGCTCTGGCTCCCCCAAAAGCCCTCCCCAGTCTGTCTCAGACCTGAACTGGAAGCGGGGATCTCCGAGGTGGGTTTGCAGCACTTGACGCACTTCTGGGGGAGGCTCCAAGCCCATCTGCTCTGCCCGATGCCAGCGCTGTAGCCGTGTGATCCCTGCCAGGGTAGGAAGAAGACACTGGGGCCTTGTGGTGGGCAGGGAAGAGTCCAGTCTAGAGAATGGGTGTGGAGGGACCTCTACACTCCCCAGTCTCAGCAGACAGTGCCTGAGACGATCAGGCAGGGGCTTGAGTTGCTTCAGAGATACGTGGGTGACAGGACTGACGCCGGCATGTGCGCCTGGAGTCTGAGGGAGTTCTCACCTGTGCAGGGCCCATATTGCCAGGCCAGGTCAAACTGCCTCAGCAGCTCCAGTTCCACTTCATCCACGTTCAGGGGCTGGATCCCTTTCTCTGCAATGACAAGCTGCTCCTCAGGCCTGCCCTTCGCCTCACAGCTGTCCCACCGCTCCTCGGCCCCCACCACCCCTCTGCCTCTGTCTTCCACTGCCAGGCCTGGTGTGGGAAGTAGAGGACATACTGCACTTCCCCTTGCATGGACGTCTGCCCACGTCCCATGTCCCTCGGTGTCCACTCCTCCCGTCCTCCCCACACCTCAGAGACCTAACTCTGGTGCCAACTCCCCCTTGCTGTGTCCAGCGGGGCCCTCCCTCCTCTTCACTACTGGATAAGAGTCAGTGACGAGCCGCTTCCTGCCCATGGCGGCCACCCAGGCAGGCGGAGAAGGAGGCGACTGCCGGGAAGGAGAGAGACAGGTCAGTGTGCACGAGAGAGACAGCTGCTGAGAGAGTGAGAACAGGCCAGAGAGCGAGCCTGGGACCAGCAACGGGCAGACAGAATGACCTAGACAAGCTGAGAGGAAGTGGGTTCCAGAGAATGACGTCTCTCCCCTTGCCCACAAACACACAAACATTAAAAGACCTGAGCCAATGGCAGGCCAGTTCTGGGGGGCGTGGCCTGTTTTTAACCAATGGAAGACGAGACTGGCAGAGGGGGCGGGGCAGCTGCTGCAGCTGTGTTCTACGGAAGAAGGGGTGAGGCTGGGGTGGAGGATCTGTCAAAATGTCCCAGACTGCGCCACCTCCTCCTGTGCCCCCCCCCCATTGGCCAGCAGTGGGTCTCTAGGGACTTAACGAGCGTTATCCTCAGCCTCTCACTTCCCGTTTTCCCTTCCTAGGCAAATGTTCTTTTCAGCCTCACTAATCCCCGTGGCAGGTTTGTAACTCCCCAGAGCCCAGCTGCAGCCTTCCACTCCTCCCCGCCCCCTCCTTGGCCCACAGAATGTTGTGGGGGCAGGTCTGGAGGTCCGGAGAGAGTTTGGGCTAATCTAGCCCTCTTTCCTGCTCCCACCCCACCCCCACTGGCCCCAGGAGAGCTGGCTGGAGAAGCCCGTGGATTTGGAAAGCTCCTTTCTCACAGTCAACGCCCAAACATAATGCCCACCCTTAGTCCAGGCAAGCGTTTGCCTTGTCGGCTCTCCCGGGTCCCACAGCCTGCTCCTGCTGGCCCTACTGGCCAAGAAGATTCCACACTGAGCAGGAGGCCAGAGTGTGTTTGGATCTCCAGTTCTTAGCAAAGACTGCCATGTCTGTAACACACTAATGTGAGCACATGAGCAGAAAATCCCAATAATAAAACCCAACACTTATATGGCACTTCTAGTGTGTCAAATACTGTTCTAAGCCCTTTCCCACAGATTCACTCTACTAAAATTGATGTAAAATGGGTCTTGAAAGTAGGAAGTCCTGATAGTCCCAGGCACTTGTCGGGCCCCAGTTAAATCACAGCCCCTCCATACTCCCCAGGAGCTCACAGAGTATAGGGGCAGGCAGATGGGACCCACAAGTTGTCAGTAAAAGGATAAAATTCCCAACAAATGGGGGGAGGGTGGGTCAGTGATGGGTTGGACCACAGGGCTGGTATAACACTGGAAGACCTCCTGGAGGAGGCAGGCTGAATAAACAGTGTCTCTTGATTCTCCACCCATGACCTTTGTCCCTGAGCTCCTGTCATTGCTGACTCACCCAACACCCGCCTCCCCCTCACCAACTTCCTGGCAGCAGGCAAAAGTGCTGGCCAGTGGGAGTCTGGGAATCGGCACAGGGACCAGCCCTGTTCTAATTGCTCTCCAGAGATTCCATCCGGTTCTTCCCTCCAGGGGTGCAAGGGCCTACTTAGAGGGCACCACCTGCCCCGTCTTCTCCTGATCTGGAGTCTGGGTGCCCTGCCATAGGAGGGAGGTGGGCACAAGAAAGGAGAACTCTTTGGAGAACGGACCACCAAAGGAGAGGAGCAGGAGCAGGCCATGTCTTCAGGGGCTTCCTCCTGCCTGGCTCTGGCTCTCCCCATCTGCTTCCCTGAGGAGAGCTGAGTGGAGGAGAGAGAGCTTGTGGCGAGCTGCACAGAGCTGGAGGGCCCTTTCCTGCTTTATTGTTTGGGCTGGGCCTGATCTAATCCCCCCATCTGCCTTATGGACTAAGTGGGGCCCACAGTGAGGGAGACAGGGGCCCTGCTGTGTTGGGAGGAAAACAGGGAGGCTCTCTTCACCAAGAGGCTTAGGTGTGGGGTCTGGTCAGGCTCCGAACACTCTATGGAGGGATAGTGTCCAGACTCTGTGGGACTGACCGCCCCTCCCCAGGGGGCGTTGGCAGAGGTATGTGGCACCCAACACTGGAGCCCACAAAGCCCTGAGGGAATAGGGAGCCATGGGTGGGGCAGATCCTTCTTCATTCCTGGTCCCTCCCACCTCTGAAAGCTGATAGCCGTGAGGCCCCGCCACCGCCCAGGGAGCGTGAAATGGGGTGTGCCACTGGGCTGCCACAGTGGCTCCTACTGCTGCCTGAGCCCCTTCCCTCTCCCCTCTGGCACCCTGACCTGCACTGTGGGTGCTGTCTGGACCATCCCTGACCTTCGTGGCCCAGGCCCTCCTAGCCTCTCCCGCCCAGCCTAGGAGGTGTCTCCCTTGGCCTTCAGCTTCACCCAGTACCAAGAAAGAGGGTCAGGGTGCTCTGCTCTAGAGCAGGCACCCTGGCACCGGCTTTCCGGCCTAGAGGTGCAGGAACTCTCCATGGGCAGCACTGCCCTCCTCTCCTAGTCAGATAGCAGTGGACTCGAGCTCCTCAGGCTGGAAGGAGTTGGCACCCAGGGTGTAGAACCACCCCTGTCCAATTGGCATCCTTCTTTCCCTTGGCATCTGGCTGCCTAAGGTGTGCTGGCAATTAGACTGGACTTCGGCCTGCCCATGCTTGGGTGGTCTTTTTCTTCTTTACTTCCCCAACCTTGTCTGCCCCCTGTCGCCTTCCTGCCTGCAACCCCTGCCCTACTCAGTGAGCCTCCTGGCCTATCCCCCAAGCAAGGCAGAGGAGTCCTGGGGCCTGTCACAGCTCAGGCTCCAAGCTAGAGGGCCAGGCCAGAGGTCTGAGTTGGAGGCTAAATTTTCTCCCCTTTAGGGAATTTCCTGAGACCATGACCTAGGTTCCTGTGTCAGCCCTAGCCCCCCTGAAGGCTGGTAATGGCACCAGCAAGAGAGACATTTGCACCTCGGCCTGGGAATACTCAAGGCCCTTGCTGCGTAGTCAAGACCAAAACCTCAGGGGAACCGAGAGAAAAGGAGAGAAAAGAACTGGAACAGGAGCCCAGAACCTTCCTGAGGGTGGAGGCCCACTGCAGACTGCTCCAAGGGGAGGGGGATTAAGCCTGGCTTAGCTCAGACAATGTGTCGGGATGGGGGGCCTCCTCATGGCACATGCGCCCTAAGAGCCCCTTCCCTTCCCCCAGCTCATGAAGAGCTTATGGGGAGAGCCAGTGAGAGCTAGGAAGGTGGGCGCAGGTAGAGGGAGGGAAGCAGTGCCTGGGGCCCAGCAGGGTGGGGCATTGCCTGCTCTCCTTCCCTCATCCGAGCATGCCCCTTCCTCAGGCCTCAAGGCCCTGCCACCCACCCTAACCTGGAGATTCTGGGCAGCCAGACTCGTCCCCCAGTCCCCATACACTACATACTCTGGGCCCTATTTCCTGCCCTGTGGGCCAAAGTTCTCAGTCTCCACCTCAAGATGCTCCAGGTCCTCTGGCCTAGTAGACTGAAGGGTGGGAGCCTGGTAGAAGGCAAAGGTTCCCTGGACTGGGGTTTTTCTGCCACTGGATGTCTCCTTTGTCCTGTCCCAACCCCCCCACCCCCAAGCCTCCTCCCATCACCTCCCCTTTCACCTCCGCCATCCTGCCCTGTGAAGTTCTGAAAAGGGGCCCTCTGGCGGTTCCTCACCTTGGCCACCAGGTGTCAGACTTTGTCCAGCTGAGAGGAAGGACCTAGTTAGTTTCCACCCCATCCACTGTGCCTGGGAGATTAGGGTGCCTGGGAGATTAGGGCAAATTGAGCAGGGGTCTAGAGGAGACCTCTGACCTAGGAAGGCTGAGGGATCCTGAAGGTTGAGATGAGGAAAGGGCTGGATCTCTGGTTCTAAAGCTCAGTTACTCTCTCACTGCCCCACCCCCACCCAGCTGACAAGGGCTTTGTCCACTGCTGGGAAATTGGGGGAACCAGGCTGAGTCAGGGAGCTCAAGAATTAAAGTGACAAAGGCAGGGACAGTTGTGGCTCCTGAGAAGGGGGCACTGAGAGGAAGCCATCAGAGCATTCAGCCAGGCCTGGATCACTGGCCATTGCCCTCTAGGTTAAGGGGAACAACGGCTTCCCTTGGCCCTTTCCCATTTTGGGTAGCTGTGGCCAGTGTGTGTGTGTGTGTGTGCGCGCGCGCACGCTTGCACTTGAATGAGTCTCCTAACTTAATCGAGAAGGCCCTAAGTCCTAGATGACTTTGCAAAAGTGGGCAACTAGCAAGGTATAACTACCTACCCCTTTGCCACCCCAGAGTCACTCTGTACCCACTCCTATGCCCCATCTCCCCCAAATGACAGTGCTCCATCTCATGCACTCCTCTCAAACACGTGTGTTTCCAGGCACCCACGATGCAGAAGAGATTTCTAATCCCCTCTGTGATACCTGGAGATGACAGGAGGGAAGGGCTCCCCCCTCACTTTCCCTCCCTCTCACACTCCTTAGCTTTCCTGGGAACAGGACTTCCTAGAGACAACACTCCCTCCATGACACTGCAGGGCCTCAGATGTGCCAAGTTCTAGGCTGACCTCTGGATTCCTGGGCCCCTGACTAGCAAGACCATACTTAAGAGGTGGGCCCTGGCCTGACCTGTGGTGGCGCAGTGGATAAAAGCATCGACCTGGAAATGCTGAGGTCGCCGGTTCGAAATCCTGGGCTTGCCTGGTCAAGGCACATAGGGGAGTTGATGCTTCCAGCTCCTCCCCCCTTCTCTCTCTCTCTCTGTCTCTCCCTCTCTGTCTCTCTCTCTCTCTCCTCTCTAAAAATGAATAAATAAATAAATAAAAATTAAAAAAAAAAAAGAGGTGGGCCCTAAGATCACCAGTGAAAACTCATCACCCCTCTCCTGAAATGGCTGTGTATGGAGAAGCCATGGCAAACTCACTCACAGAAAAGCCTATGACTGTCACTTGCCAGGAGCTACCTGGCCCTTGGTCCACAAAACCCAAAGGGGGGCTCAGACCGCCAACACCACCAGTAGGAGCTATTTGGAGGAGAGCTTAAGAGTTCAAACTATGAAATGTCCTCTATGACTGGGCGCCTCTCTGCACCCACCTCCCCTGCCTTGCTCCCAGGGGGCACCCTGAGCACACAGCTGGATCCAGCTGTGTGCCCCCCTTCTCCCAGGCCACTTGCTCCCATTTCCTTTGCTACCTACCTGCCCACACTGTGCTCTGCGAGGCTCACAGCCACTCAGCAGAACAATTTCTTACCCTGTGGAGTCTCTTGTCCGGTGATTCACTGCCATTCCTGGCCTGCCAGCCTTCAGCCTTGGGAAATGCCCTTTTTCCACTCTGCCCCCACCTCTGGGCATCTCTGGCTTGCTAGGGAATGTCACGATCCATGCCAAATGGGTCAGTGACAACAGAGTTGTGTTTGCTGATGTCACCTGGCTCCATGGCTGCCCAGCAACCCTTCTGACTCTCCTGTGCTTGTCCTTGACTCCGTTCCCCAGGTCCCCACTCCTCCCCAGCTGCTGCCCCTCCCATAGCAATGTTCAGATTTCTTCCATCTAAAAACAACAGCAGCAGACAAACAAACAAAAAGCCTTCCAGGCCCCTGTTACTCTCTCTGGACGTTCCCTTTGCACCAGGCTCCCGAGGGAATATATTTATGCCTTCCTTCTTTTCATCTCCTTTAATCTCACAATTTGCTATCTGCCTCTCAACTGCTCTTGCAAAGGTCACCAGTGAGTTCCCGACTTACCAAAGCCAGAGGATTTTCCTCATATTCTCTCAGTTCTTCTAGGGCATCTGACACTGTGGATCAGCTGCCTCCTTAAAACTATCCTCTTTTGCCCTGGCCGGATAGCTCAGTTGGGTAGAGCATCCTTTCAATATGCCAAGGTGGTAGTGTCCAACCCCAGTCAGGGCACAGACAAGAATCAACCAATGAATGCATAAATAAGTGGGACAACACATCGATGTTTCTCTCTCTCTCTCTGCCTCTCCCTTCCTTTGTCTCTAAAATCAATCAATCAATCAATCAATAATTTTAAAAAGCTCTCCTCGATGTTTCTCTCTCTCTCTGCCTCTCCCTTCCTTTGTCTCTAACATCAATCAATCAATCAATAATTTTAAAAAGCTCTCCTCTTTTGACTTTCAATATATTACTGTCTGGAAACACTTCAAATCACTTTAAATCCAATTATGGAGAACTTTCATCTGTGCTCGGCATCATGCTAAGATGCTGTAGGGATGTGAACACGAATAAATCACAGGGCCCGCCGTCACGCTGTTACCGCTTAAAAGGGAGAGGGACACACGGACCTATCCCTCGTCCTGCCCCTCTCCAAGAACCGTGTTAAATCCCGCCTTCTAAGGCAATTCTCTTTTTTATATAATTTATTTTATTTTATTTATTCATTTTTAGAGAGGAGAGAGAGAGAGAGAGAGAGGAGAGAGGAGCTGGAAGCATCAACTCCCATATGTGCCTTGACCAGGCAAGCCCAGAGTTTCGAACTGGCGACCTCAGCATTTCCAGGTCGATGCTTTATCCACTGCGCCACCACAGGTCAGGCCAAATCCCGCCTTCTACATCGATGCAAGAGCACTGCTGCAGATGCGGCAGTGAGCTCAGACGCCCCTCACCAGCCCTCTTAGGGCTCACAGGTTAGAGACCCCTCCCCCAGCCGGGAGCCCTCGCCACTTCCTTGATGTCCTTAGTATTGTCTCTGGGCACTTAATCAAATTCTCCCTTGGATTCTAGCACTTGGGGGAGAGGTGGTCCTAGTCCTTTTTTCTGGAATGTTTTGTTCAACACACTAACTGAACCATTTCTGGCTGGAGCCTGAGCTGGCTGCCGGGATAGACAGATGGGGAAGACTCAGAATCTGTCCCCAAGAAGTGCACAGTTCAGTAGTGTGGCACGTCCGTCCCTGAATCCTGTACAGCCCTTTGCTTGGTGCCTTCCGTACACCGGCTGCCACTCAGTTTGCGCCTGCATGGGGACGGCCCCGGTGCCCCCTCCTTTCCGCCTCGTTAGGTAGGAGGCAGGGCCATGCCTGGGCAGAGGTCTGTCTGAAGAGCCTGGACCCATCAGGGTGGGCATGTTCCCTCCAACTTGGCCAGGTGACTCAGGGACATTCAGCAGAGCCTGGCCCGCCCCACCCATAAGCAAGTCCAATAGCTCCTGCACCTACATTCCAGCCTCTCCCTTTCCCAGTGGCTCCTGCACTTGGGACCTCCCAGTGCACATCACACGTGTGTGCTTTTGTTTCTTATCGTTTCAGGTAAGCTGGCCTCCTCCTCCCAGCTAGAGCCTCTGTACGGGCAGGAGCCAAGTTCGCTTTGCATCTCTTTTCTCTTTCCTACACCAGTGAGCACAGTAATGGGCAGGTAATGTCTTCTTTTGGGGGGGGGGGCAGGTAATACCTTTAAAATATTTGTCAGCTGATTGACATCTCCATCATGTTACTTCCTTCGCTCAGGGCACTGTTTTCAGGAGGCCCATGGAAAATGTCCACGCTCTGCCTGAGAGCAGTTAGCCCATCAGTTTACCCGGTGGCCCGTCACTAGACTGTCACAGTATGCCATGTGCGCCCACTGATCTGCTGTACTAATTGCTGCCCCTGCAGCTGAGCATCTTATCTTTCTTCTCTTATCCTTCCCAACAGCCATCCAAGGGTGTTCAATATCCCGTTTACAGATGGGGAAACTGGAGAACAGAGAGCTTTGAACACTTTGTCCAAGGCCATTCAAGTCACAGGTTATCAAACTGGAGTGTGGGCTCGGGCCACCCCTTGAACAGGGTCTGTCCCATCCACTCGCAGTCCAATACGAGTCTTCCCCTGTCCTGCTAGTCTGCTACCTGACATTCGAGAGAAAGGAGTAGTCACAGCTGAGGACCACGACTTGGCCGTCGTCTGTCAGTCACCCTCCCTAGAGGAGGAAGGACGTTGTGAAGGTGAGGGTCACCACTCAGGAGGAGGGCCCCCAAGGCAACCACAGGTGGGGGTTCTGGGGAAACTGAGGACTGAATGCGTGGCTGACCGCTTGGAGAGAACACCAGAGGGACAGATAAACTGCTCTGCGGAGAGACAGACTTCTGAGACCATTAAAGTGGGCCAGAGGCAAGGTGGACTGGGCACAGGCCGGGAGAGGGAAGGGAGGCGACAGACAAGAGGTATTTGGGAGGACAACAGAACATGGCGTCCATGGGGAGGGCCAGAGGGAAGTCTGCTGTGTACACATCTTCCCTGACGGAAGGGGGAGAGCCTCTTCCCGAGTTCTCTGCACCTCCGGAGCTAACCTGTGAGCCTCCAGGTCCCCTGAGCAGGCCTGGGAGCCAGGAGAGAGGCAGGACCCGGAGACCAAGTAAGGGGGCGCAGGGCCCAGCAGAGAGTGCTTCCAGGGCAAGCATTTTATTTGTTAATACAAGAATAGAAATTCTGCAATAAATATAATCTAATAAATAACATCTCCAAATAAATAAATATTAATACAACAAACAGAGTCATGAGTGGTTGGGGCTGGGGGCAGGACCTGGGGGAGCTGCCCCCGCACCCCGAAATGCTACTGCAATGTAAACTTTCAGGAAATCCTGTGGCTGTGGCTACGGTTGCCCTCCCCAGGCCGGGCAACCCACAGATACCCTGGAAAAGGGGGCGGAGAAGGAGGCACCGTGATGGTGGCAAGAAAATTCCAGACAAGGTCCTTTGGTTGCCACCCTGTGCCACAAATACCTTGGTGACCCCTGGGTCCAGCCTGTCCCTGCCCCTCTGCTTTCAGTATTACCTCCAATGCAGACCCCACCTCTTCCATTTTTAATCCCATCTCTTCCTGTTTGGACTTGCCACTGCATTTGTTTCCTGAATTGAATGTATGGAGTTAATTGGGGGTAGAGGAGCAACACCCATCTAAGGAGATTGGGGCGGCAAAGGGCCTCACCAGAGACAGGCACATGCTGCGACAGCCCCCTCCCTGCCCTACAGGCATGCTTCCTGGAAGAGCCACTTTGGGGGCTGGGTGGGCACTGGCAAGTGGTGGGCAAGAAGCAGGAGGCTGCAAGAGCCTCTCGAAGGACCAACCCGCGCCCCTTGGGGCTCCCTTGAGCATTACTTCCTGTGGAAGCGGAATGGGCCCTATTGCACCTCTTCCTCAGACCGGCAGACCTTTGGGAAGTGGGGAGAGGACGGGCCTTATTGCATCACACCCTCCTCCAAGTCCCGCAGGGCCAGAGGCTTCTGTCTCCTGGCTCACAGGGTTGGCACACAGGTTTCTCCCTCCCAGAGTGGGAGCGGGGTTGGAAGGGGGAGGGCAACGGAGAGGTGGTAAAGGTCAAAGATCAGAAGCCACGAGCCTCCAGGTGCAGGGTGACCGCTGCTGCCAGAGGCTGCATCTTCTTTTTGAGCCGGTTGAAGTCCTTGGCCGAGCGCCACAGCCAGGTCTGCAGCTCCTTCAGCAGCCAGAAGTCGTCCATCTTCTGGAGGAAGTCACTGTGGGCAGGGCCGGGGGCCCAGGTGGGCTCAGTCCCAGGCAGAGGCTGGGGCAGCGGGTAGCCCAGAGCCGCCATGACCCCCGCGATGCTGCCCAGCAGGCCCTGCAGGCTGGTGCAGAAGTGGGCCAGGCTGCGGCGTAGCTCCACGGCGGCTGCCTGGCGGTTGAGGCCTCGCAGGTGACACAGAAGGTGGCTGTAGGCCTCGTAGTTCTGGGTCAGCCGTAGCTTGTCATTAAGGCTACGCCACACATCCAGGTTGACAGTGGCCCTGGGCAGAGTCTCTGCCCCCAGCCGAGGTGGGTTGAAGTCAGGCTCGTTGAAAGGGGGGCCCAGGTAGTTCAGCTGTGGAAAGGAGAGGGCGATGGGGAAGGAGGAGGGCAGAGCAGCCAGCTCGCTGCCACCAGGAGATCCCTGTCCCCAAAACTTCTACTTCCTGTGTCCCTTGACACCAGCCCCGTCTCCACACTAGGCCTCTCTGTTCACAGGCCAACCCTAAGTGTCTCCACGGAGGTCAGTTGCATGGAGGTGACAGCTGAGGCAGTGAGGGCACTGAGCCCTCCTACGGAGAGGTGCAGAAGGAGAAAAACTGAGCAGCACACACCCAGGAGGCCTCGCTGCAGAGCTGAGCTGTGTACAGGAGCCCCCGGAGAGTGCCCCGGGGGGGAGGCAGGGCAGGACAGGGAGAGGAGCCATGGGGCCCAGGAGGCCGGGCCGCAGAGGCAGAAGGTGGACCAGGAGAGTGCAGAGCCAAGAAGAGGAGTTCAAGAAGGCAGCAGTGCTCAACAGTGCGGCTGTAAAACAGAGAGCAAGGAGAGTGAGCCTCAGAGAATCCTGTTGGGTTTGGCAAGAGGGAGGTGCCTGACAACCTTGGAGAGAACCGTTCCAGTGGCCTGGACGCCAGATTGCAGGGGGTTAAAGAGTGAGTGGGTGGAGAGGAAGTGGAGGCAAGAGGGTGTAGACCACTCCTTCGAGAAATCTGGCAGCGAAAGCCAGGAGAGAAAGGGTCGGGAGCTAGGGGGGGTAACAGAGTCAAGCAGAGGTTTTCTGGACAGGAAAAGAGGGTCAGTCGAAAGGCAGAGGGGCCTGTCAGAGATCCATCTGCCTGTGGACATGCCCAGCGCCACCAGCTGAAGGGCTGAGGACAGGAGGTCCCCAATGACCCCCAAGGAAGGTCCCAGCCCACAGGAGCAGGACCGCAGAGAAATACATTGAGGCAGTCTCAAGAGTTAGCTGGAGGCAGTCTATTGAAGAGGACCTAGGCTTGCCAGCCCCCGGGGGAGAAGCCTGGGGCCCAGGGATAGGGCTGAGGGAGCCGAGGCCGGGAGAGAAAGGGAGCAGTGAGGGGCGAGGCCTGGGATAGGCGCGGGCCCAAGGGGAGGTTCACACGCTGACAAGCGCAGAGACAAACTAATTTCCTCGGTGTATCCTGGGGCTGGAGCCAGCTCCCCCGCTGCCCTCCCCCCTCTTTCCCTGGCTCCAGAGGAGGGTCTGGGATGTGGAAGAGGAACACGGGAAGAGGGCCCGGTTCCCTGTGGTCCCTGCTCACTAGCTCGGACCCTCCTTTCTCCTCTCCCGGGCTCTCTCTCGGAACACCTCCGGACTGCCCCTAAATCCTCAGGGCAGAGCTTCAATCCACACCCTGAGCCCCCTGCCACCACAGGCCTGGATTCCCTGCAACCGCCTCCCCACAAGTGCCCCTAGGAGGCCCAGCTCGTATGGGAGAGGCAGACAGAAGGGAGGCCCATGGGTCCAGAGCAGCAGGGCCCCAGGTCTGGGGCAGAGGCGAGCTGGAACACAGGCACGGGGGGTGGGGCCCCTTCATCCCCACCCAGCCCCACCCGTGCGAGAGACACCACAACACGGTGTAAACAGAGGAGACTTCCCCGGCCCCCAGGGGGAGGCTGGCGGCTGGGCAGCCAGCCAGTGGGGCAATGGGCCAAGGCGGGTGCGAGGCCTGCCCACATGCCTAGTCCTGAGGCCAGGGATGGGGAGGTGGGGACACCCCAGAGGGAAGGGCAAGAGATAGGCCAAACAGGGAAACGGCTTGGAGGCAAGGGTCTCCTCCTCATCACCCCACACTTACAGGACCCCTCCACCCTCCTGTCTGTCTTTCCCTGACTCCTCATTCTTCCCCCAGTTCCCAGACCCCGAAGTTGCCCTGGATACTCACATAGGTCCCAGCCAAGCTGCGGAGTTGATGCTCCAGGTAACGGGTGAGGTCATAGGTTTTCTGGATGGAGGGCCCGGGCCCTGGGTCCCCTGTGCGGTTGAGGGCTGGCACTGCAGGGAGGTGCCAGAGCACAGTGCACAGGCAAGCTAGCATCCCCCACGAGTCCCCTGTGGACAGGATGGGCATGAGCGTGAGGGCGAGCCGGGCCTGGCAGAGGAAGCAGCTGGCAGACCCTCAGGTGTCTGTCCCCACCTTGGGCTAAGAGGGAGGAGGTGAGGGTGGGACTCCAGATGGGCGGCAGTGGGGGAGCATTCCGGGCCCAAGAAAGCACGTGCGTGCATGTATGTGTATGTGAGAGAGACAGAGTTGAAGGCATGTATGTTATGCATGTTATACCCGTAGAGATGGAAGAGACTATTTGTGGGTCAGCTAACAGTCACTGCATGTGTGCCAACACGTAGGTGTGTGTGCCAGGAGGGCCAGGCCTAGGGACAGGAATCTGTGTGAGTCCCAGGTATACCTCAGCCTTCTCTCCCAGCCTCCCAGTCCCACTGCAGCTCGGTGGGGGGCGGGGGCGGGGCAGCACAGGTCAGAGCTGCGGGGACTTCAGTCAGTGCTGGGAGGGGTCCTGGAGAGAGGCTGCCCCTGAGAACAAACCAGTGAGCCCCAGTCAAGTTATAGGAGGCACAGTGTAGGGTCAGACCACCGGGGTCAGGCTGAAGGACACGTAGCTGGCTTGTGCGGTCAGTGGCAGAGACATTCTAGGATCTGACCCCTGGTGTGGAAATATAAGTCGGGGTTAGAGTAAAGGAGAGTTAATGGTCACTCTCAAGGATGGGCGGCAGTGTGGTGGTGCACCCCGTTCTTATCTAGGCTTTTGGATGGGGAAGAGTTGGACCTGAATGAGGCTTTCAATCAGCCTGCACTGGGGAGAGGGGGAGAGAGATGGAGGGAGGAGGAAGGGGGAGAAGGAGAGAGAATGATGCAGTCAATGAGTTGGGCTTGTCAGCTGGTGGTGCTGGAGAGTTCAGACATCCCGGGAAGACTTGAGAGGCCAGGGATCAGTGCTGTGAGAAGATATAGGCAGCTGGGAAACATGATTTTCATCGCTTTTTGGTGACGTCCAAGGGCAAGAGCACTTGGTCAGGATTCAGTGGCCATTGGGACTGGGTAAAGGCAATTAGGGTTAGGATAGGGTAAGGCTACAATTGGCACTGGGTAGGTTAGCTGTAAGGACTGGGTTCCCTTGAAAGTTTCAGGTTAACTGACTGGGGTTTGGCTGAGTGAGTGTGGTTGAGGTCTCAGCCCAGCTGGGGATGTGGTTAGGTTTGGGCAGGCAGAAGGCTGGCTGGGACCGAGGTTTGTGAATGTGTTCAGATTTCAGATGAGGTGATACATGGCATGTCACTAAAAGTTAAGGCTCATTGGATTTTGAGCTTAGGTAGGTGTGAAATCAAAAGTGTTTTTTTCTTCTAATTTATATTTTATACTTTCAAACCCTCTGCAATGACATGTTTTGGTAGAAATAAGTTGGATGCAGGTTTAACAATTTGACTTAGAGTCAGGAGAGGTTTAGTGTTAAGGCTGGGTTATGTTTACAGTTAGTCCTAATGTTGGGTCAGGTTTTAGAGTAATACTTAGAAGAATTAAGGATTCAACTTGTATTGAATGTCTCTCACAGAGTCTAGGGTTCAGGTGGGGACTTGTGTCCCAGCTGGTCAGTCTCGACCCTCAGATGCTTGACTGGCTGGCTTTACTGATGGTACATGGGAGCAGGGGTGTCCCTACTCTCAGGGACCGTGCCCTCTTGGGTGAAGGGCTCTTGGTTTAAGGGTATATGCGTGCGTGTGTACCCCATGCATGTGTGTCTTAAGACAGAGCAGGGTTGGGCGCATAACTGCTCCTTGAAGACAGGCTCTCCTCTTCCTCTTCCCCATCTGCAGCAATGCCGTCCCTCCTGCATGTGCCTCTCCTTATTCTGTCTTTGCATCTGAGCTCTTGCTAACTCTTGGAGCTCCTTTCTAGTCCCTGATCTTCACATCCCAAGACAACGCCAGGCCCTTCTCCTCTGCACGAAGCCTGGGGCTACCCTTAGCCTGGCTGAGTCACCCCCAAGATCTTCCCGGGACAAGGTGGGGTGAGTTTTGGAGGTTAGAGACCTGCTGAGGTGGGCAGTGGCCCTTCCGGCCTTGAGGAAGCTTTCAGGATCTCATCTGGCCTCTCTTTCAGTCAGTGGCAGTGGCGATGCCAAGGGTCCGGGTCCGGGCTAAAGCAGGAATTGGGAGTTGGGCTTGCCTCTTTATCCCTCCCTGCTTTGGGCAGCCCTGCTAGACAAGAGTTCCGGGACAGGGCTCTGCTTATCCCATGGGGGAGAGGGCAGTCAGGAACCCGGTTATGGGTCCTGTGTTCCTCTCCCTTTCTGAGCCCTGTGGGATACCCCTGGGGAGCACTGACTCTCTACATAGGGGAAGAGGGGGAGAAGCCTTTGGATAAACAAGAGCTAAGTCATCTGGGCAGAAAAACGGCTCATGAAATTAACCAGACGAGGCCGGTGTTTCCAGGAATATTTCAGTTCTGAGGTAACTGTCACTGCAGGCTGGGGGTGGGGGTGGGGGGGGTGGCGTGAAGGGGGGCAGGGGAGAGAGCAGAAGGATCCAACTGACTGACCCATGGAAAGAACCAGAAAGAGACTAGGAGAAAGGGGGCAGGAAAGGGCTCTGCATGCTGTTACGACAGCTTCCACTCAGGGCAAAATGTTCCCATATCTCAGGCAGCGACACCGAAAGTGTCCCGGGCAGAGACCACCTGCATTTTAGTGGTAAGTGGCTTGCAGCTGGCCTGTGTCCCTAGGAGGGGAGTGCGGTGGGCATCCCAGAGCTCTCACCCCTCTCCAGGCTCACGGGTGCAGGTGGATCTGGCCGCTGAGGACTGGGTCCTGAGCCCCCTTCTCCCATTCCCCACCCCAGCTCTGCCTTTGGCTTCTGCCCACTGATTGTTTACATCCCTTCTTCCTCTGTGTTTATAAATCCGGCTGAGCACGTGAGGAGCTAATGAGCGCAGCTCACGTTTCCTGCTGCAGCCCCTCACCCCATCCTGGCCCCTGCCTCGGCCAGCCCCTAATTCCATCCAGATCCCTGGGCCCTGGGAACCGAGGCCCCCCCCATGAACACGCGTGCGCGCGCACGCACACACACTTTCAGCCCACGCAAGCACATGGCCACCCTGACACAGCTGCACAGGCAGGCACACTTGCATATGCATGTCCTCGGCCAGCTGCCCCTCAGTCCCTAGCCCGTGTCCTCCGGGCTGACCTCACTCAGTGAGAGTGGGGGGCTCAGTGTTCCAGATGTACCAGGATGGGCAGGACACGCCAGCTGGGGAGACTCTGCACCTGGGGTTGGTGGCTAAGAGCTATGAACAGAAAGTATAGGAGCCAGGGAGGCATCCAAAGCTCTAGAAGTGTTGGGCCAAACGTGGGAGCCAGCAGGAAGAAAGCCTCGCCTCAGACCGGCCCAGGACAGCACCCTGGTGACTCTGGAGGGGTCTGTTGAGGGAAACTGGGGGAATGAAGTAGTTAGGGGGTGGTGTGTCCACTGTGTGTGAGAGCCAGGCAGCGACTGTAAGAAAGGGCTCTTGGGGTAGCTTCCCAAACTGCCCTCCCTGGAAAGGCCCACAGAAACAGCCAGATTTTCCTTGTCCTCTGGGCTGCCTGGCCTCCCCTCCACTCCATCCGCTCCTTGGTTTCCTACCCTCCAGGCCTCCGAGAGCTGGCTTAGTGAGTGGGTACACACGGGCCCCCAGAAATGAGGAGGCCTTGCTCTGCCACCAACCTACCAGGTGAAGGAGCCTGCATGAAGGGGTTGCACTATGCACGCTAAGTCCCTCAGCAGAACCATGTGGGGCTCTGTCTCCGCTGTCCTCGTCAACAGCCACCCCCTCCCTGCCCTTCTCCATCTAAATGACAGCAGAAGCTGAGGCCTGGGGAAGAAGCAGCCAGGCAGGCCAGCAGCGTTGCCTTGTGAAGTCAATGTGGACGCCGAGTTGGGCTTTCTTTGGAGTGAGAAGGTTCTGGATTGTGCTGCCAGAGGTCCCCCGTTTGCTCAGGGAGAACTGAAGCCAGGGGAGCCGGGCCACCGGCTGAAAGGGAGGTGGGGGGAGGGAGAAGTTAAGGAATAGCTGGGGTAAGTATGTGGGTGAGTTTCAAAGGGTGTTGTTATCCAAAAGACCGGGGAGGGGCTCTGAGGGACCTGGCGGGAGCCAGGATGTGAACAAGCAGGTGGGATTGTGGGGAGGAATGTGAAGTGTCACTAGCAGACTCGCTGGTGTGGCAGCGTGGTGTGTAGAAGTATGACTGCGGCAGGAGTTCCCGGCTCCGGGAGAGGAGAGGGATCCAGTGCATCGGTCAGAAAACTTCTGGGGCTGCCCGTTTCCCTCCTGGCCCAGTACGCGGCTCCAGGGCAGTTTGAGCCAGTGGTGGGGGCAGGTCTGCCCTGTCAGGGGAATGTGCCTCTGTGTCCCGTAGGGGCGCCGCTATGTGTGCTCCGGAGCCCAGCAGGGGCCTGTGGGGACACTGAAAGCACGGAGATGTCCGTCCGGGTCTGGGTCACAGAGTGCCGACAGACCCGTGTGTCCAGCCCCCCCCCCCCTGCCTCTGTCCAGGGCTCGGACTGCTCTTGCGGAGGGTGCGGGCTGCCAGCCTCCCCTCTGGTCCTGGCAGCCCCTCGTGTGCTACGGGGGAGGGCCAGGCGGGCGCTGGAGGACGCGGGGTTGGGATCCTCGGGGACGGGGGTCTCTGGGGAGGGCGTCTGGAGCACAGTGTGGAGTTGCTGGGAAGGACGGTGGGGAGAACAGGGATGAAGGGGGCTCTGCGAAGCTCAGGGGTCGTGGGGTTTCCCTCGAGGGACTCAGCCCGGGGACCAGGCGGCGGCTACTCGCCGGCCCTCCCCTCCCAGCGGTGACCTCTCGCCTTCGGCCCCCTCCCCGCGGCGGAGGCGCCTTCCCCCGGTGTGGCCCCGGCGCCCCCGGCCCCGCCCCCGGCCCGCTCCCGCCCGGTCGCTCCCTTCCCGTCGGCGGGGGCGGGGGCGGGGCCCGGGGCTCCCGGCTCTGCCCGGCCGCTGCCCCTTCCCGCGCGTCACCTCCCTGCCCGCTCCGCCCGCCTCCCCGGCGGGCGACGGGCTTTGCTCTGCCCGGTCCGGCTGGCTGCGCCCGTCGTCCCCCCCCCCCCCCGCCCCGGCACTAATCACTCCCAGGCCCCGGCGGGCCGCGCAGAGGGCCGGTGGCCGCCGCCCGCCCGGCCGCCCGGCCCCTACCTGCCGCGGGCTCCCCGGCCGCGGGCAGCATGGTGGGCTCCGGCCGCGCGGCGCGCAGCGAGGAAACCGCGAGTCCCGCCCGCCCGCGGCGCGGCCCGGCCCGGCTCCGCTCTGCCCTCCGCCTCCTCTCCCCTCTCTCCCGCCTCCTTCCCGCCCTCTCCTCCCGCCGGGCCGGGGAGGGAGAGCGGCGCGGCCCGAGGTGTCGGCCTCCCCTCGCCTCCCGCTGGCCCGGCCCCGGGCTCCCCTCCGCCTCCCTCCGCCTCCACCTCCTTCCCCGGCCCCACCGCCCCGCGCGCCGCGTCTCCCTCCCGCAGCCCCGCTCCCGCCTCCGACTTGCTCTCCCCGACTTGTGCGCGGGGCTCCGTCCGTCGGGATCGGCTGGACCCCGGCTCGCTGGGGCTCCAGGTGGCCGCCTCCCCAGGTCCTGCGGGTCGCCGGGACGCCCCGCCGCGACCCCAGCCGCCCCCTGGCCCCGCCGGGCTCACTCCAGGAATGCCGCGTCCCCGCGGGGCCGCTCTCGAGGGCGCTGCGCCGTGCCTCCCCCGGCCCGAACCTTGCTGGCGGGGGCGGCCCCCGGCTCCCCGGCTCCCCGGCTCGGGGCTCCCGGGGGACGGACGGAACCGGATCTCCAGGCTCCCCGGCTCCTGGCTCCTACCTCCTACCTGCTCGGAGGTCCATGGGGCTGGGGGCCGGGCCGGCCGGGCGAGGCTCCTCTCCCGGAGGCTGGCGGAGTGGGAGGGCGAGCCGCGGCTCCGGCGAAGCTTTAATAATCCCATCCGCCAGGCCCACTCGCAGGTTTTTTTCGCTCGGTTTCGACTTTTTTTTTTTTTTTTTTTTTTTTTTTCAGTGTGGGACATTCTGCAAACTTTTTTTTTTTTTTCTGACGTGTAAAGCTGTAACCACAAATTGTAGCGGCCCTCCCTGGGGTGGGGGGAGGAGGGGGGAGGAGGGAAGGGAGGGCTTCTGGGGCTCGTCTCCCTCCCACAGCACCGAGGGGGGGTGAGGTGAGGCGAGGCTGCGGTGGTACCACCCTGGGCCTCCCGGGGGAGGGGGCGGGGAGGGCATCGGTCTGTCTGCAAACTCCGAGAGCGCGGGGAGGGAGCCGCCCGCTCCTTTTCCTCGTCCTCGGTGTCGGCCTGGGACGCTGCTCCCGGCCCGGCGTGGCTCGTGCTCGCGCCCTACCTCTGCCTCTTCATCTCTAACCTCCCCCCGCCCCACGCACCCAGTAAATGCAATGACACATTCTCCCAAATGTCAGCGAGCTGGCCTCTAAGCAAGTGATGGTGTTTTTCCTGCTGCCCTTTGTCTGGGCTGACCGCCCCCCCCCCTGCCTATTGTCCCGCCGCCTGTCCCATTTCCAAAAGCTGGGGCTAAGTGAGGCGCCTGGCCGGGGCAGGTGACTAACCGGTTCACAATGCCCCCTGCGGGGGAGGAAGAGGGAACCACAGGCCCACGGCCGGCTGGGAAGAGAGAAGAGGGCACTTGGCCCAGGGCTTTCCCTCAAGTTCCCAAGGTTCTTCATTCTTCTCTCCAGGGGCCAGGAGAGCGCACATGGGTGGGGGATCGGTAATTCATTAATAAGCACAAGGCACCGGGACCAGTTTCAACACCAGGGCTTCAGGGGTGACTCAGCGAGAACGCTCCAATTCAAGGCGATGGACAGACCCCATTTGTGAAACTCTTCCCCATTCAAGGCATTTGGCTTCCCCCTCTGCCTTTGGGGTTTGGGGCTGTCGGTTTTTTCCGGTAATGGGGTAGGGGTGGTTTGGCTGTGGACTGCTCTCCCTCCTCCCTTCCCGCAGACCTGGGTTGGGATTTGCTGGGCGGGATACCCAGGG